>NC_053497.1:91080366-92280366 GCF_905171775.1 Rana temporaria
GAAATACTTTGTAATTTGCTTCTATAATTGAGGTATATATGAGTGACCGTGAGGCCCCCTGGGCTATGTTGTGCCACTCGTCCAGCTCAATACTTTCCTGGAGCTCCGCTTCCCATTTTTCCATTTAGCCCTTTTTAATAGGGGAGCTAGTCAAGATGGTGTAAATTTCTGAGATATGCCCCCAGGTTTTATCAAAATACTGACACAAATATTCCATTGGAGACATGGTCGCTATATCAGAGTTCCGTGATAGTAGTTAAGAAATGCTTTATCTGCGTATAGCGGAATTACTCTGAAACCAGCATTTGATATTTCTCTTCTAGGAATTTAGAATTAGAATGTCAATATTCATTAGGAATACACACTTTTTACAAATGAAAAAATGCCTCAGCATTGATATCTGGGCAGGGTAAAGCTCAAAATAACACATGTCCAAGGCTCTGTCCATAATCAGTGATTCCAAAAATCTCCAAATCAAACTTGTACATTGTTGGGCATGGGAAGGGTCCAAAACAGGAAATGACAACTTTGTAAAGGGGTGCTTCACACAAATTGGTGACAAATTGCATTAGCCATTCATCATAAGAGTACAACATTAAAATATGTGTGCAGCGTCACACCAGACGTATATATTCATATCTGGGCAAAAACACTCCAGTTCTAGATTTAGTGCAAACCCACACTTGTTTTATTTATAAGCAAGGGGGTTCCATTATGTGAATTCCATCAACAATGTAATCACAGAAGAAAGTTTAACACCACAACATATAAACCTCCTGCCAGGTAGCAGGATTGAGAATAAAACCAAGAAACCAAGTGCTGCTAGGTAGAAGTGCTAGGCTGTGAGCCACCGTGCTGTTCCATGTTTTTATTCTGCATCTCTGTGGTGTAGGCATGCGCAAAAGGGAAAAATTAGTTTCGTTTCGTTTCGTTTTAATTCGTTATTTAATTAATTTCGTTAAGTTAGATTTGTTACATGTGTTAAATTTGTTTTCGGAATTCATTCTTTTTCGAACGAATTCGAAAAATCTGGTCGAATTCGAAAATATTTCGACCGGATTCGATAATATTTTTATCGGATTCGAAAACAATTCGATTCGAAAACAAATTCGAATGAAAATTGAAAGCAAATTTGAATCAAAATATAAAAAATATAAATCGATTTCTAAAAAAGAATACAATAAAATAGGATATAAAATAATAAAACAATAGAATGAAAATCAAAGAATAGTAAAGAACAGAATGGAATTTAATAGAATGTAATCAAATACAATAGAATATGACCTGGCTTCTTCTATCTAGCTTCCATTTTCTGAAATTCGAAATTCATATAGAATGAACTCAAATTCGAATAGAAAAATATTAGAAGAGTAGATTAAAGGGTCACTAAAGGAAAAAATTTTTTTTGCTGAAATGACTGTTTACAGGGTATAGAGACATAAAAGTTAACTGATTCCTTTTAAAAATTATTAAAAATTGAATTTAATCTATCATATAATGTGCCTCTAGTTTCACTTTCGGTTTTAAAGGTACATACATGAAGTTCCGGGTGAGAGGTGAGTCGGGAAGACTCACAGAACAAAAACAAACAAATCCAGGGCAGTGTTTTGTTTTTAAAATGATTGGTTCTGAGGAGTTTTAGACACACAGTAATGACAGCTTAGACCACCGTGAGAAAGCTCCCAGTACGATGGTTATAAGGAAACAGGCAACCAGGAAGTGTGGAGATCACAGCAGAATTACAGCAACTTCAAAGCAAAAACGAACAATGAGGACATGAAACCAGTACTGCAGTAAGGTAAAGGAAGCTATTTAGCTAAAAAAAAATAATTCCTTTAGTGACCCTTTAATATATATATATATATATATATATATATATATATATATATATATATATATATATATATATATATATATATATATATATATATATATATATATATATTTTATTCTACTCTATTCTAATATTTTTCTATTCGAATTTCAGAAGATGGTTGTATATATAAAGGTAAATATATATATATATATAATTACATGTATATATATAACCATCTTCTGAAATTCGAAATTCATATAGAATGAACTCAAATTCGAATAGAAAAATATTAGAATAGAGCAGAATAAAATATATATATATATATATATATATATATATATATATATATATATATATACATATATATATATGTATATCAAATTGTTTGGGCTCAAATTATGATCATTTGTAAATATTAAAAAACACACGAAATTGTGACTCATTTTAAATTGGCATCAGCAATGGTATTGTTTGTGGTTTGTAAAGAGAAAGAGACAGAGAAAAATATATTTTACCAAAACATAAAAACATTCTAACATTCCTAAAAACAAAATAGATGAAAAAGAAGTAACATTGTTGCAAGGACAATTTCTTTGAGCGAAAGATACATTTCATCTCAACATGAAAAGGATTTATTTGGGGAAGTTACAATTGTACCATTAGAATCAGAGGCTGAAACTTCCATTGGGCTACATAACTCACATTTTCACTCCCAAAAAATGCTCTTTAGCCCAGTGCTCATTTTGGTATTTACTATAACTCTTGGTAAAAAAACCATGGGAGTTAAAATGAGAGTAGATTGCAGGTCTGAGCATGCTCAGTTGTGCTGGAACTTCTCAGACTTTTAAAGATATTTCAGTGTAGAAATGTATTTTTCACACAGTTTAAAAGCAGATTATCTTTAAACAATATACTGCATATTTCAGTACCATTTAGTTCAGTGGTTCTCAACCTGGGGGTCGGGACCCCCTCGGGGGTCAAATGATGATTTGCCAGGGGTCACCAAATCCTGGGCTGTTCCTGAAACCCGCACTGTTCTCCCATAAGAGGGGGAGGAACAAAAAAAAGGGAGCAAAAGGAAAAAAATAGAGAGCAAGAAAGATAGTTAGAGGGAAAGATGGAGGAAAGAAACAAGGAATTAGGATAGAGATAAAAGGGAAAGAAAGGAGAACAAAGAGAAAGAGTGGTACATCCTAAAATGTACCATAAGGGGTTTTAATACTGTACGAGTGGAAGGCACTCAGGGAGCGCCATGGTTTAGGGGCGCAAATGACTTATCTTGCCTTGGGTGCTGCCAACCCACGCTACGAAAATAATTTTACTGTTAGGGGTCCCCACAAGTTGGGAAATTTTATCAAGGGGTCACGGCACTAGAAGGTTGAGAACCACTGATTTAGTTGATTCTATCATACTCTAAACATTATTTCCATGTGCAATAGTCCTAACAAGAGTAAGGCTGCATTCACACCTCCGCGACAAGATACGCCGCGTACGCGGCGTATTTTACCGCGAGTGTGTAACTTTTTTTTTTTTTTTTTACAAAGCCTTCCCATTGCTTTGTATGGCCGAACGCCAATGCCGCCTGAAAAAAAGGGTCCGGGACTTTTTTTCAGGCGGCAGGCGTACGGCGTCTATGAGATGTGAACCATCTCCATAGACAGCAATGGGAATTCTCCCCTCCAGTGGCATGAGCGTCCGGCGTCGGGCGTTTTGTCGCGGAGGTGTGAATGGGCTCTAAGGGTTTGGGCACTATTTGCTTTCTGGGAGCTATAGTAAATTTGGTTTTAAGAGTATTTTTATACCAGCACTATAGTGAATACTGTTTTAGCGCTAATTAGCATGCAGCACTAAAGTAAATGACTCTCAATGTGTTCTTGTTAAAGCAGCAATACTAAATAATAATAATAGCAGTAGTAATAATAATAATGATCAACAAACATCAATGCACCGCACATAAGAAGTATAAAAAACAGTTCAAACAATTCATAAACAATATGATATTCTTCCAAAATAGGTCCTATTCTTAGCTACAGTGCCTTGCAAAAGTATTCACCCCCTTGACATTTTTCATGTTTTGTTGCCTCACAACCTGGAATTAACATGGATTGTTTGAGGATTTGCATCATTTAATTTACAGAACATGCCCATAAATTTGAAAATGTTTTTTTTTATTTTTTATTGTGAAGCAAACAACAAATAGGACAAAATAACAGAAAAAGTCAATGGCCCGGATTCTTGAAACACTTACGCCGACGTATCTACAGATAAGCCGCGTAAGTGCACAGATGCGCCGTCGTATCTATGCGCCGGACTCTTAATGCGAGATACGCCTGAAGTTTGGCTTCCTCCGACCGACGTAAGTGTCCTACGCCGTCGTATCCTGGACGCAAATTTACGCTGTCCGCAAGGGGCGCTCCCATTGATTTACGCGTAGAATATGCGTACGTCCGGCGTAAAGTTATTCCACCTAAAGGAGGCGCATCCCATGCAAAGGTATGGACGACGGAACAGCCGTCAAATTTTACGTCGTTTACGTAGCCCACCGTCCACCTGAATTAGACGGGCTTACGCTGAATAATTTACGTTACGCTGGCGCAACGTAGGGAGCAAGTGCTTTGTGAATACCTTGCTTGCCTCTCTGTGTTACGTCGGCGTAGCACATATGAGATGCGCTACGCCGGCAGAAAGATGCGCAGATCTACCTGAATCCAGCCCAATGTGCATAACTATTCACCCCCCTAAAGTCAATATTTTGTAGAAAAAAGTGAATAAAGTGACAGTGCTTATGCGCTACTATAGACACTCAATGAATAAACCCTAAACAAAGTGTATCAATACGTTGCTGCAAAACCTAAAGTGTTTACAATACACAAATATATAAATGAAAAAGGTGAGGGGTTCCGCGCAAACTAGCACGCGGACATGGTGAAAGTGCTAAGTATAAATAAATAAATGAATGAATATAAATATAAATACTGATCAGTGTTACCACAAACAATTGCAAAATACCAGCTCAATCCAATCCAGTGAAGGAGTGTAAATATCCAAACAGAAAATAATGGTTCTATATATGCAGTGTGCATAAAATAAGCAGTGAATAAATAGAATAAATATATATATATATATAATCAATAAATAAATATATATAGTGAAGTCTCTAGCCGTGAAAGAGTGTCCATTCATAGGATGAGAAATAAATAAATAAATAAATGAATCTGGTGATCCCGTGCTAATATTGATGCTTCAAACAAACAAAAGCTGCCAGAAGAGATGTGACTGATATGATCACAAGGTAATCCAATAGATAGTGTTGATAGATGGGTGTAATAATCCCTCCCCGAGCTCCCGGGACTCTTACCTCCACACAAATAATCAAGTGCATCCACTATAAGTATCTCGACCAGACCTCCGTGTATATGCTCCACTAATCCTCCTTAGATCTCCATGACAGGGTCCTCTTATCCATCCAAACGGTTAGTGTGCCCAGGAGAGGAAACAAGGGAAACACAAAAACAAAGGAGGGGACTCCAATCGTGAAGTAGTAAGCACAAGCTACTTATTTATTAAAGAGGGAAAAAAGCTGCGCTTACATGTGTATTAAAAAATTTACAGCAAGGAACTTTAAAAACGAGCGGCGTTTCAGGCGCCTGTATACGTCACTCTAGGTGTACGTCCTCCCGTCCAATCCCTACGCGTTACGACACGTGTCACGTGTCTTCATCTGGGGAATCTGATTGGCGGTTGTGGTATTGTTTATGTATCCGAGCGACCGGAAGTACTGGCGTGGCCATTTTATCGGAGTCCAAAATCCAACACATAGATTGTCCATTCATTACAATGCATAGCAGAGAGCGTCACTAGATATGATGCTGCGACTTACAATCGCTAAATTGTGGGATCTCGTCTGCTAGCAATGCTAAAGTGAAGGATCATATTTATCCCAAAAAGGGAGGGAATGGAAAATGCGTACATATAGAAATTATAAATACACATTATATGGTATGCAGAAATAGGCAATATAAATATCGATCCATTGGCGACATTTTACATTAGCCTCAGGTTAGAGCAAGCAGGAACGTCATCCAGCTGATCACAACATGATGACGCTTATCATATATGTGTCTATAATAACTCCAATAATACAAATAAGCTAATTGCATAAATATATATCGAAAAACATACATGTGACATACATTTAAATCATTAAAAAATTAAAAAATATATGTATATACAGGCCGGTAACTGATAGAAACCAGGATACACGTTTTTCTCGGGAAAAGGCTTTTACCCTTGTAAGAGTTGTAAGGCTTGTCGTAAAGCACAGAGATTCCAGAAAAAACGTACAGAATTTCTAGCTACAAATACAGGAGAAAATCATGTGATTAGGGACTTTATTGGATGTCACACTGAAGGTGTCGTGTATGTGTTGCAATGTAGTTGTAACCTCCAATACGTAGGGAGGACAAAAAGGGCCCTCAAGGTACGGATTGGCGAACATATAGACAATATTATTAATGGCTACCCTAAACATAGTGTCTCTAGACACTTTGATCAGGTTCATAATAGAGACACTACTCAACTCCAATTTTGGGGGGTTGAGAAATACAACCCCTCTTGGAGAGGGAGCCATAAGATTCGCACAATCAGCCAAAAAGAATCCAAATGGATACATCGTATGCGAACATTAGTACCAGGGGGAATGAATGTTGAATTTGACCTCAACTGCTTCTTAAGTAATTTCTGATTCCTTATACTGTACAGTATTTTGAAGTTTTGTATTTCTATTTTTAATACTTTTATGTCATATTTACTACTGTGATTATTCATATTGATGTTATATATCGTATAGATGTTTACTATCATGCGACAAACTAGGTGTGCGACCTCCCTATATTATATTATATATACTGTTTTTATTATATTTTATATTAATCTTTTAACTATATATTTATATATTTTTATAAACGATTATTTTTATATTTATATATGTATGGAACACTGTGCTGTGTATATATATATATATATTTATTTTACCATATAGAGATGTCTATAAGGGTACTATTCTCTATCAGTTACCGGCCTGTATATACATATATTTTTTAATTTTTTAATGATTTAAATGTATGTCACATGTATGTTTTTCGATATATATTTATGCAATTAGCTTATTTGTATTATTGGAGTTATTATAGACACATATATGATAAGCGTCATCATGTTGTGATCAGCTGGATGACGTTCCTGCTTGCTCTAACCTGAGGCTAATGTAAAATGTCGCCAATGGATCGATATTTATATTGCCTATTTCTGCATACCATATAATGTGTATTTATAATTTCTATATGTACGCATTTTCCATTCCCTCCCTTTTTGGGATAAATATGATCCTTCACTTTAGCATTGCTAGCAGACGAGATCCCACAATTTAGCGATTGTAAGTCGCAGCATCATATCTAGTGACGCTCTCTGCTATGCATTGTAATGAATGGACAATCTATGTGTTGGATTTTGGACTCCGATAAAATGGCCACGCCAGTACTTCCGGTCGCTCGGATACATAAACAATACCACAACCGCCAATCAGATTCCCCAGATGAAGACACGTGACACGTGTCGTAACGCGTAGGGATTGGACGGGAGGACGTACACCTAGAGTGACGTATACAGGCGCCTGAAACGCCGCTCGTTTTTAAAGTTCCTTGCTGTAAATTTTTTAATACACATGTAAGCGCAGCTTTTTTCCCTCTTTAATAAATAAGTAGCTTGTGCTTACTACTTCACGATTGGAGTCCCCTCCTTTGTTTTTGTGTTTCCCTTGTTTCCTCTCCTGGGCACACTAACCGTTTGGATGGATAAGAGGACCCTGTCATGGAGATCTAAGGAGGATTAGTGGAGCATATACACGGAGGTCTGGTCGAGATACTTATAGTGGATGCACTTGATTATTTGTGTGGAGGTAAGAGTCCCGGGAGCTCGGGGAGGGATTATTACACCCATCTATCAACACTATCTATTGGATTACCTTGTGATCATATCAGTCACATCTCTTCTGGCAGCTTTTGTTTGTTTGAAGCATCAATATTAGCACGGGATCACCAGATTCATTTATTTATTTATTTATTTCTCATCCTATGAATGGACACTCTTTCACGGCTAGAGACTTCACTATATATATTTATTTATTGATTATATATATATATATATTTATTCTATTTATTCACTGCTTATTTTATGCACACTGCATATATAGAACCATTATTTTCTGTTTGGATATTTACACTCCTTCACTGGATTGGATTGAGCTGGTATTTTGCAATTGTTTGTGGTAACACTGATCAGTATTTATATTTATATTCATTCATTTATTTATTTATACTTAGCACTTTCTCAATATTTTGTAGAGCCACCTTTTGTGGCTATCACAGCTCCAAGTCGCTTTGGATAAGTCTCCATGAGCTTGCCACATCTTACCACTGGAATTTTTGCCCATTCCTCCTTGCAAAACTGCTCTAGCTCCTTCAAGTTGGATGGTTTGCACTTGTGAACAGCAATATTTAAGTCTGACCACAGATTTTCTATTGGATTGAGGTCTGGGCTTTGACTAGGCCATTCCAACACATTTACATGTTTCCCCTCAAACCACTCAAATGTTGCTTTAGCAGTGTGTTTGGGGTCATTACAAAACAGACAGCGCACACACTCAAGAATGACATTTATCCTGCAAGGCTAGTTAAAAACACCTGAACGTATTCAAAAATGTTTGGTCACACTATATGGTCATATAGTGCTACAAAGTACCCCAATTAGTCGGTCCTACCCTAGTAATAGAATGAAAGATCCTGCGTCTCAACCATGGGAGCCAAACTCCTCTATGTGGGAGAACTGAAGGGATTCCTCCTAAGCACTGGTGGCCACTAATAAGAGGAAATAATGAGGGGAGGGGTGCTCCAGCCTTAAAAAACCTGGTCGGGGTCACACCCTAAAATGTGTTTAAATTCAAGATGGTGCTGCTATAAAACTAACAAACAGTACAAAACAGATTACAGCGCACACATTCAAGAATGACATTTATCCTGCAAGGCTAGTTAAAAACACCTGAACGTATTAAAAAAATACAGGGGCCTGGTCACACTATATGGTCATATAGTGCTAAGCCCACTTACTGCGACAAAGTACCTTGAATTTGCTGTACTCCCAACATTGATTTATACATGATATTGTGTACTGATAGAAAACAAAAGTTTGTTTAAAAAAAAAATGATGTTGATGGTATTTTATGTGAATGATGGCTCACATGTGGAGAAGACGTTATTTGTACCTGAAAAGTCTCAAATATTTTTTCTGTTTTGTCTTCAGCTTATGTTGCTGTTCTGTTGGAGAAGAAAGCTGAAGGTGCTGCTCTGTCTTTGGAGAGCTGACCTGATGTTGCTGCGCTGGTGGAGAACCGCAATAAAAATAAACATTATACTACTACTTTATAATTGATTATCATGCCCTCGACTATACTATCTGCTTGTTTTGTTGGATATTTACTCATTATGGGTATATTCAGGCTACGTGTTCGTTTTTGGGGTTTGAATGGGCCAAGAGTTACCTTTAATAGTAAATTTCATTTTGGTTTTGCAATTATATGTTAAAGCCCAATTCCAGTAAATAGCTTCCCCCACGTGTAGTTTTAAAAAAAAATTGTACACATACTTTTTTTTTCAACTGTCTGCTGGCTGGTCATGTGATATCCCTGACATCCTGGGCTTCCAGAAGTAGGTTGAATGCCGATGGGCATCTTTCAGTCTGGAAGAAGACCAGCCCTAGACTTCTAAACAGTGAGTCTGTGGGGGAGAGAAGATGATAATTTCAAATGTGTCAACCCCTTCATAATGGCAGTATTCATGAATATACGGATTCATGGACGTAGGTCTTTATCTGTGGGACCCAGTGGCGGCTGGTGCTGAAAATCTTTGGGGTGGCGCAAACAAACTGAGAAATTCTGAAAAATACTGAAACAAAAACATCAATTGCAGCCTCAATGTGCCATCAGTTGCAGCCAATGTGCCCATCATATGCAGCCAACTGTGCCCATCATATGCAGCCAACTGTGCCCATTATATGCAGCCAACTGTGCCCATATTATGCAGCCAACTGTGCCCATAATATGCAGCCACCTGTCCCCATAATATGCAGCCAACTGTGCCCAGCAAATGCAACCACTGTAACTAACATATGCAGCCAAGTGTGCCCATAATATGCAGCCAACTGTGCCCATAATATGCAGTCAACTGTGCCCATCATATGCAGCCACTTGGCCCATCATATGCAGACTCTGTGCCCATCATATGCAGCCACTTGTGCCCATAATATGCAGCCAACTGTGCCCATCATATGAGGCCACCTGTGCTCATCATATGCAGCCACCTGTGCCCATCATATGCAGCCACCTGTGCCCATCATATGCAGCAACCTGTGCTCATCATATGCAGCCACATGTGCCCATCATATGCAGCCACTTGGCCCATCATATGCAGCCACTTGGCCCATCATATGCAGCCACTTGTGACCATAATATGCAGCCAACTGTGCCCATCATATGCAGCCACCTGTGCTCATCATATACAGTCAACTGTGCTCATCATATGCAGCCACCTGTGCCCATCATATGCAGCCACCTGTGCCCATCATATGCAGCCACCTGTGCCCATCATATGCAGCCACTTGGCCCATCATATGCAGCCACTTGGCCCATCATATGCAGACTCTGTGCCCATCATATGCAGCTACTTGTGCCCAAAATATGTAGCCACCTGTTCCCATCAATGCATGAATCTCTATTCATAGTACACAGGGGGTGCTCCACAGTGCGCTTCCAACACATAGACCAGGTTTTTGCCAAGAGCCCCAGGTCTCATACTAACAAACTGTAAAGGAAATATTTTTTTTTAGCAGTATCTACCTTTACAAATATTAACTTTATGCCATGTGCCGCCATAAAGTCTCAGGACAGTCAGGTTCAATACTAAGATGCTATTTGCTGACATCTATGAGTACTAAAAAAGTATATATACTTCAAATATGCACATATTCGCTGCAGAACTCTGCACCCCTTTACCTATGAACATCATGGCAACCCTCTATATCACATGGTATTATTTTGGCTTTTTTTGTGACGGTTTCATGCATTAAAAGTTGCTAAGTATCTTTTTTTTTTACAAACAATGCTGTTATTTGCCAGTCCAGCCTACAATGTGGTAGAGAACTCATTTGTACAGTAAGAGGATTGCTATGACGGTAATACTCAGCTGACAATTCAGTTGATGTCAGAGCATACGTACTTCTCTGATAAGAAGGTAAATTGCCATGACACTTTTCAAAGAGTGGGAAACAATTAGTGTTTGTGTTGTTTATCATTCAACAGTAAGTACATGTAGTGCTTTGTATATGCTGACTTAAGTGAAAACTATTACTGCCTGAACTGAGCAAAAATGTCAATAGGCTTCTTTAAATTGTTCAGAAATGTCCAAATAAAAAATGCATAGAATGTATTTAATTTTTCCAAATGATCTGCCATCACCTACTGTACAGTGCATCCGGAAATTATTCACGGTGCTTCACTTTTTCCACACTTTCTTTTGTTACAGCCTTATTCCAAAATGGATTAAATTCATTATTTTCCTCAAAATCCTACAAACAATACCCCATAGTGACAACCTGAAAGAAGTTTATTTGAAATCTTTGCAAATGTATTAAATATAAAAAAAGAAAAAAAATCCATGTACATACAGTAAGTATTCACAGCCTTTTCTCAATACTTTGTTGAAGCACCTTTGGCACCAATTACAGCCTCAAGCCTTTTTTAATAATGATGCTACAAGCTTAGCACACCTATTTTTGGGCAGTTTTTCCCATTCTTCTTTGCAAGACCTCTTTAGCTCCATCAGGTTGGACGGGGGGCATCAATTTTCTGATCTTTCCAGAGATGATCAATTGGGATGCAACCTAACCTGTATAATCCTTAACAAAATAAAATTGCGTGGGAATGAAGGGAGGAAAAATAAGGGAGAAAAAGGGGGGGGGCGATGACTGGGAGAGGGGAAGAAAGAGGGAGAAACCCAGAATGGGTAGGTGGTAAAAAAATAACAAAAATGGAAGGTTGGGGAAAATGCCCATTCCTCCCACAACTGAGCCTTTGTACTCACTTCCACATGTCTGAAGTTAGGCCTCTTCCAGCAGGGATGTATATGTAGATGAATAGGTGAAATCATGCCAGGATTACAATTTTTTCAAGAATTTGTCACAATTACTCTTCTCTGTTAAAACTAGACCTTCAATTTTGTTAATTTCCAAGGTTTTAGATTGTCATCCCAAGGGCCGGGTATGGATTGCGGGAGAGGCAATCTGTTTTTTTTCCTGAATTTTCTATTGCCGGCATTCTTTTGTTTACATTTTAGCTGTCAGTGTTGAAGCCCGCTGACATCGGTTGTTAAGAACCCGGAGGCTGGCTTCCTGGCCCACTCTCGAACAACCAGCTATTTTTCACACAGAATTTAAATTGGTCGATCATTTTTCAACCGATCCCAATTAGAATTGTTTCGAAACTTTGGAATTTGGTAGAAAACAAATAAACAAAGAAAACTTCAACTAAAATTATTACTTTTTCATTCGGAGATTCTGATGCATCTAAATCTACGAATATTTCAAAATTTGTCCGAATTTACATTCAGACCGAAATGAATTGCACATGTCTAGCACAAATTAAAGTAGCTCAATCAAACATTTATATACAGTATCTCACAAAAGTGAGTACACACCTCACATTTTTGTAAATATCTTATTATATCTTTTCATGTGACAACACTGAAGAAATTAAACTTTTCTACAATATAAATTACTGAGTGTACATCTTTTATAACCATGTCAATTTGCTGTCCCCTCAAAATAACGCAACACACAGCCAATGATTTCTAAACTGCTGGCAACAAAAGTGAGTACAGGGGAGAATTAAGCAGGTGATATGTCAAGGAGATAGTGTGAGGTAAAAGTGTCTTGGATTCACAAAGCTGTCCAAATAGTGTAGGATTTAGGGAAAAGGATGACCCAGAAGGAAGGGAGCCAAAATGTGCGTTATTTTCCCTGTCGTTAAAGTCTACACCATTTTTCATGACCTGAAAAACGACGACGAGAAAAACGACGAGAAAAAATAGAGCATGTTCTAAATTTTTAATGCCCATTTTTCACGTCAAGAAAAATGCTCTGGAGCCTACACATGATCGTTTTTAACGACCAATTTAAAAAAATTGCATTTTTTTCGTCATGAAAAATGGTTGTGTGTATGCGGCATTAGCTGTATACTTTCACTAGGAACAGTGGTTCCCCTCAAGTCAATCTTCCAGCAATGTAACTCCACCCACACTTACATACATGCCTAAACTCTACATCTTGAGCGACAGGACAGTCACCCAGCAATCAACAAGGTGGGAAGATCCCTATAAGTGAAGAAAAGATGTGTGGGAATGTCTAATGGCATTTGAGAGAATTAGACATATTACTATGTGAGTAACAATAGGGCCATACAGGTTGGCTATAAATGTTGTATATGTAGCACTACCCCCGAAGGAGCTGCTGGTTTGTTTTGGGCGGCATGTTACGTTGTGTTTCTCTGATGTCTAGGGGTGTTTGGTGGAAGTTGTAGTAACGGAATGTCCATGACAGGTGTCTTTTTCTGTGCTCTTTATTACCCAACCGGGTAAAAACAATAAAACTTGGTGAAGAGTAGAGGTTTAGTAGAAATGAAGACAGCAGATCCAGATGTCAGCAATAGGGAAACAGTCCTGCTCCCACGTGTAATGTCTCTTTCACTACTCTAGCCAGAGTGGGTGTAGTGCACCTGGACACTCACCAGCCTGGAAGTCAGAGTGTCACTCGAACCTTAGGAAAAAGTCTCTGCCACAGACCCTCCTGATAAATGAACAGCGGAGATAATCTCCCTTAGCAGACTTGGCACCTGGATCTCCTTCAGGTAGTTTTGAATTAGGGTACCGACTGATAGGCGGCCAACATCCAACCTCTCAGTGTCCAGTTCCCCTGGTCCCAGATGGATGGTCAGGCCCCTATCGGAACACCGGCCTCTCTTGGTACTCCTCAGGCAGACTCTCCACCGTACGGCCTCCTCCAACTGGACGGACGGTCCAGGACCTTCTTAGGTGGGACCCAGTCGATTACTGAGTCCCCAAGTGGCAGATCAATTGCTCCGGGCCAACGTGGTCCTGAAGCCAGGATCCTTGCGTTGCACATGCAACCCCCGGCTCGGAAGGCCATTTGCCATGGCGGCGTGAAGTGGCTACCCTAAAGGTGGGCGCCACACGAGGAGAAGCCCAGGAAGATGGCGTCTGCCTCATAAATACTCTCTCCCAGCATGCACAGCGAGGCCAAACCTCCCTGATAGGCTGCTGGGCCAGAGCACCCAATCCTTAACTCCACTGCTGCCACCTGCGGACCTGGGGTGAGATCAGCACCCCAGAAACGACAGAATGAACCCACAGTACAGCTAAAGCTGAGACAGAGACCCAAATTTTAACAAATCAACATGGTCAGAGTTAACTACCCCCCATCCTTCAAAAGTCTCTGGGTGTCACGGGTCATTCCGTTACAACAGGTATGTACATTTTTCAATTTTATTTTTATAAAGGTCTGGCAAGTACGGTATACAAAAATACCTGTTGATCTGCCAGAAAAGCTGCTTATAATTTCCTGTACTGGAAAAATATTTAAAATTAAAATGTGTCTGCCTCTTGAATAGGTACATTTTTTTATGGCTGAACAGCCATTGAGAATACAGCTCATTACAGGTCTCAGCCTGCATGCCCTTTGGTATTATGGATGCTTGGAGAGTGGGTCCAAAAGAAGAAGCACCCCTCTTGGAGTCCAGTTATTACAGTCTTTGACCTGAGTGACTGACCTGAGTGTTACATGGAAGTTATTTCTATTTGGGGAAAAAAACATCTCCATTCTATTGTATAGTGCAAGTCAGAGACCAAACCTGAGTCTGTAGCTGTCATGTCATCCATCTGTGTTTGTCTGTCCCATATTGACACTAGGGGCTTGATTTACTAAAACTGGAGAGTGCAAAATCTGGTGCAACTCTACATAGAAACCAAAGAGCTACCAGATTATTTTGTCAAAGCTTAATTGAACAAGCTGAAGTTAGAAGCTGATTGGCTACCATGCACAGCTTCACCATACTTTGCACTCCTACGTTTTAGTAAATCAACCCACATATGTCAATAAAAAAATGCAGTAAGCAAGTATTTGGAATTTTGCACAATAGAGCAAGGACTGGACAAAGATGGTTTACTTTGATGCAGTTGACCAGCTTAAAGGGTTTGTAAAGGTAGAAGGTTTTTTATCCTAATGCATTCTATGCATTAAGATAAAAAAAAAAATTGTAGCAGCCCCCCTGCTCCCCCCTTATTACTTACCTGAGCCCCATCTCTCTCCAGCGATGTCTATGAGTGTCTAAGCCGTCCAGGACACTCCTCCTGATTGGCTGAGACACAGTAGCGGCGCCATTGGCTCCCGCAGCTGCCAATCAAAGTCAGTCAGCCAATCAGGGGAGAGAGGGGGCTGGGCCGGGTCAGGGCTCCATGTCTGAATGGATACACAGAGCTCTGACTCAGCTTGGGTGCCCCAATAGGTAACTGCTGGCTGAGGGGGCACGCAATAGGAGGGAGGGGCCAGGAGCTGCAAAAAGAGACCCGAGAAGAGGAGGATCCGGGCTGCTCTGTGCAAAACCAACTGCACAGAAGAGGTATAGTATAATATGTTTGTTATTTAAAAAAAAAATTAGACTGTACAATCACTTTAACCTGTTGCCGCCCGCATAATACATACATGTGGTGGCAAAAGGGTGATCTTTAATGCCAACACGCCACACATGTGCAGCCAATGTTTCTGTGCTGAGAGCATGCTCACTGTGTGCTCCCAGCACAGAGACCAAGCTATCAAAGACAGCTCTTGTTCCCCACTAATGATCAATAGCTGGTAGGACCAACTCTTAATCATTTGACCACTGTATCTTTCTGTATTGTGATGTATGCAAACCAAGAATCCTTGGCCTGGATTTAGATAGCCTTTACGTCGGCGTATCTATTGATACGCCGCGTAAGTGCTACGAAGCGCCGGCGTATCTTCTTTCTGTATTCAGAAAGCAAGATACGCCCGAATTTTACTAAGATACGGCCGGCGTAAGGCTCTTACACCGTCGTATCTTAGGCTGCATATTTACGCTGGCCACTAGGTGGCACTTCTGTAGATTTCCGTGTCGAATATGCAAATTAGGTAGATACGCCGATTCAGAAACGTACGTCCGCTCGGCGCATTTTTTTACGTCGTTTATGTTAGGCTTTTTCCGGCGTAAAGTTACCTCTGCTATATGAGGGGTATCCTATGTTAAGTATGGACGTCGTTCCCGCGTCGAATTTTGAAAATTTTACGCCGTTTGCGTAAGTCGGCGAATAGGGCTGTACGTAAGTTACGTTCATGTCTAAAGCATTGACGATTTGCGGCGTAATTTCGAGCATGCGCACTGGGATTCTTTCACGAACGGCGAACGTTCGTAAAATACGTCAAATACGTGGGGTCACAGTGAATTTAGATAAAACACGCCCACATCATCCACATTTGAATTAGGCAGGCTTACACCGGACCACATACGTTACACCGCCGTAACTTAGGGCGCAAGTTCTTTCTGAATACGGAACTTGCACCCTAATTTACGGCGGCGTAACGTATCTGAGATACGTTACGCCCCACCGATAGCTACTCCAATGTATCTGAATCCGGGCCCTTGTCTTTATGGAAAAGTGTACTAGAAATATGCAAGGGTATAGAGCAGTGTGCAGAGGATTAATTTAGTATCTTTAATGCCAACTTCCTTCGTTACCAGTGATAGGGTGAATCGGTGGGGAAGTAAAAGAAAAAGTAAGTGTAATCGGCTGGCGGGAACAACACTAAAGTGAATGTGCCATTTTGCCATTCAGGGACAAAGCACAGTTCACTTTAACCACTTGCGGACCGCCGCATGTACATTTACGTCGGCAGAATGGCACGGACAGGCACATTGGCGTACCTGTACGTCCCTGCCTAGACGTGGGTCGGGGGTCCGATCAGGACCCCCCCCGGTACATGCGGCGGTTCCCGTGGCAGTCCGAGCGATCCGGGATGAGGGGACGGCTGTTCGTTTTTGTCCGCCCCCTCCGGATCGCTCTCAGCCAATCCGCGCGCTCCCCCTGCGTGTCACTTCCTCCTCCTGTGTAAACACAGGAAGAGGGAAGTGATGTGATCTCTCCTCTCGGCGGTATTTTCAACCGCCGCTGAGGAGAGATCACATCACACAGTGAGTCTGCACAACACTACACTGACACCAGTACACGCAGGCACATTTAACCCCTTGCGATCGCCCCCCCCCCCCTGTCACAGTGTCACTGAATGCAGTGATCATATATGTACTGATCACTGCATTTAGTGTCAGTGTGACAGGCAGTTAGTGTTAGGTCCAGGGTAGCCCCCGTACCCCCCCATATAAAGTTTTAACCCCTTGATCACCGCCCTAGTTAACCCTTTCACTCCCTATTGCCAGTGTCACTAAGCGATAATTTTTCTGATCGCTGTATTAGTGTCGCTGTTCCCGCTAGGTAGCTATTTTTTTTTTTATTGTGATTTTTTTTACTAAAGACATGTGGCTGAATAAATTGTGGCCTAAATGTTTGACTACAATTTAGTTTATTTGATTTTTCTTATAACAAAAAGTAAAAAATATTGATTTTTTTTCAAAAATGTCGCTCTATTTTTGTATATAGCGCAAAAAAAAAAAATCGCAGAGGCGATCAAATACCACCAAAAGAAAGCTCTATTTGTGGGAAGAAAAAGACGCAAATTTTGTTTGGGAGCCACGTCGCACGACCGCGCAATTGTCTGTTAAAGCGACGCAGTGCCAAATTGTAAAAACCCATTGGGTCATTTAGCAGCATATTGGTCCGGTCCTTAAGTGGTTAATCATTTCCCAATTGTGTGGGTGTTAGCTACATCAGCACAGATGGGAATACATTATCAAACATCTTAGGTGTTGATTTTTGTGGTTTGAGATCACAACCATAGCTCAATATATTTATATACATATTTGCAATAAAAATAGGAAGCAGTTTGAGAACAGCGCTGGCCACAAAGATGTGTGAAAAGTGTCATTTCTGTATAGAGGTAAGATTAGGTCTCTCCCTTACACAGTATCTGCAGCCTGCTGGTTATTTGATCAGAAATGAAGAACTTGAAGAAGCCAAATGGATACAAACAAGTGCGTTAGGCTGTGATTAGTGCATGAGATGCAATTTGCTATGGGGAAGGAGGCTGACTGATAGGCATACTAAGCATTATTCAGCATGACTATGATGCAGTGCTCACTTCCTATTCATTATAATTAGCATCAGTCACTTTAGTTAGAAGTCTGCATTTGGGACGTGCAAGACAAATGAATACAAATTTAAATGGCATCTTGAATTGCCTTTAGAAAAAGAGGATTAGAAAAGTAAAAAAGTTTATAAACTTAAAAGTTAACATACAAAGGCCATTTTAGAAAGGTAAATGTCAGTATAGACAGAAATGAGCTATGGTTGCTGACTTGCTGTCATCCATCCTTACCTGTTCTTTACTGCTTAACCTCCCTGGCGGTATGATTATGTCTGGAATTTTGTACCAAAAGCGGTACAATTATTTTGCATGGAAATTTGGCGTTTTATACTGTAGGCCTCAGTGGCGGCCCGTCCGTAGGGGACGCCCGGGCGCCGCACCCCCCCTCCTGTAGTCATAAAAAAAAAAATGGGCCCTTTAAGGCTTTTAAAAATTCGTTCAGCTGCGCCGCGCAAATAACATACACTCATGCATTGCATGAGTGTATGTTATTGTGGCCAGCCTATTCAGATAACTGGACATTGGGCGCCGATTATCTGAATAAGGACAGCTGGTTGGCTGTTGCGGAAGTGCCTATCAGAGCCAGCGGCTATGATAGGCTTTCCCAGTACAGCCCTTCAGCTCCCGGATGTCTTATCCTCGGAACGTAGTGGGCTATGTCCCTTGGATAAGACTGACGGCCGTCTCAGCCAATCAGGTTCACTGATTCTGGTTATCAGTAACCTGATTGGCTGAAGCATCATCGAGGGCGGCAGAAGACATCGAGGGACTGTGGAAGGATGATGGTGAATCCCCACTGGCAGCATTTTACAGGGCACAGTGGGGACAATTGATGTGGGCACAGTGGGGACAATTGATGTGGGCACAGTGGGGGACAATTGATGTGGGCACAGTGGCAACAATTGATGTGGGCACAGTGGCGACAATTGATGTGGGCACAGTTGGGACAATTGATGTGGGCACTGTGGGGACAATTGATGTGGGCACAGTGGGGACAATTGATGTGGGCACAGTGGGGACAATTGATGTGGGCATAGTGGGGACAATTGATGTGGGCACAGTGGCGACAATTGATGTGGGCACAGTGGTACCAATTGATTGCATGGCACAGTGGCTGCGTTTGATGGCACAGTGGCTGCGTTTGGCATGGCACAGTGGTGACAATTGATGGGCACAGTGGTGACAATTGATGGGCACAGTGGTGACAATTGATAGGCAAAGTGGTGACAATTGATGGCACAGTGGCTGCGTTTGATGGCACAGTGGCTGCGTTTGGCATGGTACAGTGGCGACAATTGATGGCACAGTGGCGACAATTGATGGCATGGCACAGTGGCGACAATTGATGGCATGGCACAGTGGCGACAATTGATGGCATGGCACAGTGGCTGCATTTGATGGGCACAATGGCTGCCTTTGATGGGCACAGTGGCTGCCTTTGATGGGCACAGTGAGGCTGCAATTGTCTTTTTTTTTTTTTCATTTGTTTGCGCCCCCCCAAAAATTTTGAGCACCAGCCGCCACTGGTAGGCCTGCAATTCTTAGGAATAACTCACTTAAATCTGTCCAAACAAGAGTCTAGTAGACATCTCGGGTATGATAAAGTTTGAAACACAAAATCATAAATTATAATATAATAAATAACTATAATAAATAACTATAAATAATTATAACAAATAATAATGTAATTATAATAAAAATTATTCAATACTGTAATCAAATCAAAAACACTGAAATTTGCTCAGTTGCAGAATTGCCGCTGTCATTACTTTTATTTTTTTATGACGAATTTCCTCACAAACCAGGCAGAAAGAACTGGGCAGACCACTAGGGACAAGGGGTATGTGTATTTTTTACATACAGTACTGTAATCTGTAAGATTACAGTATACTGTATGTAATGTGTTTATTTACTTTTTTGAATTTGTCGCCGTTCTCCGCTCCCGTGCGTCGTAATGTCGCAGAGAACGGAGATCGGCGGCACACAGGCACTGTGTGAATTGAGCGAGGACGCCGCTCGCTCACACAGCGGGGATGCATCGCAGGATCCAGGGACAAGGTAAGTAACTTGTGCCTGTGGATGCTGCGAGGCGGCCCCGAGTCTGGCTCAGGGATACCGCTTTTGGTATTGAAATCTTACCCCAAGCCAGACTTGGGAATACCGCCAAGGTGGTTAATACCTGTAAGTGACTGGCCTGGAACATGTAATATCTTACTAACTTCAGAAAAGGTCTGACTTTGGTCACAGTCATTGGGATCCTCAATTTTTGTATGCCCTTTACTTTCTTGGGCTTGTCGAGTATGCTTTGTCTGGATATGACATGTCTGGAGATTGCACTTCTTGGGTCCAGGCTGGGTTCACACTACAGTATGTCCGGTGTGTCTCTATTCACCATTTCAGGTCCGATTTCAGCACAAATGTTTAGCTGAATTCGGACCTGAAATGGACCAAAAGATGAATGGGAATCATGTGCAATTCGCACTGGAGCCGCTGTGGAGATGTGTAAACTGGCTTTATAGAGAGCCGGTCACAATCTTCTGCTATGCGAATTGGATGTGGAAAAAACTGCATCCAATTTGCAATAGTGTGAACCCAGCCTCAAGCTTGCTCCCATACTGGTGTAACTGGGTCAACATAGTGTGCAAGATGGTGCTTGATTGTGTCAGAAAACACCGCTACATTGTCTAAATAGATCAGGATACTATCCTGGTTCATTTCCCCAAGGGAGTGTTGTATTTTTTCTCTGGAATATGTCAGGCATTTTGTTCAGCTTGAAGGGCATCTTTTTGAACTGGCCAACTTCATGGAAATAATGAAAACAGTTTTCAGCCAGGCTGACTTGACAAGAGGGATGTGCCAATACCCACTGGCAACATCTAGTTTACAGATGAAATCTTGTTTGGGGCAACAAGGGATTCCTCAATCTATGGTAGAGGACAGGCAGCCCTCTTGGTAACAGCATTAAGATGCCAATAGTCCACACAGAAGCGGAGGGTGCCATCCTGTTTTCTCACTATTATGAATAGAACCACCCATGGGTGCAACTGAACCTGGATGCACGCTATGACCACTTCTAACCATTTGTGGACTTTCAGACCAGGGCTGCTTCTAGCATTTTCTTACAAGTTTTTTTCAGACAACAGTCCATCTACAAATTGTTCCTTTGACGATCCATCCGCTACCCAAGATGGACTGTCCTACATGAACCCTTTGGCTGGGTTCACACTACTACACTACTTTCATCCTACTTTGCTCTGCTACATTGGTCCTACATTTATCCTACATTGGTCCTACATCCATCCTACTTTCATGAACAGGATACTACTTTGGTCCGACTTCAATGATATTCAATGGACCTGAAGTAGGATCAATGTAGGACCAAAAGTAGTACAGGGAGCATTTTCAAAGTCGGACCGACTTGTGTAGGACACTACAAAACGCTCTCATAGGGAAACATTGAACACAGAGCAAAGTAGGATGAAAGTAGTGTAGTAGTGTGAACCCAGCCTTTCAGCTATGTGTGATTGTACTCATAAGCAGTGTCCCTCACAGTAAAGTCCAGTGGAGCTCTGGTAACACAGGTGAACAGTTGGAGGGATCCAAGACCCAGGAAAATTGAAGGGAGGATGAGTAAAATGGGAGATGAAGAAGGGGGGGGGGGTGTAAGTGTGCTGTTGTGTCCCTAGAGCTTCCCAGAAGAATATTCACTAAATCTATGAAATGTGTTCCAGTAGAACCATGTTCTATGGAATGTTGTACTTGTGCCTTTGAGGGAAGGGATGAGGGCTTCCATGTTTTATACCTCATTTATTTTTGCTATCCAGAGGTTAATGGGGGACTATGTGAATATCCAGTACAGTACTTCCCCACCTTTTTTCTCTTCTATATATGTATTGCTATAGTGCGTGCCTCAGCATTCCTTAAATTTTTCTTTTAATGGGATTATTTTGTGTGATGTATCTAAAAAGACAATATTATTGGCTTGTATTGTTTATATCTTTCACTGCAGTGTTCTTCTTTGCACTCATCTAAGAGGTAAAATAAATGCCTGAGTATTCTAGTATATTCGACCATTCATCTTAGTATATCCATTCAGTCCCAGCAACTGAACAGTGTACAGTCACTTAAGTTGAACACACACATTGAACTTTGATTGTGCAATCTACTTAAAGCGGTGGTTCACCCTAAAATCCACTTTCTGTCACTAGATCCAGCATACTGCTGACATCTGCAGTATGCTGGATTTTTTTTTCTTTTTTTTGTACTTATCGTTTTATCCGTATGTCTGCTCCGGCTCGAGCGGGGAATCCGTCGGGGAATGGGCGTTCCTAAGTAAAGCGCAGTTGATTGACGGGCTTGGATAGCACGTCACACCTTCCGGAAATAGCCGACGTGACTCTCAGCTGCTTACGGCGCTATACGGCGCCTGCGCCTGCTGTGTAGAGCTGACTGCGCAGGCGCCGTAAATTGCCGAGAGTCACGTCGGCTATTTCCGGAAGGTGTGACGCGCTATCCAAGCCCGTCAATCAACTGCGCTTTACTTAGGAACGCCTATACCCGGAAGGATACGCCGCTCGGAGCCGGATCAGACATACGGATAAAACGATAAGTACAAAAAAAAAAAAAAAAATCCAGCATACTGCAGATGTCAGCAGTATGCTGAGACAGAAAGTGGATTTTAGGGTGAACCACCGCTTTAAGATCTACCAACAACTATGTATTGCAAGGAGGTTGGATTAATGTTGGATAGATTTTTTAGATAGGTCCTCGAATGACATAATTTCGATAACTTAAAGGGGTTGTAAAGGTTTGTGAATTTTCACCTTAATGTACCCTGAAAATCTGAAATGAGGGGAAGCTCTGCTGATTTTATCATCCAATCATGTGCAAGCTAAAATGCTGTTTTTTTTATTTTCCTTTCATTTCCCCCTCGGATCTACAGCGACTGCACTTCCAAGTGCACTTTCAGTGCAATTTTAAGTGCACTTTGCACTTGTAGTTTGCACTTGTAGTGCAACGTGGATTTTCCTTTAGTAAATAACCCCCTATGTCTTTTAGGCATCTACTGCTAAAAAACGAATTGCTCCACATCTGCATTGGTTTTAAGGTTAGAGAAGTGATACCTGATAGAATTCTGAGTAGGAAACTAACTTACAGTAAACAGATTCATTTCCCTATATCCAGTTCATGTTTCCTGATTTTCCCAAATGTTCACAAGTTTCAGGATGACTATGTCTAGGTTTGTGTATCCTGATTTCCCAAAATTATATTTTGATGGTGGTGTACTGCTATTTAAAAAAAAAAAAAAGATGTTCAGGTGCGGAGGGCTAAGGACTGACTTGTCTGAGAAGCTAATCGCTAAGCACAATCACTGTCATTTGGGAGAAAGTGAAATGAGTCACATGCTTTCCCATACCAGGCAGTGCCAGGTTTGTTACTCCACTTTCCTGCCGAAACTTGTTTAAGATAATGGTGAAGAAAGGCTAGAACCATTTCTAGGTTTTGTTTCTGTCCATGTTCCCATTGACTACAGGGGCCCAGAGGGACATTAAGTGATTGGAAATTTCTCCAATGGGACAAAGTCAACAGTAGTAGGGGAGAACCTTTGTGGTGTTATGTTGCTGTCTGTGCCTTCCTGCCCTGGTAAAAATGTTCCCCCTATCTCTTATGCTTGCATGGAAAATTGACAAAAGCCTGCAATAGACGGTTCGAATCTCAGCTGGTTTAGCAAGAACCATGGGCAAGCTGATTGTAACCAAGATGATTGATCGATTAACTCTGGCACAACCAGCCTGTTAGATTTTTCATGCGATTACTGCCATCGTTATAGCCACTAGCGATAATCACTGTGTGTTCGCCCAGCCCGGACTGCTCCCCCAGCACTCCCCCAGGACCCCCCCCCCCCGCCAAGCGAACACAATAACTCTACGGGAGGGATTCCTCTATCAACACTGGCTGCGTTAATGGGGAAATCAAATCCTCTATGGCTAGCTAAAGTTCTAAACTTTCTCCGCTCTAATCAAAACTTAAAATGTTGGGTTTCAAAAGTCAATTTGTGAATGCTAATACTAAGCCTAAGATTAATTTTCTTGTATTATGGACTGCTTGCAATTAAGAGGATTTCACTATGTACCGTATTTTCCGGCGTATAAGACGACCTTTTGGGCTTAAAAACTCGGGGGTCGTCTTATACGCCGTTACCAGACCTCGAGCATCCATTATTCAAAAGCCGCGCCTCCTCCTTGTGGTGTTCCGTGATAGGCGGAACACTTGATTTCCCAGCAGAGCCTCTGTTTGGTGTTCCGTCTATCACGGATGTCTTCTCATCCTCGGCTTCGGACCTCAGTGATAGGCGGAACACAGGCGCCTATCACGGAACAGCATGAGGAGGAGGCGCGACTTTTGAAAAATGGATGCCCGCAGTACAGGACTAAAGGTATGGCACAGTGAGGCATGGGGAAGCACAATGAGGCATGGGGTGGCACAGTGAGTCATGGGGTGGCACAGTGAGGCATGTTGATGGCACAGTGAGGCATGTTGATGGCACAGTGAGGCATGTTAATGGCACAGTGAGGCATGTAATGGGCACAGTGAGATATGAAAAAGCTGAATAAAGCATGTTCCTGTCAGCGTTTTTTTCCTGTCAGCGGTTGTTCTGGCTACCCCTCAGCTTCCAGACAGACTAGTAGTATACGGCGAGTATATCCCAAAACCAAAGTTTTAGCTGGAAAATTAGGGGGTCGTCTTATACGCCCAGTCGTCTTATACTCCGGCAAATACAGTATTCGAAAAATCATCAGTTTTTTGTTCATGAGCCAGGGTAGTACACACTTACTTACAGGAAGCAGTTTTAATTCAGTAAAGAGTATTTAAGCCATTAAAAGTTTTTTTTTAACTGCTGCCACAAATATGGCCAGATTCCCACATCTAGACAGATTTAATCCTGTGCCCTGCTCTTTTGTGTGCATTTCCTCTACCTGTAGGCGGTTTTCGTTTGTATTTCTCCTTGGTCTTTCCTATACGCATTTACTTGTATCTGGCGCTAGTTTCTCTTTTTGCCCTCTACTCTCCCATGTCAAGTTTCCTACCACCTGTGGCTAAATAAGTTCCTATGAAGTAGTGTTAGTGATTCATCTGTCCACATTCCAAATAGTTTTTTTTAGTGTAGTATGTTAACATTCTACCCCTCTGGGTAGTTCCCATGTTGCGAATGAGGAGGTAGATTGACTTCTGCACAACCAGTCTGCCTATACATGGATCTAAATTTGTCTGGCCTCTGCTGAACTGGCCTGATTTCGATCCACATATGGCCGCCTTAAATAACTTTGGGGGATTTTAAACTGTCATTATTAAACTCTTGTTTATCAATGTTTTCTGAAATGCTGATGAATAAATTCGGGCCGGAAGTCGTTAATCACACTTTGGCATTTGGATCACCTCTTTGCAAGCTCTCCACTTGAAGCTGAACCCCACATTATTAACAGATCAACGCTCTCACTCTCACAACTGGCTACTGGGATCTGTAGGCCACACAAATACCAAAGACCTATATGTAGCTTTGGGCTGCAGGTTGTCATCGGGTCTTAGACAAACAGACATGATTAACTGCTTGCCGATCGATATACCTCGGCAGAATGGCACGTACAGGCAGATCAACGTGAGCCCGCCACGAGCTCTGTGAGTGTGATCGTCTCACGGAGAGGAAGAACGAGGGAAATGCTAATGTATACAAGCATTTCCCCATTCTTCCTAGTGACAGGACACTGATCACAGCTCTCTGTAATTGGTTAGCGGTGATCAGTGTCACGTAGCCATGCCCCCTACAGTTAGAACACATCCCTAGGACACACTTAACTAGGGATGAGCTTCGAGTTCGAGTCAAATTCATGTTCAACTCGAACATTGCCTGTTCGGCGAACAACGAACAATTTGGGGTGTTCGTGGCAAATTCGAAAAGCCGCGGAACACCCTGTTAAAGTCTATGGGAGAAATCGAAAGTGCTAATTTTAAAGGCTAATATGCAAGTTATTGTCCTAAAAAGTGTTTGGGGACCTGGGTCCTGCCCCAGGGGACATGTATCAATGCAAAAAAAAAGGTTTAAAAATTGCATTTTTTTCGGGAGCAGTGAATTTAATAATGCTTAAAGTGAAACAATAAAAGTGAAATATTCCTTTAAATTTCGTACCGGGGGGGGGGTGTGTAAAGTATGCCTGTGAAATAGTGCATGTTTCCCATACTAACAACTGTCTCTGCACAAAGTGTCATTTCTGAAGGAAAAAAGTCATTTAAAAATAATGAATTGTCGGCTCCCGGCAATTCAGAGAAAATTCATTCATAAAAAAAAAGGTCTGGTATGGATATTAAGGGGAACCCCGCCGTCAATTAAAAATAAATGATGTGGGTTTCCCCCCAATATCCATTCCAGACCCTTCAGGTCTGATGTGGATTTTAAGGGGAACTCCACCCCAAATAAAAAAAAACCTGGCCGGCCGCAGAAAGGAGGGAGGGATGAGAGAGCCCCCCCCCCTCCTGAACCGTACCAGGCCACATGCCCTCAACATGGGGAGGATGTCCCCATGTTGATGGGGACAAGGGCCTCATCCCCACAACCCTGGCCGGTGGTTGTGGGGGTCTGCGGGCAGAGGGGCTTATTAGAATCTGGAAGACCGCTTTAACAAAGGGTACCCCCAGATCCTGCCCCCCCCCATGTAAATTGGTAATGGGGTACATTGTACCCCTACCATTTCACGAAGGAAGTGTAAATAATTGTAAAAAAAACATACGCACACCGTGGAAAAGGTCATTTATTAAAAAGGAAAAAAAAAATCCAGTGGTGGTAATCCACTCTCGATCCCCGCTCCAACGTTGCCGGTATCCAGCGACGGGCGATCTCCTCTCCGCCAGGGTCCACCGGAGACAGCCCAGCGAATGACGCGGCTGGAGCTAGTGACATTTCTTATATAGGTGAGGCGCAGAGACAGTTCTAAGTATGGGAAACATACATTTTTGCATTGATACATGTCCCCTGGGGCAGGACCCAGGGCCCCAAACACTTTTTAGGACAATAACTTGCATATTAGCCTTTAAAATTAGCACTTTAGATTTCAAACGTTCGAGTCCCATAGACTTTAATGGGGTCCTAAAGTTCACACGAACATTTGGCGTGTTCGCAGGTTCTGGTGCGAACCGAACAGGGGGGGTGTTTGGCTTAACCCTACACTTAACCCCTTCAACGCCCCCTCCTGGTTAACCTCTTCACTGCCAGTCACATTTACACAGTAATACGTGCATATTTATAGCACTGATCACTGTGTAAATGTGAATGGTCCCAAAATAGCGCCAAAAGTGTCTGATGTGTCTGTCATAATGTCGCAGTCACAATAAAAATCTCTGATCGCCGCCATTACTAGTAAAAAAAAAAATATGAATAAAAATGCCATAAAACTATCCCCTATTTTGTAGACACTATAACTTTTGCGTAACCAATTAATAAACACTTATTGTGATTTTATTTACCAAAAATATGTAGAAGAATACGTATTGGCCTAAACGGAGGGGAAAAAAAATTATATTTGCTTTTTTTTCAAAATTGTCGCCAATTTTTTGTTTATAGCGCAAAAAATAAAAACCGCAGGGGTGGTCAAATACCACCAAAAGAAAGCTCTATTTGTGGGGAAAAAAAAGAACATCAATTTTGTTTGGGAGCCACGTCGCACGACCAGCGCAATTGTCAGTTAAATCGATACAGTGCCGAATCGCAAAAAGTGCTCTGGTCTTTGGCCAGCCAAATGGTCTGGGGCTGAAGTGCTTAAAGGGATCTCTGTGTACCTACTTTGCAATGATGTCTCTTGACGTTTAATCCCAGTCAAAACTTTTTATAGATTTTGAAAAATTCAATACTTCTGAATTTTTTTTATGCCCACTTCACTTCAACATCTTGTGTCTGAAAAGAAAATAAGGCATTAGAGGAACAGTTGTCAAAAGGACAGGAAAACGCATATACTAAAAATAACCTGCACACAGTCCAATGAGAGTACAAAACCTTTTAATTTTGATATTTGTTCATAAAGAGACAACACAGAACAACCAGCACATTTTGGGGCTTGAAGATCTCCCATTCTTCAAGGATTCAAAACAGACATAAAAATTCGATTGGACACTGTGCCTTGTTTAAGCTCCTCCCTGCAGATCTCAATTAAGGAGTTACTAAACCCACAACAGTAAAATCAGTCTTATACTGCTGATAAGAAAAGGTATTTAGCAGTTTATATTCACTAAAATTATTGTATTTCCATGTACTGTGTACTGTGGGAGAAGAGGTATAGTAAAGGCAGGGTCCTGGGTTTAGTAACATGTTATTGTTAGGTTGCCAAATGTTGTTATAATGCCGCGTACACACGATCATTTTTCGGGTTGTAAAAAACGAATGCATGTTGGGCAGCCACAAGCAACAGAAAAAACATTGTTAATGGCATTGGAATTGCCAATGATTGGTTGCCATGCACAGCTGCCCTAAATGCTGTCAGTTTTGATAACTTTCTCCAGAGTGTCCGCCCTTCTAATGCTGGATCAAGTGTTTGTGTGGGAAAGAGACTAATAGACAAGTTCTATTGATATATATATTCCATATATGCCTGTGCTTTGTCACGCTTTTTGCTGCCTTTTCACATATACACTTATTTTTGATCACAATTGGTGTGGTTAGCGCGATTTTTCTTTACCCAAGTTCTATTGATACTTTGTCATGGTCCCTACCGTGCCAAGCAAACGGCCAGGCGTGGTCAGACCCCAAGTGGCTCTAGGTGGTATTGAACCGAGGACTGTCTGTTTTTGCTTTGCCTCTGAGCCACTCCTCAGTTCTGTATTCTGTCTTCTTTCCAACTAAGCCTAGTTCTGCATGATATGCTGAGGGCTTTTCTCTGGATCTCACCTTGCAATCGGTACCTGTCACTCCTGGTTCAGCTGAGGCAGTTTACCTAATCAGCTGGGTATAAAACACTGCCTCACTCTGAGACCGCGTACACACGGTCGGTCAAAACCGATGGAAACGGACTGAAGGACCGCTTCATCGGTCCAAACCGATGGTGTGTGGGCCCCATCGGTCAGTTATCCTTCGGTCCAAAATTTTAGAACTTGCTTTAAAATTGAACCGATGGACGCCTAACCGATAGGTCAAAACTGACGGTTAGTATGCAAAAGCATCGGTTAAAAACCCGCACATGCGCAGAATCAAGTCGACGCATGCTTGGAAGCATTGAACTGCATTTTTCTCAGCACGTCGTTGTGTTTTACGTCACCACGTTGGACTCGATCGTTTTTTTAACTGATGGTGTGTAGGCACATCAGACCATCAGTCCGCTTCTTCGGTTAACCGATGAGAACGGTTCTCCAGACCGTTCTCATCGGATGGACCGACCGTGTGTACGCGGCCTCAGGGCTTTGTCAGTTCATTGTCTCTAGTTTTGCCAAGTGGTCCTGTTTTCTAGTTGCAGTGTTCCAAGACTGACCCTGGCTTGTTCTTCGTTTATTCTGACTTCTGGAATCCTTGACTACGGCTTTACCTCGACAATCCTTTGGCAAATTCCTGTTAAGCCCCCCCGTGCACAGATTCACAGCCCAGATAGCTTCTTACCTTGTTACCGTGGGCTGTGTGTATTTGCAACGGTGAGTATACATCTCTGCACTATGGACTCAAACCAAGGTAAGCCCTTACATACTTGTATTTACAACTACAGTTCATGATGTTTTAAATAATACACTATTTGGCCAAAACTTTTTTTAGACATCTTGAGTGTGTCTGTGAAAATGTATGCACTTTTAGCCAAAAATAATTTGTAAGGTCAGGCACTGATGTTGGATCAGAAGACCTGGCTTTTAATCAGAGTTTCAGTTTACACTGAAGGTGTTCATTAGGGTTGAGGTCAGGGCACTGTGCAAGTCACTCAGATACCTCAATGCCAAACTTGTTAAACATGTACAATATGTGCACCTGAACTCAGTCATTTAGAAGGTGTGTCCACAAACTTTTGGGCATTGAGGTTAAATACCTTTTTTGTTATATATATATATATATACATACACACACATACACTGTATGCCTATAGACTAGCTTTAATATGAGGGGGAAAAAACAAATTGTTACTGATGGAACCTTTCAAGTGTCTAAGCTTTTATTCCTAACTGGAAAGGGGGTTTCCGATTATAAAAAGAACATGTCAAAAGGCTAGGCTATTTGGGAGAAGTAATTACTGGGAAATTCCACTCACTTGACAACTTACAATGCACTGGTTACCTATTAAAATTACCTATTTGTCTTTGCTTAAATTTTTGTGCATTGTGTTTTAGATTAAAGTAAAACATTCATCAATGCGTACAAAAATATACACAAATAGCTGGATTCAGGTAGGGGCGCGCATCTTTGCGGCGGCGTAGCGTAGCGTATTTACACTATGCCGCCGTAAGTCAGAGAGGCAAGTACTGTATTCACAAAGTACTTTCCTCCTAAGTTACGGCGGCGTAGCGTGAATAGGCCGGCGTAAGCGCAACTAATTCAAATGAGGATGTGGGGGGTGTGTTTTATGCAAATTAACTGTGACCCGACGTGATTGACGTATTTTACGAACGGCGCATGCGCCGTCCATGTACATATCCCAGTGTGCATTGCTCCAAAGTACGCTGCAAGGACGTATTGGTTTTGACGTGGACGTAAATTACGTCCAGCCCTATTCACAGACGACTTACGCAAACGACATAACATTTTCAAATTTCGACGCGGGAACGACAGCCATACTTAAAGCGGGAGTTCAACCAATTCCTTTTTTTTTTTTTTTTTTTTTCTTAGCTTCCTGCTCGTTTTGTCTAGGGGAATTGGCTATTTGTTTTAAAATATGATCCGTACTTACCCGTTTTCGAGATGCATCTTCTTCCGTCGCTTCCGGGTATGGGTCTTCGGGAGCGGGCGTTCCTTCTTGATTGACAGTCTTCCGACGGTCGCATCCATCGCGTCACTCGTAGCCGAAAGAAGCCGAACGTCGGTGCGGCTCTATACTGCGCCTGCGCACCGACGTTCGGCTTCTTTCGGAAAATCGTGACGCGATGGATGCGACCGTCGGAAGCCTCTCGGAAGACTGTCAATCAAGAAGGAACGCCCATTCCCGCAGCCCATACCCGGAAGCGACGGAGAGGATGCATCTCGTAAACGGGTAAGTACTGCTCATATTTTAAAACAAATAGCCGATTCCCCTAGTCAAAACGAGCAGGAATCTAAGGCTAAAAAGTGCTCTCTAAGGGTGAACCTCCGCTTTAACATTGACTAGTCCAGCTATTTGATGGAATAACTTTACGCCTGAAAATGCCTTACATAAACGGCGTATCTTTACTGCGACGGGCGCACGTACGTTCGTGAATAGGCGTATCTAGTGATTTACATATTCTACACCGAACTCAATGGAAGCGCCACCTAGCCGCCAGTCTAAATATTGCACCCTAAGACACGACGGCGCAGGCTGTCGTATCTTAGTTAGGTTTAAGTGTATCTCAGCCCTTGGGGAGCGATCCGGGATGACGGCGCGGCTATTTGTTTATAGCCGCTCCGTCGCGATCGCTCCCCGGAGCTGAAGAACGGGGAGAGCCGTGTGTAAACACGGCTTCCTTGTGCTTCACTGTGGCGGCGTATCGATCGAGTGATCACTTTTAGAGGGAGACTCGATCGATGACATCAGTCCTACAGCCACACCCCCCTACAGTTGTAAACACACACTAGGTGTACCCTAACTCCTACAGCGCCCCCTGTGGTTAACTCCCAAACTGCAACTGTCATTTTCACAATAAACAATGCAATTTAAATGCATTTTTTGCTGTGAAAATGACAATGGTCCCAAAAATGTGTCAAAATTGTCCAAAGTGTCCGCCATAATGTCGCAGTCACGAAAAAAATCACTGATCACCGCCATTAGTAGTAAAAAAAAAATAATTAATAAAAATGCAATAAAACTATCCCCTATTTTGTAAACGCTATAAATTTTGCGCAAACCAATCGATAAACGCTTATTGCGATTTTTTTTACTAAAAATAGGTCGAAGAATACGTATCGGCCTAAACTGAGGAAAAAAAATGTTATATATGTTTTTGGGCGATATTTATTATAACAAAAAGAAAAAAATATTGCATTTTTTTCAAAATTGACGCTCTATTTTTGTTTATAGCGCAAAAAATAAAAACCGCAGAGGTGATCAAATACCACCAAAAGAAAGCTCTATTTGTGGGGAAAAAAGGACGCCAATTTTGTTTGGGAGCCACGTCGCACGACCGCGCAATTGTCTGTTAAAGCGACGCAGTGCCGAATCGCAAAACCTGGCCGGGTCCTTTAGCTGCATTTTAGTCCGGGTCTTAAGTGGTTAAGAGGGATGGTCTCGTGGGTAACTGGTCCTGAAGACAAAGGTGAGTCATCCACAGTTTCCATATTAATAGGGGCGAGTTTATTTCTTATTTGAATGTTATTACTTTGGGCAAATTCGATGTCCATGAAGTTTCCCCCGGCCCCTGAGTCCAGCATAACAGAGCAAGGAATTTCATTGCTTTCAACGATAAGCCTTATTGGGATGACAAAATGAGTTGATAAAGAATTAACTTTATTTGCTTTCTGAATCAAAGGAGAGACGGACTGAGAAATTTAGTTTATTTGTTCAGATACTGTAATATCGGTTGCTGCAAATGTTCTTTAAAATTTATTGGAACAATTAACTGCATAATGTCCAGAGTCTCCACAATAAAGACATAAGTTCTCTGAACGTCGTCTTTCTTTCTCCTGAGAAGTAATAGATCTTTTAATAGTATCCACCTGCATAGGTTCAGGAGTGTCAGAATCAGGAAAAACTCTTAGACCCTTAGGAGGATACTGAGTAGTAGAAAAACGCATGCCACCACTACTGCCTAAGATTCCCAGTCTCTCATTTCTCCTTTCAGTAAGTCTCTGATCAATTTGAATACATAATTTAATAACAGCCTCAAGGTCCTCAGGACTTTCTACTCTGGCAAGCTCATATTTTACTTGTTCCGAGAGTCCTTGACAGAACTGACTCTTTTGTGCTGCTGGATTCCAATTGGTACCTGTGATCCAATGTCGGAATTCAGTTGTGTACTCTGCAACAAAGCGTCTACCCTGCCATAAATTGTGCAATTTTGCCTCAGAAGTAGTGCAGCGGTTAGGATCATCGAAAACTTGGTTCATCGCAGTCACAAAAGAATCTAAATCATCCAGGATGACATCATCTTTCTCCACATAAGGGGAGGCCCCAGGCTAAAGCTTCCTCAGTCAGGAGGTTGATAATAAACAGCACCTTTTTCCTGTCAGAAGTAAATGCAGCAGGTTGCATCTGAAAGTATATACGACATTGATTAAGGAACCCTCTATAATGGCGGCGGTCTCCGTTAAACTTAAGTGGTAGGGGCATTTGTGCATTAGTATCTACGGCAGCAGTGTCTTGGGCACGAAAGTCACGCAATTGTTTATTCAGATCAAGGATTTCCTCTTGTAGTGCTTTCACTTCAATTTGTAACTCAGAAATGTTTTCCTGATAGTTAACACCAAACGTCTGCAACTCAGCGATTTGCACCCTGAGAGGAGCTACAGCAGCTGCTACAATGGCCTCCATGTTTTGGGCCAGGACTCAGGCTCAGAGGCCAGTAGCTATAGCAGCAGAGTGGATATTCACACAGGTCACCCTGGCTGATGACACAGGTTCACCTGAGGTGCGGGGTCTAAGCACTAACCGGTATTCAGCAGAGCTCCTGATGGTGGAGATGGGCTTTGCTGCGTGTTAGTGCCAGGTCGCGGTCCTCAGGATAGCCCCACCAAGAGGTGAGCAAGCCGGGGTCCGGAAGCAGATATAACAGGTAGGGATCAAGCAGAAGCGTAGTCGGGGAACGAGCCAAAAATCGGTAACAGATAGTTGCAGGTTGGGATTCAGCAGAAGCGTAGTTGGGGGACGAGCCAAAAGTCGGTAGTGAATGGTAGCAAAGATCAGTCGGCAGCAAGAGAGTCAGGAGCAAGATATTGGCTGGGGAAGGCACAATATTCTGGCAACTGGAAGTGCAGGGACATGGCTTTTATAGGAAGTTCATGAGAAGAGCAAAGGGTTTAAGGTTCAAGGCAAACAAGATTCAAGACAAGATCATTCAAGGAACTATCTGAAGAACTGTCCAAGGAGCTGTCCAGCATTCCAGGTGGCTCAGCAAGCAGAGTCACTACCAGAGGTCCCAGGTTCAAGACCAGGTCCTAACACTGTGTGGTGGAGGCAACACAATACTACAAAATAAGATCACGTTTTCTCTTGTGTTTTTTTTATTATTCAACGGTAATATGGGATCAATGTGTGCATTACAGGAGTCATGTTAGGATCAAAAAACTCAATAGATGACATAGCATGTCCACCTTAGCAATGCTATTAATGTTCTAGAAGTTGAAAGCACTCAGATGCTGTAAAAGCACTAGTGTAGACCAATTCTAACAGTATAATCTAAAAACAGGTTAGAAAATTGCACCATTTTGTAGCCCTTCTCTGCTTTCCACACATTAGACCTCTAAGCCTAGAATACTGAACAAGCTGTCGAACTGGCAACACATATTCAATTTCTGACATACACATGATCATATCCTTTCCTTTTTACAGTACTAGTAGTTGAAAAGCCTTTAATTATTTTTGTTGAACTTGTCTCGTGTCAAACAAAAACTGACATACTAATTATTATACCCAGAATAAACATTTGGAAACTTGCTGAGTCACGAACTGTCAAGGTGTTTACACAATTTTTTTTCGTAACCAATGTATTATTCTAGAAACCAGTGAATTGGGACAAATATTAATCATGCTACACTGATAAAAAGTATTCTGTTGGCTTTTAATTTTAACTATTTTTTTTTTATAATTTTCAATAAACAAATATTAATTTACCATGATAATTTAAGTACCTTACTTAATTTTCATTAGTTCTTAAAACACACCTTTTACATTTACAAAAATGTATAATATTGAGCAATCTAGACAAAACTTTTAAGGAATGTGCATTTCCATATTCTAATTGAGTTACAGTTATTTAAAAAAAAAATTATATTTAATTTGACTGAAATTTAAGCAGATGTTTGCCAAACGTTCAACCGCGCAAGTTTTTATGCTGTAAGTTTGACGTCTTTTGGAACTTTGAAAACCTGCACAAGGCAGTTAACCATATGTTTGAGGCTCATCAGGACAAAAGAGCACCACCAGTGACAAGAATTTTTCCAAGTCACTACAAAGCCATGCAATGGCATTGAAAGATAAAGAATGAACACTTAACAAATTATCATTCACATGCTTTAAATGTTGCTTAACATACCATCCAAATGTTTTTGTTTGCTGTTTAACCACTTCAGCCCTGGACAATTTTGGTGGTCAAAGACCAGGCCACTTTTTGCGATTCGGCACGGCGTCGCTTTAACTGACAATTGTGCGACGTGGCTCCCAAACAAAATTGACGTCTTTTTTTTTCTCTCACAAATAGAGCTTTCTTTTGGTGGTATTTGATCACCTTTGCGATTTTGACAATTTTGAAAAAAAAAATTCCACAGTTTAGGCCGATACGTATTCCTCTACATATTTTTGGTTAAAAAAAAAATCGCAATAAGCATTTATTGATTGGTTTGCATAAAAGTTATAGCTTCTACAAAATAAAATAAGGGACTGTTTTATGGCATTTTTATAAAAAAAAGTTTTACTAGTTATGGCGGCGATTAGCGATTTTTATCATGACTGCGACATTATGGCAGACACTTTTGACACCATTTTGGGACCATTGTCATTTTTACAGTGATCAGTGCTATAAAAATGCAATGATTACTGTAAAAATGACACTGGCAGTGAAGGGGTTAACAACTAGGTGGCGCTGCAGGGGTTAATTGTTCCCTAGGCAGTGATTCTTACTGTTAGGGGGCGTGGCTACATGTGACACGTCACTGATGACCGTTCCCAAAAACGGGGAACGGTCATCAGTGACAGTGTCACTAGGCAGAATAGGGAAATGCCTTGTTTACAAAGGCATTCCCCTGTTCTGCCCTTGCCGACCGTAATCGCGGGCCTCCCGGAAACATCGAGTTCACGGGACCCGCGGCCGCACTCGCGAGGCATGCGGCGGGCACCCGCTGGGTGGTAGATTTAAAGGGACATACCTGTACGCCAATCTGCCTGCCCGTGCCATGTTCTTGACATACATAGTCGTGCGGCGGTCTGCAAGTGGTTAATATATTTTAAACAAATGAATATACGTTCATTGTATACACCGATTTCAACAAGCTGGCTGTTTTCACAGAACACTGGCAGTGTATACATTGCGATACATGACAAGTTTTTGACAGAACACCGGCTAAGGAGGAAACATTTTTGCCGTCTTGGAGGCGGCTATGTTGTTGGTTATTAGTGGGCAGGCTAACAATGTTTACTCATTATATCGTGTACCCTAGAGACACCGGTAAAACAGGTAACTCGTCAATCTCCAATTACTGCTGCTGGAGAGTCACCAAGAGTCACCGGAAGTGACGTGGTTGAAAATTTTGACAAGCTGGCTGGTTTGGCAGAACACCGGAATTCACTCGAAAGACATGTGAACAGCAGAGTACAAATCTGTCAGGAGACATACGTACACCGGAAGTGACGTGAGGAGGCGCTTAGAACACTGTGTTTTATTTCTTTGCTTGTTTTTATCTCCTATATGTAAGGGTCCATCCATATGTATGTTTTTAATAAATTAATATTGGATTATTCATACATACTACACTATTGGAGGCTTCTTTCCTTTCTTCCCCCACCTTTATTTGTGTGTGACAGGAATACACTATGGAGGATAGATGCAGTGCTGGGACGACTGTAGGATATCCCAATAGTTGGCATTGAACAGGAGAAGCGCCAATAGATGTTTGGAAAGTATTTTGCATGAAGGTGGAATTTAATTCTGTGGCTCTTTGATGCGAGTTATATCAATTTTTGGAGGTGAGAGTTTTGAGAGCCTGGTTTCTCCTGATATCAAGATTATACATACTCAGCTACAATTGTGATGTCATTTAAAGAATTTTTATTACATTCATCCTATCAAGGGATTGTGTTCCATTTCAGTCTTCATCTGTGGAGCCAATTATAGATATTGTTGCCTGCACAATGTATTATTTATTATTGCACTTTTTTTATTATCAGTATATCTGATAGTTTATTCACTTATAGTGCTACTTAAATTCACCCCCATTGTTTCACATTCAATATAGTAAGAATGCCAGGATAGGACTGCAGCAGGAACTAGACTGTGATCTTCAATCAGCAGCTATGTCCCTGTAAAGACCAGCATGACAAGTACCGCACTGGAAAGCTGGTGGACTGTGAAATTCAGGAAAGTAAAGCAATGAGGAGGAAAGGAAGGACCCTCTGCACTCACCCAGCGGTCATGTCCCTTAGCTTGCTTGGCAGGCAGGCTCTGTCTGTGCCGCCCACACTCTGGACAGGTCACATGGAAGAGCCTGGGGCTGAGTGTCTGCAGACTCTGCACTGAGCAGACACTGGCGAGCTTCCCCCTCTCACAGCACACAACACTGCACCGCAAAACTCACACAGCACCAGACAGCGCAGGCAGGGGAGGGAGACACCTGCATGGGAAACCCCATTCAAAAGATGTACTGTCCTGGTGAAGAGGGCTGCCATAGGTGCCGGAATGGCGTTCTAGCAGAAAAAAAGCCCTGGATTTACTGAAACTGAAGAGTGCAAAATCTGGTGCAGCTGTGTGTGGTAGCCAATCAGCTTCTAACTTCAGCTTGTTCAATTTGACAATAAAATACCATGCACAGCTGCACCAGATTTTAGTAAAGCAACACTTGTGTGTGTACCTAATACACATGAGATAGGAATTTTAGATTATAAATTGCTTGATGGCATGGGTTAAATGGTTCTGCATAGAGCAGCCCTGATCCTCTTTTTCTCCGGTCCCGCGCTGTTGATCCTGGCTCCTTCCCCCTGCTGAGTGCCCTATAGGAAGTCTCTTCCTATGGGGGAACTAATGCAGGCGCTCCTGAGGCATGCTGTTCGTCAATTCAGACACACAGCCTGGCTAAGCCCCACCCCTGCTCTAAGGTTTTGACTGACAGCAGCAGCAGGAGCCAATGGCTTACGCTGCTTTCAGCCAAGACTGAGAGCCGGGATAGGGGATCAGGCTCAGATGATAATTTAGGAGGGCTACAATGTTTTTTTACCCTAATGCAGAGAATGCATTAAGCTAAAAACCCTTTTACCTTTACAACCAATGTAAGGCTTTGTTCACATGTGTGTACTATAGTGTAGGCCCGTGCGAGGGCTTTGTTTTCTCAGCTGTTCTGTGCATTTTCATGCAGGCAGTCCTATTAATTTCAATTGTGACACAGCAGTTGCATGGAAACTGCAGAGTGTATGGCCCCAAACTCAGACAGTGTGTGTTCGGGACTGTGCACCTGCAAGGCTGTCAGTTTGGGAACAGCTGCTGTTCCATGTGGCTGCTGTGTCCCAATTGAAATGATTGAACAACTGTGCATCCCTTGAAAAAGAAAACTGGGTACACATCGCTCCCAAGCTGTCTGGAAGATCTCAGATAATGCTGTAAAAAATTTGGGTGCCTGCCTAGGTCCGCAACCAAGAAGTTCGTGAAAAGCAAAGAAAGAGGATGGCACATCCAGGAAATGAAGATAATGATGTTTATTGAAAATCCATGAAGATTAAAAGCATGATACACAAACGATCCAGGGTGCTTAGTAGACACATTTCACACAAACATGCTTACTCATTACTTTGCATCCCTGTTCAGGCAAACACTGCCCTCCAACGAGTGTATTCCCTATTACCCCTGTGTAAAAGGGGTCTAATATAATGACAATTCTCTTGGGTACACTGAAGTTTCTGAAGGAACTCGTGTGGTAGTTTGTTCCAAGATAATGGAAAACTTGCCACAGTTCCTCTGCAGACTTTCTTTCTTTCTTGCTGCAGATCATTTTTTTTAATCCTGTGTATTAATTACTGATAGACCATTGTAATTATTTATGCACACTGTCCACTCCCCAATCCTGAAGAAGCAGTGGTAGACCATGAAACACATTGAGAAAGGGTTTTGGGATGAATAACAGTTTGGATCAAAACATGTAAAACTTTACATTTTCAAGATTTTAGGGATATAACTATCTTTTTGAGCAAGTAATAAAAGAGTGTGTGATTTTAATAATATATGTGTGATGTATACTCTTGGATCCCTGTCTTCCTTTTGGGTACCTTTAAAGCCCCATTTTAGTACACCCCTCACATTTTGTAAATATTATAAAATATAATTTCATGTGATGACACTGAAGAAATTACACTTTCCTACAACTGTTCCCACAAAGCAAAGAGATCTGCTAGAGATGTGGAAAAGAGGTGCTGCACCTCACCCAGTAATTCATGGATGCTGAGGTTTCGTCTGACCCTGCCTTCTTTTTGCTCTATACAGTATCTCAAAAAAAGTGAGTACACCCCTCACATTTTTGTAAATATTTTATTATATATTTTCATGTGACAACACTGAAGAAATTACACTTTGCTACAATGTAAAGTAGTGAGTGTACAGCTTGGATAACAGTGTAAATTTGCTGTCCCCTCACAATAACTCAATAAACAGCCATTAATGTCTAAACCGCTGGCAACAAAAGTGCGTACACCCCTAAGTGAAAATATCCAAATTGGGCTCAAAGTGTCAATATTTTGTGTGGCCACCATAATGGCAACAGAAACTATCCAAATTACCCTGATAAAAAGTTTACCTACCCCGGTTCTTAAAGTGGATGTAAATCCTCCATACACCCAGTGAAGTGTACAGCCTCAGAAGATACACAGGGATGAACCAAATCTCCCTACATAGGTTTTACATGTATATCTGCTGTCTTCACATTTATATATTGTTTAGAAAGTTCAGATCGTGTTAGGAAATTTTCTCTTCATGTTTAACCTCTTGACAACTGGGCACTTAAACCCCCTTCCTAACCAGACCAATTTTCAGCTTTCAGTGCTCTCACAATTTGAATGACAATTACTCAGTCAGACAACATTGTACCCATATGAAATTTTTTCTTTTTTTTTCTCACACAAATAGAGCTTTCTTTTGGTGGTATTTAATCACTGTTGTTTTTTTTTTTTTGCGCTATAAAAGAAAAAATACTGAAAATTCTGTAAAAAAAAAAAAAAATTCTCGTTTCTGTTATAAGATTTATAAAATTAGTAATTTTTGTTCATGAATTTTGGCCAAAATGTATTCTGCTACATATCTTTGGTAAAAATAACCCAAATTTGTGTATATTATTTGGTCTTTGTGAAAGTTATAGAGTCCACAAGCAAAAAGTTATAGAGTCAATATCTGAAAATTGATCACACCTGAAGTACTGACGGCCTATCTCATTTCTTGAGACCCTAACATGCCAGAAAAGTACAAATACCACCCAAATGACCCATTTTTGGAAAGAAGACATTCCAATGTATTTAGAAAGAGGCATTGTGAGTTTTTTGAAGTTGTCATTTTTTTCCCGCAATTCTTTGCAAAAATCAAGATTTTTTGTTTTCTTTTTTATTTCACAAAATTTTCATATTAGCAGGTTATTTCTCACACACAGCATATGCATATCACAAAACACACCCCAAAACACATTCTGCTATTCCTCCCGAGTATGGCGATACCACATGTGCGAGACTTTTACACAGCGTGGCCACAGAGGCCCAACATGCAGGGAGCACCTTCAGGCATTCTGGAGCACCCAGTCCAATTCTGATATTTCTCTCCTACATGTAAAAATCATAATTTATTAGCTAGAAAATTACATAGAACCCCAAAACATTATATATGATTTTTTTTAGCAAAGACCCTAGAGAATACAATGGCGGCCATTACAACGTTTTATCTCACACGGTATTTGCGCAGCAATTTTCAAACACGTTTTTAAAAAAGAAACACTTTTGTGCTTAAAAAAAACAAACAGTAAAGTTGACCCAATATTTTTGCATAATATGAAAGATGAAGTTACGCCGAGTAAATAGATACCTAACATGTCACCCTTCAAAATTGCACACGCTCGTGGAATGGCGCCAAACTTCGCTACTTAAAAATCCCCATAGGCGACGTTTTAAATATTTTTACAGATTACATGTTTTTAGTTACAGAGGAAGTCTAGGGCCAAAATTATTGCTCTCGCTCTAACGTTCGCAGCGATACCTCACATGTGTAGCTTGAACACCATTTTCATATGTCAGCGGGAATTACGTATGCGTTCTCTTCTGCGAGCACACGGGGACATGGGCACTTTAAAAAAAAAAATGTATTGTTCATTTTACTTTATTTATTTTAGTTTGACATTTTTTTGCACAAAAATAATTTTTTTGATCACTTTTATTCCTATAATAAGGAATGTAAACATCCCTTGTAATAGTAATATAGCATGACAGGTCCTCTTTACAGTGAGATATGGGGTTAATAAGACAACAAATCTCACCTCTAGGCTGGGAAGCCTGAAATAAAAAAATTATCTTGGCTTTGATCGTAGCAGTGAGTCGGTAGAAGCACCGGAGGGTGGTGGGAGGGGGGCGTATTGCGGGGTATTGCACAGGGTATTGTGGAGTATTAAATAAAATAGAAAAAGTGCAGCGCAAAACTCAAATATATAAATGATACTGGTATACTCAAACACCAATACCATAAGTGTGAATATGAATATGCAGAAAAAATGGAAAAAAAAAAAATATAAAAAATTAAATACAATTCAAACAAACAGTCCAAAAGTCCATAAGTGTCAGAAGATGAGTGAATTAAACGAAAATAAATCTCCACCACGTGACAATCCACCAAAATTTTGAAGTGATCCCTCCACCGTTGTAGATGGCTACTCTCACCTTCATATATGGACCACTGAGTTAACAGATGGTCAATAAAGCAAATCAAATAGGCAGGTCATGAACAGGAACCAGGCTGATGTATTAGATCCTCATAAGACAACCAAACCGCAAAGGACAGGTGCATGTAAAGAGATAATCACAGACTAAGTGCTCACTGTTGCAATGTGTGGATTTATTCTTTAACCACTTGCCGTCGCTGCACCGCCGAAATACGTCCACAAGGTGGCTCTCCTAGGCGAGACCACGTAAATGGACGTCCTGCCTATTAGCCGCCACTACGGGCGCACGGGCGCCCCCGACTCGCCCCCGACTCCCGTGCGTGTGCCCGGCGGGCGCGATCGCCGCCGGGCACACGCGATCGCTCGGTACAGAGCGGGGAACGGGAGCTGTGTGTGTAAACACACAGCTCTCGTTCCTGTCAGCAGGGGAAATGCTGATTTTCTGTTCATACAATGTATGAACAGAAAATCAGTGTTTCCCCTAGTGAGGCCACCCCCCCCCCCACAGTAAGAACACACCCAGGCATACTTAACCCCTTCCCCGCCCCCTAGTGTTAACCCCTTCACTGCCAGTGGCATTTTTATAGTAATCTAATGCATTTTTATAGCACTGATCGCTATAAAAATGCCAATGGTCCCAAAAATGTGTCAAAAATGTCCGAAGTGTCCGCCATAATGTCGCAATACCGAAAAAAAAATCGCTGATCGCCGCCATTACTAGTAAAAAAAATATTAATAAAAATGCCATAAAAATACCCCCTATTTTGTAAACGCTATAACTTTTGCGCAAACCAATCAATAAACGCTTATTGCGATTTTTTTTTACGAAAAATATGTAGAAGAATACGTATCGGCCTAAACTGAGGAAAAAAAATGTTTTTCTATATATTTTTGGGGGATATTTATTACAGCAAAAAGTAAAAAATATTCATTTTTTTCAAAATTGTCGTTCTATTTTTGTTTATAGCGCAAAAAATAAAAAACGCAGAGGTGATCAAATACCACCAAAAGAAAGCTCTATTTGTGGGAAAAAAAGGACGCCAATTTTGTTTGGGAGCCACGTCGCACGACCGCGCAATTGTCTGTTAAAGCGACGCAGTCCCGAATCGCAAAAAGTACTCTGGTCTTTGGGCAGCAATATGGTCCGGGGGGTAAGTGGTTAAAAGAAGCAAAAGTCAGGCTACTCACATTTGGCCAGACAAAAAACGGCATGAAGTAACAATCTTTAGGAATGAACAGCAGATGAGCGACGTGATGTTTCAGGCTCCTAAACCACCGTATTGTGGAGTATTGCACAAGGTATTGCACAGGGTATGGCAGAGTATTGCACAGGGTATGGCAGAGTATTGCACAGGGTATTGCAGAGTATTATTGCACAGGGGGCACGCGGGAGCAAGATTCTGGGAGGACGTCCATAGACGTCCTCCCAGAATAACTCGACCGCGCTGTAGACGTATTTTGTCTATAGCGCGGTTGTCAAGTGGTTAACACAGAGTGTGATGTCTGGGCATACAGCCAAGATAGCTAAAATTGCCAATTAGAGGAAAGGCACACACCCCCTCTCCACAGAGACTCTCAGGCCGCGTACAGACGAGCGGACCTGTCCGATGAAAACGGTCTGCGGACCGTTTTCATCGGACATGTCCGCTCTGAGATTTTGGTCTGATGGTTGTACACACCATCAAACCAAAATCCCTGCGGACAGAGAACGCAGTGACGTATACGACACCGACGTTCTCTGACGCGGAAGTTCAATGCTTCCACGCATTCGTCGAATCACTTCGACGTCATGCGCGGGTTCTCGGGCCAACGGACATGTCCGATGAGTCATACTGACCATCGGACATGGTTCCAGCGGACATGTTTCTTAGCATGCTAAGAAACAGTTGTCCGCTGGAAACCTATCCGATCGGCCGGAAAATTGTCCGGTCTGCCCTACACACGACCGAACATGTCCGCGGAAACTGGTCCGCGGACCAGTTTCAGCAGACATGTTCGGTCGTGTGTACGAGGCCTCAGAGGTAATTTGTAACAGGGCCAGCTGCCTGCTAATCTATTTATAGCAACCTCCCCGGACAGAAATTTCAGGCTGCTTTTATCTGACATGTCCGAGAATTTGTCAGGAGTTATCAGGCTGATAACAGAGGAACGGTTCAGGAGAGAGCTATGGGACTTAGCTCTTTGAAGAGAGATAACAAAATACTGCAGATATATGTACCCAGCTCAAATTTCATGAATTGTGTTTACATCCCCTTTAACACTGTGTATTGCCCCCTTTAACATCAATGACAGCTTAAAGTCTTTTGTGGTATTTGTGGATGAGGCTCTTTATCTTGTTAGATGGTAAAGCTGCCCCTTCCTCTTGGCAAAAAGCCTCCAGTTCCTGTAAATTCTTGGGCTGTCTTGCATGAACTACACGTTTGAGATCTCCCAGAGTGGCTCAATGATATTGAGGTCAGGAGACTGAGATGGCCACTCCAGAACCTTCACTTTATTCTGCTGTAGCCAATGACAGGTCGACTTGTTTTGGATCATTGTCATGTCGGAATTTCCAAGTACGTCTCATGCGCAGCTTCCTGGCTGATGAATGCAAATGTTTCTCCATTTTTTTTTTGATAACATAATGCATTCATCAATTTTGACCAACTTTCCTGTGCCTTTGTAGCTCACACATCCCCAAAACATCAGTGATCCACCTCTGTGCTTCACAGTAGGGATGGTGTACCTTTCATCATAGGCCTTATTGACTCCTCTCCAAATGTAGCGTTTATAGTTGTGGCCAAAAAGCAAAATTTTGATCTCATCACTCCAAATGACTTTGTGCCAGAAGGTTTGAGGCTTGTCTCTGTGCTGTTTGACATATTGTAAGTGGGATACTTTGTGGCATTTGCAGACTTTCTTCTGGCGACTTGACCATGCAGCCAATCTTTCTTTCTTGCCTCCTTATTGTGCATCTTGAAACAGCCACATCACATGTTTTCAGAGAGTCCTGTATTTCACTTGAAGTTATTTGTGGGTTTTTCTTTGCATCCCGAACAATTGTCCTGGCAGTTGTGGCTGAACCTCAGTTGGTCTACCTGATCGTGGTTTGGTTTCAACAGAACCCCTAATTTTTCACTTCTTTATTATAATTTGAACACTGCTGATTGGCATTCTCAATTCCTTGGATATCTTTTTATATCCCTTTCCTGTTTTATACAATTCAACTACCTTTTCTCACAGATCCAATTCTTTTGCTTTCCCCATGACTCAGAATCCAGAAACGTCAGTGAAGCAATGGATGAAATATGCAAGGGTCTGTCAGGAAGCCAGAAATCCATTGACCTTTTATACACACACACACACACTACAAGCAAACAGATCACAGGTCAGGTTGGTTACCTTTAATAGCCATTCAAACCCATTTGTGTCAACTTGTGTTTAGTTATCAGGCCAAAATCACGAGGGTATGTTAACTTTTGATCAGTGTCATTTGGGTAGTTTCTGTTGTGATTATGATTTAAAAAGAGTAAACATAGTTGATTGATAATAAATGGCTTTAGCCAAACACTAACCATGAGTAAAAGAAAAGTTTGTTTTGCTATTCATATTCTCTAAAAAATGGAGAAGAAATCATAAATTCTGCCAGATTATGTAAATTTATGAGCACAACTGTACATTTAACCACTTAAGACCCGGACCAAAATGCAGCTAAAGGACCAGGCCAGGTTTTGCGATTCGGGACTGCGTCGCTTTAACAGACAATTGCGCGGTCGTGCCACGTGGCTCCCAAACAAAATTGGCGTCCTTTTTTTTCCACAAATAGAGCTTTCTTTTGGTGGTATTTGATCACCTCTGCAGTTTTTATTTTTTGCGCTATAAACAAAAATAGAGCGTCAATTTTGGAAAAAAAATGCAATATTTTTTACTTTTTGCTATAATAAATATCCCCCAAAAATATATATAAAAAACATTTTTTTCCCTCAGTTTAGGCCGATACGTATTCTTCTACCTATTTTTGGTAAAAAAATCGCAATAAGCGTTTATCGGTTGGTTTGTGCAAAATGTATAGCGTTTACAAAAGAGGGGATAGTTTTATTGCATTTTTATAAAAAAAATTTTTTTTACTACTAATGGCGGCGATCAGCGTTTTTATTTCGTGACTGCGACATTATGGCGGACACTTCGGACAATTTTGACACATTTTTGGGACCATTGTCACTTTCACAGCAAAAAATGCATTTAAAATGCATTGTTTACTGTGGAAATGATAGTTGCAGTTTGGGAGTTAACCACAGGGGGCGCTGAAGGGGTTATGTGTCACCTAATGTGTGTTTACAACTGTAGGGGGGTGTGGCTGTAGGTGTGACGTCATCGATTGTGGATCCCTATAAAAGAGATCACACGATCGATGACACCGCCACAGTGAAGAACGGGGAAGCCATGTTTACACACGGCTCTCCCCGTTCTTCAGCTCCGGGACCGTTCGCAGGACTCCAGCGGCGATCGGGTCCGCTGGTCCCGGAGCTTCGAACCGGGACGCGGGAGCACGCCCGCGACCCACGGCTGGCCTTAAAGATCAACGTACATATACGTTGATGTGCCCAGCCGTGCCATTCTGCCGACGTATATGTGCAGGAGGCGGCCCTTAAGTGGAGAAAGTAAACTTTTACCAGTATTGTTTATTATATTTAAAATGAGGATATCTATAAAAATAAAAAAAAAGTACTACTTTAAATTAAAAGATTTATATCTCCCTTTTTTCATAATCCTCCCTATTTTCATAATCGATTAATTGGCCTGCATAACAGAATGCATTATTTATTTACATATCAGGAAATACAGTGAAGCACACATACAGCTCAGTACACCATCCATACATGTCAGCAAGTGCCTGAGAACATGTGAATCTGAATGTGTGAGGAGCAATGCCTCCTGGGCAGGAAGTGAGTGGTTCTAAAGTCAGAAGTTTTTTTACATTGCTATAGGGCAGTGATGGCGAACCTTGGCACCCCAGATGTTTTGGAACTACATTTCCCATGATGCTCAACTACACTGCAGAGTGCATGTGCATCATGGGAAATGTAGTTCCAAAACATCTGGGGTGCCAAGGTTCGCCATCACTGCTATAGGGCTACTCTATATTACACTTTGCAGCTTTCTATGGGGGCACTCTGAAGGCAGGAGGAGCCAGAAACATCAGTGGGGGAACACCAGAAGAGGAGAATCAAGGCTACTCTGTGCAAAACCATTGCACGGAGCAGGTAAATATAACATGTTTGTTGTTTAAAAAAAAACAAAAAAACTGTAAAGACTCGGTGCAGGGAAGATCAGCATCTGAACCCAGAGAAGGTGGTGGCTGATAGACTGGAGGTGATATAAGGCATTACAATTACATTTAAAGAAAACTTTTACCAGTATGGTTCATTATATTTAAAATGATGATATTCATGAAATAAAAAAGTCTCAGCTTTTAGTACTACTTTAATATAAAATATGTATATCTCCATTCCACCCTTCATTTAGCTTCATGTCTGACTCCTAGCTAAAATGCCCATATATCCTACTTCTGAGTGTATTTCATATATATATATATATATATATATATATATATATATATATATATATATATATATATATACAGTGGGGATGGAAAGTTTGGGCACCCCAGGCAAAAATTTGTATTAACATGCATAACGAAGCCAAGGAAAGATGGAAAAATCTCCAAAAGGCATCAAATTACAGATTAGACATTCTTATAATATGCCAAAAAAAGTTACATTTTATTTCCATCATTTACACTTTCAAAATTACAGAAAACAAAAAAAAAGCGTCTGCAAAAGTTTGGGCACCCTGCAGAGTTAATATCTTGTACTGCCCCCTTTGGCAAATATCACAGCTTGTAAACGCTTTTTGTAGCCAGCCAAAAGTCTTTCAATTCTTGTTTGAGGTATCTTTGCCCATTCTTCCTTACAAAAGTCTTCCAGTTCTTTGAGATTTCTGGGCTGTCTGTCACGCACTGCTCTTTTAATAGATTTTCAATTATGTTGAGGTCAGGAGATTGTGAAGGCCATGGCAAAACCTTCAGTTTACGCCTCTTGATGTAACCCCCCGTGGATTTTGAGGTGTGTTTAGGATCATTATCCATTTGTAGAAGCCATCCTCTCTTTAACTTCAGCTCTTTCACAGATGGCATCAAGTTACCATCCAAAATTTGCTGAAATTTTATTGAATCCATTTTTCCTTCTACTCGTGAAATGTTCCCTGTGCCACTGGCTGCAATACAACCCCAAAGCATGATTGATCCACCCCCCATGCTTAACAGTTGGACAGAGGTTATTTTCATTAAATTCTGTGCCCTTTCTTCTCCAAACGTACCTTTGCTCATTCCGGCCAAAAAGTTATATTTTAACCTCATCGGTCCACAGAACTTGTTTCCAAAATGCATCAGGCTTGTCTATATGTTCATTTGCAAAGTTTAAGCGCTGATTTTTGTGGTGAGGACGTAGAAGAGGTTTTCTTCTGATGACTCTTCCATGAAGACCATATTTGTACAAGTATCTTTTTATAGTGGAATAGTGTACCACAACTCCAGTGTCTGCCAGATCTTTCTGGAGGGATCGTGCAGTCAAACGTGGGTTTTGAATTGCTTTTCTCACAATCCTGCGAGCTGTTCTGTCTGATATTTTTCTTGGTCTTCCAGATCTTGCTTTAACTTCCACTGTTCCTGATGACTGCCATTTCTTAATTACATTCCGAACAGAGGATATTGACATCTGAAAACGCTTTGCTATCTTCTTATAGCCTTCTCCAGCTTTGTGAGTGTCAACTATTTTCAGTTTTCTAGACAACTGCTTAGAAGAACCCATGGTGCTGATTGTTGGGGCAAGGTCAGATGAGTCTGGGCATTTAAAACCTTTGAGATTGACATCACCTGGTCTTCCCAGACGATGATTGAGAACAATCCACGACACTGGCAGGTCTCAGCTTTGCAAAGGCGGCAGTGCATGCTATAAATTCTGCAGGGTGTCCAAACTTTTGCAGACGCCATTTTTTGGTTTTCTGCAATTTTGAAAGTGTAAATGATGAAATAAAATCTAACTTTTTTTGACATATTATAACAATGTCTAATCTGTAATTTGATGCCTTTTGGAGATTTTTCCATCTTTCCTTGGCTTCGTTATGCACATTAAAGCGGAGTTCCGGACACAATTTCACTTTTTAAATATAAATACCCCTGTAATACACAAGCTTAATGTATTCTAGTAAAGTTAGTCTGTAAACTAAGGTCCGTTTTGTTAGGTTGTTACAGCATTTAGACACTTTATAAAATAGAAATTGACTGGGGCCATCTTAAGTGTGGGCATCATGAAGCCAGACTGTATGACTTCCTGGATTTCAGCCTTGCAGATGTCGCACATGCTCAGTGCTGCACAAGCAGTGTAATAGGTTTCAGATCAGGTTTCAGCACCTGTACTGTCCAAGTCACATGATTCTTCGAGACTGGGGAGTGCACAGACTCCTGGAAAGTTACACCCACTACATTCCCAGGAGTCTGTGTGGTGTAGGTTAGGAAGCTTAAGCACCTAGGTGCAGGAAGAGGGAAGATTAACTATTCTGCCTAGCAACAACACTTTGAAGGCATCTAAAAAAAAAAAATGTTTCTTAACCACTTGACCACTGGGCACGAAAACCCCCTTAATCACCAGACCAATTTTCAGCTTTCGGTGCTCTCACAATTTGAATGACAATTACTCAGTCATACAACATTGTACCCATCTGAAATTTTTGTCCTTTTTTTCCCACAAATAGAGCTTTCTTTTGGTGGTATTTGATCACCTCTGCGGTTTTTATTTTTTGCGCTATAAAAGAAAAAAGACTGAAAATTCTGTAAAAAAAAAAAAAAAAATCTAGTTTCTGTCATATTAGCAGGTTATTTCTCACACACAGCATATGCATACTACAAATTACACCCCAAAACACATTCTGCTATTCCTCCCGAGTATAGCGATACCACATGTGTGCGACTTTTACACAGCGTGGCCACATAGAGAGGCCCAACATGCAGGGAGCACCATCAGGCGTTCTGGAGCACCCAGGCCAATTTTGACATTTCTCTCCTACATGTAAAAATCATCATTTATTTGCTAAAAAATTACATAGAAACCCAAAACATTATATATGCTTTTTTTTCAAAGACCCTAGAGAATACAATGGCGGTTGTTGCAACTTTTTATCTTGCACGGTATTTTCGCAGCAATTTTTTGAACGCGTGTTTTAAAAAAAAAACAGTTTTGTGCTTAAAAAAAAAACAAAACAGTAAAGTTAGCCCAATGTTTTTGCATAATATGAAAGATGAAGTTACGCCGAGTAAATAGATACCCAACATGTCACCCTTCAAAATTGCACACGCTCGTGAAATTGCGCCAAACGTTGCTACTTAAAAATCCCCATAGGCGACGTATTGCAAGGTATTGGAGTATTGAGGGTATTGCGGAGTATTGGGGGGGTATTGCAGAGTATGGGGGGGTATTGCAGAGTATGGGGGGGTATTGCAGAGTATGGGGGGTATTGCAGAGTATGGGGGGGGGTATTGCAGAGTATGGGGGGGTATTGCAGAGTATGGGGGGGGGGGTATTGCAGAGTATGGGGGGGTATTGCAGAGTATGGGGGGGGTATTGCAGAGTATGGGGGGGTATTGCAGAGTATGGGGGGGGGTATTGCAGAGTATGGGGGGGTATTGCAGAGTATGGGGGGGTATTGCAGAGTATGGGGGGGGTATTGCAGAGTATGGGGGGGTATTGCAGAGTATGGGGGGGGGGTATTGCAGAGTATGGGGGGGTATTGCAGAGTATGGGGGGGGGTATTGCAGAGTATGGGGGGGGTATTGCAGAGTATGGGGGGGGGGGGTATTGCAGAGTATGGGGGGGGTATTGCAGAGTATGGGGGGGGGTATTGCAGAGTATGGGGGGGGTATTGCAGAGTATGGGTGGGTATTGCAGAGTATGGGGGGGTGGGTATTGCAGAGTATGGGGTGGGGTATTGCAGAGTATGGGGTGGGGTATTGCAGAGTATGGGGTGGGGTATTGCAGAGTATTGCACTCATCATTATTTTTATTTTGCAGAGTATTGCGCAGGGATGGCTGGATCTGTGACTGCAATTGCCCACAGTGCGGCAGCTGCTGCTGCCGCCCGATCCCCCCCCCTCCCTCTCCCTCTCCTCTCACACTGTACCGAACGGTACAGAGAGGAGAGGGAGGAACCGGCGTCATTACATGACGCCGGTTTGTTTACAAGTGATCGCGCCGTCATTGGACGGCGCGATCACGTGGTAAGGAGCCGCTTCCATTGGCTCCTTACCGCGATCCGTGTTGCTGCGGGTCCCGTGGACCCGCCGAGCGCCGGTGATCGCGTGTGCGCGCCCGCTCGGGCGCGCAATTGTGACTCTCTGGGAGGACGTATATTGACGCCCTCCTAGAGTTAGGGAACCGCCTTGTAGCCGTATTTCGGCTATAGGGCGGTTACCAAGTAGTTAAAGGACTAATGACATTTTTTTAAAACTACTGATGTAATGTTATATTTATAGGTGGAACTACACCACTTTAATACAAATTTTTACCTGGGGTGCCCAAACTTTCGATCCCCACTGTATATATATATATATATAAAATTACTTTCACTAGTATGAATGAACCCCTTATAGATTATCTTCTCTTTTATGTACTATAAAGGGCTCATTTTAGTTTTTTTTAACCCCACGATGACAGGCGATACAAAAAAAAAAAAAACATGCAAAAAACATGCTGCTGCTACTAATCGTCTTAGGCCTGGTTCACACCTATGCATTTTTTGGTGCTTTTTGCAGAAACGCACTACAGTCCAACAATATTTTTTACTTTTTCCTATAATAAATATCCCTCAAAAATATATATATATAAAAAAAAAAGGAGGAGCTGAGCCTGCCCGACTATACACGAGTGTACTGCGCTCGGTATATGCCGGCGCAGTAGTTCAAACTCGGCGCGGGAAAACGGGTATCGGCGTATATCGCGCACCCACGATTTTGCCCTGAATTTCAGGGCAAAAAAGTGCACGGTATATGCCGATAAATACGGTACTTTACATATTAACTAAATTATACACCACACTTTTTTTAAGGTTATTATTGTATTAATAAAAACAATAATCGACCAACTAATCGATTATCAAAATAATTGTTAGTTGCAGCCATATATATATATATATATATATATATATATAATATATATATATATATATATATATATATATATAATCTACTGTATATACACACACACACACTTTTTATTAAGTGGAACTCCAGTCAAGTATTTAGTTTTTTACAACATACAGTATCTATTATTAAAAGTTGTACTGTTTGGGTAATTCTCTGTAATATTGTGACAATAACATGGAGGAATAAATACATATTTTTAAAACAAATGAAACAGTGCCACCTAATGTATTATACTGTAACCTTCTTGCCAGCATGAAGTTAACATTTTTATTATTTATTATATGATTTGATGTGGTAAAATGGGTGCCACAATTATCTTATTGATAAGTTGAATTCAAAATCAATATATCAACTGAAAAACAGCTGTCCATAAGACATACGTGCTACTTTGCTAATTTTGCTGTTTACGTCTGTCGATGTTTAAATTCAGTTTTAATATATCTATCTATCTGTACGTATTCTTCTACCTATTTTTGGTAAAAAAAAAAATCGCAATAAGCGTTTATCGATTGGTTTGCGCAAAATTTATAGCGTTTACAAAATAGGGGATAGTTTTATTGCATTTTTATTAATTCTTTTTTTTTACTACAAATGGCGGCGATCAGCGATTTTTTTCGTGACTGCGACATTATGGCGGACACTTCGGACAATTTTGACACATTTTTGGGACCATTGTCATTTTCACAGCAAAAAATGCATTTAAATTGCATTGTTTATTGTGAAAATGACAGTTGCAGTTTGGGAGTTAACCACAAGGGGGCGCTGTAGGATTTAGTGTTCACCTAGTGTGTGTTTACAACTGTAGGTGGGTGTGGCTGTAGGAATGACGTCATCGATCGAGTCTCCCTATATAAGGGATCACTTGATCGATGCAGCGCCATAGTGAAGCACGGGGAAGCCGTGTTTACATACGGCTCTCCCCGTTCTTCAGCTCCGGGGAGCGATCGCGACGGAGCGGCTATAAACGAATAGCCGTGCCGTCGTCCCGGATCGCTCCCCGAGGGAATCCGACCGCTGCATGTAGCGGGGGGGGGGGGGTCCCCCGATCGGACCCCCCACCCGCTAGAAGGCAGGGACGTACAGGTACGCCAATGTGCCTGTACGTGCCATTCTGCCGACGTATATATACATGCGGCGGTCGGGAAGGGGTTAACTGACGGTCGTGCGACGTGGCTCCCAAACAAAATTGACGTCCTTTTTTCCCACAAATAGAGCTTTATTTTGGTGGTATTTGATCACCTCTGCATTTTTTATTTTTTGTGCTATAAACAAAAATAGAGCGACAATTTTGAAAAAAATGCAATATTTTCTACTTTTTGCTGTAATATATATTCCCCAAAAATATATAAAATAAAACGTTTTTTTCCCCTCAGTTTAGGCCGACATATTCTTCTACATGTTTTTGGTAAAAAAAAAATCGCAATAAGCGTTTATTGGTTAATTTGCACAAAAGTTATAGCATTTAAAAAATAGGGGATAGTTTTATGGCATTTTTATTAATATTTTTTTTACTAGTAATGGCAGCGATCTGTGATTTTTATTGTGACTTTATGGCGGACACATAGGAGACTTTTGACACATTTTTGGGACCATTGTCATTTTAACAGTATCAGTGCTATAAAAATGCACTGATTACTGTAAAAATTACAATGGCAGTAGAGGGGTTAACCACTAGGTGGTGCTGAAGGGGTTAAGTCAGTACTAGGGAGTGATTCTTACTGCTAGGGTGCGTGGCTACGAGTGGCACGTCACTGATGACGATCACGGGGGAACAGCCATCAGTGACATGTCACCAGGCAGAATAGGGGAATGCCTTGTTTACAAAGGCATCCCCCTGTTCTGCCTTTGGCAAACGCAATTGCGGACCACCCAGGAACATCAAGTTCCCGGGAGCCGCGAGCACACACAGGTACGCCCATTTGCCTGCCCGTGCCATTGTGTCGACGTACATCTGCGTGCGGTGGTCAGCAAGTGGTTAGGCAGTGCGGCGGTCAGCAAGGAGCTGACAGGGAGGGAGGAGGGAATGAGGGGGGAGATATGAGAGCACAGCAGGCTGTGTATGACGGAGGGACGCACTTTGACCACAGTGATCAGGGCTCAGGAGCCCTGATTTGTGTGGCCAGTATAGAGAGGGGGATACAGGGAGTGCTAGGTTCAGGGATTTTTTTTTTACAGTTTAGAGAGGGGCAGATTACACAGCACAAGCACTGCGCTGTTTAATCTGATTTAAGGGACTGGAATATCTATTTTTTTTTGGGGTTAACAAAACACTTTAATCCTTAAGAACTGTAAATAGTAACGTCATTTTAGGAAACATCACAGTGGTACAGATTATACAAAAAATATAATTGTACAATGATTCACCAAAATAAAGCTCACCCTATATTGGCACAAAGAGCCCAGAAACAGGGGGCAGAGACACCAACCCCAAATGCCTCCTGGAAGAAAACGGGTCACTTGGACTGTAAGGAGGAGAAGACAAAAAATAATGAGCCCAGAAATCTGACCTAATAAGTTATAACCAAGTAATTAAATACTGTACTTGTGTCTACCAACCTGACTGGTGGAAGCCTGTGGTAAATTATATCCCGATCCAATCACAGAAAATACCAATGGTATAACATATCACTGCTGGGCCATCAAGTTACCATAACAGTCTAAAAATAAACAAATGGGGGCAGATCCACATAGAGAGTACGCCGGCATATCTACTGATACGCCGGCATACTTTCAAATTACCCGCGTCGTATCTCTGTTTTGAATCCTCAAAACAAGATACGACGGCATCTGGGTTAGATCCGACAGGCGTACGCCTTCGGCTCTAAGATGCAATTCTTCGGCGTCCGCTGGGTGGCGTTCCCGTCGTTTTCCGCGTCGAGTATGCAAATTAGCTATTTACGACGATCCACGAACGTACGGGCGGCCGTCGCATTTTTTTACGTCGGCTCTAGTCTGCTTTTTTAGGCGTATAGTTAAACCTGCTATTTGGTGGCGTACTCAGTGTTAAGTATGGCCGTCGTTCCCGCGTATAAATTTGAATATTTTTTTTTGTTTGCGTAAGTCGTCCGTGAATCGGGATGGACGTAATCCACGTGCATGTTAAAAAAAAATGACGTCCTTGCAACGTCATTTAGCGCAATGCACAGCGGGAAATTTAGGGACGGCGCGGGGATGCACTTCATGTAAATGAAACACGCCCCCTAATCGCCAATTTGATTTACGCGCCGTTACGCCGCGAGAGATAGACTACGTCGCCGTAACTTACGGCGCAAAATCTTTATGAGAGAGAAGATCACCGCTCAAGGTAGGTCTATTGTAGGGTCGTTTCACAAATATAGGACTCCAAGGGTGCAGGCAATGCACTAAGGCAAATATTGGTATAAAGATGAGGGATGGACAGCCACACTCCAAACCAAACGGGTTGTCTTTATTCAAATCAACAGCAAGAACACAGCAGATCACAGCAATAGGAACAGGAGAGTACCGACGTTTCGCACTGGCTTCAGTGCTTATTCATGGCTTGAATAAGCACTGAAGCCAGTGCGAAACGTCGGTACTCTCCTGTTCCTATTGCTGTGATCTGCTGTGTTCTTGCTGTTGATTTGAATAAAGACAACCCATTTGGTTTGGAGTGCGGCTGTCCATCCCTCATCTTTATAGCAAAATCTTTATGGATTCGAACCAAAGCCGGGAAAGTTATGGCAGCGTAGCGTATTTCAGATACGCTGCGCGGGTGCAGATCTCTGTGGATCTGCCCCATGGTTGTACCAATTTGACACCACATTGCTAATAGGATGTTATTTAGTAATCGGTAATAAAACAATGGGACCGCAGGCGCCATGAAAATGAATCTGCAGACATGCATATTATAAATAAAGACACAACACCAAAAAATCCATATAAATATTTTATTTGTATATATACTGTATCTAAACATTGTGTAAAGTTTTGGGTAAATATTTGGTTTTATTGTTCCATGTGGTGACTGGCCTACTTTTGAAGTGTAAAAAAAAATGTATTTCTCTTCAATAAACAGTCATTCCTTTGGTTTTGTCAAAAAGAAATTGTGCTGGTGATCAAACATTAACCACTTGACAACCAGGTCTATTTTGGCACTTCTCTCCTTCATGTAAAAATCTAATTTTTTTTGCTAGAAAATTAATCAGAACCCCCAAACATTCTATATTTTTTTTAAGCAGACACCCTAGGGAATAAAATAAAAGAGATTTTTAATACAGCTTACCTGTAAAATCTTTTTCTTGGAGTACATCACGGGACACAGAGCAGCATATTCATTACTATATGGGTTATATGGAGTACCTTCAGGTGATGGACACTGGCAATCTCAAAAACAGGAAGTGCCCCTCCCTATATAACCCCCTCCCATAGGAGGAGTACCTCAGTTTTGTAGCAAGCAGTATGCCTCCCAAAATGGTCCCCAAAAGAGGGGTGGGAGCTCTGTGTCCCGTGATGTACTCCAAGAAAAAGATTTTACAGGTAAGCTGTATTAAAAATCTCTTTTTCTTTATCGTACATCACGGGACACAGAGCAGCATATTCATTACTATATGGGATGTCCCAAAGCAATGCTTACAATGAGGGGAGGGAGAACATCTTCCCCAGACAAAATGATTTAATTTAGAGATATACTCAAATCATAATAAATCCAACTTAGTTGAGAAAAAATAATTTTAAATTTAACTCAAAAGGGAGCCCCCCGGAATCCGAGGGTCTCAAACTGCAGCCTGCAGCACTGCCTGCCCAAAGGCTGTATCAGTATTCCTTCTTACGTCCAACTGGTAGAATTTTGTAAACGTGTGGACTGAAGACCAGGTTGCCGCCTTGCAAACTTGAGCCATAGAGATCTGGTGGTGTGCTGCCCAGGAGGCGCCCATGGCCCTAGTAGAATGAGCCTTTAATGATAACGGAGGAGGCAACCCTTTCAAGCCGTAGGCCTGAGTGATTAACTGTTTAATCCACCTCGAGATGGTGGATTTTGCAGCTGCCTGCCCCTTCTTGGGCCCATCCGGTAAAATGAACAACACATCTGTTTTCCGGATCTTCTCTGTAGCTTTAAGATAGGCCTTCATGGCCCTGACAATATCCAAGGTATGCAGCAACCCTTCCTTTCTGGAAGTAGGTTTAGGAAAGAAGGATGGTAATACCAAATCCTGGTTTAGATGAAAACTGGATATAACCTTTGGTAGGAAGGAAGGATGAGGGCGGAGAACGACCCTGTCCTTATGCAAAATAAGATATGGTTCCTTACAGGATAAGGCTGCCAGTTCCGATACTCTTCTGGCGGAAACTATGGCGACCAAAAATACTAACTTCCTTGTCAGTAAAACCAAAGGAATTTCAGCCAACGGCTCAAAAGGTTGTTTCTGTAACCTTGACAAAACAAGATTTAAATCCCATGGACAAAGCGGGGATTTAACTGGAGGATTAATACGTAAGACCCCCTGCATGAAGGTCTTAACCAGCGAGTGGGTGGCCAGCGGCCGCTGAAACCACACTGACAAAGCTGAAATCTGTCCTTTGATAGTGCTTAATGCCAGTCCTTTATCCACTCCTAGCTGGAGAAAACTTAATACTCTATCGATGGTAAACTTACGAGAAAGCCATCGCTTGGACTCACACCAGCCTACATAGGCCTTCCAGACCCTGTAATAAATCACCCTAGAGACCGGTTTCCTGGCTCTGATTAGGGTAGAGATTACTTTCTGAGACAGACCTCTACCCCTGAGAATCAGGGATTCAGCTTCCAGGCCGTCAAATTTAGATGCCGTAAGGCAGGGTGGAGGATCGGACCTTGCGACAGCAGGTCTGGCCGTAGAGGAAGAGTCCAAGGGTCTCCCACTACCATCTTTAGGATTAGTGAATACCATGCCCTTCTGGGCCATGATGGAGCTACCAGGATGACTGGTATGTGCTCCACCCTGATCCTGCGCAGCAGGCGGGGTAGTAACTGGAGCGGGGGAAAAGCATAAAGTAGTTTGAACTGATGCCAAGGGCAAACCAGCGCATCGGTTCCGCAGGCCATCGGATCCCTTGAGCGGGATATGAACCTGTCTAGCTTCTTGTTGAGTCTTGATGCCATGACGTCCACGTCCGGCACTCCCCATCTCTGGCAGAGTGTCTGAAAGACCTGTGGATGTAGAGACCATTCCCCCGGCAACAGAGTCTGGCGACTTAAAAAGTCCGCCTGAAGGTTGTCCACTCCTGGAATGAATATTGCCGATATGCAGGGCACATGAGCTTCTGCCCATAGGAGAATCAAGCTCACCTCTCTCTGAGCGGCTTGACTCTTGGTTCCCCCTTGGTGATTTATGTATGCCACTGCCGTGGCATTGTCCGATTGAATTCTCACCGGGAACCCCTGCAACTTGGCCGTCCAAGCCCTGAGGGCTAGTCGAGCAGCTCTGAGCTCCAAGATGTTGATGGGCAACTGCTTCTCTGGCTTTGCCCAAGTACCTTGGCGAGTGCAACCATCCAAAATTGCTCCCCAGCCCGTCAGGCTGGCGTCTGTGGTTACTATCTTCCAAGCCACTGGGCTGAAAGACTTCCCCTTCAGTAGATTTTGAGGGTCTAACCACCAACACAGACTTTGTCGGACTCTTGAGGAGAGCGGCAAAGGGATATCCAAGGCCTGTGGCCTCCTGCTCCATGCTGACAGGATGGCTGCCTGCAGGATGCGAGTGTGGCTCTGGGCGTACGGTACCGCCTCGAATGTGGCCACCATCTTGCCTAGTAACCGCATACATAGGCGAACAGTTGGTTCTTTCTTGCTTAGAACCAGTAGGATTAATTCCTTGATGGCTTTGACTTTTATCAGAGGTAGAAACACCCTCTGTTGTTCTGTGTCTAATCTCATGCCGAGATATTCCAACTGCCTTGTGGGCTGGAATGCTGATTTTTCTCGATTTAGGACCCAGCCGAACCTCTCGAGGTACTGAACTGTGAGGGCCACCGCTCGTTCCAAGCCCGGAGACGAGTGATCTATGACTAGGAGGTCGTCCAGGTATGCTAGGATCGTGACCCCTTGGATCCTTAGATTGGCAAGGATTGGAGCTAGGACCTTCGTAAACACCCGGGGGGCCGTAGCCAACCCAAAGGGAAGCGCCACGAATTGGAAATGACGTAGAGCCACCGAGAAGCGTAGAAATCTTTGATGTGGCTGGTAAACTGGAACATGAAGGTAAGCATCCTTTATGTCTATGGATGCCATAAAATCGTCCTTCTGAAGTGCGGCAGCTGCTGACCGCACTGATTCCATCCGAAATGAGCGGACCTTTAGGTATGAATTCACCATTTTTAAGTCCAAAATTGGCCTGATATCGCCGTTGGGCTTTGGGATGATGAATAGGTTGGAGTAGAAACCTAGCCCCTGTTCTTGGACTGGTACCTCTACTATTACCTCCTGAGAGAGTAGATGATTCAATGCCGCTATTAATGCGGCTCCCTTCTTCGGATCGTTTGGTACTCTTGACTCCTGAAAATGAGGAGGAGGAAACTTTAGGAAGTCTAGTTTGTAGCCTGTAGCCACGGAAGACCGTACCCATTTGTCGGGAATGCTGGCCTCCCAAACCTCTGCAAAGAGATGCAGTCTTCCCCCCACCTTCGTGGGTGGGGGCGCCCCTTCATAAGGCCGGCTTGGGGGCTGGCTTTGCTGGCTTGCGAAACCACTGCTTCTTGCCTCCGGCGGCCTGTCCCTGCGACTTGTTACAGTTTGATCTTGCAGGAGGCCGTCGATACTGTTTGGTATTGGAAGGCCCCTGCCCAGGGGAGTACTGTCGTTTAAACACAGGCCCCCGAAACTTTTTCTTGGTGGGCAACAGAGTACTTTTTCCGCTTGAAATGGTCTGAATGTATTTATCCAGGTCTTCTCCGAAGAGTCGTCCTCCATGGAAGGGGAACCCTACCAAGAGCTTTTTGCATGGGGGCTCTGCCTCCCAGCTCTTTAACCATAAAAGTCTTCTCATATGGATAAGGGATAACGATAAACGTGACGCTTGCTGGATAGAATCCTTAATCGCATCTACCGTAAAGCGTATGGCCCTAGGGACGTCCGAAAATTCTTCTGCCTGCTGGGCAGGAATAAGTTTAAGCATCTGCTTAGCTTGATCCGATAATGCTTGTGCAACCCCAATTGCAGTCACAGCTGGCTGCACTACTGCCCTCGCAGTAGTGAAGGAGGTTTTAAGTAGCGTTTCCAAGCGTTTATCAACCGGATCTTTGAACACCTGTATGTTTTCTACAGGGCATGTTAAAGATTTGTTAACACATGAGATGGCTGCGTCTACAGCCGGGGCTGCCCATCTCTTGGAAAATTTCTCTTCCATAGGATATAAGGCAGAGAATCTTTTTGGCGGTACAAAGATTCTATCTGGCTTGGCCCAATCTTGGAACATAACTTCCTCTAGTAGAGGATGGATCGGAAAAACCGCATTGGTTTGAGGCGCTCTTAGTGAGCCCAAAGCTGAGACCGTTGATACTTGGAGATCTGGTACTGGCAAGTTGAACGTCCTATGGACCAAGTCTGTTAAAACTTGAACCCACCAGCTCTCCCCTTGGGAGGCTGCGCCAGACTCCTCCGTAGCCGGATCCTCGATCCCTGAACCTACTTGGTCCTTGTCCAAGAGGTCTTCCAATTCTCCTGCGGAAGGAACCTCCTCATCTGAGGGTTCACACTCGGGCGACGGAGATCTATTCCGTTTTCTGCCCCGCATAGCCTTGGCTATCATTTTTTCCATCTCCTTTAGAGAGGTGGACAGTACCTCGTCCGTGACCACCCTAGGGTTGGACTGACCCGTGCCAGCTCCAGCCCCAGATCTCGATGGTCCCACCAAGGCTCCCTCTGGGGAAAGTAGCGGCATGCCTTTGTCTGAGACCTCAGACCCTCTGGGGGAATCCCCACCTCTTGTACCCTCTAAACCAGATGCCATGGTACAATACTGAGGTACGCCCGCTACTTAACGGTGTTTGGGAAAATAAATAGTTGTTGCCCAAAAAACCCTTCTGGGGAAAAAATGCCTTCCTTCTTATTAACTTGGTTTGTTTCTTCTTTTTTTTTTAAACCAAAGAAAGAAAAACCATTCTGTCCCCCTTTAGTAGTATTTGCCAAAAAAAAACTGCTGAAAAAGACACCCTATCTCTAGGGTAAAAGACAGTCCTTTTGAAGACTGTAATACTCTTCTTTGGCCACTGTGTGTCCTCGGCACCCCACGCTGCCGCTCTGGTCCTTCCTCTCTCAGTTCCACACTTCACTGAGCTGGGAACCTTTTGGAAGGGCCGCCCCTTCCTTTTACCTACAGGCCCGCCCTTCCCCTGTCCGCAAACGGCGCGAAATTGCGCCCATATCACGGGGACGCGCGCGCGCCGGCGGGGGGGGGGCCACACGAGGAGGTCAGAGGCTGATCCAGGCCAGGATCCACAGAGCGGCATCTATATCTGCAGCAACCGCCTGGACCTCTCTGAGCAGGCTTGCAGGTAGGAGCATTTACTCCTTTACATAAGAAACCTCAGTAGATTCCCAGGGGCTTCTCTTAGAGAGAATTGTCACTTACACACAGGCCCCTTTTTCAATGCTTTCTAGCACCAGTTGCAATACTACCAGGGAGGTCACGATTATGGGGAATATATACATACAGAGTCATCCTATCCTAAGATATGTGACTCACCTTGCCAGATGCAGCGCATAAACCATAGGCATGTCCCACTGTGACCTTCCCCCAGAAAAAAACCTGCTGCGAACCAAGTTCCGCAAGTTTCCCCTTCACTTACCTGCTCCATGCCGCAGGACTTTGCACAGCAAGAGGTCCAATCTTCCCCCATCTCCGTGGGGCGTCTAGACCTTCAGGCCCTGGGTTCCTATGAAGGATCCACTGTCCTGGGCCCATATAGCACCCTGGCAACAGAAACATTAGGCCCCCAAAGGTTTCTAAGTTCTGGGCCCAGGGTCCAGCTCTCTGTGACAGAAAGCATTATGGGCTATACCCCAATGGTTTGGGGTCCGGTTGCTGACCACTTTAGCACTGAGGCCTTTGGACAGAACCGGTTAGCCCACCTTAATCCCAAGGATGTGGAGGCAAGCTAAACCATGACCAACACCTAAGACACTGGCGTAAAAACTGAGGTACTCCTCCTATGGGAGGGGGTTATATAGGGAGGGGCACTTCCTGTTTTTGAGATTGCCAGTGTCCATCACCTGAAGGTACTCCATATAACCCATATAGTAATGAATATGCTGCTCTGTGTCCCGTGATGTACGATAAAGAAAACAACTTTTTTTCTCGCACGGTATTTGCGCAATCATTTCTCAAACGCCCTTATTTGGGGGAAAATGGCTTCATGAATTAAAAAATAAGAAAACAGTAAAGTTAGCCCAAATTTTTTTGTATAATGTGAAAGATGATGTTACGCAGAGTAAATAGATACCCAACATGTCACGCTTTAAAATTGCGCACACTCATGGAATGGCGCCAAACTTCGGTACTTAAAAATCTCCATAGGCGATGCTTTAAAAATTTTTACAGGTTACTACGGTATTTTCGAGTTACAGAGGAGGTCTAGTGCTAGAATTGTTGCACACACTCTAACCGACGATACCTCACATGTGGGGTTTGAACGGCGTTTACATATGTGGGCAGGACTTGCATGCGTGTTCGCTTCTGAGCGCGAGCTACTGGGGACAGGGGCGTTTAAAAAAATAAATAAATAATTTTACTTAATTTTTGATCACATTTATTCCTATTACAAGGACTGTAAACATCCCTTGTAATAGGAATCGCTGTGACAGGTCCTCTTTATAGAGAGATGTGGGGTCAAAAAGACCCCACATCTCTCCTCCAGGCTTACAAGCATGAGATTGTGAAAAAAATTCACCAATCTAATGCCGACAGCCGCGATTGAGGATGTTTACTTCCGGGTACCGGGCACGATGTCATAACGTCGCGGCCGGATCTCCGACGGTCATAGAGATGACTGGTGACCATCTGGTCACCAGTCATCTCTATGCTTCCCAGCGCTGGCTGATTCGCTCTCTGGGGCCCCGATGGCACGGGAGAGACCGGATGTCGGTGGGAGGGCGTCCCCTCCCACTGCCTATTAGAACGATCAAGCGGCGGAACTGCCGCTTTGATCATTCTTATCGTGCAGAGAATGGGCGGCTGAAGACGGTGATATCTGAATAATGCCTGTAGCTGCAGACATCATTCAGATATCACCGCACAAAGTCGAGGACTTCTATGGACGTCCTCGGTCGTCAAGTGGTTAAACAAAATCTGAGTGAATAATAATAATTGATAAAGTCCTTCCAATGAAGTGACATCAGTGTAGCATATATAACAGTACACCCAAGGAAATGTGATGTGTAAAGGAATTACTTCCACCTCCAATTTCACTGCTGCTTACCGTCTCCCTATGACCTATTACGGGAGATCACGAATGCTTTTGGTTCAATATCCAGCCAGGGCCTTTGAAGGACACAATTGCACAGAATCCCAAAAAAGAAATAAAAGCTTCAATTGCATAAAAATCTTTGGGTGTTTTATTATAAAAAAAAAAGTTGCAATACACTTCCTTTGGATTTACCTCAACACCTTGTCTGTGTTCGATGCTTGGGTTAAAAGGGCCGGTATTAGCTCTGGGTCTGCTGGAACGGTTTAGAGGGCAGGAAGCGCTATTTGGCGGAAGCACCCAAGTAGGGTGCCAAGCATTCCATCACATACAGTAAATTTGAAATAATTAAATGCTAAATTCTCTTTTTCCCAAAAATATCCTATGTAGTGAAAGGAGCCCAAGTAGATATTAAACATGTTTTGTCCAACTTTTATTCATTTATTTCCATACCTGTAGAGATCATTCCCCTGTAAGCTTCCTCATTATGACCTCTTTCAGACGGAGCATAAGAACCTATCATTGGAGGTCAATGGGGGGAATAGACCCCCACCGTTAGCATCAGTGGAACACTGTCCTGTCGTGGATGTCACTGAGAGGAATAGAACCCCACTATTGGGGTCAGTGGTGGAATACTGTCCAATTGTTGAGGTCACTGGGAGGAAGAGAACTCCACCATTGGCATCAGCAGTGGAATACAACCCCATTGTTGGTGTCAGTAGAATACTGTCCTATCGTTCATTTCACTGAGAGGAATACAACCCCACCGTTGGCGTCACTGGGAGAAATACCACCCCAGTGGGAGGAATAGCACCCCACCGTTGGTGTCAGTGGGAGGAATAGCATCCCATTAGTGCAATAGTATTGTATATATCAATGGAAGGAATCACGCCCTATTGTTGGTATCAGTGTGGAGGGGGAATAGTGCCCGAGATGCAGGATGATGGCAAACAAAGGGCCACAGTTTGACAAGAACTGGTGTACAAAGTGCGGAGCTCTTCTGAGGTATGCCAGTGAGAGAAGGTGGTCAGTGTGCGCCATGTCAGAGTAGCAGGCATTACCTCCTCATACAGACCTCACATATCACTCCTCACTCAGCTCCTGTACCTCCTCATACAGACCTCACATGTCACTCAGCTCATGTACCTCCATATCCCTCCTCATACAGACCTCGCATAATACTCCTCACTCAGCTCCTGTACCTCCATATCCCTCCTCATACAGACCTCACATATCACTCAGCTCCTGTACCACCATGTCCCTCCTCATACAGACCTCGCATAATACTCCTCTACCTCCATGTCCCTCCTCATACAGCCCTCACATATCACTCAGCTCCTGTACCTCCTCATACAGACCTCGCATAATACTCCTCACTCAGCTCCTGTACCTCCATGTCCCTCCTCATACATCCCTCACATATCACTTCTCCTTCAGCTCCTGTACACATACACACGACGTGGACAATTTGTGTACAGTTTACTAGGCGCGGACCCGCCAACCTGTGCGCGCTCCCATTCCCTAACCGGTAACCGCCCTCCGTCGTCAGTGTGTGGGCGGACGGTACCGTGTCGGGGGGTGGGCTTTTTCTCGTAGGTCTTCCTCCGTGTGTGATGTGACGTCCGGTATCCCGGTTGTAACGCCTAGTAGGCGTACCCGAGTGTCGGTTGAGCCGTCATACCGTAGCCGTGATGGAGGGGCTCTCGGACGAGGACGTCTTACCCTCCACCTCACGGGAAGCGACAGACGCGCCTTCTGGAGAGGTAAAAGGAAAAAAGGCGGGAGAGTGGGAGGGGCGAGGGAGAGAGTAATGGCGGGAAGTCTTGGCGGGTGTTGTGTGGAGAGTAATGGCGGGAATCCGGGCCCAGCAGGATCATCACACAGGCTCTCACTCACACGGCTCACCTACATGTCACCACAGGGGGGTCCTTATCCAACACAGGAAACTTTTTATACATGTTGGTGTTTGTAAATAATTCTGGAATGTTCCACATAGCATAGCTATAGCTCACCTTTACTAATACCTGCCTATACAGGTAAGTGGAGTCTGCAGAGCGCAGCACTGACCAACACTTCAATAACACCCTTGCTATAAATGCAGACAATTTATGTACTTCCTGGACCCTAACTGGAAAACTCAGAGATCGCATCATCCTGGCCTGCCCAGCGCTCACTATTCACACCCCCTTTAATTTTTCCACTTTATAGCTGCTCAGTTTGTCTTAATGTCGAGCTCCACCCAAAAGGGGTAGTTCTGCTTTGAGCACTCCTTCCCCCTCCTATGCCACATTTGACATGTCATTTTTTTTGGGGGTGGGGGTGTTTTGACAGGTACCTACTCCCACTTCTCTGCTCAGGCTGCCTAGGTGATCTGCGCGGAAGTTCTCCACTCCCCCTCCTCAGGTCCCAGAAGATTGCCCGACCGTTAAGGAAGCATAGCACGACTCGCGCATGCTTACTGCACATCTGGTTTGTAGCCGCAAGCTTTTTTAGCCAGGTGCTCACATTTGTAATGCCAGGGAGAGAAGAGGGAGAAAATCAACAGTTTGGGTGACCACATCGCTGGATCATTGGACAGGTGAGTGTGTGTTTATTAAAAGTCAGAAAGTCAAAACCCAAAAACTACTCAATCCCTGCTTTAATCTACAGGCACCCCTCACCTGCATAGACTGATTTTTTTTTTTAAATAAAAATGAATGTCATTATAAGACTAAAGTAAAGGCAATCCCAGCAATGAGAACCAATAAAGCTGAGTTCCACCTAAAAATGGACCTTCCACTAATTTGTCTCCTCCCCCCTACTGGGCCACATTTGACACCTTTCAGGGGGGAGAGGATACCTGTCTTTGACAGGTCCCTTGTCCCCCCTTCTGGGAGACCGGGCTGTGGCGAATTACGTCAGCAGTTCGCCTCCATCTTTTCCCCTTACCGGCAATAGTCCCTTTACCTGCAATAGTGGCGGCAGCAGCTGACAGACGATGGAAACATCAGCTGCAGTGCTGGACTCCAAGACAGGTAAGTGTCCTATTATTAAAAGTCAGCAGCTGCAGTATGTGTAGCTGCTGGCTTCTAATTTTTGCAGGGATGGGAAGACCTCCGCTTTAACCACTTGCTGCCCGACACACTTCTATATAATCGCACAATGGCTTGTAAATACCTGACTTAGACGGTGAGAGAGAGCCTGCTTGAGGAATTATTATACAGGATTTATATAAAGAATTGCTTGCAGTGAAGAGGAAAGACAAACAGGATTTCTTGTCCTCCATTCACGCAGATACGACAGTCCAAATTGCAACGGCGACTGGTGTTGTTGAGATGTCCCTCTGTGTCCAGGACTACATCCTTAACCACTTAAAGTGGAAGTAAACCCACATTTTTTTTATTTATTTTTTTGATGTCACAACGTAGAGTATAAGATTTCCTATCATCTGTGCCCAGTCTTGCCACACAGTTAATCCAGCTCTGAGCAATCCTCTTTTGTTGTTCAGTGAAAATTAACAGACTTCCAGATAAAACCCTGTCTAAATTCCATTGTCCTTTCCTCTCTCCTTGCTTTGAGTGACAGGTTATTTACATATCTAGCTTGGACATGTTTATCATATGTTATGTTATGTTTATCATAATATGAGGTGATACACAGTATAAAAAGTGAGAAATCCACCCCTCCCCCACATAACACATCCTGGTAATATACAATGAACTATGGATCGCCTCATATTATGATAAACATAACCTAACATATGATAAACATGTACAAGCTAGATATGTAAATAACCTTTCACTCAAAGCAAGGAGAGCGGAAAGGACTTTGGGCCAGATTCTCAGAGATCTGCGTATCTCTGCGGCGGCGTAACGTATGTCATTTACGTTACGCCGCCACAGGTTTTACAGGCAAGTGCTTTATTCACAAAGAACTTGCCTGTAAAGTTGCGGCAGCGTAGCGTAAATCCTCCGGCGCAAGCCCGCGTAATTCAAATGAGCCGGGTAGGGGGCCGGGTAGGGGGCGTAGAGCATTTAAATTAGGCGCGTTCCCGCGCCAAACGTACTGCGCATGCGCCGCTCCTAAAATTTCCCGACGTGCATTGCGCTAAATGACGTCGCAAGGATGCCATTCACGGACGAGTTGCGCAAACGACGTAAAATTTTCAAATAGCGACGCGGGAAGGACGGCCATACTTAACATTGGATACGCCACCTAGGGGGCATGTTTATCTTTACGCCGCGTTTCTCTTACGGAAACGGCGTAAATTTACTGCGACGGGCAAGCGTACGTCCGTGAATCGGCGTAACGACTCATTTGCATATTCTACGCCGACCTCAATGGAAGTGCCACCTTGCGGCCAGCGTAAATATTGCACCCTAAGATACGACGGCGCAGGCCGTCGTATCTTAGGCATGTTTAAGTATATCTCAGTTTGAGAATACATTTAAACATACGATGGGCTTAGATTCGGAGTTACGTCGGCGTATCTACTGATACACCGGCATAACTCTTTGTGAATCTGGCCCTTTGTATTTAGACAGGGTTTTATCTGGAAGTCTTAATTTTCACTGAACAATAAAAGAGGATTGCTTAGAGCTGGATTAACTCTGTGTGGAAAGACTGGGCACAGATGATAGGAAATCTTATACTCTACATTGTTAACCCAATTTTTTTATATTGTGAAAGATGATGTTACACTGAGTAAATTGCTACCCAACAAGTCACGCTTCAAAATTGCGCCCTTTTGTGAAATGACGACAAACTTTTACCCTTAAAAATCTCCATAGACGATGTTTAAAAAATTCTACAGGTTGCATGTTTTAAATTACAGAGGAGCTCTAGGATGATAATTATTGCTCTCGCTCTAGCGATCGCGACAATACTTCACATGTGTGGTTTAAACACCGTTTACATATGCAGGCGCTACTCAAGTATGCATTTGCTTCTTTGCGCGAGCTCGGTGGGACGGGGCGTGTTAAAATTTTTATTCATTTTTTTTCTCCTTCATTTTACTTCTTTATTTTTTATTTTACACTGTTCTCTTAAAAAAATATATCTATATTGTGTCACTTTTATTCCTATTACAAGGAATGTAAACATCTCTTTTAACCAGTTCCCGACCCCCGCATGTACATATACGTCCACAATATGGCACGTACAGGCACATGGGCGTACACGTACGTCCTCGCCTATTAGCGGGTGGGGGGTCCGATCGGGACCCCCCCCGCTACATGCGGAGGTCGGGTCCGCTCGGGGAGCGATCCGGGACCACGGCGCGGCTATTTGTTTATAGCCGCTCCGTCGCGATCGCTCCCCGGAGCTGAAGAACGGGGAGAGCCGTGTGTAAACACGGCTTCCCCGTCCTTCACTATGGCGGCGCATCGATCGCGTCATTCCCTTTATAGGGAAGACACGATCGATGACGTCATTCCTACAGCCACACCCCCAAACAGTTGTAAACACATACTAGGTGCACCCTAACTCCTACAGCGCCACCTGTGGTTAACTCCCAAACTGCAACTGTCATTTTCACAATAAAGAATGCAATTTAAATGCATTTTTTGCTGTGAAAATGACAATGGTCCCAAAAATGTGTCAAAATTGTCCGAAGTGTCCGCCATAATGTCGCAGTTACGAAAAAAATTGCTGATCGCCGCCATTAGTAGTAAAAAAAAAAAAATTCATAAAAATGCAATAAAACTATCCCCTATTTTGTAAACACTATAAATTTTGCGCAAACCAATCGATAAACGCTTATTGCGATTTTTTTTTTACTAAAAATAGGTAGAAGAATACGTATCGGCCTAAACTGAGGAAAAAAAATGTTTTTATATATGTTTTTGGGGGATATTTATTACAGCAAAAAGTAAAAAATATTGCTTTTTTTTCAAAATTGTCGCTCTATTTTTGTTTATATCGCAAAAACTAAAAACCGCAGATGTGATCAAATACCACCAAAAGAAAGCTCTATTTGTGGGGAAAAAAGGACGCCAATTTTGTTTGGGAGCCACGTCGCACGACCGCGCAATTGTCTGTTAAAGCGATGCAGTCCCGAACTGTAAAAACACCTTGGGTCTTTAGGCTGCATATTGGTCCGGGGCTTAAGTGGTTAATAGAAAAAAAGCATGACAGGACCTCTTAAATATTAAATCTGGGGTCAAAAATACCTCAGATCTCATATTTACGCTACAATGCAATAAAAAAATAAATGTCATTTGAACAAAATGTCCCTTTTAAGAGCTATGGGCGGAAGTGACATTTTGAAGTCACTTCCGCACTGCAATGGCCATCTTGCTCCCACTCAGCTCCATACCACACATGGAGAAGGATCCGATCACCTCCACCGCTGCCGGCAGCTCCAGTAAGTGGCGAAGGGCACCGGAGACCGGCGGGAGGGGGGGCCCTCTTCCGCTACCACTTTTGTCTGAAAGCCAACTGCCCGCTCTTGAAGAGGAGACCAGGGTTATGGTAGCTAGCTGCTGCCATAACAATGATATTCCTCTTTAATTGGCCGATGTATAAAGGCAGCGGGCCATCGGCAAGTGGTTAACATAGGAGGGGTGGATTTCACCAACCAGATGATTGCACCGTACTTAATTTTCCCTAAAGCCAGACACTGGTACAAGAAAGTGTCTGTACATTTATTACAAATGGCCATGTTCAACGCTTTTGTACACTACAAAGCGTCAGGAAGAAATGTATCCTTCCTAAAATTTCATAAAGAGATCATCACAGCCCTTTTGTATCCAGAAGGTGATGTGGCCCAAACCCCCAATCCAGATGCAGTGAGCCGGCTTCATGAGAGGCATTTTCCGGATGTTTTCCTTGGTACCTCAACCCAAAGAGCACCCAAAAAAAGATGTTGTGTCTTTTAGTAGACAGATTTAAGCATGGCACTCGTTATTTTTAGGGTTGTCCCGATACCACTTTTTTAGGACTGAGTACAAGTACCGATAATTTTTTTCAAGTACTCGCCGATACCGAATACCGATACTTTTTTTAAATGTGTCCCCAAATGCAGCCATGTCCCCCCACAAATGCAGCCATGTCCCCCATATATGCAGCCATGTCCCCCCCATATATGCAGCCATGTCCCCCCCATATATGCAGCCATGTCCCCCCCATATATGCAGCCATGTCCCCCCATATATGCAGCCATGTCCCCCCCATATCCAGCCATGTCCCCCCCATATCCAGCCATGTCCCCCCCATATGCAGCCATGTCCCCCCCCATATGCAGCCATGTCCCCCCCCATATGCAGCCATGTCCCCCCCCATATGCAGCCATGTCCCCCCCCATATGCAGCCATGTCCCCCCCCATATGCAGCCATGCCCCCCCCATATGCAGCCATGCCCCCCCCCATATCCAGCCATGTTCCCCCCCATATCCAGCCATGTTCCCCCCCATATCCAGCCATGTCCCCCCATATCCAGCCATGCCCCCCCCCCCATATATGCAGCCATGTCCCCCTTACCGTACATGCTGCCGCGCCGCCTCTTGGTTAATACGGGCGGGGAACATTACAGCTTTCATTTGAATAGCTGTAGTCTTTCGCGCCGCGCTGCGTATAGACACTCCCCCTTGCTCGGGATTGGACAGTTCACCCGAGCAAGGGGGAGTGTCTATACGCGGCGGGAAACACTACAGCTATTCAAATGAAAGCTGTAATGTTCCCCGCCCGTATTAACCAAGAGGGGATGCGGCGGGATGCGGCGACGGGGGGGGGGGAAAGTATTCCCGCAAATACTCGGAATCGGTCCCGATACCGATACTAGTATCGGTATCGGGACAACCCTAGTAATTTTTGTCCCTCCTGTCCTGGCCAACCTGGTCTCTGCCTCAAGGACTGTTTCTGTCACTACCACACACTAGTGGAGTATTAGTGTAGGGTACAGCATGGCACAGTCTAGAGCACACAGGGTCTCAAAAGATGTTAGATAGTCAGGAAACTGGCATTTTAAGAGACCCTAGCCTGGAACGTTTACAGGTACAAAAAAAGTTAATAGAAGCATGAAAAAATAAGCCAAAAATAGTTGTCTTTTTATTGAGCTAATGTTCTGTTGTTACTGTATTTTATTGTTAACCATTATTTGCTTTGCAGAAACGCCATTCGGCTTCAGCACTGATCTGGTTATTCTGACAGCAACAGGGTGTGCTGTCAGAATACATACTTCAGGGATTGCAGCGCTGTAGGAGGAAATTTCTCCACCGCAAAAAAGAACGTATATGATGAACCATGGGGGCTGGAGTGGTCAGTGGGTGGATTGTCCCTATGCTTCGGCATATATATTTAACTTTTTTTTTTTTGGCAGAGATTGCAATAATAATAATAAAAAAAGTTGTTGTTTTATTAAAGCTTATGTTCTGTTGTTACTGTGTTTTATTGCTAACCGCTATTTTGCAGGAATGCCATTTAGCTGAAGCACTGATCTGTTCAGTGATTGCAGCGCTGTAGGAGGTGATTGTACCACAGCAGTTAAAAAAAATAAAGTGTATGCTGCAGCATGGGGGCTGGGGTGGTCAGTGGGCAGTTCGCCCTTATGCTTTGGCATATATATATTTATATATTTTTTTACTTTTCTTGGCAGAGATCTCTTCATCCACATTGATCGATGTGAATAGAGGAATCTGTTAGGTTGTCTTTTTTCATTCAGCCCACAGGCAGCATGAAAAAACAGAACATTACAATATGTGTCCAACAAGGACCAGCAATGTACTGGTATGTTGCTGTACTTTGAGTGGTTATACCGGGATGATACCTGCAGGTGTAAGCATCACCTTGGTATTGTTTTTTTCAGCTGGCGTCGACTTTCAAGTAAAAGCAATCCTAGTGGCTAATTACATGCAGTGGGAGGGGACATCCCCCCCACCTTCTGCTGCCTTCCACGGTTTTCTTGGGCTCTTCTGTCCCACCAGGGAATCGTGAGTGGGTGATGTGTGGCATAAGCTTATAATGTTGGGCATAAAGTGCCACGCCAGTTTATACAAATGAACCCTTTTTGGAAAGTAGACACCACAAGGTATTTGCTGAGAGGCATGTTGAGTCCATTGAATATTATTCTTATATATATTTTTTTTTTTACACAAAGTTGTCACTAAGTGATATATTGTTCACACATGCCATGGGTATATATGAAATACACCACAAAATATATTCTGATGCTTCTCCTGAGTATGGAGATACCACATGTGTGAGTCTAGCCACATACAGAACCCCGAAAACCAATTACCACCTTCAGGCTTTCTAAAAGCTGAGGTCTGAGATCTGCAAAATACTCACCCTGCCTCTTTATCAAATTTCTTGGGGTGTCATTTTGGGGGGGGGGGGGGTGCTTGCTATCTTGGTATTTCAGGGCCTACAAAACTGTGATATTTGCTTTCAGTCTAGTAGCTAGCTAAAAAAGTTGGGAACAAGTCTTTTTTAGCGTAGCGTGGGTTGTTGGCGCCTAGGACAAGGCAAGTAATTTGTGCCCCCTAACTTACAGAAGAGCAGCCAGCCAATAACCCCAATATGTTGCGGTTATAGGCTGGCTGGAAATAATGACAATAAGAATTTGTCATAGGAGGAAACTCTGTACCGCTAGGCCTGGTTCACACCTGGTTGTTTTGGGATAGTGGCGATTCTGCCCACAATGTCAAATTGCACTACAATCGCAAAACGCAGCTTCAGGTGTCATCATGTTTAGTGCTACCAAAAAAGCGGTGCGGTTTTGCTGCATTTTGCAGCAAATAGAATTGCATAAAGCTTGTCACCCAAAAAGGAGCAGGGACTTCTTTAGAGTGCCAGGCTTCACACAATGCAATTTGCTGCGATTGTCGTGCGATTTACTGCGCGGCAATTCGCATTGCATAAATATTGTCGCCTATAAAGGAGCAGGAGGTTCTTTTGGGCAACAAGCTTCACGAGATGAGATTTGCCGTGTGACAATCACAGCAAAACGACACCACGTTTTAGGTGCCATTGAAAATAGTGGCACCTGAACCTGCATTTTGCGATTGCGGGTAGCGATTCTTTAGCAATCCCAGAATGCCCAGGTGTGAATGGAGCCACCCTGGTTCTCACACAAATGAGGTTCTGGATGCGGTTTTAAACTCACAGATTTGCATGACAAGCTAGATATTATGTGTTTTTATTGAGGTGGTTGCCACAGATTTGATCCATAAGCATGCGTGCTATTATGAAAAGAGTTCTGTGCGATTTCTTAGTACTGCATTCCAGACCGGCAAATGATAGAGTAGAGTGGCATGCGGAGATAAGTGTTCACATAGGATTGCTATGGACATGCGTTTTTGCATTGAAGTCAATGGGACATGATTTTGCATTGAAGTCAATGAGAGGCAGTTGTGGAGAGTGAAAGAGCCAAAATCGCACCTGTACTGAAATTGAACAGAAACCTGAATGACATTGCAGTACACATATTTGTGAACCCAGATGCCAGAACACAATTTCTAGTTACCATGGTGACCTGACACCTGGTATTTTTCAGGCCCCGAATTAACCATTTTACTACTGGCGCTGTAAGTATTACAATGCATTATTGGGATGTAAACAAACTCACTTTTAATAGCAGCCCTGCGTTTGTTTAAGGGTCACTAAAGGAAAAATTTTTTTTAGCTGAAATGACTGTTTACAGGGCATAGAGACATAATAGTTAACTGATTCCTTTTAAAAATGATTAAAAACAGATAAAAACAATCATATAATGTGCCTGCAGTGTAGTTTCGTTTTTGCTGTTGTTTGCTGGTTCTCTGATGTACATATAGCCACTAGAGGGCAGTCGGCCAATAGAGAGCAGTGATACTTTGTCTAAAACTCCTCAGCACCAATCCAGTTTCGTTTTACACACAGTAATCACACCTCCTTGATTAGTGACCACCGTGAGAAATCTCCCAGTACTGTGGTGATCAGGAAACAGACAACCAGGAAGTGTCCAGAACAGAGAGGATTTACAGCAACATCAAAGCAAAAACGAACAATGAGGATATGAAACCAGGACTGCAGTAAGGTAAAGGAAGCTATTTAGCTAAAAAAAAAAATTCCTTTAGTGACCCTTTTACTTTTTTTGTTTAGCTACCTCCAGTTTACCAAATAAAAGTGTTACAGGCAAGCACTCCTGTATGTTTCTATATGGTGTATCCCCTGCCCGGCCTCCTTTCACATGTGTGTGGGACTCACTTGGTGGAGTTAGGATAGGAAAATGGAGGGAAAACCATGAACATCAGATTCCCGATCTTCCCTAGGAGCAGGGAACCCTAAAGTGCTCAACTCCAATCATTTCCTGGTTCAAAGCTTGTCATAGCAAAAATATTTAGCGAAAAAAGGGGTTTACATTTTTAAAATATTAAAACAGATTAAATAAAAATGTGAACCCTCGCCTCCACACTCATGCACATAAAAGCGCAAATATGTGCATATGCCGCACAGTGGTACATAAACTATGATTGCGCAATGCATAGTAAGATTTTTTTTTTTTTTTTTTTTAGGGCTATTATTCTCGCTAAAAGACAAAAAGTGAGTGCAGCACTATCAATATATTTTTATGAAAACCCCCTCAAATACTCACAAAGGTAGTTGATAAAACAGCAGTTACATTTGTCCCTAACTGCACATAACCATTTGCTGTGTGGCTACAGAGAATCTGGACCGATATTTCTACATCAATAAGACACGTTCTTGTTTTTCGTGTTTTAGCAAATAACTACCAGTAATGTACTAGGATTTACTCCTATGGACCATTCAGCTCTCCTGTTCTTTTTATCCAAGAAACAAAAAAAAGAAAAACAATAAATAAAAAAGGAATAAATAAAAATTAATAAAAAAGGAAGTAGGGAAGGAACGAGGAACAAAGACAAGTCCCAGAGAAGATGTATTACTTACGTGCATTAATTAACAGTATGGCGGGAAGGACCTCACTCCCCAGCACAGCTCCCTAGTAGTTTCTTTCCTTCTTTCCAATATACAAATGAGTCCCAAGGAGACCACGTTTTAGTATATTGTTCCCTTCTATCTTGAGCTGTAAGCACTAAGTCCTCCAAGGCACCAATGCTTCCGACCTTGTTAAGCTACATAGCAATGGAGGGGGGTCGAGAATCCTTCCAGCACAAAGTAATTCTGGCTTTAGCAGCATTCACCAAATGGCAAAGCACAGATTTTTTTATATTTCTGAAGTGGGATTTGTGAACAATGAAGCAAGAAAAGGGCAGGGTCCTCTGGTATTGTAAAATCTGTGAATTTTTGAGAAATATTCTGTACCTCCAACCAATACTGTCTAATCTTTGGACAAGATATGAAATAAAGTCCCTTGTCCCTCTCGGCAACACCTGCAACGGTCCGAAGCTTCTGGAAAAAAATTGTGAAGGATTGCGCTAAAAATGTATAATTGGATTCCTGAATTTGCGATTGTAGATGATTTCAACGAAAGATAAATAATATTCTGACGCTGAACAGGTGTTTAAGTCTTATTGAGGTCTCTTTCCCATTCACTTAGACCCGGCATCAAAAAATCATCTGAGGGGGCTATTAACAGGGCATACATCTTAGAAATAGTACAGGAAAAAGGTTCCTTTTCCTCACAATACATTTCACATTTTGTACGCTTCCGTCAAAAATTCACTGGTGATCCCAGAGATTTAAAGTAGTGACGTACCTGCAACGCCTGCCAAATGTATTTCAAACTGTCCTCCCGGTTGCGTCAATGAATCTATCGTAGGCCAAGTATCAGAAGTCAAAAAATGTGGGGCTTGAAAACAGCCCTTCTCCATAAGACTGGCGAATTCTCCTAGTTCTAAACCTGGAGAAAAGCCAGGGTTCCCTAGAATGGGAAACAAATGTAATTGTGTGGAGGAAAACATATGTTTCCGACAGATCTTAGAGCCAATTCGCAGTGTAGGGCCTAAAGTAGGATGTAATTTGAGAGAGGCTGGTAAGGTTGCATAACTCCATAGGGCTCCTCTACTCAAGGGCACAGGACTAAACTGTTGTTCTATGGTCATCCAGAGTTTATAATATCTGTGTTTGCACCAGTCAATTATTCTGCCAAGATAGGCTGCTTGATAGTATTTAAATACATCTGGGGCAGCCACTCCACCAATGCTCTTGGACAGTGTCCGAAGACATCTCCTAATCCTCGGGCGTTTACTCTTCCATATGAATTTTGTAAAAAGGGCACGGATTTGACAGAAATAGGCCATAGGAATAACAATGGGTAATGCCTGAAAAAGATACAAAAATTTGGGCAAGCTATTCATCTTAATAATGTTAAATCGGCCAAAACAAGAATGCATGCCTTGGCGCCATTTATCTAACAAAGATCTTACTGTTCTTAGTAATGGTGAAAAATTTGCAGCGAAAAGCAGAAGACGTCCATTTGAATTTTAAATTAAATTGTATAGTACTGCGCACAGAACAGTGCAATGCAACTCCCATGGCCTCAGATTTCGTGTAATTCATTTTTAAGTTTGATAGAACTCCATACCATTCAATCTCCTTCAGAAGGTTTGGTAGCGAAACATGCGGGTTAGGCATCGAAAATGGCAGGTCATCTGCATAAGCTGAAACTTTATAATTGTGACCTCCTACTTGTAGCCCCAAAATATCATGGTTTTGACAAATTTTATTCAGTAGTGGCTTTAACGCAGGAGCAAATAAGGGCGAAAGGGGACAACCATGACGGGTACCATTTGAAATCGAAAAATGCTTTGAGTACATCCTTGCAATCCACTGTAGCATGTGGTCTCCCAGCCCCATATGTTTTAAAACTGCAAACATAAAAGTCCAATTTACCCTATCAAAGGCTTTTTCTGCACCAGTACTCAGAAAGACGCAGGGTGTCGTTGTTTGATTAGCATGTTGGACCAAATTAAGTACCTTATTAGTATTGTCTCTCGTTTCACAAGAGGGAATAATGCCCACTTGATCCATATGGATCAACTGGGAGAGCTGAGGTTCAGCGAGAGGCAAGTAATTTAGTAATACGCTTTAGGTCCACATTGAGTAAAGAGATCAGCCGGTAGCTACCACAGTCCGATGGGTCTTTCCCTTATTATGGAAAAACAGAAATATATGCCATAAGTGCATCCGGGGGAAATGCGGTCATGTGTCCCAGGGCATTAAACTCTTTGATCATATATGGGCCTAGCAACGGAAAGAGACTCTTATAATACTGTATGGTAAATCCGTCAGGGCCAGATACCTTCCCAGATTTAACCGTCTTCACTACTGTTTGTAGTTCCTCAATAGAAATAGGTGCTTCTAGATTGCACCGAACCGGGGAAGGCAGATGAGCCAAGCATGAAGAAGAAAGGTATTCTTCCAAGGAATAAGGGGATGAGGAAGGCGATGCCAAGTTATATAGAGAAGAGTAATATTCCCCAAACGCCTGAGCGATATCTTTCGGCAGGGAAAGTATTTGTCCGATACTCCCTTTTTATATGGGGTATGTACGACACCGTACGTTGTTTCCTAGCCAGCAGTTTACTACATTTATCTCCAAATTCATATGATAGCTCTCCCGGATTGTATTGCTTCTTTAGCTGTGAAGCAAAGGTGATCTGATATCTGTCGCCTCAAATGGGTGAGATCATTCCCCAAAGAGGATACCGGTGTCCTCTTATGTTGTAATTCAAGAGTCTGGATATCCTCAATCTATTTTTTTTTTCTTCTCAAGCCTTCTTCAGGATTCATGTTTAATTAAGATCCCTCAAAATTACTGCCTTGTGTGCCACACTATTCCCGGGTCACTCCCTGGAGTGTCATTTGTCTGGAAATACGCTGTAAGTTCTTTAACCAGGTCGTCCCGAATTTCGGGAGTCTGTAATAAGCTTTCATTCAAGCACCAGCGCCAGTCCGGGAAGTAGGTCAAGCCAGACAGAGAAAGACGGAGCGTAACCGGTGCATGGTTGGACCATATTATATGTCCTATAGAGATATCTAGAATACCCCGAGAATCAATTTTCCCTCTGCAAACTCCATTAACTTTAAAAGGACTTTACCAAGAAAGGTATCTTGTACATTTGGTGCATATATGGTATCTAACGTGACCTTAATGCCACCAATATGTCCTTTAAGAAAAAGGTACCGGTCAGAGCATTTGTCCGTGAGAGACCAAAAAATTAGACTAGAGATCAGAATGGAAACTCCTTTCGTTTTTGCTCCTTGATTAGAGGCATTATATACACAAGGGAATAATCTGTTCTGAATGAAAGGAAGTCCACCCGCCCTAAAATGAGTTTCTTGCACAAACCCAACATCAGTCCGTGAACGCTTCAAATCAGGGATCCTCAAACTACGGCCCTCTAGCTGTTGCGGAACTACACATCCCATGAGGCATTGTAAAACTCTGACATTCACAGACATGACTAGGCATGATGGGAATTGTAGTTCCTGAACAACTGGAGGGCCATAGTTTGAAGACACATGCTTCAAATCATTGAGAAGCATCCTCCATTTTTCAGGGACATTAAGTCCTTTAGTATTTACGGAGGTCACACGCAACACATCCATCCTCTCTGAGGTGGAGAAAAATGTGGAGAGGGGGTTGGAAATAGCAAGAAAGCTAAGTTCTGGACCATATTCCTCCAGCCATTTATATAGTTATGTAATATAATGTAACTTTACTAGATTTATATACCCTTATACTTATTACAATAAAAAATATATATATATTTTTTCCATCTCCTTATATTATATTTCCCCTGGGCCTGTTTCTGGTCTCACAACCACAGACTTTCCAATGGGTGGCCAAGCTATCTTAGTATCATTTTATCACATATCTGTGCCATCTACCCCTGACCCCTCATCAGGGATGGACTGGCCATTGGGACTACAGGGAGTTTCCCGGTGGGCCGATGGCTCAGTGGGCCGGCTTCAGTGACAGCGGCCTGGGAGTTTCTCACTTCTGCCTAATCTTGTCCCATAAGGGGGGGGGGGCACCAAACTGATTCTTTGCCCTGGGAGAAATAATGTCTAGCTTCCCCACTGGTATTGCCTATAAGAGTACCAGTAACAGCCGTTCTACTCTAATAAAGTAAAATGGCTAGTGAAGGGGGAGAGGGGGCTTGGGTGGCTGGGAGGGGTGTGGGAGTTGTCCGGCCGCTGTGGGAGAGACCTGTCAAAGTGGGCCAGTCTGGATGAAGTCCAGGGCCAAATTTTTGTCCCAGTCCAGCCCTGCCCTCATGGCACTTTTAACTCCAGACCTGCTCATATCCAACTCCACCATCCACCACCCCCACTGTATACTGTACTTGGACTCTGTGGTTGTTGTCTATTATCTGAAATTAAAATTCCTATAAAGTGTATATCTTACCGTGCATATTACTATGTGAATTGTGCATATAAGGTGGGGATTATGGGAGAGCAGAGCCTTAAAGCAGAATGAGGATAGAGGTGGTACACTGTCACCAAGAAGACATTATAAAACTTTTTTTTTTTTTTTTTTGCTTTCCATATTCTTATTTTTCCCTAGGTTTCTTCACCTCACTGGTGGCATTGTGTGTGTGTGTGTGTGTGTGTGTGTGTGGGGGGGGGGGTGGAGATAGGTAAGTCACTTAGAGTGGGAGGCAGGGATCACTGGAAAGTAGACACAGTTGAAGACATTCTCTTTATCACAAGATATAACTATATATCTATATTAACATCATGGCCATTAGTGGCCTCTTAAGAGGGGTGTGTTTGTTTTTTGTTTTTTCTCAATCACTTGCACTTTGATACAATAGCCTGGGAAGAGGTCCGATAAACATAATCACGAGTGATTTATAGTTAAATAGCAGACACAATGGTAATTTTTACCATAATATATTTACAAGGGGGAAAAGGGGTAGGGAGGGGAGGGAAGGGAAGGAGGAGGGAGAAGAAGAAGGGGATGGGAAAAGAAAGAGGAAAGAGAGAAAAGAATAGCCACAGGGGGCAAGAGTAGTCCTTTGGAAGTAGGATGGTGGGTTTCCCCTCTCTCTCCCTCTCTGCTTTCTTCTGGGGTATAAAAAGATATAGTAAGAGAATAAATGATTTAGGTAGAGGGAGGGGACGGAGCAGACATCCCCCACCACAATGAGGGGAGATCAGGAGGAGGGGAAGTGAATAGAAAATTTTCTTCCCTTTGTTTTTTTTTTTGTTTTCTTCTCTTTTTTGGGGGGGGGGGGGTGGGGTTAGGGGGTATCACTGATATGATAATTGTAGACTTTCCCTGCAATGTTCAAGTTTAATATGTAAATGATGGAACAATGTGTAAATGAATGTAAAATGTATGTAATATTGTTAATAATAATAAAAAAACTTTGATTATAAAAAAAAAAGGTCCACCACGATAACTGTGGTCCTTGGGTGGCTAGGCTGAGAGAGGGTTCGTATTTACCTATTAACCTCTGGTTATTTATTAAAGGGGACTCCCACAAAAAAAGGGTCTATAATTTTATCATAGCCGTATTTTAAATGACAGGGACAGAATATCAACCAAAATCCAGAAAAAAACACATGATACAAATGTTATAAATTGAGTTGCAGTTCAGTGAGTAAAATAAGTATTTGATCCCCTGCCAACCAGCAATAATTCTGGCTCCCTCAGACTGGCTACAGTATGTGCTCATGTGATACACAGATTAGTCCTGTCAATTTAAGAAGGTGCTCCTAACGACAACACGTTATGTGTATAAAAGACAACTGTCCACAGAATCTCTTTCTTCCATTCAAACCTCACTATCTTGGGCAAGACCAAAGAGCTGTCAGAGGACTTAAGAGACAAGATTGTAGACCTGCACAAGGCTGGAATGGGATACAAGACTATCAGCAAGAAGCTTGGTGAGGAGACAACTGTTGGAGTAATTATTCGCAAATGGAAGAAATACAAAATAACCATCAATTGCCCTCGGCCTGGAGCTCCATGCAAGATTTAGCCTCATGGGGCAAGAATGATCATGAGCATAGGCATGCGCACAGGGTGTGCCAGGTGTGCCCATGCACACCCTAATCTCCCCATGTGCATTGGGGTTTTTCAATCTTTGTAGTAGCAGGGACATGGGAAAGATCTCCCTCTTACCAGCTCTGCCATAAGAAAAGTGCTCTTCTCTTTCACTATACTGACAGGGAGATCAATGTGTCGCAGTCATATATATGTAGACACATACACATGCATGTATGTTTGAGCTTAAGGGTGCACACCCTAATGCAATAGGCTGCGCACACCTATGATCATGAGAAAAGTGAGGGATTAGCCCAAAACTACAGGAGAGGAGCTTGTGAATGATCAAGGCAGTTGGGACCACAGTCACCAAACAAACCATTGGTAACACAATACGCCGCCATGGATCGAAATCCTGAAGCGCCCGCAAAGTTTCCCTCCTTAAGAAGGAACTTGTACAGGCCCATCTGAAGTTTGCCAGAAAACCTCTAAATTAGGGGTCGACCGATTATCGGTGCGGCCGATATTTACTTTTTTTGAAGCATTAGTATTGGTCACAAACTTACCGATGCTACTTATATTATTTCAAGTGGTTGTACCGGGGTAATGCATGCAGCTGCAGGCATCCACCCAATACCGTTCTTTAAAACGGGCGGTCAGCTTTCTTGTAATAACAACCGATGTGACTCAGCAGCCGTTCGACTGTTATTACAAGCAGCGGGAGGGGATGTACCCCCCTACCCACTCCCCTCTCCTGCTGCCTTCCGCTGCTCTGCCCGTGCTCTCCTGTCCCACTGGGAGACCCGAGGGACCAGCCGTCACGCCCCCTGACTGGCTGAAGATTTGTACAAAGCCAGATTGGCTTTGTTCAGGTTTTGGACCTAATAACCCGGATGCAGTGTCATGACATCACTTGACATCGCCGGATTACTGGCATCCTAAAGGCACTAGTTTAAAAAAATAGAAAGTATTTAAAAGGCAGATCTTGCCGTTTTAAATACTTTGAAGGGCAGAGCAGTATCTGTCACTGCCTTTTACTGTCACAAGGGATGTTTACATTCCTTGTGACAGCAATAAAAGTGATACCATTTTTTTTTTAAAAGGATTTTTTAATAAAAACTTTACATGTAAAGAATATCAGCATCTAAAATCGGCTATTGGCCTGATAGGCAGCTGAAAAATCGGTATCGGCCCTGAAAAAAACGATACTGGTTGACCCCCTAATCTAAATCATTCAGAGAAGGATTGGGAGAAAGTGCTGTGGTCAGATGAGACCAAAATTGTGCTCTTTGGCATTAAAAAATGATTGTAAGTCTTTTTTTTTTAAATAACAAACATGTCATACTTACCTTGCAGTTTGTTTTGCACAGAGTGGCCCTGATCCTCTACTTCTGGGGTCCCTTGGTGGTGCTGGTAGCTCCTCCCTGCATCGTATAACCCTCTAGGAGAAGCGCTCTCCCAGGGGTTTACCTTGCAAGCACGGTCCAGAGTCCAGCATTCAGAGCCCATAGACGCCGAATGCAGGACTCGGCCCTGTGTCATTGGATTTGATTGACAGCAGTGGGAGCCAATGGCTGTGCTGCTAACAATCTATTCAATCAAGACCCAAGAACCCCTGGCAGAGAGGAAGAGCACGTCTTCGGCGGGGGAATACAGGACTCAGGTGAGTAAAACAGGGGGGGGGGGGGGCTGGGGGCCCAGTCAGTGACAGAAATTTTTTCACCTAAATTCATAGGATGCATTAAGGTAAGAAAACGTGAGGGTTTACAACCCCTTTAACTCGACTCGCTGTGTTTACAGGAAGAAAAAAGCTGACTATGACTCTAAGAACACCATCCCTACAGTCAAGCACAGAGGTGGAAACATGATGCTTTGGGGCTGTTTCTCTGCTAAAGGTACAGGCCAACTTTGTCGCATTGAGGGGCCAATGGACAGGGCCATATTGTAAAATCTTGAATGAGAACCTTCTTCTCCCAGAACACTGAAGATGGGTCTTCCAGCATGACAATGACCCTAAACATATCGCCAAGGCAACAAAGGAGTTGCTCAAGAAGAAGCACATTAACGTCATGGAGTGGCCTAGCCAGTCTCCAGACCCTAATCCTATAGAAAATGTATGGAGGGAGCTGAAACTTCCAGTTACCAAGCAACAGCCAAGAAACCTTAAAGATTTAGAGAAGATCTATAAAGAAGAGTGGACCAAAATCCCTCCAGAGATCTTTACAAACATGGTGACCAACTACAAGAAACGTCTTACCTCTGTGCTTGCCAACAAGTGGTTTCTCCACCAAGTACTAAGTCATGTTTTGCCTGGGTATCAAATACTTTTCTCTGAGTTCATGGACTGACACAGCAGTAACGCCTCCTTCACCGCTGAAGAAGTCCCCGCGTACGGAAGGAGCGTTGTGACGTCACCCGCTTCTATCACTTTGCTCAACATACACGCTGTATACATCGGCACCGATCGTGGTGCCTTCATTGTGAGTGGTTTTTATATTTTATTACGATTAAATCATTTATCCAAACGGAGAGCACTATGTTTTGGCATTTGTTTATTACCTGACCTGGGATGACCTATCGGTTTCTCTGTGACGTCTCTACTACTGCTAGATTTGCTGATATTTACACATAAAGCGCATTTGACCCTCCATAATCAAAGGGTCCAGTTGGAGAGGTGAGAGACCATTTCATGTGGTGGTGGATGTGTGTCTAGCACGTGTGAAGTTACCTACACAGTCATCTGTCTGTCTACATTGGCACTCACTGGAGGTGTACTGCGATTTTATGGACTTTCTAGTCATCTTTTATTATTTTATTTGAGCGCTGCACCATCTGTATTTGTTTCTCTACAGGGATTTTTCGTGATTATTGACCCTGGTGTTCAGCTGCTATACAGGGGTTCATTTGTCATTTTTGCACTGATTTATTTTCTTTTTATACAGCAGTAATCTTGACAAAGTGGGTATTGGCCTTCATTCAGGAGTGACTAGGCAGAAACTTGTAGAAAGTGTTAAACACATCACGCCCAATACAGTACCACCCAGGGGGAGGTCCCTCTGGGTATAACCCCTCTCTCTGCATCTCGCAGCTCAGCTCAGTTTATTTCTGCCTAGCAAAGGAGAAAGACATGGCTCCCTTCGGGCCCATAGGCCTGGAGGCTTATTTCTAAATTGAATTAATTTTTTTTGTTTTGTTGTTCCTGTGATCTGCGATCAACTGCCGACTGGGTGACAGGCTGGATCCCAGATCCTTGTAGTCTCCCCAGTTTCGGCCATGGAGCGTGTGCCGACCTTAGCTACACACTGGGTCGTCCACGACATGCCCATCGCTCTACGGGTGGCCGGTGAGTTACATGCTCAAGGGCACACATATGACCGGTCTATATGGCCGAGTCACAGCGTTACGGGCCGAAAATCACCTCCATAACCATGCGGAGGATGGTCTGTCTGTGATGCTTCCAGCATAATCCATGCAGGAAGGGTAAGTAGTAATCCCCTGCTTTGGCAGGAGGACATAGCTGGACATTCCCGGGGAGGTTGAGTAGGGGGTTCCATCCTTCTTTCCCTCCTCCCTGGGCTCTGGGAGCTAGGCTGGCTGCTGAGGCCAGGGGGTTCACCTGGGGGGCTCCATCTGTGGCGAGACTGCGCTGTACGTCCGCTTACGGGGTGCTAAGCTGCCATAGAGAGTGTCAGTTTTGCTTACCTGTGTGTTTTCCCTCCATGCTGTCGGTGGCCATTTTGGCGACGCCTGTTTGGCCTCTATCTACCGCTCGGTGGCCATTTTCTTGTGGTCTGTGCTGTGTTTTGACCTCTATCTGCCACTCGACAGCCATTTTCTTGTGGCTCGAGCTGTGTTTGGCTTCTATCTGCCATTCGACGGCTATTTTCTTGTGGTCCATGCTGTGTTTGGCCTCTATCTGCTGCTCGGTGGCCATTTTCTCCCGGTCCATGCCGTTTTCATAGTACGGCGGCCATTTTGCGGTGGTTTTTGGCCTCTAGAGGAGCATTTAAATGGGGCAAGCTTACAGACACACGCTGCGGAGTGGTCAGACTTACACAGGCAGCTGCAAGGAGAAGCAGCTCAAGTAGAAGCGGACGGCAGCTGTTCGGTACTGTTCTAGGGTGGTGAGTCCTCTGGGGGGTGAGCCCCTCGTCTCTGTGGCAGCTAGGAGGGTGGGTTGTTGTACCTTGCCTTGGAGTCCCTGTGGGGGTCAGCTTGGGTGCAGAAGCAGACCCCTTTTCCCTGAAACACCTGAGTTATCAATTGATGCCCCTGCACCCGATGTATCGGTGGATGCTATGTCGGCGATCCTGGAGGCTTTTGATGCCAAGGTGGAAGCGACGTGTGGGAACACGGGTGGTAAAAAGCGCCCCCACCATCTTCTGGGGACAACTCTGATACAGAGCCGGGTCCAGCTATGGCTCATGACCCTGGCTCTGATGTATCTGAGAATGCGGACCAAGACCGGCCGGACAGTGAGGATGACTCTGGGTCCGGGTCAGCATGCGAAAAGGCTCTGGTAGGTGACCTTATCACCACAGTGTGAGATACTCTAAATATAGAGGAGTATGCAGAAGCAACAGAGGAGTCGGTCCCTTTCGGGTTCCATAAGCCGACCCGCACTGCTAAGGTGTTTCCTTGTGTGTCCTATTTAGATAAACTTTTATATAAGGAGTGGGACAAACCACAGAAGGTTTTTTCAGTCCCTAAAAATTTGCGTTACCCTCTTGAGGAGAGTTTCCTGAAAAATGGACCTCTCCTCCAATAGTGGACCCTCCTGTGTCCAGATTAAACAAGGTAACCACGATACCGGTGGAAGGGGTTCCTGCTTTCAAGTACCCTGCGGACAAGAAGGCTGAGGTGGTCACCCACAACCTATACGCGGTGGTGGGCTTGGCTGTGCGTCCAACGATGGTTGGGGCCCTGGTGTCTCAGACACTCACTAAATGGGCAAAGATGCTGCACAATGGGTTAAAAGCATGTCAGGCTCCCTCGGACGAGGTAGCTCTGGCCGACCAGTTGGTACAGGGCCTAAAATTTGTCTGCAAGTCAGCCTTGGACACTATTCCTCTGCTGGCAAGAGCCTCAAGCTATGCGGTGGTGTTACGCCGTCTACTTTGGCTTAAGTGTTGGTCTGCGGACCAATCTTCCAAGAAGGCCCTAATGGATTTGCCCTTTAAAGGGAGCAGTGATTTTAATAATGCTTAAAGTGAAACAAAAAAGTGAAATATTCCTTTAAATTTCGTACCTAGGGGGTGTATAGTATGCCTGTAAAGCAGCGCTTGTTTCCCGTGCTTAGAACTGTCCCTGCACAAAGTGTCATTTCTGAAGGAAAAAAAGTCATTTAAAATCACTCGCGGCTATAATGAATTGTCGGCTCCCGGCAATACAGACAAAAGTCATTCATAAAAAAAAATGCGTGAGGTCCCCCCAAATTCAATTACCAGGCCCTTCAGGTCTGGTATGGATATTAAAGGGGAACCCCGCGTCAAATAAAAAAAAAAATTACGTGGGGTTCCCCCCAAATATTCATTCCAGACCCTTCAGGTCTGGTATGGATTTTAAGGGGAACTCCACCCCAAATAATAAATAAAAAATGGCGTATAGTTCCCCCCAAAAATCCACACCACACCCTTTATCCGAGCACGCAACCTGGCAGGCCGCAAGAAAAGAGGGGGGCGAGAGAGCGCCCCCCCTCCTGAACCGTACCAGGCCACATGCCCTCAACATTGGGAGGATGCTTTGGGGGTCTGTGACCCCTCAAAGCACCATGTCCCCATGTTGATGGGGACAAGGGCCTCATCCCTTGTCCCCGGTGGTTGTGGGGGGTCTGCAGGCGGGTGGCTTATCAGATTTTGGAAGACCCTTTAACAAAGGGGACCCCCAGATCTTTCCCCCCCCATGTGAATTGGTAATGGGGTACATTGTACCTCTATAATTTCACAAAGAAAGTGTAACAATTGTAAAAAAAAACACAGACACCGTTGGGAATGTGCTTTATTAAAAAAAATATTCCAGCGGTGGTAATCCACTCTTGGTCTCCGCTCCAACGCTGCCGGTATCCTGCGATGGGTGATCTCCTCTCCGGGGTCCAGCGATGAGAAGATCTCCTCTTCATCCAGTTCCAGGATCCAGCGAAGAGATGTCCATCCAGCGCACGCATCACCTGTCTCCACCGAAGACAGCCCGGGAATGACGCAGCTTCAGCCAGTGACAGCTCTTATGTAGGTGAGGGCGGGGCCACCCGTCACGTGACCCCGTCCCCCTCTGACGCAAGGGAAAGCCTAGGCTTTCACAGTGACGTGCGAGTGACCCCGTCCCCTCTGATGTAACGCATAAGAGCTGTCATTGGCTGAAGCCGAGTCATTCCCGGTGGATGCGTGCGCTGGATGGACATCTCATTGCTGTATCCTGGACCTGGATGAAGAGGAGATCTTCTCATCGCTGGACCCCGGAGAGGAGATCACCCATCGTCAGCGTTGGAGCGGAGACTGAGAGTGAATTACCACCGCTGGAATCTTTTTTTTTTTTCCCAAACTTTCCCAACGGTGTCTGTGTATTTTTTTTTACAATTGTTACACTTTCTTTGTGAAATGGTAGAGGTACAATGTACCCCATTACCAATTCACATGGGGGGGCAGGATCTGTGGGTCCCCTTTGTTAAAGGGTCTTCCAGATTCTGATAAGCCCCCCGCCCGCAGACCCCCACAACCACTGGGCAAGGGTTGTGGGGATGAGACCCTTGTCCCCATCAACATGGGGACATGGTGCTTTGAGGGGTCACAGACCCCCAAAGCATCCTCCCAATGTTGAGGGCATGTGGCCTGGTATGGTTCAGGAGGGGGGCGCACTCTCGTCCCCCTCTTTTCCTGCAGCCTGCCAGGTTGTGTGCTCGGATAAAGGGTCTGGTGTGGATTTTTGGGGGGAACTCCACGCCATTTGAAAAAAAAAAAATTGGGGTGGAGTTCCCCTTAAAATCCATACCAGACATGAAGGGTCTGGAATGGATATTTAGGGGGAACCCAACATATTTTTTTTAAATTTGATGCAGTGTTCCCCTTAATATCCATACCAAACTTGAAGGGCCTGGTAATTGAATTTGGGGGGACCCCCAGGCGTTTTTTTTTTAATGAATGACTTTTCTCTGTAGTTTAAATGACTTTTTTTCCTTCAGAAATTACAGTTCTAAGCACGGGAAACAAGCGCTACTTTACAGGCATACTATACCCCCCCCCCCGGTACGAAATGTAAAGGAATATTTCACTTTTATTGTTTCGCTTTAAGCATTATTAAAATCACTGCTCCCAAAAAAACTGCAGTTTTTCAAACTTTTTTTGCATTGATACATGTCCCCTGGGGAAGTGGCAGCTGACATCCTAAGGATGGTCGTCATTCCATTTTTGCATGCGAGTCCTGGGTCTCATGGTAGCCTCCTTTGAGGCGGTACCGTATGCTCAGTTTCACACTCGAGTGTTGCAGAAGGAAATTCTGTCCAGATGGAACAAGTGCCCATTGTCCCTGGATTGTCAAATCCGGGTGAGCCACCTAGTCAGGACCTCTCTGGTTTGGTGGCTGACATCACCGGCACTTCTGTCCGGGAAATCGTTCCTTCCTTTTCACTGGATGGTGATCACGACGGACACCAGCCTTACCGGTTGGGGGGAGTCTGGGGTGTTCAGTCGGCCCAGGATCGCTGGACTCCGGTGGAATCCCACCTGCCGATCAATGTCCTTAAACTTCGGGCGATCTGGCTTTGCCTCTCCATGTGGTCTCAGAGGCTACAGGGGCGCCCAGTCATGATCCAGTTTGACAACGCCATGGTGGTGGCGTATGTCAACTATCAAGGAGGAACAAGAAACTCGGCTAGAGCGTCGGAGGTCGCTTGCATCCTGAGGTGGGCAGAAAAGAGCGTACTGGCCCTCTCGGACGTATACACGGCGTGGAAAACTGGCAGGCGGACTACCTGAGTCGCCAGATGCTGGACCAAGGAGAATAGTCTCTACACCCGGATGTGTTTCAGCTCCTGTGCCAAAGATGGGGCGAGCTGGACGTAGATCTCCTGGCTTCTCGACTCAATCGAAAGGTATTGAGGTTTGTGGCCAGGTCAAGAGACCCATGGGCAGACGCGATGGATGCGTTATTTGCACCGTGGGGTCAGTATCCGCTAATCTATGCCTTCCTTCTCCTGAAGCTTCTTCCTCATCTGCTTCACAGAGTGGAGGCAGAGGGGATTCCAATGATTCTAATTGCTCCGGATAGGCCTTGGCGTCCTTGGTACGCCAACCTAGTGCGTCTAGTAGCAGACGTCCCTTGGCGTCTACCGCTGAGAGAGGACCTGCTGTCGCAAGGTCCCATACTTATCCTGCTTTACAGTCACTGGCTTTAACGGCATGGCTATTGAAAGCCAGGTGCCAAGAGACTGGGGCCTGTCGGATTTAGTGCTTTCTACCATGAGGAGGGCTCGGAAGTTATCCTCTAGGAAGATTTACCATCGCACTTGGATCCATTTGTGAGGAAATGAGGTGGAATCCACGTACTTATTTGGTTTTCAGAGTCCTGCTGTTATTACAGCAGGGGGTGGACCAAAAGCTTGCCTTAAGTACGATTAAGGAGCAGATTTCTGCCCTGACTGTCTTTTTCCACGACCCCTGGCAGCTCACTCTCTGGTGAGTACGTTTGTGCAGGGGGTTCGGCATGTGGCCCCTCCGGTCTGTCCTCAACTACCTCCGTGGGACCTGAACCTGGTCCTCTCGGTGCTTCAGAAACCACCGTTTGAAAACATTGGGTAGATTCCCTTGTTGACACTTTCTCAGAAAGTGGTCTTTTTGGTGGCTGTTACGTCAGTTAGACAGGTTTCTGAGCTGGCAGCCTTGTCATGCAAGGCTCCCTATCTGGTCTTCCACAAGGATAAGGTGGTGCTGCGTCCACAGCCTTCTTTTCTTCCTAGGGTCGTTTCGGCCTTCCATCTCAATGAGGACATTGTACTTCCAGCCTTGTGTCCTTGTCCATCGCATCATAAAGAGGTGGCGTTGCAGTCCTTGGACGTTGTCCGAGCTCTGAGAGTATACTTATCTGCTACTGCTCCGTTCCGGAGGTCAGACTCAATGTTTGTTTCTGTGGCTGGTCCCAAGAAGGGCCTGGTGGTCCCGTCGGCCACCATCTCGAGGTGGATCCGACAGATCATGATTCAGGCTTACACCATAAAGGGTCGGGCGCTCCCCTTTCCTGTCACGGCGCATTGGACCAGGGCAATAGGTGCCTCTTGGGCTTTTCGACATCAAGCGTCCGTTTCCCAGGTGTGTAAGGCGGCGAATTGGTTGTCCGTTCACACTTTCACTAAATTCTACAAGGTTGATGTGAGTGCATCTTCGGATGCTTCTTTCGGCCGCAAAGGTTTTCAGGCGGCTGTTCAGAGTTGCAACTCCTCCATTGAGGAGCTCTGTTTTTGGTTTGGGGTGAAGTTTTTGTTTTAATGCTGTTCCCACCCCTCGATTTTTGATACTGCTTTGGGAAGAAAGAGAAACGAAAGACGAAAAGAGAAAATAGGATTTTTGTACTCATCATAAAATCCTTTTCTCTGAGTTCATGGACGAACACAGCACCCACTCCTCCTTTTTAAGTTTGTACTGCTTTTTGACGAACTGAGCTGCGAGATGCAGAGAGAGGGGTTATACCCAGAGGGACCGCCCCCTAGGCGGTGCTGTATTGGGTATGATGTGTTTAACACTTTCTACAAGTTTCTGCCTAGTCACTCCTGAATGAAGGCTAATACCCACTTTGTCAAGATTACTGCTGTGTCCGTCCATGAACTCAGAGAAAAGGATTTTACGGTGAGTACAAAAATCCTATTATTTTACTCACTGAACTGCAACTCAATTTATAACATTTGTATCGTGTTTTTTCTGGATTTTTGGTTTATATTCTGTCTCTATACTTTAAAATACACCTGTGATAAAAATGATAGATCCTTAATTTCTATATAAGTTGGCAAATGTACAAAAACTGATCAAATAATTACTTTCCCCGCTGTATTTATCGAGGAGCTGCATTGCCACCCTAGGACAGGAAGTATGAAACTGGACAAATGTAACCATGCAAAAAAACAAACAAACCTGTAATTCAGTTTTAATGTGTTGTTGCTTTGTACATTGTAATGTGTAATTCTCTTTTAAATGATCTTCTTTTAGAAAAATGACCCCCCCTTTCAGCTGAAACTCCCTCCTAAAGCTCAGCGTCCTGAAAAGGAAGTGGATCCTGAATATGAAGAAAAAATGGTAAGTGTTGTGTGAGTGGGCCAACAGACAGTTAAATATACTGTTATATAAATGGCTTGAAGGAACACAATAGCAGGAAACACAAATTTTGCAGACAGGATGTGACAAGGAAAGTTAGAGAGGGAGCAAGCGAGGAAATTGTCAGTACCCATTCTTTTTTAAAACACACTTTGTCAGCTTCTATCAGTTTCGTCAAACACTCTGGTAAACTGACTGATAAGCTTTGTTGAGAGTAACTGACAAGCTTGTATTTTGACATGAAACATACACTTCAATGTTGGTACATACTGGAGTAATGTTTTTAAATGTACTAGTGTATTTTGTAGTGAAATCTTCTCTATAAAGATACACAAGTACATTGCTATCTATGTGTACACTGAGGGAAGGGGGGTCATGTGAAAACTAACTACTTCCCATCCGGGCCTATTCTGTCGCTTTGCTCCTACATGTAAAAATCATATTTTATTTTCTAGAAAATTACTTAGAACCCCCAAACGTTATATATGTTTTTTTAAGCAGAGACCCTAGGGCAGTGATGGCAAACCTTAGCACCCCAGATGTTTTGGAACTACATTTCCCATGATGCTCAACTACACTTCAGAGTGCATGAGCATGATGGGAAATGTAGTTCCAAAACATCTGGGGTGCCAAGGTTTGCCATCACTGCCCTAGGGAATAAAATGGGCATTGTTGCAACTTTTTATGTCACACTGTATTTGCGTGTGACTTTGATTTTCTGCAGATTTTTGTCTTCAGATTTACCAAAACCATGTAGTGCAAGGACCTGCCTGATTCCATACAAATTGAAACGCTTAAGGTTTGACCTCATATTATATGTTTTTGGTAAGTCTGAAGACAAAAATCTGCAGAAAATCTAATAGTGTGTACGGGGCTTTAAAAATCGCCAGTCAAAACTTCAAAACTTTTGGATAGAGTGGAAAAGAGTAAATACCTCTGTCAAATGTATTGCCTTCTGTGCCTTTTAGGGAGATCTCCTTTCACTTGTTCTCAGGGCAGGAATTGATGGAATATCTCATCAACAGGGACACAGACAAAAAATGAAAAAGGCCCCATACACACGAGAGGATTTATCCGCGGATACGGTCCAGCGGACCGTATCCGCGGATAAATCCTCTCGAGGATTTCAGCAGATTTCTATGCGATGGCGTGTACACACCATCGCATTGAAATCCGCGCCGAAATCCTCTGGCGATGACGTGTCGCGCCGTCGCCGCAATTATGACGCGGCGACGGGCGCGACGCTGTCATATAAGGAATTCCACGCATGCGTCAAATCATTACGACGCGTGCGGGGAATCCCTTTGGACGGATGGATCCGGTGAGTCTGTACAGACGAGCGGATCCATCCGTGGGATCCGATTCCAGCAGATAGATATTCTGTGCATGTCGACAAATATTTATCTGCTGGAATTTGGAAATATCCGCGGATAAATATCCGCCGGAGTGTACACACCATAGAATCTATCCGCTGAAACCCATTCGATGGGATTTATCTGCGGATAGATTCTATCGTGTGTACGGGGCCAAAGAGTTGTTGTATTGGGGGGAAAGGGACTGGTAGTGAAAAAACATTTTCTCAATGAGAACATAGACAGCAATAACAATTTGTCATAAGTTCTCACCCTTTCCCATTCTATTGAAATCTTTAAAAGAAAACAAATGTTTTTGTTGGAGTTGTAGCTGTAATTACTAAGGCAATCACTTGAAAAACATTAAAATCATTTTTGTTTTTGTGTGCATTAAAATGTTTAAAACCTTTTAACACATGAACCCTAATAACATGAATATTACTTTGGACATGACATTTTAATATACCTCTTGTCCTTTACTCAACTACATTGCTAAATGCCCAGGTTATTTTTTTACAATATTCAAAAGGCATATAACTTGATCGATGTTGCTGATACATATTTCACTTTAGTTATGACTGTTTTTGAAGAACAGAGTGAAAACGTTAGCTATATTGAACAAGTATTTGCTGTGTGCCGTTGACGGGAAAGAAAGCTGGTGGTGGGAACACTGGGATAACAATGCAGAAGTAATTGACGAATGTTGTAACCTTAACGTAACCTTCTTGTTTCCATGTCTCTCCAAAAGTCACACTTAGAGTAGACAGGAAGCAACCTTATAGTTAAATTCAGACTGTCTTTGGTTTTAATTTTCACGGTTTGTTTCCTGCATTTTCAGAGGCTGGATGGAATGTAGATTGTACTATTAATATCCACCATTTTGGCAAAACAATTATGTATAGTTACAAATACCCCTGTGTGATCATCTTTGCTTTTTAAAACTGTGCTTATAAACAGAAGTTCTAAGTATGTTGTCTTAATGAGAACAGTCAGAAATCCATTGCCTACAATAATTGATCATGCCAAGAAAGGACAGCATATCATTTTTGGCAACTGGGCGGGGCAGACCCAGAAAGGCCTGGATCCTGGACTGACTCCCCTTGCATGTACCCTTTGGACTTCAAGGTTTGTTATGCCTCTTTTAGTTCCAGGGTTCACTGTATTTGGTTGGCAGCCTCAACCTTAGAAACATACTTCTGTAATGGGCATCACTGCATTGGCTCAGGAATATTTCCAAAAATCAATGGGGTAGATTCAGGTAGGGCTGCACACTCTTACGGAGGCGCAGCGTTCCGTTTTTACGATACGCCTCCGTAAATTACTTGCGCTACGCTTCATTCACGAAGCAGTAGCTCCGTAATTTGCGGGGGCGTTCCGTAAAAGTGGCCGGCGTAAGCGCGCGTAATTTAAATGATCCCGTAGGGGGCATGGATCATTTAAATTAGGCGCATGCTCCGTCTGGAAACTTTCCCGACGTGCATTGCGGTAAATGACATCGCAAGGACGTCATTTGCTTCAACGTGAACGTAAATGGCATCCAGCGCCATTCACGATTCACTTACGCAAACAACTTAATTTTCAAAAATCGCGACGCGGGAACGACGGGTATACTTAGCATTGGCTGCGCTTGCTAATAGCAGGAGCAGCCTTACGCAGAAACCGACGAACGCAAACGACGTAAAATTAGAACGCCGGGCGCGCGTACGGTTGTGAATCGGCGTGAGTATGCAATTTGCATACTCTACGCTGACCACTACGGGAACGCCACCTAGCGGCCAGCGTAAGAATGCAGCCTACGATACGACAGCATAAGAGCCTTATGCCAGTCATATCTTAGGCTACAGTCGGCGTATCGAGCTTTCTGAATAGAGAAACTCGATACGCCGGCGCTACTTAGCAATTACGCTGCGTATCTATGGATACGCAGGCGTAATTGCTACCTGAATCTACCCCAATGTCTTAACCACTTACCCACTGGGCACTTACCCCTTCCTAACCAGACCGATTTTTAGCTTTTGGTACTCTCACATTTTGAATGACAAGTACTCAGTCATGCAACACTGTACCCATATGAATTTCTTTTCCTTTTTTTTTTCTCACACAAATAGAGCTTTCTTTTGGTGGTATTTAATCACTGCTGGGTTTTACATGTTTTGCTCTATAAAAGAAAAAGGGCAGACAATTCTGTAATAAAAATGCATTTTTCTTAATTTCTGTTATAAAAAACGGCTGAGTATTGCTGGGTATGGCTGGGTATTGTTGAGTATGTCTGGGTATTGCTAAGTATTGATGGGTATAGCTGGGTATTTCTAGGTATGGCTGGGTATTGCTAAGTATGGCTGGGTATTGCTAAGTATGGCTAGGTATTGGTGGGTATGGATGGGGGTGGATGGGATGGCTGAGTGTAGATGGCATGGCTCAGTATGGATGGCTGTGAGTATGGATGGGATGGCTGAGCATGGATGGATGGGCACAGAGCAGCACTGTGGGTATGGCTAGGTATTGCTAGGTATGGCTGAGTATGGATGGGATGGCTGAGTATGGATGGCATGGCTGAGCATGGATGGCTGAGTATGGATGGATGGATGAGCATGGATGGCATGGCTGAGTTTGGATGGCTGTGAGTATGGATTGGCTGAGCATGGATGGATGGGCACAGAGCAGCGCTGTGGGCACTACAGATCCAGCCCACAGCACTGCTACACTCGCTCCCCTCTCCACTCAAATTGTACCGATCGGTACAGAGAGGGGAGAGAGGAACAGGACATGACACCGGTTTGTTAACAAGTGATCGCTGATTGCTACCATTTACCCTTGGTAAATCGTCGCCGCGTCATCGTCGCGGCGCCGGCGCTGTCTCGTCACCGCGTATCGTGTACGCGCGGATTTCTGTATTATGGTGTGTGCAGCCATCATACAGAAATCTCCGGGCGGACATGTCCGCTGAAAACGGTCCGGCGGACCGTTTTCATCGGACATGTTTGTCCGTGTGTACAGGGTGGGGGTGCGGGGGTGCGCAGCGCGGCGATTGCTGCCGCGCCCTTTTGCTAGGACTCGGTGCGACCCCGAACTCTGTAAAGAGCCGCATCCGCAGCTATTTTACCATGTGATCGGCTGATGAAACACAGAGATGCCGGTAAGCGACTCTCCTTGCCTCACACTGACAGAGTGTGTGACGAGGAGAGCCGATCAGCGGCATCTCCTCACAGTGGGACATGTAGGAATGTACAGTATAAAAATTTAAGTGTCACCAATCAGTGCCCACCATTGCTTACCAGTGCCAGAAATCAGTGCCCACCAGTGGCACCAATCAGTGCCCACCACTGCCCACAAGTGCCACCAATCAGTGCCCAGTAGCAATGCCAGTCAGTGCTGGCTATCAGTGACACCTATCAGCACTGCTGTCAATCGATATCCATCAGTCCATCAGCGCCTATCAGTGCCCACCAGTGCCGCCTATTAGTGCCTAACAGTGCCCATCAATGCCACATATCAGTGCCACCTATCAGTGCCCATAAGTGCGGCATATTAGTGCCACCTAATCAGTGCCCATAAGTGCGGCATATTAGTGCCACCTAATCAGTGCCCATAAGTGCCGCCTTATCAATGCCCATAAGTGGCACCTCATCAATGCCCACCAGCTCAGCCTATCAGTGCCGCCTCATCAGCGCACATCAGTGAAGGTGAAAAATTGCTTAGTTACAAAATGTACTGATATTTTTTTTCAAACTTTTTGGTCTTTTTAAAAAATTAAAATAAAACACACAGCAGTGATTAAATACCACCAAAGGAAATCTATATTTGTGTGAAATAAATGATAAAAAAATTGTTTGGGTACAGTGTTACATGATCGCGCAATTGTCATTCAAAGTGCGACAGCGCTGAAAGCTGAAAAATGGCTTGGGTAGGAAGGAGGGGGTGTAAGAGAAGGAGATGCTACATCGTGGTCAACATCGCCCTGTCCCACATTTTTGAGACGTGTTTATTCCATCAATTTAAAAATTATCCTTTTTTTTATCTTAAAATTATATATTTTCTCAGTTTAAACTTTTGTCATGTTTTCTTTTTGTCTATTGTGAATAAAATATGGGTCTATGAGATTTGCAAATCATTGCATTCTGTTTTTTATGTCGATTTTACACAGCTCCCAACTTTTTGGGAATTGGGTTTGTAAATTCCTTACTTAGCACTAACTAAACATTGTACTTTGCATCTTCAAAATATTTCTCTTTTGGGGATGTGAAGTGGGGCAAAACCACTTTTGCTTTTTGCTTGATTGTGCAACAGTAGTGCATTGAAACATGGCAGTTTTACTGTTACTGCATCTAAAAGCACTACCACTCACGGCAGTGGCAGCTGGTGAAGTTTTAGGATGTGGGGGTGCCAGACCTCACCCTTCCTTTTTGACCCTTCCCACTTATAAGACCCACCCCTTATAGAATCCACTCACTCTCCTCCCCTGTATTCCACTTGCTTCCACCCATAGTGTCAGGAGTATACAGCTCAGCATCACAGGACAGAGTATATAGCCCTAGAATCACAGGACAGAGTATACAGCCTCAGCATCACATGACAGAGTATACAGCTCAGCATCACAGGACAGAGTATATATATATATATATATATATAGCTCAGCCTCACAGATCAGGGTATATAGGTCAGCATTACATATATGGTGTATAGATCAGCATCACAGAAAGGGTATATAGATTAACATCTCAGATATGGTATATAGATCAGCATCACAGAAAGAGTATATAGATCAGAATCACAGATATGGTATATATATCAACAATCTCAGATATGGTATCTAGATCAGCATCACAGATATGGTATATAGATCAGCATCACAGAAAGGGTATATAGATCAACATCTCAGCATCACAGGAAGGGTATATAGATCAGCATCACAGAAAGGGTACATACCATATTTATCGGCGTATAACACACACTTTTTTCCTCTTAAAATCAGGGGGAAATCGTGGGTGCGCGTTATACGCCAATGTCATTTTCTTTTACCAATGGGGGGGGGGGCGGGAATTGGGCGGGGGTGTTGTGCCGGCCGTCCCACCTCTCCTGGTCCTGGGACAGCCCGCCAGCGTACTAAAAAGATTTGAAAAATCGATCGTCCCTTCTCTCCTCTTCTTGCTCCTCCTCCCCCTCTGAGTGTAGCTTCAGATTGGAGGAGGAGAGCAGTCACATGAGAGGAGAGCGATCATGTGACCAGCCAAGGGAACACAGTTCGTACGGCGCTTCATTTACATGGGGTCATGGATTCATTATAATACAACACGCCCACTACCAGCCTACTTTGAATTACGCAGGCTTACGCCGGGCATTTACGTTACCCCGGCGCACATATGGGAGCAAGTGCTTTGTGAATACTCAGCTTGCCTCTCTATGTTACGTCGGCGTAGCGCATATGAGATGCGCTACGCCGGCACAAAGATGCGCGGAGCTACGTGAATCTGGCCCTTGGTATCTAGATCAGCATCACAGAAAGGGTATATAGATCAGCATCACAGGTATGGTATATAGATCAGCATCACAGAAAGGGTATATAGATCAACATCTCCATCACAGGAAGGGTATATAGATCAGCATCAAAGAAAGGGTATATAGATCAGCATCACAGGTATGGTATATAGATCAGCATCACAGAAAGGGTATATAGATCAGCATCACAGGTATGGTTTATAGATCAGCATCACAGAAAGGGTATACAGATAAGCATCGCAGAAAGGGTATACAGATCAGCATCACAGGTATGGTATATAGATCAGCATCACAGAAAGGATATATAGATCAGCATCACAGAAAATGTATATAGATCAGCATCAAAGAAAGGGTATATAGATCAGCATCACAGATATGGTATATAGGACTGACATCACCCGCTCAGCTCGCGGCACACTGACAGCACCCCCCCCCCCACTGACAGCACCCCTCTTCCCCCCGGCAGGAGGTCCGGCACTTACTGGGCTATGATGTCCTCTCCTCCAGTGTTGGCAGCAGGCGGCGGCAGAGAAGTCTGCTCCTCATGCTTCCTCCGCTCTGTGTCTCCTCTTCTGCCCCAAAGCATTGGGCATCCAATAGGATCACCTGGCGCTTTGGCTAATCGGAAACAGGTCTCACTGACCTGCCTCCTGATTGGCGGGGCCGCACTCTGGTACGAAAATAACAAAAATTCGCTATGGGGTCACACAATTGGGTGGGATCAGCGCCCCGAGCGCACCCTTTTTTGAAGCCCCTCTGGCTCTAATCAGGTGCGTCAAAAGAAAAACACCCACCCCTGTCATAGGAGTCCATGCCCCCGGCGTTATGAAAGGGGCGAGGCGCATTGATGGGGAGGCGGCCGCACCCATGCGCCCACAATGCACAGGCTGCCACTGACTTTAGAGATCATTGAGCGCCTTGCAGATGCAAAAAAAAGACAAATTGTCAAAACAATTGTATGCAAAGATTTTCAGTTTGGCTGCCCAAAAAGTATTTGAATGCAAAAAAACCCCATATGATATTGCAACCTCTTAAAAAAAATAAAGAAACAGCAAAATTCAGGAAAACCGTGTAGAGTGTTTTTCCAGTGATGCTTTGCTGGTTGAAGAGAGGAGAGAGATCAGCATTGTTTATAAAGAGGCCCAATAGTATTTATAATAAAATAATTCATATTTACTTTTTTTAGTCCCTGTCATCATAAACTAATGCCGCGTACACACGATCGGTTCATCTGATGAAAACGGTCTGATGGATTTTTTCTTGCCTACACACCATCAGTTAAAAAAACGATGGTGTCAGAAAGCGGTGACGTAAAACACAACGACGTGCTGTCAATGCTTCCGAGCATGCGTCCACTTGATTCTGAGCATGCGTTGATTTTCAACCGATGGATTTCCCCACAGATGATTGTTTTTTTGTATCGTTTTTTTAACCATCAGATAATTTTAAAACAGGTTCTAAGTTTTTTCACCGATGGGGAAAAAAAACTGATGGGGCCCACACACGATCGGTTCGTCTGATGAAAACGGTCCATCAAACCGTTTTCATCAGACGAACCGATCGTGTGTACACGGCATCAGAATCACAAAATCCTCTACATGTAGGAATACAGGAATTATACACAGCAGTCTAAGTATATTGCACAGTAACTATAATATTCACATCTTCAATGCTTTGTGCAATGTTCTGAATAATTTCTAATAATTAGTAATAGTCCAGAAAATAAATAGGTTTCTTGTCATGCCATATAGTTATCCTGCTTGAAATTTGCTGCCCTCTATTGGCGTATTGAAAATGCTGCATATTTGAAATAAAAAGCACCACTATAACCCAAATGTATTGCAATGTTTACAAAATTACAATGTTTATTAGTTGCTAGATGTGAAAAATTTGATAATTTAATAATGGATTTTTAAAATACACCTATTTTTTATTGTATTCTAGAAAACAGATTGTTCAAAAAGATTTGAATTCCTTCTCAAGCAGACAGAGCTGTTTGCTCATTTCATTCAGCCAGCTTCGCAGAAGTCACCAACTTCTCCCCTCAAAGTGAAATGTGGACGCCCCAGGATAAAGCAAGATGAGAAACAAAACTTACTGTCTGTTGGAGAGTATGTCAATTAAAATAAAACATTTATAATATGTAAAAAGTATCTCTATCTATCTATCTATCTATCTATCTATCTATCTATCTATCTATCTATCTATCTATCTATCTATCTATCTATCTATCTATCTATCTATCGATCTCTCTTAAGCTAAGTGGCATTGCTAGAACTTGGTTCCAAAATTTTAGGAGCCATCCCTATACATATAAAGTTGCTAAGTGCAAGTGATTTTAACCACTTCAGTCCCGGAAGGATTTACCCCCTTAATGACCAGGCCATTTTTTTTCCGATACGGCACTGCGTTATTTTAATAAAATTTATGTCCTTTTTCCCCCACAAATAGAGCTTTCTTCTGGTGGTATATGATCACCTCTGCGTTTTTTATTTTTTGCGCTATAAACAAAAAAAGACCAATAATTTTGAAAACAAAATATATATTTTTTTACTTTTTGCTGTAACACATATCCAAAAAAATAAAAAATGTATTCATCAATTTATGTCAATATGTATTCTACATATTTTTTTATAAAAAATCCCAATAAGCATATATTGATTGGTTTGCACAAAAGTTATAGTGTCTACAAAATAGGGAATAGATTTATGGCTTTTTTGTTATTATTATTTTTTTTACTAGTGATGGCAGTGATCAGAGATTTTTAGTGGGACTACGACATTGTGGCGGACAGATCGGACACTTTTGACACTTTTTTGGGACCAGTGACATTATTTATTACAGTGTTCAGAGCTAAAAATATCAACTGATCAATGTATAAATGGCACTAGCAGGGAAGGGGTTAACATGTTAGTGAATTAAATTATTCAATTGGGCCAGCTTGTCCCAAATTAACTAATTATATTAAAGTAAACCTGAACATCGGCTTTAATTTATGTGTGTGATAAATTTGTATAGTTATGACAATGTTAACAGTTTATAATCTTTCCTTGTAGCAATCGACACCGACGGACAGAACAAGAAGAAGATGAAGAATTGTTATCAGAAAGTCGAAAAACATCAAATGTTTGTGTGCGGTTTGAAGAATCACCTTCATGTATGTTGAGTCTGATTGCTTTAAACGCACTTCTGAGTTTGCAATTGCATCATATAAATAAAGGGAGCGTATTTCTGAGCTGTCTTGCAAGCATGAGACTGCTTTTTACAAAGACGAAACAGCTCATTATCATGTATTTATATATCAGCATGAATCGAAGAGTTTCTCATTTTCTTGATGAACATGAAAAATGCCTTTAGACACACACACACACACACACACACACACACACACACACACGCACACACACACCAGTGATCTTCATAGGTATATTGGGTAATACTTCCCAAGTAGCTAATTTTGTGGTGAAATCTTTTGCTATTTATGACTGTACTTGTTTGTGAATAGATGTTTGCCTGGAATTTGGGTTTGTTTACCTAGAAGGTAAGTTCATAAGGGCTGATTCACACCACATGTGGTAATACTGTATTTTGCAGCTATTCCAGAGCAGTCTCCTCTCCAAAGACAAGTCAAAATGCCTTGTCTCCTACCTGGTCGGTTCACCCTGCCACACTGCGGTGGTGTGTGCTGAAATAAAGTACTGCATGCACTACTTTTTTTTGCAGTGCAGCGCAGTGTGACACCACCTCACACTGCGCTGCAGTCTCTAGAACATAATGAAATGTCACTGTGTGACATTTCAATAAAATTAAACAAAAAAATAATAATTCCCAGTGCACTTACCAGTTAGCCTGCAAACAAACCAAATTGACCCTGTCTAACAATTCATGTTAAAAACAGAAGGTTTTGTTGCACACATTTGCAAATATATGTGGAAGCCTTAGTGCCGATGCCAAGGCTCCTCTGTGTACTGCAGTCCTAACTATAATTTTGAAAGCCTCTGTTTTTAGCGTGAATTGGTAGACAGGGTCAGTTTGGTTTGTTTGCAGGCTAGCTGGTAAGTGTGCTGGGAAATTTATGTTTGTTTGTGATGTGCACCACCCCTTAAGGTGCACCTTACTGCAAAGGCTAGTTATAAATTGGGGTGGTTGCCATCTTTTTGTATAGCTTATTTCAATAAAATTGTTTTTTTTACTTAATGCGATCAGCTTATGGGCTTTTCTATCATCCTAGCGCACACCAGCGGCTGCATTAGAATGCAGCCGCTGGTGTGCGCTAGGATGACAGAAAAGCCGATAAGCTGATCGCATTAAGTAAAAAAAACGATTTTATTGTTGGAGGCCGATGAAGAGCTAGCCAAAAACAGTGCATTTCTCATTGTACTGTTGAGTTCAGGTATGGTGTAGTTCAGTGGCGTCACTAGGGTTGGTGTCACCTGGTGCGGTAAAATATGGTGTCACCCCCCCCCCCCCATAACATTTTTCAAATATTTTTTACCCTACTGTTTGCTCTCTGTTCTCCTTTCTTCCCCTTTTCTCTCTCTCCCTATCCATCTTTCTTGTTCGTTCTATCCCTTCTTCTTTCTCTCCATTTTTCTTTGTCCCCTCCCCCCACCTCTCTTTCTCCAGAACCGGAATTCACATCTCAGGAGCCTATAGGCCAGGGGCGTACCTAGAGCATTTGGCACCCGGGGCGGATCCAATATCTGGCACCCCCCCACCTTAAAATGTAAAAACACCCCACTGTGCCCCCTGCATACCTCTGCATCCTTCAATATCTTTTTGTTACTACTGTGTACCCCTCTCCACAACTGCACCTCTGGACCACTTTACATTACACAGCACCCTGCATCACTGGACCCCTTTACATTACACAGCCCCCTGCATCACTGGACCCCTTTACATTACACAGCCCCCTGCATCACTTGACCCCTTTACATTACACAGCTCCCTGCATCACTGGACCCCTTTAAAATTACACAGTACCCTGCATCACTGGACCCCTTTAAAATTACACAGCACCCTGTATCACTGGACCCCTTTACATCTCACAGCCCCCTTCACCTCTGGACCCTTTTACATTACACAGCACCCTGCACCTCTGGGCCCCTTTACATTACACAGCACCCTGCACCTCTTTACATTACACAGCCCTCTGCACCACTGGACCCCTTTACATCACATAGCCCCCTGCACCTCTGGACCCCTTTACATTACACAGCACCCTGCACCTCTGGACCTCTTTACATTACACAGCCCCCTGCATCACTGGACCCCTTTAAATTTACACAGTACCCTGCATCACTACACCCCTTTACATTACACAGCACCCTGCATCACTGGACCCCTTTACATCTTATAGCCCCCTACACCTCTGGACCCTTTTACATTACACAGCCACCTGCACCTCTGGACCCCTGCATGTTACACAGACCCCCTTCAGTGCAGACAACCCCTCAGTGCAGACACCCCCCCCCCTTTGTGCAACCCCCCTTCAGTGCAAATCCCCCCCCTCAGTGCAAACACCCCCAGTGCAAACCCCCCCTTAGTACAACCCCCCTTAGTGAAAACCCCCTCAGTGCAAACACCCCCTTAGTACAACCCCCCACTCAGTGCAAACACCCCCCCTTCAGTGAAATCCCCCCAGGTGCAAACACCCCCCTTTCCCATTCAGTACCTCAGATCATCGCAGGCAGCGCCACGGCACATGGACAGAAGGGCCCCTCCCCCTCTGTACACACAAACAGAGAGGAGGGGGCTGTGCCTGTGTGCCGACTGCCGAGCACCGCTAACAGCCCGTGACTGTGAGAGGAGGGGATGGATGGTGCTGCGGTGTCACCCCGCAACCCCCCCTCCTCTTGTACAGCGGCGCTTGGCGCTCCGATTCCGCGGCGCTCATCGCTGCAGTCGCGGGGGGGCCCCCCCCACATGTCAGCTAAAAAAAAAAAAAAAAAAATGTTTTTTTTTTTTTTAAATCGGGATGGTGTCACCCCTCTAGTGGGTGTCACCCGGTGCGGGCCGCACCCCCGCACCCCCCTAGCAATGCCTCTGGTGTAGTTACATCTGCTCTCTATATGGTTGCTTGAGACAGTTATTAAAATGTAATCTATTGAGAATTCATCAGCAGGCAAATTTTTTTTAAATTGTTGTTGAATGACTCTTTTGTTAGCTTATTTTTAATATATATATTTTTTTATTTGTGCTGTAGATGTTAAAGGAGGGACATTGCGAGATTACCAAATCAGAGGGCTTAACTGGATGATTTCTTTATATGAAAATGGCATTAATGGAATATTAGCTGATGAAATGGTAAATCATATATATTGTTTCTAAAACATGTGAATTATAAGAAAAAGCAAATATAAAAGTATAATTAATTATCAGGCAATATACATTTATAGTAGAGATTAACAAACAGTCTTATTAATCAGATAGGTTCTATGTATTATGTGGCATACCGGTCTAATAGCTTATGTTACGTATACGTATACAGTATTGTAGGAAAAATATGGGTGGATGCTTGTAGAAGAAAGTAATCTAGGTAGTCTAAAATCTTTGCAGTCTCACAATCTTGCAATATACAAGTTGCCTGAATTAATAACCTTGCAATACAGTCATTGTTTTGTTAAAAGGTACAGATTAATGCTGACGTAAATATTTTTGGCCAGTTTCACACTGAGCTGCGGGAATGAAGCCATGCAAGTTCAGCTGAACTTGCATGATTTCACTCCCGCATGTCACCCCGATTTCAGCCACAATTTCAGAGACATCTGTGCAGGTTTCTGCACAGATGTCAATGTAAATTACAGCCCGAAATTGCAAAACGTAGTACAGAAACTACTTTTTGAAATTGGTGCAGTGCCACAGATGCAGCGTTGTACTGATTAGGACAGTGTCATTGATGGCGATTGCCGCCGATTTGACATGCGATTTAACATGTCAAATCGCATGTCAAAATGCTCCTATGTGAACCAGGGCTAAAGCAGAGTTTCACCCATTTTTTCACCTGTTTTTGCGGCAGGAAAACATTGGTAATGGGTGTCGAAATCACTGGATTGCAGGATAAGTTAGTGTCCTGATATTAAAAGCCAGCAGCTACAGTATCAGTGGCAGCTGGTGGTTACAATTTTAGGGGGGGGGGGGGCGCAAAACAGAACTGGCCCCCTTCACTTGCTCTCCCCCCCAAGGCAGTCTCTTGCACTACATAGTAGTTGGCAGATCTATAGGAAATTGCACAGACTGTATTGTGTATGGTCTGATGAAAAAGGGGATTGGACAGAGTATGGTCAGCTTTAGGACAATACCAAGAAATAACCTGCTTTCATATAGGAAAGAGCAGGGATAGCCACGATATACACAACCAGCAGGAAGGGGTGTGCAGGGATGGATGGACAGGTAGGTGAGTAGGTGGGTGGATGGATGGGTGGGACTTTCTATTGACACTCCCAGCAGTTCACAGTGTGAACTGCCTTGCGAGTCAGGTGTGATGCGGGAACCTGCATTGGATTCGCAGGGTTCCCACATCGCACTAGTGTGAACCGCGCATTACTCCCAAGACCATACCTTATCCCTAAGATGGTATAAGTATTCCAGCTCAATATAGACTTAGACATACCATCCTTATGCCCTGCTTCAAAGCATCCTGAAAATATCTCTTGTTTGCTTGGATTTAGTCAGAGCCATTAGCCATTAGCTACAGCTTTGATCAGACAGATGGATTACCTATTTGTTTTTTTCTCAGGACTTTGTAAGGGATACGCTGCTTCCAAATCCACCACTGTGAGATGAATTAGAACTCTGATTACTAGAGTTTACACTCTCAAGAACGAATGTCCTCCTGTGCTTTTCCTGAGCATTTTGGAACCAGGCCTCTGTAACTCAGTTATATAAGTCCTCCATCTGGTCCTCTGTTAATAACTTCTTAGGCTGAATTCACATCTAAATGGACCATGAATGTGCCATTTATTGTTAATGCCATCCCAGACATGGCAAAACATCTGAGAAATGCGTCAAAACACGCAGTGTGAAGCTTAACACCCAAAAATGTACATAGGTTTCTTTGGCGTGCATAAGGCAGCCCATTGAAATGAACCACAAGTTGCAGGAAAGAATTTTGCATGATTCCCCCATCAACACAGACAGTGCTGACAGGGGAATCAGCAATTGTATTCTCCTAGCAGGGGGTGGGGGCGGGTGGGGAAGCAGTCCCCGCCAGGAGAAGACAGTGATTATCACTAGTGGCTATAGCAGCTGCTAGTGATAATCTCAAGAAAATCTGGCAGGCTGGTTGTACCCAAGTTGATTGATCGATCAGCTTGGTACATTTAGCCTGCCCATTAACAGTTCAAATCTTGGCTGATTCAGCAGAAACTGTCCGAGTTTCAAACCATGTATGGCCAGCCTAAGGCCTCCTTTCTCATAATTTGCAAGGCTGCTCTCTCAGTCTGGCAAGCCTCCTTGACCCTTTGTTTTGTGGGCCTCTTGGTATGTGTGCTGTGTTACCCACTCCTCAGTTGGACTGCTTTTGGACATCCCAGCCCTAATGATTAAAGTGCCTATGTCCTGTACTATACAACAAAAAATATTTTTTTGACTTGCCAGTAAACGTTTTGTTCTTGGAGTACAGTATGGGACACAGGACGGCCTTCCCCTCTGTCCTCATCTCCATATTGTTTTCTACAAAACTGAGGCTAGCATTAATTGGTAGGGGATATATAGGGGGATGTCCCTGCAGCCTTTCTTTTTTTCCAGTGTTAAGTCACCTGAAGGTAGCTTCAAATAACCTAGTCATAATGATTAAAGGGCCTGGGCCTCGCACTGTACTGGATTTTATTGGAAAGTCAAATAACCTGTTTTTGGTCCTTGATTACCTACTATCTAAAATGAAAGAAAACTCTGCAAGTATTGTACTAAAAAGTATTTATAAAACAGATTAAGTCAACAGGATATAGACACTCATGAAACATAAATCAATACTTTTTAAGATAAGCAAATATATAAAGACATACAATTAAAATGTCAAAAATCGCATCTTCATCTTTGCATATCACTTCTTGCTTTGACATAAACATAGAAGTTCACCCTGTGTATAAGCAAGATTTGAATAGGCCCCTTCACATTTAGGATTAGGGTTCTTATTGTACAATAAATCTTCTTCAACCAAAAGTGCATTAGAAAAGTGTTTTTACCTAATCTACTGGTTATACTAAATACTATCTCATTTCTGTGAGTGCCTATTGCAGGCAAAGTATAGGATTAGGCAAATATAAACCACATAGGTCTCATGTCAGTTATATCTAGTTACTTTCTGTCAAGAGTGATAAATGAAGACAAATGGAGAATGACAAATGAAGACAAACGATGAAGTACTGCAGGTCAAATCTGTCCCACTTCTTTGTCATTGTGCTGCTGGTTTGGTAAAAGCTTTCCTCTGAGTACACCTTTAAAGACAGAGGATGCAATGTCCTTTTGAAACAGTTCACAATGCTAAGATGTGCATGTCCCCACGCACATCTATGACCTGAATGCTTTCTCAATATATATGCTAAAACTGACAGTTCCTGATTGTATTGAGCGGTTGCACTTTACTTCATGTTGAGACATTACACTGTTACTTCCATGTATTTTTGCTGTTTCAGTAACATAGGGGGTTATTTACGAAAGGCAAATCCAATTTGCACTACAAGTGCACTGCAAGTGCAGTCGCTGTAGATCTGAGGGGGACATGCAAGGAAAATAAAAAACAACATATTAGCTTGCACATGATTGGATGATAAAATCAGCAGAGCTTCCCTTCATTTCAGATCTTCCCCTCATTTCAGATCTTCCCCTGAGATCTACAGCGACTGCACTTCCAAGTGCACTTGTAGTGCAAAGTGGATTTGCCTTTTGTAAATAACCCCCATAGTCTTGTTATATTTCTATCTATGCGTAACCAAGAGCTTTATGCATTGCCTTACTATATTGCTATGTATATTTCTAGTATTGTTAAGGTATTTTTCTCAAACTGTTTTTTTTATAGGGGTTGGGAAAAACCCTGCAGACAATTGCTTTGCTGGGTTACCTTAAGCACTACCGGAACATTCCAGGTCCTCATATGGTTTTGGTACCAAAATCTACACTTCATAACTGGATGAATGAATTTAAACGCTGGGTACCATCTCTCTGTGCAGTGTGTTTAATTGGTGACAAAGATCAACGGGTAAGAAAGCTTATATAATGTCTCCAAGAGATTCACTTGAATGAAAAAGAAGCAACAGCAGGGTGCAGGAATTAAAGGGTCACTAAAGGAATTTTTTTTTTTAGCTGAAATGACTGTTTACAGGGTATAGAGACATAATAGTTAACCGATTCCTTTTAAAAATGATTAAAAATAGATAAAAAAACAATCATATAATGTGCCTGCAGTGTAGTTTCGTTTTTGCTGTTGTTTGCTGGTTCTCTGATGTACAGAGAGCCACTAGAGGGCAGTCAGCCAATAGAGAGCAGTGATACTTTGTCTAAAACTCCTCAGCACCAATCCAGTTTCGTTTTAATCACACCTCCTTGATTAGTGACCACCGTGAGAAATCTCCCAGCACTGTGGTTATCAGGAAACAGGCAACCAGGAAGTGTCCAGAACAGAGAGGAATTACAGCAACATCAAAGCAAAAACGAACAATGAGGACATGAAACCAGGACTGCAGTAAGGTAAAGGAAGCTATTTAGCTAAAAAAAAAAATTCCTTTAGTGACTCTTTAATGTATCATAAGAGCATCACTTTATTGTAAAAGGCCCCCTTACATGTAAGAAGCTTAACTTCGGATCCAGAGGCAGTGAGTGGTGGAAACAGAACACAGAGCAGTAATGATGTTTAGCTCACCGGCAGCTGCTGTGCATGGGAGAAAACCCGCCAAAAGAATGAATGGTCAGTGGTATCTACATTAAGGCTAGGTTCACACTGCTGCGAATTCTATTGCGAACTTGAGCCGTTGCGATTTCTCTCAATTCGCAAGTCATTTAAATTACATAGTTTAACATTAGTGCCGTTCACATCAATGCGTTGCGAATATAAGCTGCAGGAAAAAAGGGTCCTGTGCGAGTTTGATCCGTGTGCGATGCAAATTCAGCTAGACTGGCATTCCCTGAAATCGCAGCTGCGAATCGCGACAAAAACGCAGCCTCGATATCGCGGTAAAAATCCAATAAGAGATCCAACTTTTTATATCAAGACCTTAAGGTAATATAAAAGTCACTTTAACACCTCTCACCCACCTCCCTCCATGGTAACTGTGCCTCCAGTCTCTGCCAACTACCTTACCTCCCAGATGACAGCACATATGAGCTCAAACGCCTCCTCCTCACTCCACTCCATTCTACTCACCTTTTACAGCCTCCAGAACCTCCCTCCTACCCATCTTCCCCAACCTATTTCAGTAATTTTAGTATACAGCGTTCATACCATGCACCTCTCACGCCCCAGGTCACAGCTCCTACCTTCCATCCTAAACACCTACTTAATCACAAAAGGGGGGGCACAGTTTGACATCTTCCCCAAACAATGTAGCTGCTGACTTTTAATATAAGGACACTTACAGTACCTGTCCAGGGATCCTGTAATACCAGCCCCCCGCAGCTGGTTCATCCACCTGCTTGGGTGCAGGCGTTGCCATTGCAACTAAGGGAAACTGGCAGTGAAGCCTTCAGGCTTCACAGCCGGTTTCATACTGCGCATTCGTGTGGCGTGCTGCGCTTTCTAATTGGCCTCACCCTCTTCTGAGACACACACAGGTCCCAGAAGGCAGCTGGGGGAAAGGAGGAGGGCTGATGCAGATGTGGAAATGACGTACCTCGCTGCGGCAAGGTTAGGACGAAAGTACACCTTAAAAGAACAAGAGAAGGTACAAAACACATTGAAAAAAAAAATGTATATCCAAAAACGTGGGGGGTGAGGGTGTGGTCTATTGTGCAAGACCCAGTTATATTTTTGCCTGGAACTCTGCTTCAATGTAATAAATGTAACTTTAAAGGTCTGTGTACACTTCCCTTAATAAAATCTTCTTCTACAGGACTTTTGTGTTTTGCTATAGAAGCAGCTTAAAGGGTCACTAAAGGATTTTTTTTTTTTTTTTTTGCTGAAATGACTGTTTACAGGGTATAGAGACATAAAAGTTAACTGATTCCTTTTATAAATGATTACAAATAGATAAAAATCAATCATAATGTGCCTGTAGGTTAGTTTCACTTTTAAACTGTTTTCATGTTCCTGTGAACTAGAGAGACACACAGAACAAAAACAAACAAATCCAGGGCAGTGTTTTGTTTTTAAAATTAATCTGATTTGTTCTGTTAAGTTTTAGACACACAGTAATGACAGCTTAGACCTACAGTGAAAAGCTCCCAGTACGATGGTTATAAGGAAACAGGCAACCAGGAAGTGTGGAGATCAGAGCAGAATTACAGCCACTTCAAAGCAAAAACGAACAATAAGGACATGAAACCAATACTGCAGTAAGGTAAAGGAAGCTATTTAGCTAAAAAATAAAATTCCTTTAGTGATCCTTTAATGAGTCAATGCACATTAGGATGTTTAGAGGTATATTTTTCTTGTCAAATTTGTTTAATGTAAAAGAAGGAATTCAGGTACAGTGAATGGTACATCAATGTGCTGGTCTGGCACCAGGAAGGTTAAAAAGTATATTTTAAGCTCAGCATTTAGAGGCAAAAAAACAGCTCACACGATTGACTGGCAACTATCAAAGGGTATTCCTTGTATCGGAAGAACAGGGAAGGTAGAAGAGGTGGAGATGGGTGTGTCTTTATGTAAAAAATTATGATTGTGAATGGGAAAAGGGGGGGGGGGGTGGAATCAGTGTGGGTAGAAATGTTTAAAGGATCACTAAAGGAATTATTTTTTTTAGCTAAATAGCTTCCTTTACCTTACTGCAGTCCTGGTTTCATGTCCTCATTGCTCGTTTTTGCTTTGATGTTGCTGTAAAACTGCTCTGATCTCCACACTTCCTGGTTGCCTGTTTCCTTATAACCATCGTACTGGGAGCTTTTCACGATGGTCTAAGCTGTCATTACTGTGTGTCTAAAACTTAACAGAACCAATCAGATTCATTTTAAAAACAAAACACTGCCCTGGATTTGTTTGTTTTTGTTCTTGTTCTCTTTACTTCACAGAAACATGAAACCAGTTTAAAAACTAAAGTGAAACTGTAGGCACATTATATGATTGAATTTAATCTATTTTTAATCTTTTTTAAAAGGAATCAGTTAACTTTTATGTCTCTATACCCTGTTAACAGTCATTTCAGCAAAACATTTTTTTTCCTTTAGTGACCCTTTCAAGAGAAGAAGTAAGTGAGAAATTATGGGGTATGTTATAGGCCACCCAACTTGAAGGAGGAGATGGACCTACTATCACAGCTAGAAATGGCAGCGAGACAGGGAAATGTCATCATAGTGGGGGGCTTTAATCATCCCGACATTGACTGTGCAGGGGGGACAGCTCACTCATTAAAGGCCTGTCATTTCATAAATATCTTACAGCAGGTGTGCCCAACCATTTGAAGAGTGAGGGCCACCTAAGTGACTTGGTAACCGGTCATGGACCACAATGAGTGGAGCAGGCAGATGAAAGGGCCTTATCCAGAGCAGACACATCCCGCTCTACTGTATGGGCCCTCTGATCTGCCCAGATGAAACAGGACAGATCCCCTTCTGTTTTTTTTTATGCGGATTGGATTGGAGGTAGGTAGGTAGAAACTGACAAAAGACTATTTACACCTGCTGCTCCATAGAGGTGAATGGAGGGTTCGATTGGGTCAGACTTATGTGAAAGGGGCCTAATGCTGATTTCACACTGATGCGCAGCGGTTTACCCACACCGTAGGTGCAGTGCAGTGTACCGGTGGCTTTTTCTGCGGGTTAGCTGCACTTTGCCATAGATTTTCTATTATATCCTGCAGGTGTGGAGTACTTTCTGAAAGATCACCAAACACGCAGGTAATGACCGAAGTCTTGACGCGCTGACGTTATCGTGAGTGGATGGGTGTCTGCATGCCGGCCGGCTTAACAAACATTTTTATGGATGTTTTTATCCCTTGTTTTATGTAAGTGCAATCTTTAATCTTATAAACCCCTTACCTAGTTTGAATTACACTATTCCAAGTGTTTTTCAATTTTTGGGTATACGATTGTGGTTTTCATCTGGGGCATTGAGCCCTTTTCTGCCTACCACTGCGAGTTGGTGCTGGACATAGAGACCCGGAGTGGGATCATCATACAGGCATCATTTAGCTTGCCTCTGGTAAGCAGGAAATTTATAAGGTGGTGGTTCACGTTTTGCTGGTGGTGTCATTAATGAGTGTTCACCCTTCTATCACCTACCATCTTTTCGATTAGTGGTGGCTTGCACTGAGGCTGTATTCATTCATATGGACTTTTTGGATCAGATCCTAGAGATTCTCTAATCATTTTTTTGAGTGGTGTATGTAATAATTTATCACTGTCACTGTTTTTATTTTTTATTTTGAGCGCAGCTCATTTACTATAATAACAGAAGTCTATGGCTCAGTGCAGGTAACCCGCAGGTGCACTGCACTGCACATGCGGATCAGTTGGAAAGCAGTTTGACTGCAGAAGAGATATGCCCATAAATACAGTGTCATTTTAGTAATAAACTTACCTTTAATTACAGTCTTCCTTTCAGGGATTACTGGCTGTTGCTGTCCCAGGTGGAGTGCATTTGGTATCACTCCGCCTGGGGCAGGAGCCGGCACTATATAGGAAGCATTGACTTATGCGGCTCTGCATCACAGCTGCTTGCTTCCTCTACCCCTGGCTTCATTCACAACATCTGGTTGGGCACCCTTGTCTTACAGAATAACTTAATGTCCCATTTGGTGGATTCTCCAACTAGAAAGAATGCCGTGCTAGATCTATCAATTACAATCCAAGTCTGATCTCAGATGTGGCAATACGGGACAACTTGGGATCTAGCGATCATAGGATGATCACATTTAGCATAAATCATAGAAAAAGGAGGCACAAGGGTAGCCCAAGAACACAAAATTTCAAACAAACCAATTTTTTAAACATCGGTCACTACTTTATGACATCAATTGGGACCAAATCCTAGAAACATTGAATACGGAAGAAGAATTTGAATTCTTTAGGAGCATAATAAATAAAGGTATCACACAGTGCATTCCAATGGGCAATACATATAGAAGAGTGGAGGTTAAACCTGGGTGGCTAAACCATAATGTAAAAAGCCTCACTGAATAGAAGAAAATGGCCTTTAAAAAATATAAAGGGGATGGGTCATTGTCAGCATTCCAAAACTATAAGGAATGCAATAAGAAATTTAAGAACGCAATCAGGGCGGGTAAAACAAGACTACGAGAGACACATAGTGGAGGAGAGGAAAAAAAAATCCAAATAAAACGGTGGGATATATTAACAGTAAAAAGGCAAGACCAGGATGGTTACAGATGATACATCTGTATCTGGTTTTTATGCAGCAAAGGTAGGGATATACCGACTATGACAGTACTGTTAGTGACACATCACATGGCATACCCTTGTGGCTAACAGAGGCCGGAGTGATGGAAAGACTTAATAAACTTAATACAAAAAAACACCAGGACCTGATGGCTTACACCGGAGAGTCCTCAGAGAACTCAGGTCATAGCCAGACTATTGTTCCTAATCTTTGCGGACAGCATACTGACAGGAGTTGTACCAGCTGATTGGAGAAAAGCCAATGTGGTACCAATATTCAAAAAAGGGCAGAGACAAATCCCTGGAAACTACAGCCAGTCAGCCTAACATCAATATGAGGTAAATTATTGGAGTGGATAATAAGGGACTATATCCAAAAATTTACTGAAGAAAAAAGTATCATTAGTAGTAGTCAGCATGGGTTTACGAAAGTTTGTTCTTGCCAGACCAATCTGCTAACATTCTACAAGGAAGTGAGCTGCCATCTAGAGGGGCAAGGCTGGTGGATTTAATGTATCTAGATTTTGCAAAAGCATTTAATACAGTTCCCCGTAAACGCTTATTTTACAAGCTGAGGTCTGAGGGCATGGACCATAAAGGTTTGTTCTTAGATAAAAAAAATTATTACAAGGGCGTGTCCAAAGGGTGGTGATAAATAACGTGTACTTAGACTGGTCTGGAGTGGTAAGTGGGGTACCTCAAGGTTCTGTCTTGGGACCAATTCTATTCAATTTATTCATAAATGATATAGAGGATGGCATAAATATCTCAATCTCAGTCTTTGTGGACAGCACAAAAATAAGCAGGGCAATAACTTCACATAAGGATATAGAAATTTTACAGAAAGACCTGAACAAATTAATGGAGTGGGCAACTGCATGGAAAATGAGGTTTAATGTGGAGAAATGTTAAGTAGTGCACTTGAGGGCAAAAAACATAAATGCAAACTACTCACTAGGGGGAGAACCAATGGGGGAATCAAGGATGGAGAAAGATCTGGGGGTCCTAGCGGACGACAGACTGAGCAATAGCATGCAATGTCAAGCTGCAGCTACCAAAGCGGCAGAATTTTAGCATGCATAAAAAAAGGGATATACGCCAGGGATAAAAAGATAATCCTACCACTTTATAAAACTTAGGCCACATCTAGAGTACTCCATCCAGTTCTGGTCACCAGTCCTCAAAAGGGATGTACTGGAACTGGAGGGAGTCCAAAGAAGGGCAACAAAATTAATAATAATATAGAAATAATAAATGGACGACCTCAATTACTAGGAACGACTACAAGCACAACATTTATTTTCGCTGGAGAAGCGTCACTGGAGAGTGGACATGATAGTAATTTACAAATGCCTCAATAGTAATCCCACCATAGGAAAAAAACTATTCAGTTTAAGTGAGTGTTAGGCCGTGTACACACGGGCAAACATGTACGATGAAACCGTTCCGCCGGACCGTTTTCACTGTACATGTCTGCCCGGGGCTTTCTGTACGATGGCTGTACTAACCATCGTACAGAAATCCGCGCGTAAACAATACACGGGGCGTGTCCGCGTTGTCGCCGCGTCGATGACGCGGCGACGTGGGCGGGCCTGCCAGTTAAATGCTTTCACGCATGCGTCAAAGTCATTCGACGCATGCGAGGGATGGCGGGCGCTCGGACATGTACGGTAGGTCTGTACAGACGACCGAACATGTCCGAGCGGGCAGGATTCCAGCGGACTGTTTTAAAACAAGTCCAGGAATATTTGCCCGCTGGGAAAAGGCCCGGCGGGCAAATGTTTGCTGGAATCCTGCACGCTCGGGCCTACACACGACCGAACATGTCTGCTGAAACTGGCCCACGGACCAGTTTCAGCAGACATGTTTGGTCGTGTGTACGGGGCCTAAGAGGACACACAAGGAGATTGGAGGAGAAGTGATTTAACCATAAACTGCGCAGGTTTTTTTTTCACTGTCAGAGCAATAAGGCTGTGGAACTCTTTTCCACAATCAGTGGTGGCAGCGGGTAGATATTTTTAAAAGACTCTTGGATGTGCATCTTAAAGGACACAACATACAGGCATATGGGAAATGATTATCAACACTGACACACGTACACCTACACAGGTTGAACTTGATGTACTATTGTCTTTATTTAACCTTACCTACAATGTTACTATGTAACTATAAAATCTTGGCCTGAAGTCCACCGCACAAGTTCAAATGTAATCTTGTGTGCACCTTCAGATTGCTGAAGCAAGGGTAGAATTTTATAAAACAGAGAAAGGAATGTGGGAACAATACACTGTACTGTATTTCATGTCCAGCCTGGATCTGGATGTCTTTTCAGACTGCAATCAAAGCTGAACCAGGGGCTCCAATACTTACCTCCACTCCAGCTATTTGACATCAGGAAGCTCCCTTGACATTTTCTCCTTGACTTCTTATGCAGTCAGGATTTTTTCCCATTTCCAGGATCACACGATTCTCATGCATGTACAGTATATGGGACTCATTCATCCCAGCATCGAGGCATACTGAAAATATACCCTGAGCTAATAATACTGGGAAAAAGGAAACAGAAAATCCTACTGGTCCCTGTGGGCGTGTTATTTTAGTGATTTGAAGAGCTTTTTATTAAAAAATTTTTGGTTTTCTTGTGTGAATTAGGCTGCTTTTATACGAGATGTCATGATGCCTGGAGAATGGGATGTCTGTGTTACATCTTATGAAATGGTCATACGGGAAAAATCTGTTTTTAAAAAGTTCAACTGGAGGTACTTGGTCATTGATGAAGCTCACAGGATAAAGAATGAAAAATCAAAGGTTTGTTTCCTGCTAATATGTGGTTTATATTAATTTGGCATTTAAATAGCTTATTTAATAATAACACAGATGAGTACGTCCTCCCGTAAAAACGATGGTGTCCCGCCTGGCATATATATATATATATATATATATATATATATATATATATGTATATATATACAGTATATATATATATATATATATATATATATATATATATATATATATATATATATAGTGGCGGGGCAGGAAGTGCTGTTTACATGCTGTTTTGATAGATAAACAGTTGCATAGTTTTTTTTCTAAATACACCCCATGATGTTGTGCTTGGTAACAGAAATTTACCATGTTCACAGACCATCCCCTGCAATTACCTTCTGTACCACCCTCCTCTCCCTACATTGTAAGCTCCATTAGCAGAGCCCTCCTTTTACTTCTGTATTGAACTGTATTGAAATCGTATTGTCCCCCGTTTTATTGTAAAGCGCTGCATAAACTGTTGGCACTATATAAATCCTGTATTATAATAATAATAATAGTAATCTTCTCTAACAAATGATATATAACCACAGTAAATATGTTATGCAATATGTTATGCAATTACAGTGCATGAAGACACAAGAGTGGTGGACATTCTCTGTGGTGACCTTCACCTATCTTATATCTTAGACAATTTGGTTTCAATATCTCTAGAATAAAATATACCAAAATATGTTTGTTCTGTTTTAATTGGTGTAATTGTATGTCTATGTCTGTTTTCACACATGTAAATTACTCACTAGTGTAATTTTATTTTTAAAGCTATCTGAAATTGTTCGTGAGTTTAAGACAACAAACCGACTATTACTAACAGGCACCCCTTTGCAGAACAACCTCCATGAGTTGTGGGCATTACTGAATTTCCTTTTGCCTGATGTATTTAATTCAGCTGAGGTTAGTGTTTCTTCTTTTTAGAATTAACATTACTTGATTAGAAAGATAAAAACAGATGTATACTCACAAAACTGAGGGCTCAAAGGTACAAACCCTGCAGGTAAGGTTATAGGTGAGACTCCCAGGGGGAGTTTCCTCAAAAAATCTTCTCAGTGTATAACCACCTGGTGGTACAAGCCTACAACCCAGGGTCTATGAATACTTTGCTTATGTCTCGTACTGTACTCCAAGATATGGAATTTACAGGTAAGTCAAAATGCCACTTTCTTTATCGTACATCACGGGACACAGAGCAGCATATTCATTACTATGTGGGTTATATGGAGTACCTTCAGGTGTTGACACTGGCAATCTCAAACAGGAAATGCCCCTCCCTATATAACCCCCTCCCATAGGAGGAGTACCTCAGTTTTTTACGCCAGTGTCTTAGGTGTTAGTCATGGTTTAGCTTGCCTCCGCATCCTTGGGATTAGGTGAGCTACCGGTTCTGTCCAAAAAAGCCTGAGCGCTAAAGTGGTCAGTAACCGGACCCCAAACCCTTGGGGTATAGCCCATAATGCTTTCTTTTTAAGAGAGCTGGACCCTGGGCCCAGAACTTAGAAAACCTTTGGGCGCCTAATGTTTTCTGTTTGCCAGGGTGCTGTATGGGTCCAGGACAGTGGATCCTTCATGGAAGAAGAAGTTTCCCAGGGCCTGAAGGTCTAGACATCCCCACGGAGATGGGGGAAGATTGGACCTCTTGCTTGGCAAAGTCCTGCGGCATGGAGCAGGTAAGTAAGGGGAAAAACTTGCGGAACTTGGCTCTTAGCAAGTTTTTTCTGGGAGGTCACAGGGGACATGCCTAAGGTTATGCATTGCATCTGGCAAACCAGTCACATATCATGAAGATAGGATGGCTCTATATGTTATTATTCCCCATAAAAAGTGACCTCCCTGGTAGTGTTGGAAAAGCTGTGAGTGGGGCCTTTTGTGTACAAATGTATGTGTGTGTCAGAGAGCTATGCTTACCTGCAAGCCTCCAGGCGATGCTCTATCCAGTCCTCTTCCTCATGCCTGCAAGGCAGGCAAAAAACGCTGACCTCCTCGTGTGTTCCAGGCCTGCGGCTGCAGGAACAGAGAGGCCCTTCCTCCCAACCCCCCCCCCCGTCGGCGGGCGCGCGCGCGGTGCGCGTGCACGTGTTATAGGCGCATTTGGCGCCGTTTTAGCTGGGGGGGAAGGGCGGGTCAGTGGTTTAAGGAAGGGGCGGCCCTTCCTTAGTGCCACAGCTCATTCAATACTTTGGCTTGAGGGAGGAAGGACTGGAGTGAAGCACGGGGCGCTGAGGACACACAGTGGCCAGAAAGAATACTACAGTCTTCAGAAGATTGTGGTTTAGCCTAGGAATAGGCTGTTTTTTCTTTTCCATCTCATAGTCTTTTCTTTGGCAATACTACTCAGGGGGATAGAATGTTTTTTCTTGCCTAGATTGAAAAAAAAAAAAAAGAAGAAAAGTTTTTTTCTTTTGAAAAAAAAAAAAAAAAAAGTGTCATCTGGGGTAGAGGAAACATTTTTTATTCCCCAAACAGGTGTTTGGGCATTTAACTATTTATAAGTCCCAGGTACCAATAAGTAGCAGGTGTGCCTCGGTATTGTACCATGGCATCAAAGAACAAGCCAGAGGGTACAAAAGGTGGGGATTCCCCCACAGAGTCTGAGGTCTCGGACAGAGCTATGCCGCTGCTTTCCCCACAGGGAGCCTTTGGGCCATCGGGATCTGGGGCTGGAGCTGACGCGAGTCAACCCAACCCTAAGATGGTCACGGAGGAGGTGTTGCTCACCTCTTTAAATGAGATGCGGAGAAGCATGGGAGAAATGATAGCCGCAGCTATGCGGGGTAGTAAGCGGAATAGATCTCCGTCACCCGTGCGCGGACCCTCGGAAGAGGAGGTCCTTTCCTCTGGGGAATTGGACGACCTCTTGGACAAAGACCAAGTAGGTTCAGGGATCGAAGATCCGGATACAGAGGAGTCTGGGGCAGTCTCCCTGAGGGAGAGCTGGTGGATTCAAGGCTTGACGGACTTGGTCCATAAGGCATTCAACCTGCCTGTACCAGATCTCCAGGTATCGACGATTTCAGCTTTGGGCTCACTGAGGGCGCCTCAAAGCAGTGCTGTGTTTCCGATCCATCCTCTATTGGAGGGAGTCTTGTTCCAAGAGTGGAACAAACCAGACAAGGTGTTCTTACCACCTAAGAAATTTTCTGTCTTATATCCTATGGAAGAAAAGTTTTCCAAGAGATGGGCTTCTCCTGCAGTAGACGCAGCCATCTCATGTGTTAACAAATCGTTAACATGCCCTGTAGAGAACGTACAGGTTTTCAAAGATCCAGTTGATAAGCGCTTGGAAGCACTACTTAAGAACTCCTTCACTTCTGCAGGGGCAGTAGTACAGCCAGCCGTGGCTGCGATTGGAGTCGCTCAAGCTTTATCAGATCAATTTAAGCAAATGCTTGAACTTATTCCTGCCGAGCAGGCAGAAGAATTTTCGGATGTCCCTAGGGCCATATGTTTTACGGTAGACGCAATCAAGGATTCCATCCAGCAAGCGTCACGTTTATCGTTATCCCTTATCCATATGAGAAGACTCTTATGGTTGAAAAGCTGGGAGGCTGAGCCCCCATGCAAGAAGCTCCTGGTAGGGTTCCCCTTCCATGGAGGACGGCTCTTCGGAGAGGACCTAGATAAATACATTCAGACCATTTCAAGCGGCAAGAGTACACTCTTGCCAACTAAGAAGAAGGTTCAGGGGCCTGCGTTTAAACGACAGTCCTCCCCTGGGCAGGGGCCCTCTAATGCCAAGCAGTATCGACGGCCTCCTGCAAGAGCAAACTTCGGCTTCAACAGCAGATCAGAAGGACAGGCTGTTAGAGGCAAGAGGCAGTGGTTTCGCAAGCCAGCAAAACCAGCCCCCAAGTCTACCTCATGAAGGGGCGCCCCCACCCACGAAGGTGGGGGGAAGGCTGCGACTCTTTTCGGAGATTTGGGAAGCCAGCATTCCCGACGAGTGGGTACGGTCTTCCGTGGCCACAGGCTACAAGCTAAAGTTCCTAAGGTTTCCTCCTCCTCATTTCCAGGAGTCGAGGATTCCAAACGATCTGGAGAAGGGAGCCGCGTTAAGATCGGCTCTAGATCATCTACTTTCCCAGGGAGTAATAGTAGAAGTACCAGTCCTGGAACAGGGGCTGGGTTTCTACTCCAACCTAATGGAGGCTACGGCCCCCCGGGTGTTCACGAAGGTTCTAGCTCCAATCCTAGCCAAGCTAAGGATCCAAGGGGTCACGATCCTAGCATACCTGGACGACCTCCTAGTCATAGACCACTCGTCTCCCGGCTTGGAGCGAGCAGTGGCCCTCTCGGTCCAATACCTCGAGAGGTTCGGCTGGGTCCTAAATCGAGAAAAGTCAGCATTCCAGCCCACAAGGCAGTTGGAATATCTCGGCATGAGATTAGACACAGAACAACAAAGGGTGTTCCTACCTCTGAGGAAGGTCAAAGCCATCAAGGAATTAATCCTACTGGTTCTAAGCAAGAAGGAACCGACTATTCGCCTATGTATGAGACTACTAGGCAAGATGGGGGCTACATTCGAGGCGGTGCCATACGCCCAGAGCCACACTCGCATCCTGCAGGCAGCCATCCTGTCAGCATGGAGCAGAAGGCCACAGGCCTTGGATATCCCGTTGCCACTCTCATCAAGAGTCCGGCAAAGTCTGTGTTGGTGGTTAGACCCTCAGAATCTACTGAAGGGAAAGTCTTTCAACCCAGTGGCTTGGAAGATAGTGACCACAGACGCCAGCCTGACGGGCTGGGGAGCGATTGTGGATGGTTCCACTCGCCAAGGTATTTGGGCAAGGCCAGAGAAGCTTTTACCCATCAACATCTTGGAGCTCAGAGCGGTTCGACTAGCCCTCAGGGCTTGGACGTCGAAATTGCAGGGGTTCCCGGTGAGAGTTCAATCAGACAATGCCACGGCAGTGGCATACATAAATCACCAAGGGGGAACCAGGAGTCAGGCCGCTCAGAGAGAAGTGAGCTTGATTCTCCTAGGGGCAGAGGCTCATGTGCCCTTCATATCGGCAATATTCATTCCCGGAGTGGACAACTTTCAGGCGGACTTCTTAAGCCGCCAGATTCTATTGCCGGGGGAATGGTCTCTGCATCCACAAACCTTTCAAGCACTCTGCCAAAAATGGGGAGTGCCGGACGTGGATATCATGGCATCGAGACTCAACAAGAAGCTAGACAGGTTCATGTCCCGCTCAAGGGATCTGATGGCCTGCGGAACCGATGCTCTGGTTTGCCCTTGGCATCAGTTCAAACTTCTTTATGCGTTTCCCCCGCTCCAGTTACTACCCCGCCTGCTGCGCAGGATCCGGGTGGAGCACATACCAGTCATCCTGGTAGCTCCAGCATGGCCCAGAAGGGCATGGTACTCACTAATCTTAAGGATGGTAGTGGGAGACCCTTGGACTCTTCCTCTACGGCCAGACCTGCTATCGCAAGGTCCGATCCTCCACCCTGCCTTACGGCATCTAAATTTGACGGCCTGGAAGCTGAATCCCTGATTCTCAGGGGTAGAGGTCTGTCTCAGAAAGTAATCTCTACCCTAATCAGAGCCAGGAAACCGGTCTCTAGGGTGATTTATTACAGGGTCTGGAAGGCCTATGTAGGCTGGTGTGAGTCCAAGCGATGGCTTTCTCGCAAATTCACCATTGATAGAGTTTTAAGTTTTCTCCAGCTAGGAGTGGATAAAGGATTGGCATTAAGCACAATCAAAGGACAGATTTCTGCTCTGTCAGTGTGGTTTCAGCGGCCGCTGGCCACCCACTCGCTGGTTAAGACCTTCCTTCAAGGGGTCTTACGTATTAAACCTCCAGTTAAATCCCCGCTTTGCCCGTGGGATTTAAACCTTGTTCTGTCAAGTTTACAGAAACAACCGTTTGAGCCGTTGGCTGAAATTCCTTTGGTTTTACTGACAAGGAAGTTAGTATTTTTGGTCGCCATAGTTTCCGCAAGAAGAGTATCGGAACTGGCGGCCTTATCCTGTAAGGAACCATATCTTATTTTTCACAAGGACAGGGTCGTTCTCCGCCCTCATCCTGCCTTCCTACCGAAGGTTATATCCAGTTTTCATTTGAACCAGGATTTGGTATTACCATCCTTCTTCCCTAAACCTACTTCCAGAAAGGAAGGGTTGCTGCATACTTTGGATATCGTCAGGGCCATGAAGGCCTATCTTAAAGCTACAAAGAAGATCCGGAAAACAGATGTGCTGTTCATATTACCGGATGGGCCCAAGAAGGGGCAGGCAGCTGCAAGGTCCACCATTTCTAGGTGGATTAAGCAATTAATCACTCAGGCCTACGGCTTGAAAGGGTTGCCTCCTCCAGTATCATTAAAGGCTCATTCTACTAGGGCCATGGGCGCCTCCTGGGCAGCACATCACCAGATCTCTATGGCTCAAGTTTGCAAGGCGGCAACCTGGTCTTCTGTCCACACGTTTACAAAATTCTACCAGTTGGACGTAAGAAGGAATACTGATACAGCCTTTGGGCAGGCAGTGCTGCAGGCTGCAGTTTGAGACCCTCGGATTCCGGGGGCTCCTCTTTTTTGAGTTAAATTTAAAATTTAAGATTATTTTTCTCAACTAAGTTGGATTTATTATGATTTGAGTATTTCTCTAAATTAAATCCTTTTGTCTTGGAGATGTTCTCCCTCCCCTCATTGTGAGCATTGCTTTGGGACATCCCACATAGTAATGAATATGCTGCTCTGTGTCCCGTGATGTACGATAAAGAAAAAGGGATTTTTAATACAGCTTACCTGTAAAATCCTTTTCTTGGAGTACATCACGGGACACAGAGCTCCCACCCCTCTTTTTGGGGACCATTTTGGGAGGCATACTGCTTGCTACAAAACTGAGGTACTCCTCCTATGGGAGGGGGTTATATAGGGAGGGGCATTTCCTGTTTGAGATTGCCAGTGTCAACACCTGAAGGTACTCCATATAACCCACATAGTAATGAATATGCTGCTCTGTGTCCCGTGATGTACTCCAAGAAAAGGATTTTACAGGTAAGCTGTATTAAAAATCCCTTTTTTTCTTTCCCAAATGTGAGCTAAATCCTCCTTCATTTGTGTTTAACATGCTCACTGAAGTTCACAATCCAAGGGTTTCACGCAACAGAGGCATTTATGTGCGCATTCGTCTAAGGCTCGCCAGTTCCTAAATGTCTTGCAGGACAATTTCATGGGTCAGATGGTAGATGCGCCAACTAGAAACAAATTGTTACTAGACCTACTGATTACCAACAATACAGACCTGATCACAGATGTGGAAATACGGAGCAATTTAGGAAACGGCAATCACAGGTTAATTAGCTTCAGTATAAATCACACAAATAGGAAACATAAGGGAAATACAAAGACGATAGGTATCGAGATCGCCGCTCCAGGTGAGCACAGGCAGGTAATCAATGTCCACTCAGGAATCACATGGGTGCTGGCAATGCATAGAATTAAGCAGGTGGGAGAATGGATGGACAGCCGCACTCCAAAAAGTCTTGTTGAAAAAAGACGTGCTCTTTATTGTAAAAAGGAAAAAATGCACAGCACACAACAGCATACAGTGGGATAGACAGCTGACGCGTTTCGCATTAACAACTAATGCTTAGTCATAGCTCAAAATACAAAGACACTGAATTTCAAAAGAGCCAACTTCCCTAAATTGTGAACCTTGCTAGAAGATATTGATTGGGATAACATCTTAAGAACAAAGAACACAGAGGAAATAGATGGGTTTGCTTTAAGAGCATATTAAATAAGGGCATTAGCCAGTGCATCCCATTGGGAAATACATTTTAAAGAGTGAACAAAAGTCCTGGGTGGCGTAACACCAATGTAAAAATGGCATATGAAAGCAAAGAAGAAGGCCTTCAAATAATACAAGGCTGAGGGGTCATCATCAGCATTCAAACTTTACAAAGAATTCAACAAGAGATGTAAGGGTCCAATTAGGGCAGCTAAGATAGAACACGGAAGACACATAGCGAAGGAGAGTAAAAAATACTCAGTTCCCGAGTGTTTACGAGCCTTTCTAAGGCCCCGTACACATGGTCGGTTTGGTCCGATGAGAATGAACCGAAGTTCATTTTCATCGGACCAAACCGACCGTGTGCATAGGCTATCGGTCTGTTTTCCTTTGGTCCAAAATTTTAAAACGTGCTTCAAAACCGAACCGATGGACCGCTGCCCAATCGGACCAAACCGATGGTTAGTACAGAAAAGCATCGGTTCAAAAGCCGACGCGTCGGTTCAAAACCCGCGCATGCTCAGACTAAATGAGGGGACGGGAGCGCTCGTTCTTGTAAACCTCGCATTCGTTTTTGAGATGGCACATTCTACATTTTTCAAAGTAGTGTTCCGTTTCTTGCTGAGCATTTGTTTCTTCGCTCTATTGCTAGAATGAACACGTTGTTTAGCTGATGCTATTTAGCCAGCGTTCTCCCATACAGAATTATTTTGTTTTTTGCTTCTGATCTCCTTTTTTGTAATCATTTTTCCCTAGCCAGATCTCAAAAATATTTATTTGTACTACACAATATTTTTTTGCTGTTTTGTGCCAAGTTATCACACCAATGTTTTATATAATTTAACATTTTTGTTTTCATTATTTTATTTTTTGAGTTTAGCCTGTTTTTTTGTTTTTGATGCCAAGTTATCACACCAATGCCCCCCCCTTCAAGGAGTTTGTGTCCTTTGTTAATTACACATTGTATTTTTGAAATGTTTGATGGCTATTCACCAGAAAAACACAATAGACAAGGTTTATTCTGGAAAAAGCAAATAATAAAAAGAATGGAAACACTCAACCAATTTACAACATACATGCAGACTTTATGGATACCAAAGGCACAGTCCACCATGATCAGGGACAAAATAAACAACATCAGGGGTCACAATGTGCAACACAAACCACAGAACTCAAAAGCAGCAGCAAATGCCATAACAGACCCCAAGCTGGGGTACTACACTAAGCTATTTTTTTGGAAAAATCAGCAGGAAGGCAGGGATTCACTTTTTGTTCTTCTTTCCAGCCTTCCCTCCAGGCTGCCTTGCAGCAGAACTTCCACGGCCCCGTCCACGGCCCCTTGCAGGTGGTGAAGGTGGGGCAGCAGGAGTCACAAGATGACTAGCAGGCCGGGCCGGGTCACTCAGTTCTGTGTACCTGGTCAGCCAGTCCCTTCTGGCCCACCACATGACCTGGTTCATCATATCCTTAGCCAGGCCACGTTGCACCTCTCCCAATTCCTGCAGGTCATGGGCCAGGGAAGAGCTGAAGCTCTCCGCAGGGTTCAGGGGAGCCCTCATTAATTCAGCTGCCTCCCTCATGACCTGCATGCACTCCTCCTCCATCTGCCTCAAGCGCCTACTTTGGCCTGGTGGGCGCATCTGGAGGGGAGGCACTTGGGAGATGGTGCTGAGCCTGGGGACTGGCTGACATCCACTGGGCCCGGCCTCCTCCTGGCTGCCACTCACCCCTTCCGCCTGGCTGTCATTTTGGCTATCTGCCGCCTCCTGGCTGGTCTCCTCCTGTGTAGTAAAAATGGACATGTTTTAATATTTTGCACAATCAATCACACACATTTTCATGCTCTTGACATTTTTATTTGTACGAAAAGAAATTGAACAGACTCTCATTCTGGAACCCTGCATTTGGCATCTCTGACACAATTGTTTGTGCCCCCAACTTTTGGTTGTGTTTACAAGCTTTCCTTGTTGCTAACAAATTCATCTCAATAAACCCACAAGATTTTGCAGCCAAGAAATATGTTGTAAACTACTATACCTCACTAAAGCCCGGCAGATCTGCGTCCTCCATGTCAGCCAGCTCCTGATCACACTCTGCAGGGGTGGGGGGAACCGTGGAAGTTCTGGTGGAACGACGCCCGAAAGGAAGGGTGGAAGGAAGACTGGAAATTGAATCCCGGCCATCCATTTGATCCTCCAAAAAACTGAGTTTAAAAAAAAAAATGGTATGTATGCCCATCATTAGAAGTGGGTGGATGCATGGCAGTATTGCAATCTGTGCAAAGAGGGGAGAGTGGTTCTATAGGGAGAAATTGTTCCTCAGGCTTAGGGAAAAAAGGCAAAAATGTGCATTTGAATGCACTCCCATTAAAGTCTTTGGGACCAAAGGTGCCTGAATACGCTCCAAAAAAGATCATGCTCTTTTTTGCGTGTAGGGTGACTAAGCATACAAATCTGAACAGGGATAATCAAATTGAATAGGATTCTGCATAGTCAGGTGTAGGGAACAAGCAGAAAAAGGCTCAAGTGTGCATTTGGGCTTATTGAACATCATGCTGCTTTTTATTTGTACTTGCTGCTCAGATTGTTAATTTAATATTGTTATTGTTTATGTTCACATTTTTATTATTATACTTATGTTTACAAACATATTTATTTTTTATTTATTGTTTTTTCTTTAATTGACTTTATTTTATTATTGTTCACCAGGACCTGAGTACCATTTTTTAACCTGTCCCATTCAAGTATAACTTTTTTTCAGTAACAATAAAAATATCCTTATAATGTCTGCATTATATTTTACAGAGGAATTTTTTATAATTTTTAAAGCTGAGCAGAGGAAGGAAAAGTGTGTCGTTTGTAGAAACTGATCAGATGATTTCAGATTACTCTGTTCTAGAAAATCACAATTGGAGTCTACCAAACACAATAGGCTTGGTTCACTAGGCTATAACAATCATCACTTGCCACAGTGATCATTATTTTCAGCAATGGGAGCAGCCAATGAAACTCACAAGACTGAAAATAACAATCTTTTTGGCTAACATGAATTACTTTGTATTTTTTTATTCTCTTTTAGGCCAGATGTACACGGGACGTTGCTAAACTTACGTTCAGAGGCAGTTGGACACTTTTTTTCAACTGCCCCTGAACTCATTCAATGTTATCCTATGTGACCATGTACTGGTTTATGTCTTGTTTATTGCCGTTTTTAGGCAGTTGCGTTTAACAGCGTTTCTTTGAAAGCAAAAAAATGGGTTCAGACACAGAAGCTTTCCACGTTTCAGACGCCAAATGTGGCTAAATGCGGTAACCCGCGTTCAACAGCATTTAGTTTATAGCCGTTTTTCGTTTTTGGCCATTTAAAAAAAGAAACGCCTCTAAACGCAAACGCGGCAAAACGCTGCTAAATGCGGCAAAACTGACAGTTTAAACGTGGTTTACTATCTGTCAAGTTTGATCATTTAGGAGCAGTTGTAAAAGTGTCTAGTGTACATGGAGCCTTATAATCAATTTTTTTTTTGTGAAATCGTTTTTTTACAGGATTTTGACTCTTGGTTTGACACAAATAATTGTCTTGGGGATCAGAAAATTGTTGAAAGACTTCATGCAGTAAGTATGATCTTACCTTTTATGTAGATCATTTACTCCTAAAGTTTTAACTGTTACTAAAAAAGGCTCCTATATTAATATTTTATCAGGTGTTAAAGCCATTTCTTTTGAGACGCATAAAAGCTGAAGTAGAAAAGAGTCTTCCACCAAAAAAAGAAGTAAAAATTTATCTCGGACTCAGTAAAATGCAGAGGGAATGGTAAGACTGAGCTTATTATTCTTTTGTAAGTGTTTAAACCTTATAGATTTACAGTATGTTTGTGCATTTGGATCTGTTACCAAAAGATGGATAAATGAACATTTTAGTAAGGGCCCTTTCACACGGACTTGTCTGTGTACGGGCTCCGCTTTGCTCTGTGGAGATTGCTCCGCCGATCCCCGCTAAGCAGGCAGATGGCAGGTCTGTCTCTGCACACTGTGCAGGGACCGACCTGTCAGAGCGCCGCTCTCCCCTATTGGATGAATATGAACCGTAAAATCCATTTTCATCTGATCCGATCCACCAGACAGATAGAAAATACTTTAGTGGATCGGAGCAGGTCGGATGCCAGCGGGCATGTCACCACTGACATCCTAAACGGTCCGCCTGTGTGAAGGGGGCCTTAGGCCTAGTACACTTTTGATCTCATGGTTGTACTAACCATCAGATCAAAATCCGCCCGGAATTCCCTCCGCGGTGACGCGTTGCGCCGTCGCCGCGATGATGACGCGGCGACGTGCGCGACGCTGTAATATAAGGACTTCCATGCATGCGTCGAATCATTACGACGCATGCGAGGGAGGGAATCGGACGGATTGATCCGGTGAGTCTGTACAGACCATCGGATCAATCCGCTGGACTGGATTCCAGCGGATCGATTTCTTAGCATGCTAAGAAATTTTGATCCGCTGGAAAACCATCGGCCCGAAAAATATCCGGGGATAAATATCCGCTGGGTTGTACACACCAGCGGATCTATCCGCTGAAAGTGATCCGCGGATAAATTCCAGCGGATAGATCCTCTCGTGTGTACGGGGCCTTAGGGTACTTTATGTGTGCATTTTGGCTGTGATTTGCACTGTCTAATTACAATTCAATCACAGGCATTGAAAGGGTGCACTGGACACACAATTGTGTGTTGTGTCGTGGTGTGTTAAGTCTGTTTTTTCTCATTGACATTTAGATCATTAGCCTTTGTTTGATTATTATCTCCACACAGCAGTAATTTGTACCATTTTTATCTTTAGGTACACCAAAATTTTAATGAAAGATATCGACATCCTAAATTCTGCTGGTAAAATGGACAAAATGCGTCTATTAAATATACTAATGCAGTTACGCAAGTGTTGCAACCATCCATACCTGTTTGATGGGGCAGAGCCTGGTCCACCCTATACAACTGATAGTCATCTTGTCTACAACAGTGGAAAAATGGCAGCTTTGGATAAATTGCTTTCCAAACTGAAGGAGCAAGGTATATACAGTATCTGATATAGTGTGTTGTTATCTGTCCTCTTTTCATAAGGCAGCAAAGACAAGTCTTTTTTAACAAAAAAAGTTTATTCAAGTATTTAGACAAAACAAGAGAACAGCAGTACAATCGTATCATCCTTACATAATTCAGCTAGGTTCAGTGAAAACAGGTCAATGAGAATTACAGCAAATTACAGTAATCAAGGGGGAGAGTGCTACCACCCGGACGCACAACGGATCATGCCAAAACGTCAGAAACACAAAGAAGAAAGACCCTGGTCCTCCTGGGGGAGGGGGGGGGAAAGGAAGAGGGGGGAGAGAAGGGCAGGGGGAGAGAGAGAGAAAAGAGGGGAAGAAGGAGTCTTGCTTCTACTGCAGTTAGAAGTCCCCATCAAAAGGCCATACGAACAACAATTATGCAGACAAAATGTCCCGCAGCACCTGGTTCCGAGTCCCAATCCAGAGGCACCCTGCGTTCACGGACCCACGCCTCCCAGAGCTTGTCAAATTTCTTTGGGCAGTTGTGTCCCATATATATAAAATATAGATGCGCTAATATTAACTTAAAAGGTGATAAACGTACAAAGAAAACTAATCAGGGAGAACACTCCATAAACTGTGAATTACTAATATGTCCTTAATTAGTACACAGTGATTAGCAGGATTCCATGCAGGGAAAAAATCACTCTCTTCAATCTGAATGCTAATCCAGCCCTCCACCACTGTGATCAGATGATACAGGCACTCACAGACAGGGATTGCATGAAAGAAAAGAGAAAAAACCTCTCATTGCGCAATATTCGATGACAGATCAAAAAAATGTAATCAGAGCATTGACATATGCACTGACGAATCCCCGCGTTCAGTAAAGCATGAAAACGCCACTCAGTATGCTGTTTCCTCAGCTCGATCCGATGCACTCGGATTCGATCGCAGGCTCCTCCCTACGCGTTACGTCACAGGCACGCAACTTACTCATGGGTTCCTACATTATGAGAATGGCTTGGGGTTTAGATAGCCTTCTCATTGACAGCGTTTACATTAGTGTGAGCAACCAAAGGGAAAGACAAACATCATTGCGGCAAAACTTTACTCACATAGCTGAATTCTAGTGAGATCAAATGTCGATGCAAACGTCGATGAGAAGGCTATCTAAACCCCAAGCCATTCTCATAATGTAGGAACCCATGATTAAGTCGCGTGCCTGTGACGTAACGCGTAGGGAGGAGCCTGCGATCGAATCCGAGTGCATCGGATCGAGCTGAGGAAACAGCATACTGAGTGGCGTTTTCATGCTTTACTGAACGCGGGGATTCGTCAGTGCATATGTCAATGCTCTGATTACATTTTTTTGATCTGTCATCGAATATTGCGCAATGAGAGGTTTTTTCTCTTTTCTTTCATGCAATCCCTGTCTGTGAGTGCCTGTATCATCTGATCACAGCGGTGGAGGGCTGGATTAGCATTCAGATTGAAGAGAGTGATTTTTTCCCTGCATGGAATCCTGCTAATCACTGTGCACTAATTAAGGACATATTAGTAATTCACAGTTTATGGAGTGTTCTCCCTGATTAGTTTTCTTTGTACGTTTATCACCTTTTAAGTTAATATTAGCGCATCTATATTTTATATGTTTCACTGTTTGGATTTGGTATCACTCAAGATAGCAGCTATATTATTTGGTTTTTTATTTAGGTGCACGTGGAATTGATTATTTAATTAGCGCTGTAGTATATTTTTCACATTACTTGTGTCCCATATATGTTAGTTTTTATAACGGCAATGCCAAGTCTATCAGGGACTGCCATTGTTGGACCATAGGGGGTATGGGCCTGTTCCATTGTAGCAGAATAGCTTTCCTGGCATAGAATGCAGCATAAAATACAAAAAGCTTCTTAGACTGTGGGGCCTCCATCGTATCACAGATACCCAACAATAGGGGCACTGGATCACAGGGGACCCGCAATCCACCTATGGAGTTTATTGTCTCCACCACCCCCATCCAAAAAGGCCTCAACCGTGAGCATAACCACACCACATGGAAAAACCTCATCACTACATCTAAGACATGTCGACAGTCTGTCAGGGTAAATACGAGCTAATCGTTCAGGAGAGTAGTATACCCGATGCAGAAATTTCAGCTGCATGAGACTCTAGCTGATATCATTAACGGAACGTATTGCTGGATGCCCTCTTCCCAATTGTCACCGGTCAGCACCGGGATATCCGCCTGCCATGCTGAGAACAGCTGGGAAACCTTTGAGGTGTCCAGTTCCGCAAGGATAGAGTAGAGGGCAGAAATAGTGCCCCTCACATCCTAGGCCCTCAGCAAGGTCTCTACCGTGGTCGCCTTCAACCTAGCACTCCATGGGAATTGGGCCCGGAACGCGTGTCTTAGTTGTAGGTACCGAAACAGCATACGATTAGGCAGTTTATGGGTCCTCTTGAGATCGTCGAAGGGGAGAAGTCCACCATTGGACACTATGTCCCCCAGTGTCTTAATTTCAAACCTTGCCCAGAGTACTGGATCCGGAATGGTGGCAAAATGCGGCAATCGAGGATTGCCCCACAGAGGGGTATACGGGGACCAAGTATCCTGTTCCTTCATCTTAGATCGAACAGTATCCCACACTTTCAGTGTGATTCTCATAGGGATGGTAATCTGGGCATTGGATCGGGGACCCCGATGGACCACGTTCCGATGCTTGGCATACGACCCCAACAGAGTCGCTTCGAGGGTGGCAGCCGGGTTGGCCGGCTCCTCTCAGAGCCACCAATGCACCGAAACCAGGACTGCAGCCCAATAGTATTTAATCAGGCATGGCAGGGCCAGGCCCTCTAGGAAGATCGGAAGTTATAGTGTCGCCTTTGCTATCCGAGGCATACCCCCGAGCCACATGTCGCCTGTTGCACTTCCTTGAGAGTTATCGGACTATCTAAGCTATCTCTAGCTGCATCAGTCAGTCTGGGAAAGGTAATTTGATCTAAATAGTCCCCCAATTCCTCCACCGAGTACCCCGCCCTGGACGCGTACAGGGATTTGTAGTAAGAGGCGAAGCGGTCATTAATGGCCTGCGGATCAATCACCACCACCCCAAGGTCGTCTCTAATGCAGGCTATACTACTACCTGGTTTCTGTTCTTTCGCCAGCCAGGCCAGGAGACGTCCAGACCTCTCTCCCTGTTCAAAAATGCGCTGTGTCTGTGCCAATTGTTTTTTCTTGGCCTTAGATACCCGCAGGAGGACCACCTCACGGTAAGCCGCCTGCATGTCCAGGAAGGTAACTGGGTTCTTTGAAAGGACATACTGAGACTCCAGAGCACTCGCCCTACTCTCAGCCTCCTCTATAGTAACAGCCGCCGCCCGTCGGGCTGCAGAGATAGAGGACTGGTAGCAACCCCTTACATAGGCCTTGAAGGCATTCCACGTCACCTCCGAAAATGCCGTACGTTCATTTAACTGCCAAAACTCTGCAGTAAGTTTAGCAATCTCGAAGTCTATGGTAGGGTTAGAAATCCAATATCGAGAAAGCCGCCACACCCTATCAGACGGTGGGGTGGACGCCCGAAAGCAGCAGAGCATAGGGGAGTGGTCTGAGATACCTCTAGGGAGGATCTTGACCACAGTCAATCGTGGAAGGAGCCCTCCACTCACATAGATCAAATCTATCCGTGACAGGGTGCGGTAAGAGAAAGACAAGACTTTAACAACATAAAAAATACTTATAATTCATAGGTTGTCATTATAACCCTGATAACACAGTGCAAGGACTGCTGTTTGGTCTTTTTATCTCAGTGCAAGTGTATGGACATTTTAACCACTTGCCAACCGTGCTTTAGCTGAATGATGGCTACAGCATGGCCGGCTAGTTCTGGAAGGGGTTCTATTGACGTCCTCCCATGCATCTGCTTCAGAGTGCTCATCAGTGCCACTACAGTGCTCATAAGTGCCCTTCAGTGAGTGCTTATCGGTGCTCATCAGTGCCATTGAGTGCTTGTCAGTGCCCTAGAGTGCCATCAGTGAGTGCTCATCAGTGCCACTACCGTGTCTATTAGGGCTAATGCCCGGTGGTCTTCGCTTTGCTCAGCGGGGTATTGATCTGCTGATGCCTTCTAAGTAGGTGACTGACAGAGGACGGTCTAGTGGTAGAATTGTTGCACACGCTCTAACGCACGCGACGATACCTTACATGTGGGGTTACATGTGGGGTTTGAACGGCGTTTACATATGTGGGCGGGACTTGCATGCGTGTTCGCTTCTGCGCGCGAGATAACGGGGACATGGGCGTTTTGAATTTTTTTTACTTAATTTTTTTTTTTTTACACTTTAAAAAAAATAAAATAATTTTGATCACTTTTATTCCTATTACAAGGAATGTAAACATCCCTTGTAATAGGAATCAGTGTGACAGGTCCTCTTTATGGAGAGATGTGGGGTCAATAAGACCCCACATCTTAAAAAAAAAAACTGTTTTCACGGATCAAGCACAGGAAAAAAATATGGAACACTCAATTCTGAGGAAAATATTATTGAATCGCCATGTACTTTGCAGTTCTAAAACAAACATCCGATTACATCCTGAAAAATTATGTCATCATCACCAAACATCCTTTCAATTGATGGTATAAAAAAAAGTGTCCAAAATCTCAATATAAACTTGTGCATTTATTAACCACTTCAGCCCCGGAAGATTGTCCTGCTTAATGGCTGGGCCATTTTTTGCGATACGCCACTGCTTCGGTTTAATTGACAATTGCGCGTTACTGTCACATTTTACCCAAACAAAATTGTCCTTCTTTTCCCACAAATAGAGCTTTCTTTTGGTGGTATTTGATCACCTCTGGTTAAATCCTTGGATTTAACCACTTAAGACCCGGACCAATATGCATGTTATGAACCCGGCCCCTTTTTGCGATTTGGCACTGCGTCGCTTTAACTGACAATTGCGCGGTCGTGTGACGTGGCTCCCAAACAAAATTGGCATCCTTTTTTTTCCAAAAAAAGAGCTTTCTTTTGGTGGTATTTGATCACCTCTACGGTTTTTATTTTTTGCGCTATAAACAAAAATGCTTTAATAAATATCCCCAAAAGATATATAAAAAAAACATATTTTTTCCTCAGATTAGGCCGATACGTATTCTTTTACTTATTTTTGGTAAAAAAAAAATCGCAATAAGCGATTATTGATTGGTTTGCGCAAAAGTTATAGTGTTTACAAAATAGGGGATCGTTTTATGGCATTTTTATTAATAATTATTTTTTTACTAGTAATAGCGGCGATCAGCGATTTTTTTTCGTAACTGCGACATTATGGCGGACACATCGGACACCCTTGACACATAGTGAAAAGTGCTATAAAAATGCACCAGTCTGGTGTGAATCACTTTCTTGAGGTCATGCCACAGCATCTCAATCGGGTTGAGGTCAGGACTCTGACTGGGCCACTCCAGAAGGCGTATTTTCATCTGTTTAAGCCATTCTGTTGATTTACTTCTATGCTTTGGGTCGTTGTCCTGTTGCAACACCCATCTTCTGTTGAGCTTCAGCTCGTGGACAGATGGGAATTCATTTTTTCTTCGATGATAGCAATCCGTCCAGGCCCTGATGCAGCAAAGCAGCCCCAAACCATGATGCCTCCACCACAATACTTCACAGTTGGGATGATGTTTTCATGTTGGTGTGCTGTGCCTCTTTTTGTCCACACATAGTGTTGTGTGTTTCTTCCAAACAACTCAAATTTGGTTTCATCTGTCCACAGAATATTTTGCCAGTACTGATGTGGAACATCCATGTGCTCTTGTGCAAACTGTAAATGTGCATCAATGTTTTTTTTGGACAGCATTGGCTTCCTCTGTGGTATCCTCCCATGAAATATATTCTTGTTTAGTGTTTTACGTATCGTAGAATCGCTAACAGGGATGTTAGCATATGCCAGAGACTTTTGTAAGTCTTTAGCTGACACTCTAGGATTCTTCTTCACCTCATTGAGCAGTCTTCACTGTGCTCTTGCAGTCATCTTTACAGGATGAACACTCCTAGGGAGAGTAGCAGCAGTGCTGAACTTTCTCCATTTATAGACAATTTGTCTTACCATGGACTGATGATCAGCAAGGCTTTTGGAGATACTTTTATAACCCTTTCCAGCTTTATGCAAGTCAACAATTCTTAATCGTAGGTCTTCAGAGAGCTCTTTTGTGAGAGGCATCATTCTCATCAGGCAATGCTTCTTGTGAAAAGCAAACCCAGAACTTGTGTGTTTTTTTTTTATAGGGCAGGGCAGCTGTAACCAACACCTCCAATCTCATATCATTGATTGGACTCCAGTTGGTTGACACCTCACTCCAATTAGCTCTTGGAGATGTCATTATTCTAGGGGTTCACATACTTTTTTCCACACACACTGTGAATTTTTACATGGTGTGTTCAATAAAAACATGGAAACATTTAATTATTTTGTGTGTTATTAGTTTAAGCAGACTGTGATTGTCTATTGTTGTGACTTAGATGAAGATCAGATCACATTTTATGACCAATTTGTGCAGAAATCCATATCATTCCAAAGGGTTTACAACACTTTTTCTTGCAACTGTAAATTCCATTTTCTTTGGGCGATATCTTAAAGTTTGGTCACAGACATTGCCTACAGTTGCTGAACATCTGTTCTTCATTTGTTTTGTTGTGCATTTTCTGTTTTCTAACCTGACACCTGGTCTATCAGTACAAGCGCTTCCCTTTAACAACCTTCCCATTTGATTTGTACTAACGAAAACTCTCATTAACATCTAAACAAGGTTACAGTGGGCTAAAGAAAAGCAATCGTGGACTGTGGATGACTGGATGAAAGTGATATTCAGTGATGAATAAGAAATCTGCATTGGGCAGGGTGATGATGCTGGAACTTTTGTTTGGTGCCATTCCAATGAAATGTATGAAGACGACTGCCTGAAGAAGACAATCTTATAAGATTGCCCTGTATTTGGCTCCATCCATCTTACCATCAACTCTGACCAGCTTTCCTGACCCTGCTGAAGTAAAGCATCCACACAACATGATGCTGCCACCACCATGTTTCACGGTGGGGATGGTGTGTTCAGAGTGATGTGCAGTGTTAGTTTTGCTTTTAGGCCAAAAAGTTCAATTTTGGTCTCATCTGACCAGAGCACCTACTTCCACATGTTTGCTGTGTCCCCCACATGGCTTTTCTCAAACTGCAAATAGGACTTCTTATGGCTTTCCTTCGACAATGGCTTTCTTATTGCCACTCTTACATAAAGGCCAGATTTGTGGAGTACACAACTAATAGCTGTCCTGTGGACAGATTCTCCCACCTGAGCTGTGGATCTCGGCCCCTCCTCCAGAGTTTTTATAACCTAACCCTGCTTTAAACTTTTCCACAACTTTATCCCTGTCTGGTGTGTTCCTTGGCCGTCATGATGCTGTTTGGTCACTAAGGTTCTCAACAAACCTCTGAGGGCTTCACAGAACAGCTGTATTTGTACTGAGATTACATTTCACACAGGTGGACTCTATTTACGAATTAGGTGACTTCTGATTTCACTAGATTTTAGTTAGGGGTTTCAGAGTAAAGGGGGTTGAATACAAATGCATGCCACATTTTTCAGATATTTATTTGGAAACCATTTATCATTTTCCTTCCACTTCACAATTATGTGGCACTTTGTGTTGGTCTATCACATAAAATCCCAATAAGATTAATTTACGTTTTTGGGTGTAACGTGACACAATGTTTAAAATTTCAAGGGATATGGATACTTTTTCAAGGCATTGTATGTTTTCCAAAGAACTTTTGGTAATATCCCTTCGTCTGAGCAATATTCCTCAAAGGTGGTTAAGTGTCGACTAAACCTCTGGATTTGGCAAGGAGCGGAAAAAATTATGTAGTTGCAGGGCGCTCCAAAATGTCAGACTGGAGGGGCCTGTGGCCTCCATTAACGATACAATAAAGGGCCATTGTTCGGCTGTCAGAAAATGTGATGCTTGATAGTGATGAGTTTGGCGTAGGGTTCGAAAAGTCTGAGGCCCAGGATAAACTGTGGATTCAATAGAATTGGCAATAAGGGAAAGTCTGTAGTAGAGAGAGAAGCCTGCATAAAAAGCTGTGAGCATATGTGGACGGTGCGTCTTATTGGGGGATGCTACATCCGTTTGAGCCTGTTCTATTTGCGCCCAGAGCTTGACGGCGTAATGACGGCGCCAGTCTAAAAGCCTATGTAGATGTACTGCCTGATCAACAAAAGATGTTATACCATTGGGAGTAGCAGGAGTGTAAAAGTGTGTCACTTTTAAAGGGGCTGTAAAAGTTAATTTTTTTTTCTAAATAGGTTCCTTTAAGCTAGTGCATTGTTGGTTCACTTACTTTTTCCTTCGATTTCCCTTCTAAATGTTTTTTTCTTTGTCTGAATTTCTCACTTCCTGTTCCTCCATCATCCGAGCGGTGGAAAGTCAGTCAGAAGAGCTTAAACCCCATGCACATGGGACGCCGGTGCAAACTTTGCTAAACACACGTTTTTAAAGGCTAAAATCGGTGTTTAAAAACGCCAGTTTTGCCGCAAATTTCGCTGCGTTTTACCACGTTTGCGTTTATAAGCGTTTAGTTAAGAGACATCGTAAGACCCTTCCTAAGCTCAAAAAAGAGTATTATTTAACCATTTCAGACATTTTGTGAGACCAGAGTGAGTAGCAGCTGAGAGAGCAGCAGTGTACTTGTATTTAGTGTGTCACTTGCCACATCACCTGCCACAAGCTGCGGATTGTCCACTTGCCATGTCACCTGCCACAAGTTGTAAATTGCCCACTTGCCACGTCATCTGCCACGTCACCTGGCCACGCCACCTGCCACAGGTTGTGGATTGTCCACTGGCCACGTCACCTGCCACGTCAACTGCCACAAATTGTGGATTGTCCACTTGCCACGTCACCTGGCCATGTCACCTGGCCACGTCACCTGCCACAAGTTGTGGATTACACACTTGCCAAATCACCTGACCACGTCACCTGCCACAAGTTGTGGATTGTCCACTTGCCACGTCACCTGCCACAAGTTGCGGATTGTCCACTTGTCACGTCACCTGGCCATGTCTCCTGGCCACGTCACCTGCCACAAGTTGTGGATTATCCACTTGCCAAATCACCTGGCCACGTCACCTGCCACAAGTTGTGGATTGTCCACTTGCCACGTCACCTGCCACAAGTTGCAGATTGTCCACTTGCCACGTCACCTGGCCACGTCACCTGCCACATCACCTGTTCACATAACCTGGCATGTCACCTGGCCACAAGTTGTGGAGTGTCCACTGACCACGTCACCTGGCCACGTCACCTGCCACAAGTTGTGGATTGCCCACTGGCCACGTCACCTGGCCACGTCACCTGTCACAAGTTGTGGATTATCCACTTGCCAAATCACCTGGCCATGTCACCTGCCACAAGTTGTGGATTGTTCACAATACAATGCAAGCAATTACAGTTTTTTATGTTTTTTTAATGGTTTTTCATAATTTGCCATCATTTTTGAGATTTCTAATGATCTGAAATGCGAAAACTTTTGCATCTGAACCCATTTTTTGCTTCTGGAAAAACGAGGTTAACACACTTGCCCTGTCACCTGCCACAAGTTGCAGATTGTCCACTTGCCACGTCACCTGGCCATGTCACCTGGCCACCTCACCCGCCACATCACCTGTTCACATAACCTGGCAAGTCACCTGGCCACAAGTTGTGGATTGTCCACTGACCACGTCACCTGGCCTCGTCAACTGGCCACGTCACCTGCCACAAGTTGTGGATTGTCAACTTGCCACGTCACCTGGCCACGTCACCTGGCCACGTTACCTGCCACAAGTTGTAGATTGTCCACAATACAATGCAAGCAATTACAGTTTTTTATGTTTTTTTAATGGTTTTTCATAATTTGCCATCATTTTTGAGATTTCTAATGATCTGAAATGCGAAAACTTTTGCATCTGAACCCATTTTTTGCTTCTGGAAAAACGAGGTTAACACAACTGCCTAAAAACGTCAATAAACGGGACTGTGTGCATGGACACATAGGATAACATTGAATGTGTTCAGGGGCAGTCGAAAAAGCTGTCCAACTGCCTCTGAACACGCATTTTTTCCAGCATCTCGTGTGCATGGGGCCTTACTGAGGAGGAACAGGAAGTGAGAAATTCAGACAAAGAAAACAAAGAAAAAAACATTTAGAAGGGAAATCGAAGGAAAAGGTAAGTGAACCAACAATGCACTAGCTTAAAGGAACCTACTGTATTTGGATAATAAAAAACAAACCTTTACAACCCCTATCCAGTGTCCAAAGCCTGGGAATTGTGTATTATACAGTATCTCACAAAAGTGAGTCCCCTCACATTTTTGTAAATATTTTATTATATCTTTTAATGTGACAACAATGAAGAAATTACACTTTGCTATAATGTAAAGTAGTGAATGTACAGCTTGTATAACAGTGCAAATCTGCTGTCCCCTCAAAATAACACACCACCATTAATGTCTGAACGGCTGGCAACAAAATTAAATACACCCCTAAGTAAAAATGTCCAAATTGGGCCCAATTAGCCATTTTCCCTCCCCGGTGTCATGTGACTCGTTAGTGTTACAAGGTCCCAGGTGTGAATGGGGAGCAGGTGTATTAAATTTGGTGTTATCGCTCTCACTCTGTAATACTGGTCACTGGAAGTTCAACCTGGCACCTCATGGTAAAGAACTCTCTGAGGATCTGAAAAAAAGAATTGTTGCTCTACATAAAGATGGCCTAGGCTATAAAAAGTTTCCCAAGACCCTGAAACTGAGCTGTAGCACAGTAGCCAAGACCATATAGCAGTTTAACAGGACAGGTTCCATTCAGAACAGACCTTGCAATGGTCGACCAAAGTAGAGTTAAGTGGACATGCTCAGATCCAGAGGTTGTCTTTGGGAAACAGACATATGCGTGCTGCCAGCATTGCTGCAGAGGTTGAAGGGGTGGGGGTCAGCCTGTCAGTGTTTAGACCATGCACCACACACTGCATCAAATTGGTGTGCATGGCTGTCATCTTAAAGCTGATGAACAAGAAAGCCTGCAAACAGATTGCTGAAGACTAGCAGACTAAGGACATGGATTACTGGAACAATGTCCTGTGGTCTGATGAGACAAAGATAAACTTATTTGGTTCAGATGCTGTCAAGCATGTGTGGCGGCAACCAGGTGAGTGTGCCTACAGTCAAGCATGGTGGTGAAAGTGTCATGGTCTGGGGCTGCATTAGTGCTGCCTGCTCCGGGGAGCTACAGTTTATTGAAGGAACCATGAATGCCAACATGTACTGTGACATACTAAAGCAGAGCATGATCCCCTCCCTTCTGAGACTGGGCCACAGGGCAGCATTCCAACATGATAACGACACCAAACACACCAAGTTAAAAGCTCTCACATCCCTGATTCATCAATAAGAAGTGCTAATATGCATATATTGCCGCTGGTTTGTCTAGTCATCATGAAGACAACCTGATCCAAATGAATGACTCCCCCTATGCCTTGGTTTAATCTAGTACAGGCAGTCCCAGAGTTACGAACATCCGAGTTACGAACGACTCTTACTTACAAACGGAGGTGGCGTGATGTCACCGCTTGCGCTCCACACTGTCCCAGATATAGCCAAGCAACCATTTTGCAGAACCGGACACATCCCACACTGCAGTACTGCATGGCCACAAGAGCCCCAAATAACACTCTCGGCTGTCCCTGCCGCCATCCTCAGTGAGGGAATCAGAGACTGCAGACATGATACAAGAGATCAATGCAGCCTCACCAGTGTCTGTCAGATGCAGCCAACCAGTCAAATGCAGCAGCCTGCCTGTGCCTTTCATGCAGCCTCACCAGTGTCTGTGCCCATCAGATGTGGCAGCCTGCCTGTGCTTGTCATGCAGCCTCACCAGTGCCTGTGCCCATCAGATGTAGCAGCCCGCCAGTGCCCGTGCCTTGCAGCCTGCCTGTACCCATCAGATGCCGCAACCCGCCAGTGCCCATCAGATGCAGCAGCCCGCCAGTGGCCATCATGTACAGCCTGCCAGTGCCCATGAAATGCAGCCTACCAGGGCCCATCATGTACAACCTACCAGTGACCAGGAGATACAGCCTCCCCAGTGCCTGGTAGCGCGATCTCACACTGTGTGTCAGAGATCTGAATCACAGTGCAGACGCTGTAACAATGTTCCCACCTCCTATGACACAGGGCACAATGATTCATAGCATTGGATCAGTGTGGCGTCTATCACAAGAGATGGTCTAGGAGACGGGACATCGTTAGATCGGCTGCAAGGCGATTGAGATCTCTGACACACAGCGTGCGATCACGCTACCAGGCACTGGAGAGGCTGTATTTGATGACACTAATGAGAAGAGCAGGAGGGAGGGGAGACTCTGACAAATTTTCCAAAAAAAATCCAAAATTTCGGTGCACCACTAGATGTTAGAATACTGCCCTGCGGCCCAATCGCCAACGGGAAGGGATCATGTGTTATTAAAGTAGTCCTGACACCAAAACTATAAGGTCTGCTTTTTGAGTGTGCACCAGCACCCATCCCACAGGACAGAAGCCCCCCCCCCCCTTTGATAAGAATTGCTCCTTAGATCAGAGTCCCCCCTTAGATCAGAGTCCCCCCTTAGATCAGAGTCCCCCCTTAGATCAGAAAATCCCCCTTAGATCAGAAAATCCCCCTTAGATCAGAAGTTCCCCCTTAGATCAGAAGTTCCCCCTTTGATCAGAAAATCCCCCTTAGATCCTTGATCAGAAAATCTCCCTCGAATCAGAATTCATTTTAGATCAGAGTACCCTCTGAAAACTGAAGGCCCCCTTTAGATCAAAATCTTCTGTCAGATTAGAGTCCTCCCCTAGTTCAGCCCCCCTATAGATTTGAATCTTTCCTTATAAAAAACCTTCCCTTTAGATCAGTGCCCTCTCTTAGATCAGGAGTCCCCAAACTAAAAACACCTCCTTATATTGGCGTTCCCCCTTAGATTACAGTGCCCATGATAATAATGATGATAACGAGAGGGTGAAAGAAGTTGGCAGGAATTCTCAATGTGACCATTGTGTGAGAGCCCAGTGGGCCCCATCCCCCTTGGGGCCTATATGCCTTGCACACATTGCACCCATCAGTGGGTGCGGTGCATTAGCCTTTGGTTAGAATTAGTCTAGCACAACCCTGCACCTATAATGCTGCAACCCTTATTCATCTCTATAGTTGGGGCTGTTTTAAAGCAAATGCTGTATAGCCCTGAACATGGCCATACGGTGAAGATGTCTATTTATGCATAGTTTTTTGTTTTGGTAATCCTGTAGATTTTAACAGGACCACATTTTACCAATTAGCTTTGAAGTGGCAGTTTGGCTTTGGATACATTTGTAGTTGTTTGCAAACAATGTCAGTTTTAAGTTCAAATGTTGCACACATATCCTAGTAAGGGTCTCTTCTAGGAGAATTAAAGTGATTGTAATGGCAAATGTTTTATTATTATTAAAATAAGAATTATGTTATACTTACCTGCTCTGTGCAATGGTATTGCACAAAGCAGTCCCGTACCTTCTCTTCTGGAGTTCCCCTGCTCCTTCCTTTCCTGCAAGTGCCCTCTCACTAAGTAAGACAAGTGCTGTTGGGGCATCTATGCATACTCTCTTCCAAACTGGGCTGAGTGCATCCATAGACACACATAGCGAGGGTCAGCGATACCCCTCACTTCCTCCTCACAGGATTTGCTGCTGCCTGTGTCTCATGTGAGACTAGGAATTGAATGGAAAAGAGCTGCAACTGGGACAGGGTTGTTATAATTTTGAGAGGAGTCAGGTAAGTGTTTATGGATGGAGGGAAGAAGGAACAATTAGTGGGGAGTTTTTTAAGTTATGCAAACATTCAGTTTTAAGTTAAAATGTAGTTCGGGTCCCTTTACTGGCTAGGAGAATTACAGCGATTGTAAAGGCAAATGTTTTTATTTAATTAAAATAAAACAGATGTTATACTTTTACCAGATGACGTGGATCTGCTTGTCAGCGACAACAGATCACAAAGGCATGTAAGGGCTCCGCTCGGCTCTGCTCAGCTGGATGATGGTACAGTAGTAGACTCACCACGGGGTATCCTGTTGGATGGCTGTAAGCCTGGACTGGAACCTCACCGTAGGTGTACTTGCTCAAACTCGAATCCGTGAACAGGAACAGAGGGTCCACTTCTTTAAACGCCAACTGGTGATGCGAACAGTGGTGTCCACTGATGCAAGGTGCACACTGGTATGGAGTTTTGAAAAAACTTTGCATCCAAGCAAGTCATGCAGGGAAGAGAAAGAAAACAATGCTCCGGATGGTGCAGGTAAAAGAGGGTAGGTTTTATTGAAATAAAACCAACAACATGAAAGTGATCACTTCAGTATAAAATTGAATAAAAGCAATATGGGGTGCAGGTATAGCAAGCCCGACGCGTTTCGTCCAAGTGGACTTCAACTGGGGCATCTACCTTCACCCCCATATTGCCACATATATATAATAAAAATGCTTAATCAAACCGAGTGGGCGGACCAATCAGGTAAGCTCGGTAATTAACCAATCGGATCGGGCAGTACTCCTGACCCAAATGGTTACCAATCATCAATCAGCTTTTTGAAAGACAGGAAATGAGTGAACAAAACCTTATCAGAAAACATACAGTTACAGAAAAAGGAAAACAGATATTCCACCATTCCCATTATGCAACCTGTGTTAAACTCATGAATTCATTATGCAACCTGTATTAAACTCATGGACTCATATCAGTGGTTATTTTGAATAAACAAAAGAAGGGGGAAGTGAAAAGTGGGGAGGGATGTTGGCCACCTGTATCTGGGCTGCAATCGATACTCTCCACCTTCCTATTGAATCAGTACATATTGGATCCTCCCATAGATCCAGACTAGCCTGCAGCAAATGCAGGAAGTGTTCATCAATGTACTGTCTGGGGACACAGGCCAGTGCGCCGCTCGATCTTCCTTGCAGCGCTAGCCTGGCGTCCCCAGACATCCTAGAACCACCCTGGAGCGCAACGCCCATGTGCGGGTTCACGCCGCGCGTGACGTCATCACGCGACGGGAAAGACGGATGGCGCTCAGTGGCCAATGGGAGCGCGGCGCCACTAAACACATGGCGTTCAATGGCCAATGGGAGCGCGGCTCTTCCGGCGTGTGGATCTGACAGAAAAACGCTGCGCAGCCATGTCTATCAGGGTTTTAATTTAAATGTACTGGCAACGCTGCCAGGCACTTAACATATAAGCGATAAAGTAGAAAACCTTCTACGCTCATACATGCGGCCAATGAAATAATCATCCCTGCGTGCTCCTATGTTAAAATAAAGCGTGCATGGGGAATAAAGTGTGAAAAAGGGGGAAATGTCGCCCTCAAGGGGGGAAAAAAGGGCAGCACAACCCCAGGACATATTGCACAGAAAGCATGTGTCATAAAGTGCAGAAAATATATGTACATCTATAGGCTATAAATATACATCTCTCAAAATATAAAACATATAAAAATATAAATCAGAAAATAGTTGCTGGATCTATTAAGGATCACAGTTAATCTAAAAAAATTTTACTCTGTGATTTACCAAACAGAAAAAAAGACAAAAGTAAATTAAAATAACTCAAACAATAATAAGGTTAGGCCTTATTTATAAATGAATTTATATCCCATTCTACGTTCATACCGAATGGTTGGTATGTACGTAGTTCATGTATCCAGTATGTTTCTAACTGCGATACACCCCGTATGCGGGATTCACCTCTCCAGTGGGGTGCAAAACGATCAATTACCAAAAACTGAGTCCCATGGGGATTTTTATCATGATATTGTAAATAGTGTCGTGGAACACTATGGTTAGTTTTGCCCAGCAGAATGTTAGCTATGTGCTCATTCACTCGAACTGTGAAAGTTCTAATGGTCCTCCCGATATATTGTTTCTTGCAGGGGCAAGTTAAAAGGTAAACAACGTATCGGGTGGCACATGTCGTGAAATGTTTCATCTGGTATATTTTAGAGGTGGTCGTAGACTGGAAGGTTTCACTTTTCCGTCTGCCGCTTGTGTTGTGCAAACACACATTACACCTGCGGCAGGGGAAAAAAGCCCTGCAGTCCTGCAGTCCTGTTCATCAGATTGAAAAATCTGATGACTACAGAGGTCCATCTACAATGGGATATGGCCTTTTTGGAGCAGTATGTGAAAGAACACATGGTTCCAAGGGGCCTACGTTGGGATGTGTCTCCCCAACAAGGTGATTCTGACATTGAGTCATGGTATCAATATTTTAATGAAGTTGGTATCAAGCTGCTAGGTTTTTTAATTGATAAGAAGCGTACCAGATTGACACTCATTGATAAAGAGATCAAAGACTTAAAAGAAAAATTGACTCCATATAAACATTCTGCGGAATATATCTCCCTTTCTACAAGCCTTAAAAGTCACTTGGAGAAAGAGGAGAAAGACCAAAGATTAAAAAAACAGAAAAAATACAACAGGGATGTGACTGACTATAGATCTAGTTCAGTGTTTACTTGGCAGAAAAAGATTTCCCAATCCCTGATTTCTGATGCTGAAACATCAGAAATGGAGGTCACGGCATCTGCAAGTCAGAACATAGAGAGAACCCTCACTTTTGCCCCTTTGACCAAAGAGGGTCCCAATAGGGCATCCAATGGCTCTCTTTTACCCAAAAATAGACCCCCTAAACCTTCTGGACAACAGAATAAACCCTTCAAACCCAAACCCTACCCTGTACGCCCCCCCCCTAATAAGGGTGGGAACTTCAGAGGAAGAGATGGAGGTCCTTTTCGGGGACAGCCAGGTGATATTCAATACCACGAGAGTCCTAGGAGGTCTTCTGATCACCGGGATGGTCGTGGGGATTACCACTATGATAATCGAGATAATCGTGAATATCAATATAGAACACCTACTCAGGTTTATAATAGATTTCCCCCCATAAGAGAGGACTATGGAAACAGGGAGTACTATAGCCATCACAATAGAGATGACGATTGGACATCTCGGTCCCCATATAGTTATAATCAGGGCCATTCAGGGCCCTCCTATAATGAGGGTTTTCACAGGGTGATGCAAGATTACCCGGGAAGCCCAGGAGGAGAAGAGGCACCCGAGGGGGTTACAGGGTCCAGAGCAAAAAAAAGAAAGGTGTGAGCGGGGCGGGTGTCTTTAATCTTAGCTCAGTTGTTCTAACAGATGAGGAGAAATTTATCCTTGATAAAGGTTTGAAGTACGTCCCTCCACGGACACTCAATAAATTCTCTACATTCATAGACGTACAAAAATTTACCCGTAAGCTGAGTATTCAGAGACATTTTTTATCCCCTCCTTTCATTACTGCTCCCACTGTCCCCAAACCCCCGGATGTCCATATCCACATGGGGCTAGCCAACCCTTCCTTATTCAACCCTCCGGGAGCCATTGCTCCGGCCATCAATGTTTTCCGGAGTTTGGTGTTGGAAGACCTAGATAAACTTCAAAATAAAAAAATACATACTGACCCAAAAATTAAGAGAGGTTTAAAAAAACTCTGTGAACAAAAAGACTTAGTCATCCGTCCGGCCGACAAGGGGGGAGCCTTAGTCGTGCTGGACAAGGCTGACTATGTCAAAGAAATGGATAAAATATTGGGGGATTCAGAAACATATTCTCTGATCCATACCAATCCCACTTCCCAATATAAGAAGTGCCTCGTTGAGCTGGTCAATGAGGGTTTCTCTTTGGGGATTCTGAACAAAAAAGAGCGTGATTTCCTGATACCAGTTGTACCTAGGATTCCAGCCATATATTACCTCCCCAAGGTTCATAAAGACCCAATTAATCCCCCTGGCCGCCCGATAGTCAGCGGGATTGATTCGGTCACATCCAGGATAGGCAAATATGTGGACTTCCATCTTCAACCATTGGTCAAACTCATGCCGTCCTACCTTAAGGATACGGGTGACACCATCAGGCTATTGGAATCAGTTTCCTTTAGTGACGACATGATTCTGGCCACTGCGGATGTGACTGCATTATATACGTGTATTCCTCACCAATTGGGTTTTGATGCAGTGGAGTACTATTTGTCTCTGAGCACTACCCTGTCGGTGATACAACGTAATTTTATCATGCAGCTCCTCATTTTTGCAGCCCAACATAATTATTTCTGGTTTCAAAACAATTTTTATTTGCAAACCAGGGGTGTGGCCATGGGGGCCAAATTTGCCCCCAGTCTGGCCAATCTCTACATGGCTAAATGGGAGGAGGATGTCGTCTATGCCCTTAAGAGACCAGAACTGGTCCTTTGGGCCAGATATATAGACGACATCCTCCTCTTATGGAAAGGCGACCCAGAATCGCTTAATGACTTCATGTCGACATTGAACAATAATGACAGAGGTATTCGACTGAGCCATGAGGCTAGTTCTACCTCTGTGCATTTTCTCGACTTGGAGATCAAAGTAGTCGAACAACATCTGGAATTTAGTACATACTTCAAACCGACCGATCGTAACGGTTATATACCGCTGGATAGCTGCCACCATCCCCAGTGGTTAAAATCCGTCCCTCGGAGCCAGTTTTTACGACTGAGGCGGAATTGTACTAAAACTGAGGACTTTATTGCCCAATCTACGGTCCTGAAAGACAGATTTGTAGAGAAGGGGTATGAAGTAGGAGAACTGGAAGTAGAAATTGAGCGAACCTTACATTTGGATCGCAGTTCGCTCCTGGAGGTTCGCCCAAAGAAAGCCACGGATGACAAATTCCGGTGGTCTTTCTTCACTACATATTCTGTCCAGTCCAGGCAAATCAAAGAGATACTTGCTAAACACTGGGGTGTTCTAAGAAATGACAGAGTTTTGGGTCCGGTCATACCAGACAGGGCGGGTGTTATTTTTAGGGGTGCCAGATCCATTCAAGGACAGATAGCCCCGAATGTTATCGATCCCCCGAAACAGGTCACCTTTTTTCAGGACTGCAGGGCTTTTTTCCCCTGCCGCAGGTGTAATGTGTGTTTGCACAACACAAGCGGCAGACGGAAAAGTGAAACCTTCCAGTCTACGACCACCTCTAAAATATACCAGATGAAACATTTCACGACATGTGCCACCCGATACGTTGTTTACCTTTTAACTTGCCCCTGCAAGAAACAATATATCGGGAGGACCATTAGAACTTTCACAGTTCGAGTGAATGAGCACATAGCTAACATTCTGCTGGGCAAAACTAACCATAGTGTTCCACGACACTATTTACAATATCATGATAAAAATCCCCATGGGACTCAGTTTTTGGTAATTGATCGTTTTGCACCCCACTGGAGAGGTGAATCCCGCATACGGGGTGTATCGCAGTTAGAAACATACTGGATACATGAACTACGTACATACCAACCATTCGGTATGAACGTAGAATGGGATATAAATTCATTTATAAATAAGGCCTAACCTTATTATTGTTTGAGTTATTTTAATTTACTTTTGTCTTTTTTTCTGTTTGGTAAATCACAGAGTAAAAATTTTTTAGATTAACTGTGATCCTTAATAGATCCAGCAACTATTTTCTGATTTATATTTTTATATGTTTTATATTTTGAGAGATGTATATTTATAGCCTATAGATGTACATATATTTTCTGCACTTTATGACACATGCTTTCTGTGCAATATGTCCTGGGGTTGTGCTGCCCTTTTTTCCCCCCTTGAGGGCGACATTTCCCCCTTTTTCACACTTTATTCCCCATGCACGCTTTATTTTAACATAGGAGCACGCAGGGATGATTATTTCATTGGCCGCATGTATGAGCGTAGAAGGTTTTCTACTTTATCGCTTATATGTTAAGTGCCTGGCAGCGTTGCCAGTACATTTAAATTAAAACCCTGATAGACATGGCTGCGCAGCGTTTTTCTGTCAGATCCACACGCCGGAAGAGCCGCGCTCCCATTGGCCATTGAACGCCATGTGTTTAGTGGCGCCGCGCTCCCATTGGCCACTGAGCGCCATCCGTCTTTCCCGTCGCGTGATGACGTCACGCGCGGCGTGAACCCGCACATGGGCGTTGCGCTCCAGGGTGGTTCTAGGATGTCTGGGGACGCCAGGCTAGCGCTGCAAGGAAGATCGAGCGGCGCACTGGCCTGTGTCCCCAGACAGTACATTGATGAACACTTCCTGCATTTGCTGCAGGCTAGTCTGGATCTATGGGAGGATCCAATATGTACTGATTCAATAGGAAGGTGGAGAGTATCGATTGCAGCCCAGATACAGGTGGCCAACATCCCTCCCCACTTTTCACTTCCCCCTTCTTTTGTTTATTCAAAATAACCACTGATATGAGTCCATGAGTTTAATACAGGTTGCATAATGAATTCATGAGTTTAACACAGGTTGCATAATGGGAATGGTGGAATATCTGTTTTCCTTTTTCTGTAACTGTATGTTTTCTGATAAGGTTTTGTTCACTCATTTCCTGTCTTTCAAAAAGCTGATTGATGATTGGTAACCATTTGGGTCAGGAGTACTGCCCGATCCGATTGGTTAATTACCGAGCTTACCTGATTGGTCCGCCCACTCGGTTTGATTAAGCATTTTTATTATATATATGTGGCAATATGGGGGTGAAGGTAGATGCCCCAGTTGAAGTCCACTTGGACGAAACGCGTCGGGCTTGCTATACCTGCACCCCATATTGCTTTTATTCAATTTTATACTGAAGTGATCACTTTCATGTTGTTGGTTTTATTTCAATAAAACCTACCCTCTTTTACCTGCACCATCCGGAGCATTGTTTTCTTTCTCTTCCCTGCATGACTTGCTTGGATGCAAAGTTTTTTCAAAACTCCATACCAGTGTGCACCTTGCATCAGTGGACACCACTGTTCGCATCACCAGTTGGCGTTTAAAGAAGTGGACCCTCTGTTCCTGTTCACGGATTCGAGTTTGAGCAAGTACACCTACGGTGAGGTTCCAGTCCAGGCTTACAGCCATCCAACAGGATACCCCGTGGTGAGTCTACTACTGTACCATCATCCAGCTGAGCAGAGCCGAGCGGAGCCCTTACATGCCTTTGTGATCTGTTGTCGCTGACAAGCAGATCCACGTCATCTGGTAAGAGTATTCCATCTATTTCTGATTCTACCGTGCAGAAAGTTTTTCCAATGATGAGGATGTGGTCATACACCCCCTATTGATGGACTTTTTCTTTGTGTTTTCTTTTTGTGTTGGTTGTTTCAAATGGACACTTATTCACAGGTTACTGTGTTATCATTACATTGATGCATAATTTGTTCTTTATAAGAATTTTCAGCGCTGCATATTTTCCCACTATTTTATTTTCAATTTTTGTCATATTGCTTATGTGGCTGCTCACTTGATATTTTTAGATTAGCGCAGTATTTTCCCCTTTTTCAGATGTTATACTTACCTGCTCTGTGCAGTAGTATTGCATAGAGCGGTCCTCTACCTCCTCTTCTGTCCCCTGCTGCCTTCTCTGCTCCTTCATTCCTGCAGGTGCCCCCTCAACAATCTGTGTGCTGAGGGGGCACCTGTGTGGGTGTACTCCCAGACCAGACTGTGAGCGTCCATAGGCACACACAATGCGGCACAGCCACCCCCCACACTTCCTACTCATGAGATTTGACTGACAGCAGCAGAAGCCTATGGCTTGTGTGTCTCATGTGAGACTTGGAAGTGAAGGGAGAAGAGCTGCAGCTGCGACAACACTGGATTGTGAGAGGAGTCGGGTAAATGTTTACAATTCGTGGAGAGTTTTTTTACCATAATGCAGAGAATGCTTTAAGGTTAAAAAATTCAATAAAATAAATTGTGACATTAGAACCACTTTAAGTGATTGGGACAATTTTTATTGTTTACTTTTTTTCAATTTGATTCAGATAAATGGGATTTATATATGCGGGGCAGGAAACAGGCTTAAATGGCAAGTATGCTGTAGCCCACCCTCCCTAGCCTCCTCAGCTGTTCTGTACTATTACCCCACCACCACAGGCTGTCAGGGCAGCAGCTATGCTTACAACCTTCGGCTGCAATTCTCTTCTGTGGTGGTTACATTAAAGTGACAAGTCATTCCTGGAAAATGATGATCATTAAGAATTGGACCTTGTTTTCTTTAACACTAGATGGCAGTGTTGTAATATATTTTACCAAGCCATGATCAGTTTCTATTTTGGAGATTTTTAAATGTCTCCCAGACATTTTCCTTCTGGACAGTATACATATAGGATGCCTGCTTACTTTGAGATTCTTAGGGTTGCTATGTTTAAGCATGTATCAATTTCTAATTGAATAACAAATTATGGAGGGACACCAGCATATGTTTTAGTGCTTGCCTCACTGAATAAAATATGATTAGATTTATGTGCACTGTTTTCAGCAGGACACATAACAACAGTAATGCTTGTATTCTTCTGTGATAGGTTCAAGGGTCCTAATTTTTAGTCAAATGACCCGACTGCTCGACATTCTGGAGGATTACTGCATGTGGCGTGGCTATGAATACTGTCGCCTAGATGGACAGACGCCACATGAAGAAAGAGAGGTAAAATCAAATGCCTTTCTCCTGCAGATATACAGAGCTCGATTAAAAGATTTTACAGTCCTGTCTGGCATCCTATCTGTGCTTTATACACTGTGATACCTAATTGACCAACTTACCTGTGAATCTGGTTAAATAAGGTTTCAAAGCTGAGATTTCATCATTTAAACATATAGAGAAATAGCATTTGTCGCACAGTAAACAGTCATGCTTAGATTGTAATACATGTTTTTATGCTTATAAATATGTTCTTGCTTTGTTAAGAATTGGATTGTCAGTAAATGCATTTTACGCCATCCACTGATAGCTCTGTATACTGTATATGCATGATATGTCCCTTTTGGATAAATTGCCATCTTGCACCTAAAAATAGTGATCATGCATTTTTGTAGGCTTCATACAATTCTTCAAATCTGCAGTTATGTGCACTTTCTTAACTATATTTAAAATTATGATTCCAAGCTAGCCTTAGTAAACATTAAAATGTGTTTGTCTATTTCTAAGAATTGGTTTTACTAGCACTGGACTGGTTTCATCAGAACAACATGGGCTTTCTAATGTATTCATAAATGAGTCACATTACAATATAGCAACACAATATAGCGAGGACTATCGTATAGTTAATATAAATGTCTATTTGCAAGGCACTATATAATAAACAGAGTGCCGTGACCTTGATCAAAGGAATTATATAAGTTATAGAGCCCTGTGTTCCAGCAACATATAAAGGGCAAAAGTAATTTAAAGGTCATAGAACAAGCCCAGTGGTGTTAATTATACTGTATAATGAGTTTCCTTTATCATCCAATGAGGGACACAGGAATTAGGGTCCATGTACACTAGGTGGCAGAAAAAAGAGGCAGAAAAAACGCTCATATTGGCTCGTATTGCACATGCGTTTATGTGCGATTGCGATTATAAGCTTTTTTTCCAAAACATTCCCCATTGCTCTTTTTTCACTATAATCAATTTATACCAGAAAACGGCAAACATGCCTTTTTCTGCGCAAAAGCCCCTCTCAAAAATGCACCTGTAATGTTTTTTTTTTCCAGCCTTAAAACATAGAGTTGTTTCTACAGGCTAAAAGAAAAAAATGGCAAACATCTGTATAGGTAAAAATTTCTATGCCCAGTGTGCATAAGGGCCTTTACTTTAATGCATTCCTTGCAATAAGGTAAAAAATGTTTAAGTGTCAGCCCTCATTTGATCCAGCGCCGTGCATGTCTGTAGCTCTTGTCTCCCCTCACTTCCAGGTCCTGCTGGCTTTGCTGGGGCTTTGCTGGGGCACTCCCAGTGCTGTCAATTAAAGCCAGTGACGAGGGAGCACAGGGCAGGTAAGTATAGACATGTTTGTTGTTTATTTTTTTTTAAATGTACCTTTACAATCACTTGGGTTGTACTGCTGCCTACAGGTGGTTTAGACACTAGCAAATAAAAAAAGTTAAGGGCTATTCCTTGTGTAACCCCACCTCTGTCTATTATGTCTAAATTTTTTGCTAGTTTCCTGGGAGTTCCTAGGTTCATAGGTTGACTGCCTTTGCATCAGTTCTGCTGAGAAATAAATCAAATTATATTTTTACGCCTTTTTTGTTTTTATTTAATTTTTTCTTTAATCAAGATACTCGGTACACCACAGATATTTTTTCACTTATGCTCCACTGCAACTAAGAGGAGGCACCATCTTGCTGCTACTTCTAAAGCACCAAATGGATCTCTGGTTCTGTTCCACTGATAGGAAGTTGAATTCTGTCCTTAGATTTGAATCTGAGTTAACTGGTTTACCCCTCTGTCCTGTGTTGGAGGTAATTCTGATGTCGCACCATGTCAGTATGGAATGAACTCCCATGGGAAGATCCTTCCACCGTTGATGTGATATGAAGTAAATGGCTGGAGCCTTGAGTTTTACTGTGATAGTATATTACAAGCCTCAGAACTTGTTTCCTGCATAGGAATGATGTCTATACAAATGCATAGGGTGCTCTGGCTAAATGTGTGGGACGTTAATGAGGCATCTAAGGAACAGCTGATTTGTCGTCCCTTTGAGATATGTTGTCTCTGTGGACCAGCACTTGACAAAGTCTTTGACAAAGCATGCTCACCGATCCTCTGAGTCTAACTCCCACTCAGACCAGAGGTTCAGAGATCTGCTAATGCCTTCAGCAAGTCTACAGTATGAAGGTGCCCCCAGTAGACAGCAGACAGAATTCTCTTGAAGGACCCAACTCCTGCAGGATTCCACAGATTGAAACCTTACAGATATGAATGAATGAATGAATGAATGAATGAAAAACTTATATAGCGCAGCACATGCGAACTAAATCGCCTCTGGGCTATGGCTAGGTCTATGGCTAGTGTTAGTAACTATCAGTCACCAGTAAGCAAGGCTGACAAGATTAGATCCTTCCTGTGTACCCTCTGGGATAGTGGATTCTTCCCTAAGTGTCACAGTACTCCCCTCTCCTTCCCATTGAGGAAATAGGGGGATAATGGTAGTTTGCCCCTTTTACATCGCTTTTTCTTCTCTTGTTTACCCTTGTTCTTCCTTAGTCTCCCTGTCTTGCCAATTGGGAGGCTGGACTTAAAGTGAGAAATGTAGGCAGTTTCTATTTGAATTTCTGAATCCCTGTGTCTCTCAATGCATGATAAAGAAAACAAGATTTTTGTACCTACCGTAAAATCTTTTTCTTTAAGTCCATTGAGGGACACAAGTCCCATCCCTCTCTGTTTATAGGCCTTCTGTACAGCTTGCTCACAAAACTGAGTCATAATGGTTAGAGGTGGAGTTATACCAGGGAAGTTGTTCAGTTTTTTTTTTCTCCATTTGCCAGTGTCCAAAACTCCTGTAGGAGGCAAGTATAACTGTTTCGGAATTCTTTATTTCTTGTGTTCTTCAATGGACTTCAAGAGAAAGATTTTATGGTGAGAAGACATACAAGTGATGGTGGAGTTCTCTGTTTTACATAGACCTAGTTTATAAATATTCATGCACTAAGCAGACAAGGAGCTCGATAATCAGTGTCCAAATTAAGCAATGTCTTGGTCAATTCTAGTAATTTATCAATCTTGTAATTTGAGCAGATTGGAAAATGAATGGGAGTAGTTGTAGGTTGCAACTGACTTTTCAATATGATACTTACCATAGGGCACAAAACGTTGTGGTTGTACTAGATGTCTGTATTTCTCTTGACATTTAAGTAAACCTTTCTCAAGTGTTTGTTGAAAAATCCAGGTGATTTTTAACAGAAAGATATTTAAAATTTTAGGAACAGAGTATCTTATATCTTATTAGTATGTTAAAGTTCGGTGGTGAGGAGAAATGGAAATTACTGTTTCAGACATTTTACATCAAGGATCTATGTGTTAATAAATAGCTGAAAGTCTTGAAAATATAATCATTATATGCAAAGATATTCTTTCAAGTTTCTAGGAATTATTGCACAAAATTAAACATATGCAATGTTTAAGAACATAACTAATATGTTTATAATTATTTTATTACCAGGAAGCCATAGAAAGATTTAATGCACCTAACAGCAGAAAATTCATCTTCATGCTGAGTACCCGTGCCGGAGGCCTTGGAATAAATTTGGCAACTGCTGATGTGGTGATTTTGTATGATTCAGACTGGAACCCTCAAGTCGATTTACAAGCAATGGTTAGGAAATACTTGCTTTTCTGGAATAACACAGTTATTATATTTTAGTAAATGGCAATATATATTTCTCTATCAGGTTTGTTAATTTTGTGTTTAGCATCCAACATATGGAGAAATATTTGGACCATGATGCTCACACTTCTAGATAATACAGTTAGAGGTTATTCAGATGACTATTGTTACCTGGTTATTCTGAATGAGTGAAAGGGTTAATGGGGTGCACAAAATGTATCTGCTCTATTGTAACTTGATATCTAGGAAACCGATACATGGGAAAACGCTATGATACTTAATAAAGTAGCATTTGTGTCTGTGCTGTGAGCCTTTATTTTATTCACCCCTCTCCGTGCCTTAGGCCCCTTTCACACTGGGCAGACTCCGTCTCAGTGGAGTCCGCCAGGTCAGCAGGAGACCTCTCCGCAGATCTCTGCTGAGCCGGCGGATGACAAGTCCCTCTCTGCTCACTGAGCAGGGAGGGACTTGTGCAGCGCCGCTATCTCCTATGGAGAGATCTAATGAAAACTGACAGCATGTCTGTTTTCATCAGATCTTATCCGATCCGTCTGATTTTAGCGGATCAGGTGATAAGGTGATCTAAAAATACTTGTACTGGGGTGGTTAAAACACAGAGCTTAGTAATGGTGCACTAGGTACAGCATAGAGGGAGCAGGATGGGAAGTGGTTGATGTACTAATCACATACAGTGGCAGGATGGAGATGAGGGGATTAAATGGGTTGTAAAGGTAATTTTTTTCACCTTAATGCATTCTATGCATTAAGGTGTAAAAACATCAGATGATGCCGCCCCCCCCCCGAGCCCCCTTTTTACTTACCTGACCCTTCGAAGAAAGTCCCGCGCTCGCCCCCGTCATCCTCATCGAAGTCGTGTCCATGAATATAACCAAAATATGGGAGGGGTGGACCTCAACGACCAGTTGTTGGCTCCATACCTAGTTGCCCATAGGCCAGACGCTGGTACAAAAAAGTGTCTGTATACTTATTTCAATTGGCATTGCTGAATGCTTTTGTGCTATACAGAGCTTCAGTATGGACTGTATCCTTCCTTAAATTCCAGGAAGAGATCATCAGAGCCCTTCTGTATCCAGGCGGTGCTTCACCTCACCATCCCAATCCAAATGCAGTAAGCCGGCTGCATGAGAGGCATTTTCCGTATGTCCTCCCTGGTACCCCTACCCAACGAGCCCCCCAAAGAAGATGTTGTGTCTGTAGCAAGCGTGAATATAGGCGTGACATCTGCTATTATTGTCCACGCTGTCCTGACAATCCTGGTCTTTGCATTGTACAGGAAAAATAAATCTCGCGCCAAATGAATTACACTAAATTATATACTTGATAAATCAAGTGACTAACTGAGTGAAGCTGCTCCCAAATAAAATCAGGTGACTGACTTGCATATATTGTGTAGTGAGGTGAGGGGCGCTATATCAAAATAGTGGATGCGTGTCACAATGTGCGTTTGAGTAGTACACAGTGTAACTGTGTGCCCAAATCTATGTGAAAAACCAAACAGATTATAGTTTAAACTCTAAGTACAATAGTGCCAAATGCTGTGGAAAATAAATAAAAAAAAAAAATTAAAATTAAATTAAAAGAATGTCCAGCAAATAAATAGTTAAGTGCAAAATGGATCCAGTGTTGTATCAAGTCCAGGTGCAAAATGCAAATAATCCAATCCCAAATCGCAGGGAAAAGTGCAAATGCTAAAGTGCTTGTGAATCTTCAAAATAGCCAAAGTGCGAGAAAGAAGTGATCCGCCTTCACCTATAGGTCACCAGAATAATAATGGATGGCTCCTTACCACACGGTGTTGACCAGATTACTTAAAATATGGTCAATCAGGCTTGTTTTAAATGAGGATCAGCAGGGTCTCATTGGATTCCAATGTCAGCGATTGCAGCAAATGGTGTACCAAGAAAGGAGAAGAGATACCACCATAGTGTAAAACCATTTAATATCCAAAAGTTAAAATTACAATGCCAAATGGCCTCTTACTGTTGCTGGTGCCCGTTCCCGGCACTGAGGCTGTAGGTGGTGGGGATAGTAAGACAAGATAAGAGATGGCCGCGTCCTGGTCCACTAGCGTGCGTTCCACCGCTAGTTGTCCATCAACCAGTGAGACCGGAAGTGCGTGGCTATGCGTGCGCGCTTGGATACCGCCTCGACGTCACGTTTCAGTTAAACCGTCTTCAGGAAGCGTATCCAGCACACGCAACAGACATCTATTATATAGGTCTGTTTATCAGCCTGTGGGAGGGGCAATCGGATCATGTGACAGCCTCTGTCCCAGTTACCAAAGCTCACATATTAAACACATTATGGCTGTGCAAACTGTCTCCAATCATAAATCAATACATACATGTATCTGCTCGCTGCTTAAAATACCTGAAATGCATCTTTGAATTCTTATTTGGACATGTTGAATTTGTTTAAAACTCTGTCATTTTTAATATGCTATGCAATGGGTCCATAGTGTTCTGTGCGCCATCTAGAGGGGTTATGTGGTATTGTGCAAAATAGCACCAGTATTCTAAATCCATCTAGATGCAGTGCGTTTTTAGTTCTCCCAGTTATATTATTATTTAATATGTGTGCCATTTGCGTAGCCTGTAAATTAGTTAAAATAGGTTATAAAATAATAAAAATAATAAAAATTATACAATCCAACTCGAGTAATACAAGGAGTGTGTATGTAACTATAGTTGTAAAACAATCAAAATTCTACACTCCAAGGCTCGGGTGGTGCAAGGAATGTATGTTTTCCCTCTACCCTTTTGTTTTGTGTGAGCCCAATTCAAGATGGGTTGGCCGATGGGTGATGTGCAAACTGCCCAGCCCCTTGGAGTGGGGATCTCCCAAAATCCTCTGGGTGTGTGTATGGAATGATGCACTAAACTGTTGGTTTGCTCACCCCATAGGTCTGCCGTTCACGTATCAGTTAAAAAACAATTAAGGTCGAGCTCTATATTGAGCCCTAGTGGTCGCATAGTCCTTAGACGATGTATCCATTGAGTCTCGTTCTGAGATACTGCCTTAGTAAGGTCAGTACCACGCCAATGTTTGGTAATCCTATCAATTCCATAGAATTTTAACAGACTTGGGTCCCTGTTGTGGTACAAGTCAAAATGCTTAGACACGCTGTGTTCTGGGTACCCTTTAATTATATTGGCCACGTGTTCGTTTATTCTGACTTTAAGTTCGCGGGTAGTCCGGCCCACGTATTGCAGAGTGCACGGACATTCTAGGACGTACGTTACAAATTTGGAATGGCATGTTATCAATGGTTTGATAGTGAATTCTTGTCCAGTTACACTGGACGTGAACTTACTGATCTTTTTTCCTTGCCTTTTTGTTTTCTTACAGGATCTGCAGCGGGTGCAGTAGTGGAAGCTAGATCCGTCCAGGAAAGTGTATGGCTTTTCTGGAGGATCTGGGACATTGGTGGCTACCATATTTCTCAGGCCTGGTGCTTTCTTATAGATAAAGGTGGGATGTTTCGGCAGGATTTTGACCAAATCCATGTCTTTTAAAAGTATAGGCCAAAACTCTTTGACAATTTTCTCCACACTTCTATATTGCCTGTTGTAACCTGATATAAAAGGTACATCTTCTTTTCTGGGGGGTCTCACTCTAGTTTCCAAGAGGGACTCCCTATCCATTGCCAAGACTTCTTGCTGCGTTTTCCACAATGCATTTTGGGTATAACCTTTTTCTATAAACTTCTCAGTTAATATTGCGGCTTGTAGTTCAAAATCCGCAACATCATCGCAGTTTCGACGGATCCTCATGTATTGCCCTTTTGGTATTGCACCCAGCCATTTTGGGTGATGGCAACTTGAAATAGGCACGAATCCGTTGCGGTCCGTTGGTTTAAAATACGTTTTTGTGAGGACCCGGCTGCCCTTTTTCGTTAGCGTAAGGTCCAAAAAATGGCTGGAAGTCTTACTGGACTCTGCTGTGAAACTGAGACCGTAGTTGTTGGTATTCATTTTGGATAAAAATTGTTCCAATGATGCTTGGGGACCTTCCCAGAATAGTAAAATATCGTCTATATACCTTCGGTAATATATAAGCGATGTAATATTGTCCTTAAAAATGGTCTCTTCCTCCCATCTGTTAAGTACCAGATTAGCTACACTGGGGGCATACCTGGCGCCCATTGCGACTCCTTTGATTTGCTTGTAGAAGTCTCCCTGGGCCCAGAAGTAGTTGTTTCCCATAGCTATTTTAAGACCCTTCACCAAATATCCAATTTGGGCCTGGGGTAATGAAGATTTTTCTTCCAAGGCCTCCTTTACTGCCAGAATTGCGTCTGCTTGCCGGATGTTGGTGTAAAGCGACTCTACGTCTACAGTTACCAACCACGTTTCCTCTGAAACTGTGATGGATGCTAACGATTTTATGAGTTCTTTGCTATCCTTGAGATAGGCTTTCCCCTGTACAACTAGGGGTTGGAGAAAGAAATCCAAATATTCTCCCACTCTGGAATAGAGTGATCCTATCCCACTGATGATGGGTCTTCCTGGTGGATGGGTCTTGTTTTTGTGTATCTTAGGCACAATGTAAAGGACAGGTGTGCGAGGTACTTTGGGCACTAGATAGTGTGCTTCTTTTTCCGTTAGGATGGATTGCACCTTCCCATCTTCCACCCATAGTGAAAGTTCTAATTTAAGTTTACCCAGCGGATCTCCCGAGAGTGGTAAATAGGTGTCAGTAGCACTCAGAAGACGGTCGATCTCTCCATAATAGTCCGCCCTCTTGAGTATGACTACCCCTCCGCCTTTGTCTGCTGGGCGTACTACTATGTTTTTATTCTGTTCCAATGCTTTAATTCCCTCCATCACCAATTTGTTACTATGAGTGGTGCGTTTAATTTCCAAATCTTGGATTTTCCCTTGCACCATACTTTTGAAGACTTCCACATGATGGTGAGTCCCTTTTTGTGGATTGAATACCGAACTGTTTCTTAACCCGCTGTGTTGGAATCCTGTATTTTCTGTTTGGGGTTCATATGTGGTTTGTTTTGAAAAATGTTTTTTAATGTTTAATTTTCTCACAAATTTTTCCACATCTATGAAGGCCTCAAATTTATCCAGGCATTTGTTGGGGGCGAATTTTAGACCCTGTGACAGGACTGTTAATTCTGCCTGAGAAAGGTCTACCCCCGCCAAATTGAAAATGCCTTCCCCTAGTTGTCCCTGGCTCTTTTTCTTCCCGGTTCCCCCTCTTTTGCCTCTGGTTCTGCGTTTATTTTCGGGGGCTGGGATGAATTGGTGGGAATCTTGTAGGGCTCGTTCCAGCCCCTCCATTCCCCCCCTGGCTGCTGTCCAGGGTGTTGTTGTCCCTGTTTGCCTCTATGGTTGCCCCTGGATTTGCCTCTAGGGGGTCTCTGGGCATACTGTTGGGGACCCTGATAATAGTTGGAATAGTTGTAATCCATTGGGCGATTGTCCAAGGGTGCAAACCGGTTGTAATTGGGTGCCATATATGGAGCAGGTTGATAATTATTAGGAGGTCCTGGATGGTACCCACTATTGTATGGGGGCTGGGGTGGGGGTCCCCTCCCTCCCTGCTGTTGAGGCCCTTGTGATGTTTTTTTCGTTTTTTTGGGGGTAGAGGACTGGGTTTTGAATTTGTTAGCGGCTAAGGTAACTAAATTGTGTACTTCGATGTCTCTATCTATGGAGGAATCTTTGGAGCCAATAGGGTCAGATTTGATCTGCCATTTGTATACCTTGGAGTCCTGGTAGTCTTTGGTATCCCTGTGGTACTTTTTTAATTTTTTGTTTTTTATATTCCCATCATATTTGGTCAGGTGACTTTGGAGGGTTTGAGCCCTCTCCAAGTACTCTTTGGATCCCATAAAGGGTCCCATAGATGTTTTGAGATCAGTGATATGGGCTTCTGTGATAACATTTTTAGCCTTACGTCTCCTGATCATTAATTGTAAGAGTTTTTGCTCGCAAGCATTAAAAAATTGGAACCATTCATCTGCTAGTGTGAGATCTTCCAAACCATCATTGGGGTAAACATCCCACCTCAGCCTCCTAGGTGTCTGGTTTTTGAGAATGTACATCTCAAAGGATGCTATATCCCACCATGCCCTGATCTGCTTTTCCATGTTGAACTGGAGCTGTTTAAAGCTCCTGTCCAGGTCCACATTGGGGCTGGGTTGTTGTTGGAATATTTCCTCTATGTTGGTTTGGCGACTCTGCATAAAATTAAAAACATCCATGGCTGCGTAGAAAGGAAGCCACCCAGTGGCTCAATAGTGTACAGGAAAAATAAATCTCGCGCCAAATGAATTACACTAAATTATATACTTGATAAATCAAGTGACTAACTGAGTGAAGCTGCTCCCAAATAAAATCAGGTGACTGACTTGCATATATTGTGTAGTGAGGTGAGGGGCGCTATATCAAAATAGTGGATGCGTGTCACAATGTGCGTTTGAGTAGTACACAGTGTAACTGTGTGCCCAAATCTATGTGAAAAACCAAACAGATTATAGTTTAAACTCTAAGTACAATAGTGCCAAATGCTGTGGAAAATAAATAAAAAAAAAAAAATTAAAATTAAATTAAAAGAATGTCCAGCAAATAAATAGTTAAGTGCAAAATGGATCCAGTGTTGTATCAAGTCCAGGTGCAAAATGCAAATAATCCAATCCCAAATCGCAGGGAAAAGTGCAAATGCTAAAGTGCTTGTGAATCTTCAAAATAGCCAAAGTGCGAGAAAGAAGTGATCCGCCTTCACCTATAGGTCACCAGAATAATAATGGATGGCTCCTTACCACACGGTGTTGACCAGATTACTTAAAATATGGTCAATCAGGCTTGTTTTAAATGAGGATCAGCAGGGTCTCATTGGATTCCAATGTCAGCGATTGCAGCAAATGGTGTACCAAGAAAGGAGAAGAGATACCACCATAGTGTAAAACCATTTAATATCCAAAAGTTAAAATTACAATGCCAAATGGCCTCTTACTGTTGCTGGTGCCCGTTCCCGGCACTGAGGCTGTAGGTGGTGGGGATAGTAAGACAAGATAAGAGATGGCCGCGTCCTGGTCCACTAGCGTGCGTTCCACCGCTAGTTGTCCATCAACCAGTGAGACCGGAAGTGCGTGGCTATGCGTGCGCGCTTGGATACCGCCTCGACGTCACGTTTCAGTTAAACCGTCTTCAGGAAGCGTATCCAGCACACGCAACAGACATCTATTATATAGGTCTGTTTATCAGCCTGTGGGAGGGGCAATCGGATCATGTGACAGCCTCTGTCCCAGTTACCAAAGCTCACATATTAAACACATTATGGCTGTGCAAACTGTCTCCAATCATAAATCAATACATACATGTATCTGCTCGCTGCTTAAAATACCTGAAATGCATCTTTGAATTCTTATTTGGACATGTTGAATTTGTTTAAAACTCTGTCATTTTTAATATGCTATGCAATGGGTCCATAGTGTTCTGTGCGCCATCTAGAGGGGTTATGTGGTATTGTGCAAAATAGCACCAGTATTCTAAATCCATCTAGATGCAGTGCGTTTTTAGTTCTCCCAGTTATATTATTATTTAATATGTGTGCCATTTGCGTAGCCTGTAAATTAGTTAAAATAGGTTATAAAATAATAAAAATAATAAAAATTATACAATCCAACTCGAGTAATACAAGGAGTGTGTATGTAACTATAGTTGTAAAACAATCAAAATTCTACACTCCAAGGCTCGGGTGGTGCAAGGAATGTATGTTTTCCCTCTACCCTTTTGTTTTGTGTGAGCCCAATTCAAGATGGGTTGGCCGATGGGTGATGTGCAAACTGCCCAGCCCCTTGGAGTGGGGATCTCCCAAAATCCTCTGGGTGTGTGTATGGAATGATGCACTAAACTGTTGGTTTGCTCACCCCATAGGTCTGCCGTTCACGTATCAGTTAAAAAACAATTAAGGTCGAGCTCTATATTGAGCCCTAGTGGTCGCATAGTCCTTAGACGATGTATCCATTGAGTCTCGTTCTGAGATACTGCCTTAGTAAGGTCAGTACCACGCCAATGTTTGGTAATCCTATCAATTCCATAGAATTTTAACAGACTTGGGTCCCTGTTGTGGTACAAGTCAAAATGCTTAGACACGCTGTGTTCTGGGTACCCTTTAATTATATTGGCCACGTGTTCGTTTATTCTGACTTTAAGTTCGCGGGTAGTCCGGCCCACGTATTGCAGAGTGCACGGACATTCTAGGACGTACGTTACAAATTTGGAATGGCATGTTATCAATGGTTTGATAGTGAATTCTTGTCCAGTGTAACTGGACATGAACTTACTGATCTTTTTTCCTTGCCTTTTTGTTTTCTTACAGGATCTGCAGCGGGTGCAGTAGTGGAAGCTAGATCCGTCCAGGAAAGTGTATGGCTTTTCTGGAGGATCTGGGACATTGGTGGCTACCATATTTCTCAGGCCTGGTGCTTTCTTATAGATAAAGGTGGGATGTTTCGGCAGGATTTTGACCAAATCCATGTCTTTTAAAAGTATAGGCCAAAACTCTTTGACAATTTTCTCCACACTTCTATATTGCCTGTTGTAACCTGATATAAAAGGTACATCTTCTTTTCTGGGGGGTCTCACTCTAGTTTCCAAGAGGGACTCCCTATCCATTGCCAAGACTTCTTGCTGCGTTTTCCACAATGCATTTTGGGTATAACCTTTTTCTATAAACTTCTCAGTTAATATTGCGGCTTGTAGTTCAAAATCCGCAACATCATCGCAGTTTCGACGGATCCTCATGTATTGCCCTTTTGGTATTGCACCCAGCCATTTTGGGTGATGGCAACTTGAAATAGGCACGAATCCGTTGCGGTCCGTTGGTTTAAAATACGTTTTTGTGAGGACCCGGCTGCCCTTTTTCGTTAGCGTAAGGTCCAAAAAATGGCTGGAAGTCTTACTGGACTCTGCTGTGAAACTGAGACCGTAGTTGTTGGTATTCATTTTGGATAAAAATTGTTCCAATGATGCTTGGGGACCTTCCCAGAATAGTAAAATATCGTCTATATACCTTCGGTAATATATAAGCGATGTAATATTGTCCTTAAAAATGGTCTCTTCCTCCCATCTGTTAAGTACCAGATTAGCTACACTGGGGGCATACCTGGCGCCCATTGCGACTCCTTTGATTTGCTTGTAGAAGTCTCCCTGGGCCCAGAAGTAGTTGTTTCCCATAGCTATTTTAAGACCCTTCACCAAATATCCAATTTGGGCCTGGGGTAATGAAGATTTTTCTTCCAAGGCCTCCTTTACTGCCAGAATTGCGTCTGCTTGCCGGATGTTGGTGTAAAGCGACTCTACGTCTACAGTTACCAACCACGTTTCCTCTGAAACTGTGATGGATGCTAACGATTTTATGAGTTCTTTGCTATCCTTGAGATAGGCTTTCCCCTGTACAACTAGGGGTTGGAGAAAGAAATCCAAATATTCTCCCACTCTGGAATAGAGTGATCCTATCCCACTGATGATGGGTCTTCCTGGTGGATGGGTCTTGTTTTTGTGTATCTTAGGCACAATGTAAAGGACAGGTGTGCGAGGTACTTTGGGCACTAGATAGTGTGCTTCTTTTTCCGTTAGGATGGATTGCACCTTCCCATCTTCCACCCATAGTGAAAGTTCTAATTTAAGTTTACCCAGCGGATCTCCCGAGAGTGGTAAATAGGTGTCAGTAGCACTCAGAAGACGGTCGATCTCTCCATAATAGTCCGCCCTCTTGAGTATGACTACCCCTCCGCCTTTGTCTGCTGGGCGTACTACTATGTTTTTATTCTGTTCCAATGCTTTAATTCCCTCCATCACCAATTTGTTACTATGAGTGGTGCGTTTAATTTCCAAATCTTGGATTTTCCCTTGCACCATACTTTTGAAGACTTCCACATGATGGTGAGTCCCTTTTTGTGGATTGAATACCGAACTGTTTCTTAACCCGCTGTGTTGGAATCCTGTATTTTCTGTTTGGGGTTCATATGTGGTTTGTTTTGAAAAATGTTTTTTAATGTTTAATTTTCTCACAAATTTTTCCACATCTATGAAGGCCTCAAATTTATCCAGGCATTTGTTGGGGGCGAATTTTAGACCCTGTGACAGGACTGTTAATTCTGCCTGAGAAAGGTCTACCCCCGCCAAATTGAAAATGCCTTCCCCTAGTTGTCCCTGGCTCTTTTTCTTCCCGGTTCCCCCTCTTTTGCCTCTGGTTCTGCGTTTATTTTCGGGGGCTGGGATGAATTGGTGGGAATCTTGTAGGGCTCGTTCCAGCCCCTCCATTCCCCCCCTGGCTGCTGTCCAGGGTGTTGTTGTCCCTGTTTGCCTCTATGGTTGCCCCTACAAGATTCCCACCAATTCATCCCAGCCCCCGAAAATAAACGCAGAACCAGAGGCAAAAGAGGGGGAACCGGGAAGAAAAAGAGCCAGGGACAACTAGGGGAAGGCATTTTCAATTTGGCGGGGGTAGACCTTTCTCAGGCAGAATTAACAGTCCTGTCACAGGGTCTAAAATTCGCCCCCAACAAATGCCTGGATAAATTTGAGGCCTTCATAGATGTGGAAAAATTTGTGAGAAAATTAAACATTAAAAAACATTTTTCAAAACAAACCACATATGAACCCCAAACAGAAAATACAGGATTCCAACACAGCGGGTTAAGAAACAGTTCGGTATTCAATCCACAAAAAGGGACTCACCATCATGTGGAAGTCTTCAAAAGTATGGTGCAAGGGAAAATCCAAGATTTGGAAATTAAACGCACCACTCATAGTAACAAATTGGTGATGGAGGGAATTAAAGCATTGGAACAGAATAAAAACATAGTAGTACGCCCAGCAGACAAAGGCGGAGGGGTAGTCATACTCAAGAGGGCGGACTATTATGGAGAGATCGACCGTCTTCTGAGTGCTACTGACACCTATTTACCACTCTCGGGAGATCCGCTGGGTAAACTTAAATTAGAACTTTCACTATGGGTGGAAGATGGGAAGGTGCAATCCATCCTAACGGAAAAAGAAGCACACTATCTAGTGCCCAAAGTACCTCGCACACCTGTCCTTTACATTGTGCCTAAGATACACAAAAACAAGACCCATCCACCAGGAAGACCCATCATCAGTGGGATAGGATCACTCTATTCCAGAGTGGGAGAATATTTGGATTTCTTTCTCCAACCCCTAGTTGTACAGGGGAAAGCCTATCTCAAGGATAGCAAAGAACTCATAAAATCGTTAGCATCCATCACAGTTTCAGAGGAAACGTGGTTGGTAACTGTAGACGTAGAGTCGCTTTACACCAACATCCGGCAAGCAGACGCAATTCTGGCAGTAAAGGAGGCCTTGGAAGAAAAATCTTCATTACCCCAGGCCCAAATTGGATATTTGGTGAAGGGTCTTAAAATAGCTATGGGAAACAACTACTTCTGGGCCCAGGGAGACTTCTACAAGCAAATCAAAGGAGTCGCAATGGGCGCCAGGTATGCCCCCAGTGTAGCTAATCTGGTACTTAACAGATGGGAGGAAGAGACCATTTTTAAGGACAATATTACATCGCTTATATATTACCGAAGGTATATAGACGATATTTTACTATTCTGGGAAGGTCCCCAAGCATCATTGGAACAATTTTTATCCAAAATGAATACCAACAACTACGGTCTCAGTTTCACAGCAGAGTCCAGTAAGACTTCCAGCCATTTTTTGGACCTTACGCTAACGAAAAAGGGCAGCCGGGTCCTCACAAAAACGTATTTTAAACCAACGGACCGCAACGGATTCGTGCCTATTTCAAGTTGCCATCACCCAAAATGGCTGGGTGCAATACCAAAAGGGCAATACATGAGGATCCGTCGAAACTGCGATGATGTTGCGGATTTTGAACTACAAGCCGCAATATTAACTGAGAAGTTTATAGAAAAAGGTTATACCCAAAATGCATTGTGGAAAACGCAGCAAGAAGTCTTGGCAATGGATAGGGAGTCCCTCTTGGAAACTAGAGTGAGACCCCCCAGAAAAGAAGATGTACCTTTTATATCAGGTTACAACAGGCAATATAGAAGTGTGGAGAAAATTGTCAAAGAGTTTTGGCCTATACTTTTAAAAGACATGGATTTGGTCAAAATCCTGCCGAAACATCCCACCTTTATCTATAAGAAAGCACCAGGCCTGAGAAATATGGTAGCCACCAATGTCCCAGATCCTCCAGAAAAGCCATACACTTTCCTGGACGGATCTAGCTTCCACTACTGCACCCGCTGCAGATCCTGTAAGAAAACAAAAAGGCAAGGAAAAAAGATCAGTAAGTTCACGTCCAGTGTAACTGGACAAGAATTCACTATCAAACCATTGATAACATGCCATTCCAAATTTGTAACGTACGTCCTAGAATGTCCGTGCACTCTGCAATACGTGGGCCGGACTACCCGCGAACTTAAAGTCAGAATAAACGAACACGTGGCCAATATAATTAAAGGGTACCCAGAACACAGCGTGTCTAAGCATTTTGACTTGTACCACAACAGGGACCCAAGTCTGTTAAAATTCTATGGAATTGATAGGATTACCAAACATTGGCGTGGTACTGACCTTACTAAGGCAGTATCTCAGAACGAGACTCAATGGATACATCGTCTAAGGACTATGCGACCACTAGGGCTCAATATAGAGCTCGACCTTAATTGTTTTTTAACTGATACGTGAACGGCAGACCTATGGGGTGAGCAAACCAACAGTTTAGTGCATCATTCCATACACACACCCAGAGGATTTTGGGAGATCCCCACTCCAAGGGGCTGGGCAGTTTGCACATCACCCATCGGCCAACCCATCTTGAATTGGGCTCACACAAAACAAAAGGGTAGAGGGAAAACATACATTCCTTGCACCACCCGAGCCTTGGAGTGTAGAATTTTGATTGTTTTACAACTATAGTTACATACACACTCCTTGTATTACTCGAGTTGGATTGTATAATTTTTATTATTTTTATTATTTTATAACCTATTTTAACTAATTTACAGGCTACGCAAATGGCACACATATTAAATAATAATATAACTGGGAGAACTAAAAACGCACTGCATCTAGATGGATTTAGAATACTGGTGCTATTTTGCACAATACCACATAACCCCTCTAGATGGCGCACAGAACACTATGGACCCATTGCATAGCATATTAAAAATGACAGAGTTTTAAACAAATTCAACATGTCCAAATAAGAATTCAAAGATGCATTTCAGGTATTTTAAGCAGCGAGCAGATACATGTATGTATTGATTTATGATTGGAGACAGTTTGCACAGCCATAATGTGTTTAATATGTGAGCTTTGGTAACTGGGACAGAGGCTGTCACATGATCCGATTGCCCCTCCCACAGGCTGATAAACAGACCTATATAATAGATGTCTGTTGCGTGTGCTGGATACGCTTCCTGAAGACGGTTTAACTGAAACGTGACGTCGAGGCGGTATCCAAGCGCGCACGCATAGCCACGCACTTCCGGTCTCACTGGTTGATGGACAACTAGCGGTGGAACGCACGCTAGTGGACCAGGACGCGGCCATCTCTTATCTTGTCTTACTATCCCCACCACCTACAGCCTCAGTGCCGGGAACGGGCACCAGCAACAGTAAGAGGCCATTTGGCATTGTAATTTTAACTTTTGGATATTAAATGGTTTTACACTATGGTGGTATCTCTTCTCCTTTCTTGGTACACCATTTGCTGCAATCGCTGACATTGGAATCCAATGAGACCCTGCTGATCCTCATTTAAAACAAGCCTGATTGACCATATTTTAAGTAATCTGGTCAACACCGTGTGGTAAGGAGCCATCCATTATTATTCTGGTGACCTATAGGTGAAGGCGGATCACTTCTTTCTCGCACTTTGGCTATTTTGAAGATTCACAAGCACTTTAGCATTTGCACTTTTCCCTGCGATTTGGGATTGGATTATTTGCATTTTGCACCTGGACTTGATACAACACTGGATCCATTTTGCACTTAACTATTTATTTGCTGGACATTCTTTTAATTTAATTTTAATTTTTTTTTTTTTTATTTATTTTCCACAGCATTTGGCACTATTGTACTTAGAGTTTAAACTATAATCTGTTTGGTTTTTCACATAGATTTGGGCACACAGTTACACTGTGTACTACTCAAACGCACATTGTGACACGCATCCACTATTTTGATATAGCGCCCCTCACCTCACTACACAATATATGCAAGTCAGTCACCTGATTTTATTTGGGAGCAGCTTCACTCAGTTAGTCACTTGATTTATCAAGTATATAATTTAGTGTAATTCATTTGGCGCGAGATTTATTTTTCCTGTACACTATTGAGCCACTGGGTGGCTTCCTTTCTACGCAGCCATGGATGTTTTTAATTTTATGCAGAGTCGCCAAACCAACATAGAGGAAATATTCCAACAACAACCCAGCCCCAATGTGGACCTGGACAGGAGCTTTAAACAGCTCCAGTTCAACATGGAAAAGCAGATCAGGGCATGGTGGGATATAGCATCCTTTGAGATGTACATTCTCAAAAACCAGACACCTAGGAGGCTGAGGTGGGATGTTTACCCCAATGATGGTTTGGAAGATCTCACACTAGCAGATGAATGGTTCCAATTTTTTAATGCTTGCGAGCAAAAACTCTTACAATTAATGATCAGGAGACGTAAGGCTAAAAATGTTATCACAGAAGCCCATATCACTGATCTCAAAACATCTATGGGACCCTTTATGGGATCCAAAGAGTACTTGGAGAGGGCTCAAACCCTCCAAAGTCACCTGACCAAATATGATGGGAATATAAAAAACAAAAAATTAAAAAAGTACCACAGGGATACCAAAGACTACCAGGACTCCAAGGTATACAAATGGCAGATCAAATCTGACCCTATTGGCTCCAAAGATTCCTCCATAGATAGAGACATCGAAGTACACAATTTAGTTACCTTAGCCGCTAACAAATTCAAAACCCAGTCCTCTACCCCCAAAAAAACGAAAAAAACATCACAAGGGCCTCAACAGCAGGGAGGGAGGGGACCCCCACCCCAGCCCCCATACAATAGTGGGTACCATCCAGGACCTCCTAATAATTATCAACCTGCTCCATATATGGCACCCAATTACAACCGGTTTGCACCCTTGGACAATCGCCCAATGGATTACAACTATTCCAACTATTATCAGGGTCCCCAACAGTATGCCCAGAGACCCCCTAGAGGCAAATCCAGGGGCAACCATAGAGGCAAACAGGGACAACAACACCCTGGACAGCAGCCAGGGGGGGAATGGAGGGGCTGGAACGAGCCCTACAAGATTCCCACCAATTCATCCCAGCCCCCGAAAATAAACGCAGAACCAGAGGCAAAAGAGGGGGAACCGGGAAGAAAAAGAGCCAGGGACAACTAGGGGAAGGCATTTTCAATTTGGCGGGGGTAGACCTTTCTCAGGCAGAATTAACAGTCCTGTCACAGGGTCTAAAATTCGCCCCAACAAATGCCTGGATAAATTTGAGGCCTTCATAGATGTGGAAAAATTTGTGAGAAAATTAAACATTAAAAAACATTTTTCAAAACAAACCACATATGAACCCCAAACAGAAAATACAGGATTCCAACACAGCGGGTTAAGAAACAGTTCGGTATTCAATCCACAAAAAGGGACTCACCATCATGTGGAAGTCTTCAAAAGTATGGTGCAAGGGAAAATCCAAGATTTGGAAATTAAACGCACCACTCATAGTAACAAATTGGTGATGGAGGGAATTAAAGCATTGGAACAGAATAAAAACATAGTAGTACGCCCAGCAGACAAAGGCGGAGGGGTAGTCATACTCAAGAGGGCGGACTATTATGGAGAGATCGACCGTCTTCTGAGTGCTACTGACACCTATTTACCACTCTCGGGAGATCCGCTGGGTAAACTTAAATTAGAACTTTCACTATGGGTGGAAGATGGGAAGGTGCAATCCATCCTAACGGAAAAAGAAGCACACTATCTAGTGCCCAAAGTACCTCGCACACCTGTCCTTTACATTGTGCCTAAGATACACAAAAACAAGACCCATCCACCAGGAAGACCCATCATCAGTGGGATAGGATCACTCTATTCCAGAGTGGGAGAATATTTGGATTTCTTTCTCCAACCCCTAGTTGTACAGGGGAAAGCCTATCTCAAGGATAGCAAAGAACTCATAAAATCGTTAGCATCCATCACAGTTTCAGAGGAAACGTGGTTGGTAACTGTAGACGTAGAGTCGCTTTACACCAACATCCGGCAAGCAGACGCAATTCTGGCAGTAAAGGAGGCCTTGGAAGAAAAATCTTCATTACCCCAGGCCCAAATTGGATATTTGGTGAAGGGTCTTAAAATAGCTATGGGAAACAACTACTTCTGGGCCCAGGGAGACTTCTACAAGCAAATCAAAGGAGTCGCAATGGGCGCCAGGTATGCCCCCAGTGTAGCTAATCTGGTACTTAACAGATGGGAGGAAGAGACCATTTTTAAGGACAATATTACATCGCTTATATATTACCGAAGGTATATAGACGATATTTTACTATTCTGGGAAGGTCCCCAAGCATCATTGGAACAATTTTTATCCAAAATGAATACCAACAACTACGGTCTCAGTTTCACAGCAGAGTCCAGTAAGACTTCCAGCCATTTTTTGGACCTTACGCTAACGAAAAAGGGCAGCCGGGTCCTCACAAAAACGTATTTTAAACCAACGGACCGCAACGGATTCGTGCCTATTTCAAGTTGCCATCACCCAAAATGGCTGGGTGCAATACCAAAAGGGCAATACATGAGGATCCGTCGAAACTGCGATGATGTTGCGGATTTTGAACTACAAGCCGCAATATTAACTGAGAAGTTTATAGAAAAAGGTTATACCCAAAATGCATTGTGGAAAACGCAGCAAGAAGTCTTGGCAATGGATAGGGAGTCCCTCTTGGAAACTAGAGTGAGACCCCCCAGAAAAGAAGATGTACCTTTTATATCAGGTTACAACAGGCAATATAGAAGTGTGGAGAAAATTGTCAAAGAGTTTTGGCCTATACTTTTAAAAGACATGGATTTGGTCAAAATCCTGCCGAAACATCCCACCTTTATCTATAAGAAAGCACCAGGCCTGAGAAATATGGTAGCCACCAATGTCCCAGATCCTCCAGAAAAGCCATACACTTTCCTGGACGGATCTAGCTTCCACTACTGCACCCGCTGCAGATCCTGTAAGAAAACAAAAAGGCAAGGAAAAAAGATCAGTAAGTTCACGTCCAGTGTAACTGGACAAGAATTCACTATCAAACCATTGATAACATGCCATTCCAAATTTGTAACGTACGTCCTAGAATGTCCGTGCACTCTGCAATACGTGGGCCGGACTACCCGCGAACTTAAAGTCAGAATAAACGAACACGTGGCCAATATAATTAAAGGGTACCCAGAACACAGCGTGTCTAAGCATTTTGACTTGTACCACAACAGGGACCCAAGTCTGTTAAAATTCTATGGAATTGATAGGATTACCAAACATTGGCGTGGTACTGACCTTACTAAGGCAGTATCTCAGAACGAGACTCAATGGATACATCGTCTAAGGACTATGCGACCACTAGGGCTCAATATAGAGCTCGACCTTAATTGTTTTTTAACTGATACGTGAACGGCAGACCTATGGGGTGAGCAAACCAACAGTTTAGTGCATCATTCCATACACACACCCAGAGGATTTTGGGAGATCCCCACTCCAAGGGGCTGGGCAGTTTGCACATCACCCATCGGCCAACCCATCTTGAATTGGGCTCACACAAAACAAAAGGGTAGAGGGAAAACATACATTCCTTGCACCACCCGAGCCTTGGAGTGTAGAATTTTGATTGTTTTACAACTATAGTTACATACACACTCCTTGTATTACTCGAGTTGGATTGTATAATTTTTATTATTTTTATTATTTTATAACCTATTTTAACTAATTTACAGGCTACGCAAATGGCACACATATTAAATAATAATATAACTGGGAGAACTAAAAACGCACTGCATCTAGATGGATTTAGAATACTGGTGCTATTTTGCACAATACCACATAACCCCTCTAGATGGCGCACAGAACACTATGGACCCATTGCATAGCATATTAAAAATGACAGAGTTTTAAACAAATTCAACATGTCCAAATAAGAATTCAAAGATGCATTTCAGGTATTTTAAGCAGCGAGCAGATACATGTATGTATTGATTTATGATTGGAGACAGTTTGCACAGCCATAATGTGTTTAATATGTGAGCTTTGGTAACTGGGACAGAGGCTGTCACATGATCCGATTGCCCCTCCCACAGGCTGATAAACAGACCTATATAATAGATGTCTGTTGCGTGTGCTGGATACGCTTCCTGAAGACGGTTTAACTGAAACGTGACGTCGAGGCGGTATCCAAGCGCGCACGCATAGCCACGCACTTCCGGTCTCACTGGTTGATGGACAACTAGCGGTGGAACGCACGCTAGTGGACCAGGACGCGGCCATCTCTTATCTTGTCTTACTATCCCCACCACCTACAGCCTCAGTGCCGGGAACGGGCACCAGCAACAGTAAGAGGCCATTTGGCATTGTAATTTTAACTTTTGGATATTAAATGGTTTTACACTATGGTGGTATCTCTTCTCCTTTCTTGGTACACCATTTGCTGCAATCGCTGACATTGGAATCCAATGAGACCCTGCTGATCCTCATTTAAAACAAGCCTGATTGACCATATTTTAAGTAATCTGGTCAACACCGTGTGGTAAGGAGCCATCCATTATTATTCTGGTGACCTATAGGTGAAGGCGGATCACTTCTTTCTCGCACTTTGGCTATTTTGAAGATTCACAAGCACTTTAGCATTTGCACTTTTCCCTGCGATTTGGGATTGGATTATTTGCATTTTGCACCTGGACTTGATACAACACTGGATCCATTTTGCACTTAACTATTTATTTGCTGGACATTCTTTTAATTTAATTTTAATTTTTTTTTTTTTTTTTTATTTATTTTCCACAGCATTTGGCACTATTGTACTTAGAGTTTAAACTATAATCTGTTTGGTTTTTCACATAGATTTGGGCACACAGTTACACTGTGTACTACTCAAACGCACATTGTGACACGCATCCACTATTTTGATATAGCGCCCCTCACCTCACTACACAATGGTCTTTGCATTGGTGAATGTTTTGAACACTACCATCGCTACCATACACTAGTGCAGTTTTAGCATAGGGTACAGCAATACACAGAATAGGTGTGGAAGGGGGTGCGCCTCCCCAAAACACGTTAGAGTTTTCTGTGCATGTCCATGCACTGTGTTTATGGCTTTTTGTCAGTTGCATTTTGTGAGTACCCACTTTTACACAAACATTTCTTCTTATTAAAATATCTCTGGTAATGCACTAGGTGTGCACGCCTTCCATTTCTTGTAGTTCCTTTCCGATTACCCCATCTGAGGAAGGCAACATCTACCTAGCTTTGGCATACCATATATACCTTTCACACCACCATTTTATCTAATATCTTTTTTTACGCCACACCTTGGAAGACCTATTAGTGCTGGAAGTGACTGTGTTTTTTGTATTTCTACATTCATGGTTTCAGAGCAGTTCTTCTAATACATTTTTTTATTTATTTTTTATTTTTTGCACTGTAATGCCATATACATTTATATAAAGCATATAGGCTTCTACTGATTCACTAATTCAGTGTTATTTTAACAATAGGATCGAGCACATCGCATAGGTCAAACAAAAACTGTCCGTGTATTCCGTCTTATTACTGACAATACAGTGGAAGAACGGATTGTGGAAAGAGCTGAGATGAAATTGAGACTGGACTCCATAGTCATACAACAAGGTATTGCATGATTAAAGACAAATTCCTGGTATAAATATTTTATACATTCAGTAGTTACATTGTTCAAGCTTGGACTAATGTAACTATTTATATACCATACCTGACCAATACCCCTAGAAACCTGAAATCACTGAAGTAGACACCGCTACCCTAGTGATCTCCACTTTCTTCCGGGTCCCAAGCCGAGCAGCTTCCCTACTGCATTCTATAAACAGGAGGTTGGGGCCACTTGGCACAGTTGCCATTTAAAGAATGCTTTGCATTTTCTGAATGAATGCAAAGCATGCTCTGATTGGACACAGTGGAGAGCAAGACATCACCACCCTCAACCTCATCAAATCAGCGAATTGTTTGCATTCATTCAGAAAATGCAAAGCATTCTCTAAATGGCACCCATGCCAAGTAACCTCCTGTTCTCAGAATGCTGCAGGGCAGCTGCTCGGCCTAGGACCTGGAATCAAGTAGAGATAACTGGGATAGCAGTATTTGTTTCAGTGATTTCCAGCTTCCAGGGGCATCGACCAGGTATAGTATATGCATAATTACATTGGTCCAAACTGGACCAATTTATACATGTAAAAAAAACACGATGTTTGCCATACCAATAGTCCCGTGTTTGCTGCAGACTGGTGAAAAAAAAGAGCTTTTCAACTCACAGGCTGATAATCTTTTTATGATTATGTCACTATTATTACCATAAACAGAGCACACATAAAATACAATAGCTTGCTTTTTTTTTTTTTTTTTGCCTTCACTGCCTCTTTAATCTCTCAAAACATGGGATAGACATAGGTCTGTACTGCAGCTTGGTTAAGCAGATGAAAGTCTGTTGACATCACAAATCAAACAACCAGCAGCTCAAGCTCTTTAAAGCAAAATTCTAACACAGGTTGTGTTTTTACACATTTCAGTTACTTTGCAAGGCTGAGTAAGCAATGTCTGTTAAAATGCATGGTCTATTTTAAGGCAAATGCATGTCTGCTGGTCTGGCAAACATTTACTGAATTTTTAGAGTATTATTATTTTTTTGCTTTCAACCATACTGCAGTATATGAAGAACTGGATGCTTAAAAGACAATGATTGCCAAAAGACAAACCTTTATTCTTGGATGCTGCTTTGTCCTAATTAATTGTATCAGTCCAGTCCAGTAAGTTAATATGAAATATGATAATGAAGATAATCAAAACTAGAAGTGTATTATTATCACAACCAGGGATGTAGATCATCTGTATTGCTTATAGTTGGCATTGGTGAACTTGAGGTGCCTAGCATGCACAAGTTACTAATATGAGACAATGCAGTTTTACAACAGAAAATGCATTGGTTATGGTTTAAAAACAGTCTGATTAATCCCAAAACCAAAAATATAATAATACTGAAGTTCACCTATCCTTAAATTTGGTGGTTGGCATTAGTTTTCTTTTTTTAATGCTTTTTTCATTCCGTTTTTACCTTGTGATCTGGCCAGTAACACACCTCCTGTATTTAAGTGCCCCTACCCTGGACGAAGGAGAACAGGGGCACATTTGGACAGCAGCATTCTCAATCTGTGGCAAGGGGGGTGTTAGATGTACTAGCAGATTTTGATACACTAGCAAATTAAAGCCATTTTTCAGCTCATTCTGCAGTTACACAAGCAGTTACCGCAACAGCTTTTTTTTTAACTTTTGGGATAAAGGTTTTTCATGAATAAATAAAACCAGATTATTGTAAGCACACATGTCAGTGTTAAATGGTCAAGTTTGATCATTGGAGGAGAGTACACTGAGTTTCCAGCATAGCTAGAGAACTGACATTGGTGTGCTCTCCTACTTAGTGTGGTCAGTTTTTAATAGAAAAGGGACTGATAGGAACACCAGAGATTTCACACAAAGGAAGCAATACAAAGAGAACAGGGTAATTTATCATACAAGTATGTGGTACAGCAGCCACTTATCAGGAATATGAAGTGTAGTGGTAACAAATACTTTAACTGCTAAAAAAATGAATGCAGCTGTCACAAGAAAAAAAAAGGGGGAAATTTGGACTTTAAATGAGGTGTGCTTTTAATAATTGGTAAGGTAACCCATATAAGCAAAATAAAGATAAGTAAACCTTAAGGAAAGCAAAAATAATGAAAACAGGTACTTTAATTCGATAGTCCCAACGGCAGAACATAAAACACTGTAATACATAGAGATGATAATTAATATGATGAAGCATATACAGTACATCGCAAGTAGATGGAATCATAACACATGAACATACACTTATAAAACTTAAAGCTGATTGCATAAAAGATCTTAAAGGAGAACTATGGGAATCCTGTTTTTTGCAGATTAATACTTAACTAGGTTGATGCAGCATCGGTCTGGCGCCTCTTCATTGACAAAACCAAGGCACTGAACACCGCCAATGGCTCAGTTCTCACTGCTCCCCAAACAGAGAGCTGCTGACTGTCAATCAGCAGCTCTCCTGCTCTGCTTCTCCATGCTCATTGAAGCGCTGAGCTGTGGAGGCGCGGGGAGCAGCCGTCTAAGCGTCTCGTTGAGAGGCTGAGACAGCCATCAATCCAGGCACCTGGTGGATCCAGACTTCCAGAGTCGTGATGACGCGGTGCCTGGACTGATCTTGGTGACATCAGCAGAGAGCGCACTTCAGACAGCTCTCTGCTGAAAATGGGTCACAGGAGTGCAAAATGAATTGCACATCTGTCACCCATAGGAGAAGTCCAGCAGAATGAGCTCAGGCTGGACTTCTCCTTTAATGAATATAAAATGGTTTATAGTAAATAAATGTTCATATAAAAGCCAAGACATCTAAGAATTGGTGAGCTGCAGTATAATACATATTTGCTTTTGGGTTTAATACCACTTTAAGCATGAATACTAGAGAGAATCTTTCTTAAGAATAAACATGAATGACATGGGAAAAGACTGCCAAGTTGCTGTCAGTATCACAGCCAAAAAATCATCTGATTGATCAACACAAAAAGTGGAGTTAAGGTCCAGGATAATCAAATATTGTGTGAATACATTACAAGGGGCATGTGTATTCTTACTTGAATCTTGGTAAGTGTGTATTTCTCTATATCTCTGCAGTAATCCATTCTTAAACTTTGCGTTGGTGCAGGAGCTTTCTGTAATAAAGACCAGTTACTGCTCTCTCTCCTTGTGCAGTTTGTCTGGTCTTGTATCCGCCCCTCCTCTAGTTTTCTGCTGACAGCCTGTAGTGTGTGGGCCTGCTGGGTCTCTCCCACAGCTCTGCTCCCTGTACAGGCTGTGTAGCACAGTAATGATGTCACGGCTAGTTTTACAAGGTAATTACTGACATTTGCAAAATACCTTTATATCCCTTGTGGCTATTAGGAATATATTACAATTATTATTTTTGTGCCTGGGAATTTAGATTTTAAATCATTTTGTATTTTCAATTTTTTTAAGACATTCACATTCAGCAAATTTATCATGAGTAGAGTTAATATGGAATGTTTGTGGAACTTTGCACTAAAGATAACTAAGAATTTTATACAGGAGTCACAAAGCTTTTTACAAAAGAGGTATTTAAGGGTCCTTTCACACGTGCGGACCGTTTTTTAGATCAGTTTTTTATCATCAGTTGATCCGTTTTTCATCCGTTTTACATCCGTTTTACATCCGTTTTTCATCAGTTGTCATCTGTTTTCATCCGTTTTTCCATCCGTTTTTTTTTTTAGTTAGAACTTTATTTTTATTACATATTTTGATGAAAAACGGATGTTAGCGGATCGGATGTTAAACGGATTGTCCGCTAATATCCGTTTTTCGTCCGTTACGTTTTTTTGACGGAAGAAAAATAGGGTTTTCTTACGTTCAAAAAAACGGAGCTTAACGGAGACGGATGTTAACGGACGTTAGCGGATGCCCATCCGCTAACGTACGCTATCCCATTGGAAAGCATTGCAGTCCGTAAACGGACGTATGAAAAAACGGACGAACGGTCCGCACGTGTGAAAGGACCCTTACTGTCTGTAATGCCCTGTACACACGATTGGTTCATCTGATGAAAACGGTCCGATAGACCATTTTCATCGGACGAACCGATCGTGTTGTGGGCCCCATCGTTTTTTTTTCCCATCGGTGAAAAAAAATAGAACCTGTTTTAAAATTTTCTGATGGCTAAAAAATCGTCTGTGGGGAAATCCTTCGGTCAAAAATCCACGCATGCTCAGAATCAAGTCGACGCATGCTCGGATGCATCAAACTTCATTTTTCTCAGCACGTCGTAGTGTTTTATGTCACCGCGTTGGACACAATCGGATTTTTAACTGATGGTGTGTAGGCAAGACTGATGAAAGCCAGCTTCATCGGATATTTGATGAAAAAATCCATCGGTCCTTTTTCATCGGATGAACCGATCGCGTGTACGTGGCATAAGACTTTTCGGGGAGGTGAGAGAAATGGTGCATTTTTATTGCCATTCAAGGTGATGTCAGGAAGGGGACTATACAGGCATCATTAGGCAGGAGATTACTGTACTAAATAGTGCCAGTGAAAGATTGCTGGGTACTGGAACTATCTTTGTTGTAGCAAGCATCACCCACTGCACTCTGCAGTTAGTGGCTTCCACCATATGACTTGAATGCAAAGCCGTCTCATTGCAGGGAACATTTTATAGCAACCAGCAGGCCATAGTTTGGTGACTGCTTCTTTAAAGTAACCTTGAGCTTCCTTTAAAAATCACTACATTCATGTATTTTGTGTCTCCAACACTGAGAAAGTGGTATAGAACTGGTGGCTCAGAAGCCAAATGGGACCTTCCAACCCATGGGCGTCCACTGAAATTTTTTCAGGGAGGGGCGATTTGGCAGCGGCGATAAACAGTCGCATTTAACCCTTTCTTCAAACACCAGCGGGGATTAAACGTGCCCCACTAGTGGCCGAATAGCGCAGCTAAAACGATGGTAAAGCGTCACTTTTTAGCGGCGCTTTACTGATAACGCGGCCAGCTGGCAGTTTGAAATAGCTCTTGAGATAATTCATCTTCACTCCCTGCCCATATAAATATAGCCTAGAGAATGTACAGACCCCCCTTCAGCACAGATGGACCTCCCATTCAGCACAGACCCCCCCCTTCAGCACAGATGGACCCCCCCCATTCAGCACAAACCCCCCTTCAGCACAGATGGACCCCCCTCCCCCATCCCATTCAGTACCTCAGATCAGCCATCACCACAGCACAGTCACAGCAGGTTCCCTCCCCCTGTGTACACATAAACACTGGAGGGGGGGGTGGCTTCACTCTGCTCGCTGTGCCTGTGTGACATCCAGCCCGGGACCGCTCAGACAGCCCGCAGCCACAAAACTCAACACCTTCTCGATTTTCCAGGGGGGGTCAATTGCCCCCCCTTGCCCTATGGAGCGGACGCCCATGTTCCAACCCATGACATTTTAAAGTCATGTTAAAAATAACTTTGGTTTTAGCCACCTACAGATTTCTGAGGAAAAGATAAAGGTGAAATAAAAACCTGCATTAACCCCGCCAACTGCTGGCATACCAATTACTGGTGGTACTGTTTGATAGTTTACAAGCTCTTGAAGCTGTCCATTATTACTGTTTTTAAGGTACTTAAAAGGGGGAAGATCAGGTTTTATTGTAGAAAACTTGACACACTATCCTATTTGCCTTGTGGCTAAGCAAAATTTGAAAGTTTGTGCAATGTTTACGAAGAGTTCAGGCTGTGTCTTGGGGTGGGCAAATAAAATGCTGTTCCCGACTTTTATAGACAAAGGGTTATTGATATATACTATATGTATTTTCTGTTGTTAGGAAGGCTGATAGATCAACAGTCAAACAAGCTTGCCAAGGATGAGATGCTCCAGATGATTCGCTATGGTGCCACCCATGTATTTGCATCAAAGGACAGTGAGCTGTCTGAGGAAGACATTACAACCATATTGGAGAGGGGGGAAAAGAAGGTAACTGCTGTTTCTTTGTCAGTTCATCACCTCGTTGATCAATAAATACGTCCCATTTTATTGAAGCAAAAGGTAATACTGTCTTGGAAAAAGTATTTATTTGGAGGGCAGTTTTCTCTGCTGCCCCTCAGTGTATAAATAATAAATCTTTGTTGATGAAATTTTAAAAATAGAGTGATTAAAGTAAATAATTATAATATAAATAAAAATAAAGCACTCTACCGCATCCTTCCTTTACTGGTTTAGTTGAGGCTGAGGCCCTCCACTGTTGCCAGCTTGTGAGACTGGTATCGGTGTTTGTTCTGCAGTAGATAGATACATCTACGGCTTTACTGAGAGTGACAATGTCCGCTCTGGTACTAGCTGCAACAATAGATGACTGCTTTCAATGGAGGCTATAAAGTAGAACTATAGGCAAAACTTTTTTTTTCATTTTGGATAGAGTAGGTAAGGGAAGGGTTCTAACCCCCGTCAGTGTATTTTTTACCATGTGTCCCATTGGGGAGCTTCAATTTCACTTCCTGTCCCATAGCTAAAACAGGAAGTGAGGGAAAATCCTTGCAAACTAAAGCCCCGTACACACGATCCGAAAATCGTACGAAAAATGCCGCTTTCGAAACGATCGTACGATAATCGGATTGTTTGTACAGAGCTTCCGAGAGCCGATCAGGACAGTTCATCCGATTTTATTCTATCGGACATGCACGGAATTTTTTTTCGTACGATGCCAGATCGTACGATTTTCGTTTAATCAGTTCAGCTGTCGTTCGAAAATGCAATACAAATGCATTACAACACATGACATCACTTCCGATTTTTTATTCTGCCGTACGAGAATTTTCGTGACTTTAGTAAACTCATGAGATTAGCATAAAAAAAACGGACGATCATTCGTCCGATAATCGGATCGTGTGTACCGGGCACTAGGGAATTCCTTAGGGACCCTCAGGTCACCAAAACGAGTGTCCCAATTGGAATTTCCCCTCTATTACTTTTCTGGGCATAACCCAAAATTTGGGATTTTCTTTTACTTTTACTTTCAATAATAATGGTAAACAGGACAAAGATAGAGGGTGAATCTCCCCAATGTGGGAACAGACAGCAATAAAAACTGACAGCTGTTCTAATCTTTTTCCACTCTATCCAAAACTAAAAAAAGTGTCCCTTATAGGTTTAGTGTTTAGGGCTCAGTTTCTTTTTTCAACATACAAGTTTATGTGAATGCAAAGCAACTCAAAGGAAATTAGAAGCAACTTGTGTATAATTAGATAAAATTCAGAAGTACACCAACTGTTGCCATTTTTTAGAAACCTTACTCGTGCATTAATTATGAACCAAGGAAGGTCATTCTAGATTTCTGTGCAGATCATTGGCTTATACTGGATGTAGGCTGCCCCTGACTTCAGTGGCTAAAAGCCTGTAGGAAATAGCATGCCCAGCATGTTTGTGTGCTTTTTATGCATTCACTCATGTTGCCACCTGCAAAGCATATGCATTAAGCTCCCTGTCCAAATATATATATATATATATATATATATATATATATATACAGGGCTCAAAATTTCAAGCCCTGAGCTTCTAGCCAGGCCTCAAGTGTTACTCGCCACCAGTTGCCTCACCTAACCCATACACTGCCCCGCCCCTAAAAACACCCTTGTAGATTATCTCTTGGAATGACACTGTTAAATGTTTTATGCCGAATCAAGTTACACAATTAAATATTAACAACAACAACTTTAACAAAATGGGACAGGGCACTGAGGCAGACCAGAGGGACATGGCACTGGGGCAAATCAGAGGGACATGGCACTGGGGCAAACCAGAGGGACATGGCACTGGGGCAAACCAGAGGGACATGGCACTGGGGCAAACCAGAGGGACATGGACTTTTTTACTGCTGCAAATATTGCTCTCCCTCTTTTTATGTACAAGACTCCCTCCTCCTCCTCTGCCTTCTCTCTAGAACCAGGTATTTTCCCCCATTCTCTTGCTGTCTCCTCTGCAACCCCCATCCATCCTCCTCTCTCTCCCTCTCCTATTCTACCCACTCTCATAATCAGGAGCCCCTCACTTGCATGTCCCCACTTCCCCCTTTCATTGTCGGGCAGTGAGGAGAGGAGCTGCAGCACGGCGGGAGGGAGTACAATCCAGCACCGAGATTCACACACCTGCATAGCCATTGACACCACAACACAGCGCACACTGAACACAGCACAGCATACTGCCGCTCTCTTGTCAGGGCAACTCTTGGTGAGTGCTGTGCTGCACTGCCTACCTGGGACACCCAGAGTGGTGATAATCGCAGTCCTCCAGCTCACTTGTTCCTTCCTGCTCTCTGCTCTCCAGCTACATTGGTCAAGTTGGGAAGCCAGGCTCAGAGAGGTCATACTATCAGGTCCCATGGCTTAACGAGAATTGTAAGGAGAGCACCTGTGTACTGCTCTGCATGTGTGTGGCTCACCCGAATACTTTTCCTGGGCACGCACCTTTCCTCTTCGGCCGCCAATCGCAGCGTGGCTCTAAGGCACAGATTTGACTGTTGGTCATGCAGAACTATTATCACTCGCCCCCAGCTTAAATCCACTCGCCAAATGCTAGCAGGCGAGTGGAAATTTAGAGGGCTGTATATATATATATATATATATATATCCATTACAAACTTTACCCATTTTGGTTGTGTGAGCCTCTGCTGTATGTACCTGCATAGGGTGAAATTACTATTCCTTTAAACTGGACTTTATGCCTGTACATCTTATATTTGTCGAATTAAAGAGGAATATTTGATGATCTGTGAACCTACCCCCTCTTTCCAGTTCGTATATCTGAAAATTGTATTCTTTTTCAGACTGCTGAAATGGCAGAGCGCTTGCAAAAAATGGGAGAAAGCAGTCTTAGGAATTTCTCTATGGATACAGAAACAAGTTTATATAACTTTGAAGGAGAAGATTATCGAGAAAAGCAAAAGGTAAAATTGTATTTGCAAAAGTTATATACTGAAAATGTTACATTATCAGGTAAAGTATGAAGTATGAAATATTTTCTTGGGCCCTAGTACAATGAGTACATTTGGTACCAGGGCTTAAATTATAAGGTCAGGGTGATGTCAGATGGGTAGGTACACCCTTGTTTTTTCCAAGCTGATGTTAGTTTTAGCGGCGCATTAAAGTAGTTTTTGCAGCGCTTTTAACACCTGCTAGCGGCTGAAGAAAGGGTTAAATGCGCCCTAAAAGCGCTGTTTTCCACAATCGCTTTCCATACGCTTCGGCAGTGGTGCCCATTAATTTCAATGGGCAGGGGCGGTGGAGGAGCGGTGTATATTTTGCACCTTCACCGCCCCAAAGATGCTGCTTGCAGGACTTTTTTTAACGTCCTGCCAGTGTAGCACCCCAATGTAAAAGCACTCGGACTTTCACACTGGGACTGCAGGGGAGGCATTTTTCAGGCGTTTTACAGGTGCTATATTTAGCCCTTTAGCGCCTGAAAAATGCCTCTAGTGTGAAATTGGTAAAGGCTAACTCCAGCTTTAGCAACATGTTACATGTGACACCCGTTGGTAGACTGTAGCATGTTGCTAAGAAACCCCCCACCCCGAGAGCCCCTCCCCTTGTGACATAATTTCTCTGCAGCAAATGTCACTTAAAATGTCACTGTAGAGCTCCTCCCGCACAGCTGCATCATTTATTCACAGAGGTCTGTGAATAAATAATCTGGAAGTCCCTGTCTGCTACCTCGGGAGGCGAACTTCTAATTCTCAATGGAATACGTGAACGGCGATCGGTGCACGCGTATTTCACTGACACTTCCTCCAGCTCTGCAACTCCATACAGAGATATAGACAGAGTGCTAGAGGAAAAGTTTGCAGTAACCTAACATTGTACCTGACATTGCAATGCTTTGCATGCTCCTGTGAACAAAAAAAATACATGCTAATTTTTTTCCTGCAAAAATATACGCATTTATCATTATTATTTTTTAAGTGAACTTAGCCTTTATAGCAATGGTCTCAAACTGGCGGCCCTCCAGCTGTTGCGAAACTATTAGGCCTCGTACACACGATAGGTTAACCAGAGGACAACGGTCAAAACCGATCGTGTGTGGGCCCCATAGCTTTTTTTTTAACCTATGGTTAAATAACCTAACTTGCTTAAAAATTAACCTATGGATTCCTAACCGATAGGTCAAAACCGATCGTTAGTAGACACGACCATCGGTTAAAAATCCACGCATGCTCAGAATCAATTCGACGCATGCTTGGAAGCATTGAACTTCGTTTTTTTCAGCATGTCGTTGTGTTTTACGTCACCGCGTTCTGACACTATCGGTTATTTAACCTATGGTGTGTAGGCGTGACGGACCATCAGTCAGCTTCATCGGTTAACCTATGACAACGGTCCTTCAGACAGTTGTCCTCTGGTTAAGCTATCGTGTGTACGAGGCTTTAGTCCTATCATGCCTGTGGGAGTCATGCTTCTAACTGTCAGCCTTGCAATGCCTCATGGGACTTCGCAAAAGCTGGAGGGCTGCTACTTTGAGACCCCTGCTCAAAGTTTAGATGAGTTTAGGAGAGTTTTAATACAGTCTCCTAATGTACATGGACACATAGGATAACATTGAGTTGCTTCTACAGGCAGAACACAAAACTCCTGTAGAAGCAAAAAAAAATTCTGCCAGTGTGCATGGAGCCTAAAGCCCTGTACACACGGGCGAGAATACCGTCGTTAAAAAAAACCATTGTTTTTCTCGACGAGATTCTTGTCAAGCTTGATGGGATTCTTGTCTATCTTTCTTTGCATACACACTGTCAAGCCAAAATCTCATTGTTCTAAAACGTGGTGACGTACAACACATACGACGGCAGTATAAAGGGGAAGTTCGATTCCACTGGCGCCACCCATTGGGCTGCTTTTGCTAATCTCGTGTTAATGCTTTTCAGTTCGTTACAGCGTGACGAATGTGCTATCTCCATTACGAACGTTAGTTTTACCAGAAGGAGCGCTCCCGTCTCATACTTGATTCTGAGCATGCCTGTTTTTTTAAGCATACACACGACCAGTCCGACGTGAATCACGACGAGAAAATTGAGACTCTCAACGAGAAACCATACACACAAACAAATAAGTAAATGAGGCACAGAAGGTCAAATCAAAGACACCACATCCCGATATATGAACAATAATGAAAGGTGTGGAAGGGTAACAAACCCTGGGATTTTTAAGGTGTCATGATAAATAGTAGATCAAACAGATGTAATAAACAAGCAATAATTTATTTGAAAATATATGACATAAGATAAAAAAGAGATACACAAAACATTTATGATCCCTGGGATTATTTACGGCTTTGAGGAAAAAAACGCAGCAGAGCCTGTTAGGAAGGAGCTTGACATGTTTCGCTCAAGAAGAGAGCTTCATCAGGAGCAGTGTAACAGGGTAAACTAAAAATACAAAGAGATAATAATCCATGAATATTGGGCATTGTAAATGATGCCATATAGTATAATAACATAGGACAATACCATAATTGTCAAAACATATCCACAATGTAATTTATGACTGAAAACAATCAAATATTGGAAATGCATAGATTTGTAATAATGACAATTAATGCAAATACAAAAATCATAAAAACTGGTTTAACAATCATCCAGTAAAATGACCATGAGCACTCTTACCTGACTGGGCCAAAGCTAATCCAATTGACTTTAAATAACAGCGTTGTATGACCATAAAAATATATCCATAGCTATGAAAGAAATTCCATAGTGGTTGCCAGCAAACGCCCGCTCACCCGAAAACAGCCCCACTGGACCAAGTCCATCCATGCAGGATGATCAAGGATGCTACAGTAAAAAAAGCAACAATAATAAATGCAAAAAGTATATGTAATAGCCATTCTTGATCATCCTGCATGGATGGACTTGGTCCAGTGGGGCTGTTTTCGGGTGAGCGGGCGTTTGCTGCAAACCACTATGGAATTTCTTTCATAGCTATGGATATATTTTTATGGTCATACAACGCTGTTATTTAAAGTCAATTGGATTAGCTTTGGCCCAGTCAGGTAAGAGTGCTCATGGTCATTTTACTGGATGATTGTTAAACCAGTTTTTATGATTTTTGTATTTGCATTAATTGTCATTATTACAAATCTATGCATTTCCAATATTTGATTGTTTTCAGTCATAAATTACATTGTGGATATGTTTTGACAATTATGGTATTGTCCAATGTTATTATACTATATGGCATCATTTACAATGCCCAATATTCATGGATTATTATCTCTTTGTATTTTTAGTTTACCCTGTTACAGTAGGTGAACCCGATTTTGTGTCAATCTCGCTCTCTTTCTCGGCGAGATTGAGCACCTACGAGCCCCATCGCGGGAGCCAGCGCCGAGCTGGCTTGCCGCGATGGAGACAGAGCCGTCATAGAAGCGACGGGAGATCCGACTTGGATTCCCGCCAATTCTACACGTGTGCGGCGTTTGTTATGAATCCTGAGGGGGAAGTCCCCGCCGGATTTTAACTAAAAATCCGGCATGGGTTCCCCCCTCAGGAGCATACCGGGCCCTTAGGTCTGTTATGGGTTGTAAGGAGAGCCCCCCCTACGCCGAAAAAAACGGCGTAGGGGGTCCCCCTACAATCCATACCAGACCCGTATCCAAAGCACGCTACCCGGCCAGCCAGGAAGGGAGTGGGGACGAGCGAGCGCCCCCCCCCCCCCTCCTGAGCCATACCAGGCTGCATGCCCTCAACATGGGGGGGTTGGGTGCTCTGGGGCAGGGGGGCGCACTGCGGCCCCCCCACCTCAGAGCACCCTGTCCCCATGTTGATGAGGACAGGGCCCCTTCCCGACAACCCTGGCCGTTGGTTGTCGGGGTATGCGGGCGGGAGGCTTATCGGAATCTGGGAGCCCCCTTTAATAAGGGGGCCCCCAGATACCGGCCCCCCACCCTAAGTGAATGAGTATGGGGTACATCGTACCCCTACCCATTCACCTGCAAGAAAAGTGGTAAAAACACAAATAAACCACACAGGGTATTAAAATATTTTATTTTTCTGCTCCGGATGCCTCCCCTGTCTTCTTTATTAGCTCTTTTACCAGGGGAAGCTTCTTCTTTGACGTCTTCGGGTGGGTGGGGGCCGCCGTCTGGTTCTCTTTCACCGCCGGGGGGGGGTCGCTTTTAAAAAAGCCCCCACCCCCCGGCGGGTTTCCTCTGGCGTCTTCGGCGGGGGGGCTTCTTCTTCCGCTATCCCGACGGGTCTTCTCCGCTATCCGGGGGGTCTTCTCAACTCTCCGGGGGTCTCCTTCTGTCTTCGCCGCTCTCCGCTCTTGACTCGGCGCACCCCGGTTCTTCGTCTCGCTGTCCGGTGTCTTCTTCCGTGCTGTACGTCTTCTCCTTCCGTGCTGTGATGAGTTCTTCTTCCGTGCTGTGACGTCATGTTCTTCACTTCTCTCCTTCTCCCGATGTTGACACGTCGCCGGCTCCTCTCTGCAATGACGGGTGCGCGGGTGCATCGGACCTATATAGGCCTCACAATCTCATCATGCTCTGTACCTACCCATGTGATACCTACCACGTGGGTAGGTATCACTTGTTTACAAAAGTTTTTATTGTAGAACAATAAATCGCATACAAGCAACGTTAGTACATGTAAGTTGTGGAAAAAGTACATCATAGAAGTACACACATGAAGATACATAGAATGGTCAATGATGGGTAATCATATCGGTGCTATGTTGAGGCTTAGACTAACCAATCAGCAATATAGAACATGGTTATATCTATAGAGGGAATGGTACATTCAATCAGGGAGTGACCAGTATGCCCATTTTGTTTCAAAGATGTGACGGCTATCATTGAGAACATGGTAGATTCTCTCAGTGAGCATCAAGAGATCCATCCTATCAAGTACCTGAGGCCATGATATAACATCAGATCTCCAGTTAAATGCAATCATCCACTGAATAGAGCTACAGAGTGAATGGAAAAGTCTAGAACATGGAAGGGGCACATCAGGGATGTTGTCATAGAGGAGGCAAATTTGAGGCGTGAGAGGGAATCTATGTTTGGAAGATTTTTCAAATCTGTTGGCTGCTTCCAGCCACAGGGGGGACAAGCGTGGGCAGTTCCAAAATATGTGAAGCAGTGTGCCCTCTGTCTGACAGCCCCTGAAGCAATATGGAGGGAGTGTAGGGTAAAAGGTGTGAATCTTAGACGGGGTAAGGTACCATCTGGCGAACAGTTTCATTGGGGTTTCTCTGAAAGAGATTGCTCTATTCATTTCCTAAGATTAGTCGACATGGTGAGCCAGGTGTCCAGGGGAAGGGTGACATTCAGTTCGGCCTCCCATTGAAGCATAGGGTGGGACTTTTCAGGGATGGAGTGGGAATTAAGGTAGTTGTATAATCTGGAGATCATACCCCTGTCTCTGGAGGAGGACAGGCACACCCTCTCGAAAACAGTGACTGTGGGAGTGGTGGAGAGTGAAAAGTGTTTTTGATAGAAGGACTTGATCAGTAAAAAAATTTCATGTTCAGAGGGGGGAATACTGTGTTCGCTTTGTAGGGATTCAAATGTTTTAAATCTCCACCTGGATTGCAGTGAATTCAAAGTGAGTAGATTACGGTTTATCCAGATGGAAAATGAAGGCCTATCATGGTAGGCTGAGATAAGTCTAGGGTCGATGGATGAGGACTCAAACATCAGCCAGGGAATGTTCCTGACCGGAGAGAACCACTGGGATAGTTGTGATAGTCTCGCAGCCAGGAAGTACTTCCAGATATTCGGGAGGCCTAGGCCGCCGGAAGATTGGGATCTATGTTGTAGTGCGTAGCTATATCTGGGTCTCTTGTTTGCCCATATGAATTTGTTTATAAGTCTCTGTATGGCTTCCAGCTTGGATCTCGAAACGTTAATTGGAAGTGAGCGGAAATAATATAAGAGTTTAGGAAGAATGGTCATTTTTATAGCGCACACTCTGCCCAGGAAGGAGATATGGTAGGGGGACCAGGTGTTCAAAAGTGTGTTGATCCGTTTGAATAATAGGGTGTAATTAGCTTTGAATAGTTCTCGGTGATTAGGGGTGATGTTGACCCCCAGATATTTAATCGAGGAGGTGACCCATGTAAAGGGGAAGTTAGACTGGAGAAGATTGAGGGTGTTTATGGGGATGTTAATGGGCATGGCGGAACATTTATTTAGATTAATTTTAAGACCCGATATTTTATGAAATAGGTCTAGTTCTTTAAGAAGGACAGGTATGGAGGTGTGAGGGTTCGTGATGAAAACCAAGGCGTCGTCCGCATATAAGCTGATTTTATATTCATGGTCTTCTTTTATGTATCCTGATATGTCATGGTTTGATCTTATGGCTTGTGCTAGGGGCTCTATGGCCAGGGCAAATAGGAGTGGGGACAGTGGGCAACCCTGTCTGGTGCCTCTACCAAGAGGGAAAAATGTTGAGTTAACTCCTGGGAGCCTAATACGGGTTTGAGGGGAGCTATATAGTGCATTGAACCCCTGTAAGAAACGACCTGAGATACCAAATCTGGGCAGTATATGGTTTAGGTATGACCAGCTGACACTGTCGAAAGCCTTGTGTATGTCAAGGCTAAGAAGACAAGCTTGGCGTGAGTGGAGATTGGCGTCTTGGATAATGTTAGTGACCAGCCTAATGTTATCGGTGATCTGCCTATTGGGAATGAACCCGGACTGGTCAATGTGGATTAAGGGTGAGATAACTTTGGCAAGTCTGTCAGCCAAAATGCGACCGAAAATTTTGAGGTCGTTGTTTAGCACTGAAATAGGGCGGAAATTTTGGGGAAGTGAGTGGTCCTTATCGGGTTTGGGGATCAGTGACAGGTTAGCCAGAAGCATTTCATTTGGAAAGGTGTTGCCCTCCAAAATATGGTTAAAGAGGTTTTTTAAGTGTGGGGCTAGAAGTGGAGCGAATTTTTTATAGTATAGGGAAGAATAACCGTCAGGGCCAGGGGCAGTGGAGGTTTTCAGAGATTTTATTATTTGAGTGATTTCTTCTGTCGTGCATGGTGCATTAAGGATATCTAGTTGATTTGGGTCAAGGGAGGGGAGGCTGAGACTTTCGAGCCATGACTTAGAGGCGGTCCCTGGTGGGATGTTAGGATCTGACATGAGGTTTTTGTAGAAGGAGTTAAATATTTCCATCACTTTCTGCGGGTGAGCCACAATATTGCCTCTCTCATCTCTAAGCTTATATATATGAGTAGGGTTGCAATCTTGTTTTAGTTTCCTAGCGAACATTGTCGAGTGCGAATTGCTATGTAGAATAAATTTAGCCTTGGAGAATCTGAGGGAGCGCTCAGCGATGGCTGAAGCTCTCTTCTTGAGCGAAACATGTCGAGCTCCTTCCTAACAGGCTCTGTTGTGTTTTTTTCCTCAAAGCCATAAATAATCCCAGGGATCATAAATGATTTGTGTATCTCTTTTTTATCTTATGTCATATATTTTCAAATAAATTATTGCTTGTTTATTACATCTGTTTGATCTACTATTTATCATGACACCTTAAAAATCCCAGGGTTTGTTACCCTTCCACACCTTTCATTATTGTTCATACACACAAACGGTTTTCTCAGGGAAAAAGCTCTGCCAGCAGTTTTCTTGCAAAGAAAACTGTGCGTGTGTACGAGGCTTAAAGCTTGCTGTCTACTGAACCATTAATGTGTAGCAAGAGAGGAGGTTTTAGTCTGTGAAAAGGCTATGCCTCTGCAGCTGACAGTGATTTTTACTGACTGAATTTTGCTGTTGCAGTCATGCAATCATCTTTCCATGTTTGGTGCACAAGTAATTGTAACAACATGTTTCATACAGTTGGCTGGAAAATTGGATGAAAAATGTTATCCACTTTTTTTGTCTCTGCTGATAAAATAGAAATGGATATCTTATTCTTTACTGTTTTGTAAGTATTTATTGGGTGTTGCATGAAAATCTGTATCCTGTCTGCCTCTGAACTTGTTTTATCTTAGTTTTAAAGATGATTAAGATTAGATTAAAACATGTACAATTAAAGTTGAACACACTTTAAAATGTGGACCTTCTTCTTTAAATGCAGAATGTTTCATGCATTAAGACATGGACAAGTAGTCATGCCACAGAGCCATACCTGCATTATAAAATTATTATATTACCTCAGTATACATTGTCTTTCCTTGAGCTCTGGCCGCAGCACATTCCTGTGCAGTTTACATGTGGTGAACGGTGCAATTCACAGTGTGGTGCGATTTGAGCCCATTTATTTTGAATGGGCTCAAACCGCACTGTATATTACCAAAAGTAGGGCATGTCCTACTTTTGGAAATGCACTGCAACTGGATCACTTGGTACTTTTGTACCATGTGATTCGGTGCACGCAAATGCACTGGGCTTGTGACCTGTGTTTTGAGTGTTTTTAACTAATCATTGGCACCCGCTGCAGATAGCAATTGCAGTGGGTGCGGGAAATGAGCATGGATTGCGGGTTTCCCTATTACATTCTAGTGTAAATCTAGCCCTAGTGATAGTAGCTGACTCATCAAGTAAATTAAAACTTAATTTAATTTCTTGGTATGCAGGTTTAATTGGCCCCCTAATAATAATAATAATAATAATAATAATAATAATAATAATAATGTTTTACGGTTTTCAGTAAAGTATACGTTTTTTTAAAGTGCTGCTTTTTTTTGCATGTATATTTAGCTGAGTATGTTGGAGTGGATAGAGCCCCCAAAACGAGAACGTAAAGCCAATTATGCTGTGGATGCATACTTTAGAGATGCCTTGCGTGTCAGTGAACCAAGAGCTCCAAAGGTAAAACCAGCATTATTAATAATATGATGCCTGAAACTTTTCTCTATATGAACAATCTGATTTGTACTGTACAGTTGAGATTTTTGTGTTTTTCACTTCCAAAATAAGGAGGCTTTTATATGAATTGATGTATAAGTATAAGGCATAAATAAAATCTTTTACAATTTACAAGATTACAAATTACTAGTGGTAAAATTATCGTCCAAAAACAATGTTTTTGTCATTCGGCCAAATGACAAAAACAGCCGATACCGAAAGGGGGCGTGGTCCACCCCGGGTGCTGCCCATTGTGGGAGTGTCCCTCTTCCCTCCCTCCTCCTCGTTTTCCGTGTGTATGACAGGGGGGACATTCTCTGCCTTTTCCTCTACACCTCCAATATGCACACAGAGCAGGCCCTGCCCAGTACTGCACGTTCTGGACTCTGTTTCCCACCACTCCCCACAACGAAAGTCGGGGCTGTCTGCGGTGAGAGTCGGGCGGGAGGAGGTCGCTGTGCATTGTGCGCAGTGTAGTCCGGAGGTGAGCGGTTTCCTGTACAAAGTGTAAAGGGCAGGATGTAGCCCAGGGATGGGGCAGGACGCCGGCTACTGTCTATAGAGAGAGGAGGGTCCATGTGTGGAGAACCAGAGAGAGGACAACCACCCACACAGCCAGGCCATGGAGGAGGTGGACCGAATCCTCTTCCACTCTCTGCGGCTCTGCGGTACGTATGAGTGTCCATCAGAGGGGGAGGGTTCATGCGACTGGAGTCCCCCCTCCCCCACTCAATACATGTCACCCCCCTCCCCCCACCCAATACATGTCACCCCCCTCCCCCCACCCACCAGGTCATGTTTGGCTGGATGACTCCATACATGTCCTACTTCAAGGGACTGTCGTCTTCATTGTGACACCAATACATGTGACCCCCCCAGCTCCATCATGTCCCCCAAACCCCTCCCACAATACTTGTGACCTCAGCCCCACCATGTCCTACTTCAAGGGACTATCCTCTCCATCATGTCCCATGTCATGTGACCTCAGCTCCATCTTGTTTCCCGGTGAGGCACAGGCAGGCTGCATTGATCTCCTGTACCATGTCTGCAGTCTCTGACCATCTCCTGTACTATATCTGCAGTCTGACCATCTCCTGTCCCATGTCTACAGTCTCTGACCATCTCCTGTACCATGTCTGCTGTCTCTGACCATCTCCTGTACCATGTCTGCAGTCTCTGAATATCTCCTGTACAATGTCCGCAGTCTCTGACCATCTCCTGTACTATGTCTGCAATCTCTCACCATCTCCTGTACCATGTCTGCAGTCTCTGACCATCTCCTGTACCATATCTGCAATCTCTGACCATCTCCTGTACCATGCCTGCCGTCTCTGACCATCTCCTGTACCATATCTGCAGTCTCTGACCATTTGCTGTACCATGTCTGCAGTCTCTGACCATCTCCTGTACCACGTCTGCAGTCTCTGACCACCTCCTATAGCATGTCTGCAGTCTCTGACCATCTCCTGTACCATGTTCCCAGTCTGACCATCTCCTGTACTATGTCTGCAGTCTCTGACCATCTCCTGCATCATATCTGCTAGAGGTGCACCGCATGGAAATTTTGCTAATACTACTAGCAATGTGTTATATAAAAATGTATACATTTTATTTAAAATATACAAAAATAAAAATATTTTTTAACTACTTAACCCCCGGAACATATTGCTGCCCAAAGACCAGAGGACTTTTTGCGATTCGGGACTGCGCCGCTTTAACTGACAATTGCGCGGTCGTGCGACGTGGCTCCCAAACAAAATTGGCGTCCTTTTTTTCCCACAAATAGAGCTTTCTTTTGGTGGTATTTGATCACCTCTGCGGTTTTTATTTTTTGCGCTATAAACAAAAATAGAGCGACAATTTAAAAAAAAATTAATATTTTTTACTTTTTGCTGTAATAAATATCCCCCAAAAATATATAAAAAAACTTTTTTTTTCCTCAGTTTAGGCCGATACGTATTCTTCTACATATTTTTCGTAAAAAAAATCGCAATAAGCGTTTATTGATTGGTTTGCGCAAAAGTTATAGCGTTTACAAAATAGGGGGTATTTTTATGGCATTTTTATTAATATTTTTTTTACTAGTAATGGCGGCGATCAGCGATTTTTTTTTCGGTATTGCGACATTATGGCGGACACTTCGGACATTTTTGACACATTTTTGGGACCATTGGCATTTTTATAGCGATCAGTGCTATAAAAATGCATTAGATTACTATAAAAATGCCACTGGCAGTGAAGGGGTTAACACTAGGGGGCGGGGAAGGGGTTAAGTATGCCTGGGTGTGTTCTTACTGTGGGGGGGGGGGTGGCCTCACTAGGGGAAACACTGATTTTCTGTTCATACATTGTATGAACAGAAAATCAGCATTTCCCCTGCTGACAGGAACGAGAGCTGTGTGTTTACACACACAGCTCCCGTTCCCCGCTCTGTACCGAGCGATCGCGTGTGCCTGGCGGCGATCGCGCCCGCCGGGCACACGCACGGGAGTCGGGGGCGAGCAGGGAGCGCGCGCGCGCGCCTCCGGCGGCGCGCACGCGCCCCCTAGTGGCGGCTATACGATAGGACGTATAGCTACGGGCTCTCGCCCAGGAGAGCCGACCTGCCGCCGTATAATGACGGTGGCTGGTCGGCTAGTGGTTAAAAACAGTAATTTTCGGTACCGGTTTCGGCTTTCGGACTAGTGTATTTTTCATTTTCGGCACCAAAAAAAACATTCGGTGCACCCCTACAAATTACTTATGCTTTTTATTACTACTCTATTAAATATACCACAGAGGAGAGCAGAATGTTAAATTATTTACAGACACACCTCAAAGAATGGATTAGTAAACTTCTATAGGGGTCACTGGTGGATGTATGTATTTTATTGAGAAGTACAGTAATAAGAATAGGGGATGCTGTTTTATATAAATCACACAAGTGACAAATATATGTTAAAAACATTGTAAACCGTTGCTAAACCATTAGCTTCAGGGATCCGTATGGCTCTCACAAGCTGAGAATGGGATCCGCTTAGAATAAGACATTTTTCTAAACAATAGAAATTACACCTCTTGCAAGCATTTTTTTATGGTAGCTTTAAGTTTAAATCGCATAGGCAAAACCCTTTGTCCCATATGCACCACAGCAACAACATTTTTCTTAATTTCTTTAGTCTTTTTTAACACCTTAGGTAATGAGCTACCCACATTTGAATTACCTTCTTTCATTCTTTAAAAATGTTTGCAGATTATATCAACATACATACAAAAGTACTTACCACTCTCGTGATATTTGGGTGTGAGCAAGGGAGATTTCTAAGTTACTTTGTCCCCATTTCTGACTAAAAATGTCTACATGCTCGAGCGTCTCACCTTTCCCACGAGCACCAAGCTGCTAATAGGTGTGTACACTTTTTCACAGCATTCCCAGAATGCTTAAAGTCATCAACAGACAGTATGCAAGTAATCTACCAACCAGTAATCACAAGTTATGCTACCAGTGAAGTAATACTAATTTTCACACACTTCAAAGTACTTCCTAAGTACCTGACCTGAGGCTATAAGGGTGGGCAACCAGGTGCAACTTAGGAGTTAACCAACTCTGTCACTCTCCCCAACATAAATACTCAAGAAAAAACAATTCTCCTCTTTTAATCTAAGTCCCTATCAAATTTAATCTATATTAACCATTAGACAACCAGCCGCCACAGTTATACTGCTGCAGGTTGGCTCACCTGGGCAAATCGCCGTAGGTATACGTCGGCCACTTTAAGACCACCAGGGGGTGCGTTCGTACTGCGCGATGACGGAGCCAATGCTCGTGCCCGGCGGCCGCAATGTTCACCGGGTGATTGCTCCTGAGAGACACAGAACAGAGGTCTGTCAGTGTAAACAGACAGATCTCCGTTCTGTCAGGGGTGAGGAGAGTGATCTGTTGTTCATACTAAGTATGAACAACAATCACTCTCCTCCTTCAGGCAGTCCCCCTCCCCCACAGTTAGAATCACTCCCTAGGACACACATTTAACCCCTTGAGGTGATCAAATACCACCAAAAGAAAGCTCTATTTGTGGGGGAAAAATTACATAAATTTTGTTTGGGTACAACTTCGCATGACCGGTTAAAACGATGCAGTGCCGTATCACAAAAAATGGTCTGGTCATTAAGGGGGCAAATCCTTCCGGGGCTGAAGTGGTCAAATATATTATCTGATTATTTGAGTATTTTAAATTCTGACACCACTGAAAGGTGCAATTTCACCTTTAACCACTAGTTCTGACTAATATCATCTTATCTAATTACAATTATTGTCGGCCGATTCCGTTGCTCTCATACCCAAATATCTGTATGCATAGGAAACAGCATATATAAATAATTGACACAGCAAAGTTGCTTCATACACTGTTCCGATTTTTAATATGAATGTGAATATATATAAATTTGCTATTATCTGGGCGAGTTTTTCCTGTAATTTTGATGTGTTGAAACTTAATTCTAATCAATTTTTCAAGATGTTTATATAATTGCACAATAGCAGTACCTTCCTATATTGTATTGTTTGTTTCACCTACCAGGTGAATCTCATTCACTAGGTTAACACATTGGGCCAAATCCTCAAAAAACGTGCTTAACTTAACTTTTCCGAGTTAAGTTACACTGCCGCAAATCTCCCAAGTTAGGTGCCGATCCTCAAAGCACTTACCTGGAAATTTTCGGCAGTGCAACTTAACTCCGTCCGGCGCAAGGCGTTCCTAATACAAATGGGCGATTCCCATTTAAATTAGGCGCGCTCCCGCGCCGGACGTACTGCGCATGCCCGTGACGTCATTTTTCCCGACGTGCATGGCGTGTTTTTACGATACGTCGAGTTTTGAGGATCGCGCCGGGTAAAAAAGTTGCGTCGGGTTAAAAAAAAGATACGGCGAAAAAAAAAAAATCAAATTTAAAAAAAAATCGCGGCGATCGAAAAAAAGGTCTGTTTTTACAAGGTGTAAACAGTTTACACCTTGTAAAAGCAGCCCTAATTTTACCCATGCAAACGTAAACTTACGGAGAAAAAACAAAGCTGAAAAGCTTTGTGGATCTCCGTAAGTCCTCATTTGCATACGCGAAGCGGCATTTCGACGCAAAATGCCCCCAGCGGCGGATGCGGTACTGCATCCCAAGATCCGACAGTGTAAGTCTCTTACAGATGTCGGATCTTCTGCCTATCTTTGGAAAACTGCTTCTGAGGATCAGTTCCAAAGATAGGCACAGGGATACGCAGGCGGAACAGCAGATCCGCCTGCGTATCCCTTTTGAGGATTTGGCCCTTTGTGTGCAATTGGTTCACATGTTGAATCACAGCGCCCTCATCCACATATATATTCACGTACACAGTTCACCCCTGTAAACTGAGGAGCAGCTTTTTATTTGTATATTTTGCATATACCATCCTCCCTTTTGGGGGGTTGTATATAGATTACATTATATTTAAATATATAATTTCTGGCGCGGAAAAACACTTTCTATCATGTTAAATATGAATGAAAGATGCCAACCATCTTCCACCAATAAGGGGTACATGTTCAAATTACATATTTCCTTCAACAATATATTCAACCAATCATAATCATGAACTCTTTATCATTATAACTCATTATGTCACATTATATTATGTCACCCAGACAGATATAACTGCAGACCATCTTATGACACACACGTAACTTCCTGATATCTGCTTTCGATTTCAACACAAACTCACTTCTTACACAACAACAATATATATTTACTTTGATCAGAAAATTGATAACTTTAAAGAAGCAGTTGATCCTTAGATTACAAAAGACAAGGGGGGCTTTTTTACATGACATTCAGTCCTCTCTGTTGTCAAAAAGCGTGAGAATCACAAATGCTGTTGCCCCCAATATGCCCCCGACATTTACTTGGACTACTTTCCCATAAATGTACCACTAATCTTAAGCATGTAAAAATAGAGAACAGTAAACACTCCTGAATTAGTAGATATCAAAATCTCAGCTGCATAGCAATTGTCCATGAAATATAAAAGGGGAAGGCGCGTGACAGTCCATAAAAGCAAGTGGGAGGGGCATGACAGCCTTTAGTCTAAATGAAAAATAGTTCCAAAGAAGAACACAAAAAAAGTCTCTTGTATGGCTTATGAATGCCCATGAAATTCAAAAGGAATAGAAAAAGCCACATTATAAATTTAAAATTTCCCAAACTTTTGGTTCGATTCTGTGTTCATCCATATTTACAGAAATTCTCTACCCCAAACCCTGCCTCCTTGTAAGGACAGAACTCGATATCCAAAGACAGACTGGAACTGATGCATTGGTTTATACTTGGGTCTTTGGGCTGGCATCTGGACCTCTCCCTTGTGATGCTCACTGGAATTCGTAGACCTTGTTTGTGTGTCATACACTAACCCTCAAGGTGTCATTCCCAGGAACATTTACCAGCAGAAGTCCGCATCTACTAATCTCTGCACCTCCATGTAACAAAGATTTCCATGTAACAGCTGTAGTAATTTCTTCAAGTAACTTGACATCCAGATAGGGTATATTGTAGAGTATGAATGGGCATGCATGGGGCTGGGGGTGAATACTGGCTGGGGTGGATACTCCTCATCCAACATGAATAACCACAGAATCTCCCTGATCAATTCAGGCCTTAACAATCGGAGGTAATAAAAATAATATTCCTCGTTAATTCAAACATAAGTCCATAAAGCATGCAGAAATAAAATGTTTCTCAGCAACATTTTTTATTGTATAGATTCAATATATTTAACTATATTTAACAAAATATTTTTCCCAAATCCAGTATTACAGCAGGATTTCAACAAAACATAAACGCCTTTAGTTCCTTCTATCCCTGGGACCCAAGCGGACCCAAGGGTCTCAGAACAGAAGATTTTACCCAAACACATATTCTGACTCAGAATCAGCTTCCCAATTTTACAAATATATCTGACCATCAGCAACAAACAAAGCATTAATGAATAAACAACATCGCTAACACTTTACAGTTGAAATTCTGGGAATTCAAAAAGTAATATATCCAGAATAGTCACCCTGACTGTTATTCAAACAAACTTTCCCCTCAAATTTTAGCATTTCACAGACTCAATATATACAGCAATTACTTAATTTCAGCACTCTTCAAACATTTATAATTTCACGTTTTTTCTTTTACTAAAATACCATTATTACATTTCTATTTAACTGCTTGCCGACCAGCCGCTACAGTTTTACAGTGGCAGGTCGGCTCTGCTAGGCGAGATCACGTAGATCTACGTCATCTCTCCCAGTAGCCAATAGGGGCGCGCGCACGCTCGCTCCTGACTCCCGTGCGCATGCCCGGCGGGCGCGATCACTGCCTAGCAACCCGCGATCGCTCGATACAGAGCGAGAACCGGGAGCTGTGTGTGTAAACACACAGCTCCCGGTCCTGTCAGGGGAGAAATGCCTGACCGTCTGTTCATACAATGTATGAACAGCGATCAGTCATTTCCCCTAGTGAGTCCACCCCCCCTACAGTTAGAACACACCCAGGGAACATACTTAACCCCTTCCCCGCCCCCTAGTGTTAACCTCTTCCCTGTCAGTGGCATTTTTATAGTATCCGAAGTGTCCGCCATAATGTCGCAGTACCGAAAAAAAACGCTGATCGCTGCCATTACTAGTAAAAAAAAATATTAATAAAAATGCCATAAAACTACCCCCTATTTTGTAAACGCTATAACTTTTGCGCAAACCAATCAATAAACGCTTATTGCGATTTTTTTTAACGAAAAATATGTAGAAGAATACGTATCGGCCTAAACTGAGGAAAAAAATATTTTTTTTATATATTTTTGGGGGAAATTTGTTATGGTAAAAAGTAAAAAATATTTTTTTTTTTTCAAAATTGTCGCTCTATTTTTGTTTATAGCGCAAAAACTAAAAACCACAGAGGTGATCAAATACCACCAAAAGAAAGCTCTATTTGTGGGAAAAAAAGGATGCCAATTTTGTTTGGGAGCCACGTCGCAGGACCACGCAATTGTCATTTAAAGCGACGCAGTGCCGAATCGCAATAAGTGGCCCGGTCATTGACCAGCAATATGGTCCGGGGCTGAAGTGGTTAAAGGATCAGTTGAGCCTTAGATTACAAAACACAAGGGGAGCTTTTTTACATGACTTTCAGTATTCGTACAACTTTTAAAATAAATACCACATTAACATGGCTGACCTTGCTTTTTTCTAAAGCATAATACAACCTCTGGTGAATCAGAACATTGATTGTAATTAGTATGGTTTTTGGCCTGTTGGGACTTACTAACACATAACTAGTGGTTGTGGTCATCATATGTTGTGAAGTGATTTCACTCGATTACCAAGCAAAGTTGGGGAGAGTTCAGTTAATGATTTTTGTGATAGTTATGTGAATTACCTTCTACAAATCAAGAAATACCTTGGTAGTGCTGTTATTTTATGACAGGGTGCCCCGTTCATACGTATTTCCTAAGCCTGTACAGAGCAGGAACACCAACCCATTGTTAGTATTCTTTTAGAGAATATGGCAATGACACTTATGCTTCTCATACATAACTCTGCCTGAGTTTAACCTGCTGGGCCTGCCACAGTAACAGATGCAATAGTATAGTAGTGACGTACATGACCAGAGTGAGTCTTAAAGGGAAACTGTAATGTGATAAATCTGTGTGCTGCCATTTCCAATGCTTTTGTAGTTGTAGATGTCAACTCCTTGACTGTCATAGCCTTCCCCCCAGCTTTAATATTTAATGAGTCAATGACCTGGAACAAGGCAGGTAGGTCTTTCCAGTGTTATTAAATGCTTACTTGTTCTAGGTTAGGCTCTCCCTAGGTAATAACATATTCAGAATACACTAAAATATTCATGACCAGAGGAATCAATTGCAGAGTTTTTCTTCATGTCTTGTCTTTCATAGTTTCATGTTTATTACAACAGTTTAGTTGCTCTCACAAAAAAAAACGTCTATTTTAAAGTTACGAGTTTAGGGATGATTTTGATCCTTAACTCTTAATGAAGTGATTTAAAAAATGTAAGCAAATTATTAAATTTATGTTTTCTCTCTTTAAGGCACCCCGCCCCCCAAAGCAACCAAACATTCAAGACTTTCAATTTTTCCCCCCTAGACTGTTTGAGCTGCTGGAGAAAGAGATTCTTTATTACAGAAAGACTATTGGATATAAGGTAATTTTAAATATGATCCACATGAAACACCACAAACCTTAGCTTTTCTTATGATAGGATAAATCTTAACCATCTTGTATAGCATTTTCACATAAATTACCTTTGGTTAGTGATTTCATTCTTCTGATTGAAACTATGGTAACAGATATTCTAACTTCCATTATTTAGACTGATAATGTGGATATTTTTCAAGAGCTTGGTTGAGCTTGTGTATTTATTTATTGGTTGCACAATCATCTTAGTTTCTCAAAATGATATAAGCAACGTGCCATCACATTTGAAGAGTTTAAGGTTAAGCGTATTTCATTAGGGCTAGATTCATACTGTTGCGTTGTTTCAATGCTTGTGGAGTGCCATTCTGAATGGCACTGTAACACACTTTGCCAATGCACCTGCAATGCAGCCCATTGCATTGTTTGTTAATGCACCCTTTCTGTGGATTTCGGTGCATTAAACAGCCCATTCAGATGTTAATTCTTGTGTTTTTCTGGTCTAGGGGGGAGGGGATTAGGAGATTCTTAGATTGTTGTCTAAGAGTTGGTTTAGGCCGGCTCCACAGCATTTTTCTACAAGCCCCATAATCACTGTGATATCAGGGTGGATGTTTTTAGTTTCATCCTCTATGCTTTTGGTGGTTCCTACCTCGTCTGGTGCTTATATTTAACCTTTTGCCTCCCCGTTTGAGGGTGAATTCCTTGCACCCTATTGCCTCTGTCTTGTTGACTTTGTAGGATCAAACATTTGAGCTATCTAACGGTCTCAGGAGTCACTTCCTGCCATATGGGTTGAGCTTTTGGGTTGTATTATCATAATACGTTTTCTGGTGTGCCTCGCTTTGCAAATTTGGTTTTCTCCTGGGTAACCCCTATCATTCACCCCATTTTCTATCTTCTTGATCCTAAAGGGTGTAAAGCCTCGGAATCCCGATGGAAAAAGTCAGACGAACTTTTGTGTGTATTCCCCATCTGACTTTTTCCGAGGAATTCCATCAAAGTTTAGATAGAGAACATGTTCTCTTTTACTCCGATGTGAGTTTGGCCTGGCAAAAGCCTGATCGTGTGTACGGGGCATAAGACCATAGACCAACTGGTCTCTGTTGTCTAGACTTGATTTTCGTAGTAAGTTTCCTCTTGGGACCTGTTCCTTCTTGGGGTTGTCCCCAGTGTTATTTTTCCTGTTGGCCACATTAGATTTTGGTGTCTTTTCTTTCCTATTATATCAAAGGGGTTGTAAAGGTAAATGTTTTTTCACCTTAATGCATTTGATGGTGGTTTTGGATTACCTTAATCCTACAGTTCAAGACACAAGCAAAGTATTTATAGACCCTGGTTATAGGCTTGTAACTTCAGATGACTGGACATTGACAAGCTTTCAAGGACATGCCCATTTGGCACCTCCCCTAACGCCTTACCCTACCTACTCCGTACTAGTGTACTAAGGTGGTGGACCTCCACGAAGAAATCGCCCACCATCCCACCCCCCATGCAAAGGAGTATGGGGTACATTGTACCCCTACTGAGTCACCAAAAAAGTGTCAAAAAGAGATAAAAACACACGGTTTTTGACAATTCCTTTATTCAAAAATTAAATGTCCCCCCAAGATCCAACGTCAAATTACGACACCGCTAACTGTCTGCTCCGCTGTCTAACGTCACTTGGTTGGCTATTTAAGAACTGCCAGACAGTGGACAGGCAGTCGGGGCTGGATTTTTTTTTCTTATTTTTTACGTCCAGTGGTACGGCGGGCTTCGTAAATGATGGTGGATCTACTTTGGGGGACATTTAAAAAAAAAAAACATTTTAATAAAGGAGTTGTCAAAAAAGTATGTGTTTGTTTCTTTTTGCTACTTTTTTTAGAGAATGAGTAGACCCATACTCATTCACATGGAGGGGGGGGGTCGAATTCCGAAAAGTCCCCTGCCAGCAGACCCCCACAACCACCGCCCCAATGCATGGTATGGATTTTGGGGGGACCCCATGCCGCTTTTAAATGTTGGTGTAGTGTGCATTGGGGGGGGGGGGGCACACAATTTGTTTTTAATAATTTTTATTTGCCTGCATGTTTTCTTTACATTCAGCTGTCAGCAGGAAACCCACTGACAGCTGATGAGTCCTTCATTGTTAAGGACACAACAGCTGGCTTCCCGCCCCACTCTTTAGCAACCATGCTGTTTCTGACAAATACCGCCAGCAAAACCCTGGTGATAAATATTGCATATTTTTTTACACTCTGTTCTGTTTGTGAATTGAACTTAAGAGCTTACCGCATGTTTTTTTAGCGATATTTACCGGCACATTTTTATTTTTGTAGTAAATACCGCTTTATTCGTTTTGTGGTAAATACTGCATAATCATTATTTTTTTTATGTGAATTTGACATTTTTTTTACCACGTGCAATCATTTATGCAAATGAGTTACGTGACCATGTTATTACATGCGGTAAACGTTAGTAAATTTACCCCATATGGAAAAAAACAAGATGCGCTACACATAATAAAATGTAAACATGTGTCCAAAAACAAATGAAATAAATCATCCGTGAATAATATGTGGAATATAGATGAACAGCAAATAATCAGGAAAAAAATCCTTATTGGAAACAAAAAAAGTCCTTTCACCAGTGATTATGAAAAGAAAAGTCCATATTGGTAAGTGACAATCCAAAAAGAAGAGACCTCCACCATACGAGTATTTGAATCTGCTTACCAGATTCCCGGTGGTCTCTTAATTAAAAGAAGACCCCAGGTAGCATGAAGATTTTAAACTCTGCAGAGTCAAGGCTTGAAGGACAATCAGGACAACGATCTCGGTTGCACTCCAGTGTTAGGGGATACGGTGACCATACCACATAGAAAACATAGGAGGCCACAATAGTGTAAATCCGTAAAGAATTACTGTCTCCCCCATCAGGGGGAGACAGTAATTCACTGATGGGGGAGACAGTAATTCTTTACGGATTTACACTATTGTGGCCTCCTATGTTTTCTATGTGGTATGGTCACCGTATCCCCTAACACTGGAGTGCAACCGAGATCGTTGTCCTGATTGTCCTTCAAGCCTTGACTCTGCAGAGTTTAAAATCTTCATGCTACCTGGGGTCTTCTTTTAATTAAGAGACCACCGGGAATCTGGTAAGCAGATTCAAATACTCGTATGGTGGAGGTCTCTTCTTTTTGGATTGTCACTTACCAATATGGACTTTTCTTTTCATAATCACTGGTGAAAGGACTTTTTTTGTTTCCAATAAGGATTTTTTTCCTGATTATTTGCTGTTCATCTATATTCCACATATTATTCACGGATGATTTATTTCATTTGTTTTTGGACACATGTTTACATTTTATTATGTGTAGCGCATCTTGTTTTTTTCCATATGTTTTCACTGTTTGTATATATCCAGTAAGGTGCAGCTTCACTTTATCACATTTGATTGTCACTCAGTAGTAGTCACTTTTTATCACTTAATATATTAGCGCGGCTGCTTCCCCATTTTTTCCAAATTTACCCCATAGTCTTACCATCTTTATGCCCGTCATTCTAAGGCCGGGTACACACGAGAGGATTTATCCGTGGAAACGGTCCGGGGGACCGTTTCCGCGGATAAATCCTCTGGCGGATTTGGATCTCATGGTTGTACTAACCATGAGATCAAAATCCCAGCGGAATTCCGTCCGCGGTGACGTGTCGCACCGTTGCCGCGATGATGATGCGGCGACGTGCGCGACGCTGTCATTTAAGGAATTCCACGCATGCGTCGAATCATTACGACGCATGCGGGGGATGGATTCGGACAGATTGATCCGGTGAGTCTGTACAGACCAGCGGATCAATCCGTTGGAATGGATTCCAGCGGATCGATTTCTTAGCATGTCAAGAAATTTTGATCCGCTGGAAATCCATCCCCGGGACAAAAATCCGCGGAAACAGATCCGCTGGATCGTACACACCAGGGGATCTATCTGCTGGAGCCGGATCCTCTCGTGTGTATGGGGCCTTAGAAAATGTCTCTTCATTGCCTGTATGTAGTTAGAGCCATTGGAGCAACAGCTTCCATCAAACATACCGGTTAGAGGCAGAGTTACACTCGTTTTTTTTTTTCTAGTGTTTAATCCTCCTGTGGGTGACAATATAACCTGACTGTATCTGAATTCCTGTGTCCCTCAACTTACTCCAAGAAGTAAATTTTCGGCAAGTACAAAAATCCTTTCCTCTTTATCATCCATTGAGGGACAGAGATTGATAGTAAAAAACCTAGGGTTATACTCCCACCTACAGGACATGAAAAACCTGAAGGCAACCGTCTTGAGGCTGTAACCCCTGCTCAGTTTCACTTGTTGTTCTTAGGAGAATTAATGTTTCTTTCCTTTCTGCCATATTTCTTTACTTAAATTGAATTAATTTCAACTATTAACAGCTGCTGGTGGATACAGGTTAGATATTGGATATCATGGAAATTTTTCCAGTTAGTCAACAAGTACAGGTTTTCCCAGTTCGATACATGTACTGGTGTTCTCTCTACCACCTACCATCCTGCAGTTGTCAGTGAGAACTTGTCTTTGTTCCAGTTAACACAGGACTCTGTTTTCATGTCAGGCCACATACCTGGGGTTTCCTAGCTGAATTATCAGGATCATAGCTGTGGCTAGGGTTGCCACCTCATCCCTTTAAAAAGGAACACATCTGAATTACACAGGTTCTGTGGCTGATTAAGGTGGTAATTAAACTCAATTGGTGCCTTATCTGCATTAAATTAGCCTCAGAACCTGTGTAATTCAGATGGGTTCCTTTTTAAAGGGATGAGGTGGCAACCCTAGCTGTGGCAGTGTTGTCTGTTCTTGTCCTGAAGACTCTTTTGTCAATAATGTTTGTAGCAGGTCTCTTGTGTGTTAGGGATTATTGCTGTTATTGCACCTGAGGTGTTTGTCTGTGTTGTAACGCCACAGAAATGGCAATACAAATAGTTGACTGGTAAGGTGTAAAAGGGTCTGTATTTTTTTTTTATGGGCTTGTTGGCATACTTTATTAAGTTTAACAAGCTGGCATTGTTTTGTATTTGTTAAAGATCCCTCCCCCTTCTTTTCAGCCTGGCCTTTGATGACACAACACACTACTGTATAGTGGGAAGGTTGTGCTTTTCTCACTTAGAGAATCATCTGCAGTGGCTGTTTCTTCCTGGGGTGTTCACTTTGCTGCTTGTTTCACAATTGAGGACCGCTAAAGTTTAAACTGCCCTGCACTGCCTTCCCCAGTGGAATTTGATATAGAGATGCTTAATAATTCTGATACTGTTGGGGATCCTCCAGAGGATTTTCCCTTGGGCTCTGGTTGTCTGGACTCTGTTCTCGTAGACCCAAATATTCCACCAAGGTGTTTTCTCACTATCCCCTATTTGTTATTTTTATCTTCAAAGATTGAAAATACGCAGTCAATTACTTGAAAAGGAGACACAAGAGAGAGCTTCTAAGTGCACCAAATAAACCACTTATTAGTAAAAAATGCATCAGCTCAGGAGCCAGTCTGACAGCATAGGATCTTGGCCAATGACATCAGCCGTCAGACGGTGCGTGGAGAGGGCGTAGCTATTTTTTATTATTTTTTAGACTTCTCTGTTATACATATCCTATACATCTAAATTCGGATATGTTTGGTGTTCTTTGTGATTTCTAACAATCTTTATTACCTCAGTGTAACCTTGTCACTCCATGTGGTTCCATTTATCATGTGTGATTTTTAAAATGGTGATAAGTTTTTATTTATAATTGTTATTTGGGTTGGAATATAGTTGATTTAAACAATCGCACCATTAGCATTGCTATTATCATTATTGTTAATCCCTTGATTCTATTCATGCATAGCCATATGTATATGTTTATATGTTATGGCTCTCTCTTTGTATATGCAATGGTAAGTGGTCCCCTCATATCTCTGGCAAGCAACCTCTGAGCTGCAGTCATATATCTGAGTGTTTATTCTCATTTTCTGAGTTTGTCGGGTGGGGTTTGCTGGCCCATGTATACATTAAAAGGAAGTGTAGGTATTCCTCAGTATGAAAGGCTTGAGAAGGAACTATTACCGCCTCTAAATGAATGCATATCCATGCCCTATCCACGCTCTCTGGTATTTGATGTCATCCACCATATTTCCATGCTGTCAGATTGACTTCTGAGCTGATGTATCTTCTGGTTTTGAGTTTGGGCATCTCATACCACTGGTGGTGTTGCTCCCTTCTGCTTCAGACAACCCAGGTCCTCATGGATGAAGGCTTTTAATGTTTAATTTTGCTGCACATAGAAGCTCCCTCTTGTGTTTTTTTTTTTTTTACATTACTACAGATATTCCTCCTAACTGCTAAGGAGCTGCACTAAGTCCTTTGAAACTAGCTGCTATAACTCATTTGACATTATGAACTATTTAGCTAGGACTTTACCACTAAAGTCTACTGGCGTGTTTTGTTGCTGTCAGGGCTGGGCTCAACCCTTCCTTCTCAGAGCAGGCCACTCAGCTGTCATTATTTGCCAGCTCCAATCTTTTCCACCGTGACTCATCTGATGATGATATCCTGTTCGTCAGTCCTGCTTGTTACTTAAGCTGTTCAGTTCAGGTTCTGTCTGCCTTTGTCAACACACCCATAGACTCTCTCCTGTGTACCTGTTGAGGACTTGCTTGGCTGACGTCCCTTTTGGTTCTGGATTCTGTTTGCTGTTCTACTATGTGGATTCTCCAGTTTCCTTATTTCCTGGCTCCCTGACGTCCTGGCATGTCTGACTATTGGTTTCCGGTTACCGAACTCTGGCTATGATTTGACTACATTGCTCTGTTTACCTTTACTGTTTTTTTTTTTATTAAATAAGTGTTTTTTTAACTGTACTTCTGTTTCAGTCGTGGTTTCTGACAGTTGCGCTGTAACAGATTTTTATTCTAACAGTTTCTTGCCCCTAAGCAGTTTCTGGCACTCTAGCCCTTTGCTGAGGATTTTGTCACACAATGCTGTATTCTTCCCATAATTTCATAGAAGATGCTTCTTTCTTTAAGGACCTTACTGGTAAGAAAATGGAAGCAATTTCTCGATCCATTTACTTCTTGGTGGGCTTTGCCTTTCAACCCATGCTTGCCTCTGTGCTCTTTTCCCAGTCTTTGGCTGACAGGTCAAAATCCCTAAGCAGGAAACTGCTCCTTGATAGTGTAATGTTTCAAGGGTCCTAGGTCAGTATCTAGACCAGAGACATGTGCCCTTTCTTTTTAACGTCACTGGACAATGCACGGATTTGTACTTTCACGCAAGTTACTTCGTTAGGCCTCCACTCCCACTGTGGGTTTTAAATTTAGTATTGTTGGTGTTACAAAATGTGGTATTGTCGGTGTTGCCATCTCCTTGGCATGCTTTCTTACGAGGCAACATTTCTTTTGACCATCACTTTGGCCAGAAGAGTTTTTAAGTTGGCAGCATTGTCCTGTAAGGAGTTCCGTTTGATCTTATATAAAGACAAGATTGTTTTAAGACCAAGGACCTTCTTTTTTTACCCAAAGTGGTCTTTGCTCTTCATCTTTATGAGGATTATGTGTGATCTTCCCTATGTCTGGGCACTGGTTCATCCTTAAGAGATATCCCTCCATTGCTTGGATGTTGTTAGGGTCATGTGTGTCTATCTTTCAGCCATTGCTTCTTTTAGTCTGAGAGATTCCCTGTAAGGTTGGGTTGGTGCAAACCTGTCCCCCCTCCAATGTGTGGTACTGTGGCAGACTAAAGAAAGTTCTAGATGTTGCATAAGTAATTTGAATTACTGTCTCGCTTACATAATTTCATATTATTGGTGATTTGAATTATCACATGATACTTTAATAATTAAAGCTCATGCTGCCTGCAATAAAAGGAGGAGAATGCACCATCACAGTGATAGATAGCGATAGACAGAAGAAAAAGATGGTCTGTTGCTGCTTACAATGAAAGCCTTACTGCATTATCTGACTACGATCCTTCAGAAGCTCTTCTTATCGCGGATGTGTTCGGCAAAGGGGTGCTCGTTCAGCTGCTCAGACGGAGGCTGATTCTGCATCTGCTGGTGAGGCTACAATAGTAAATGTTGAGCCTCCTTTACTGTCATGCATGGGATTGAATGATGTTAATGCATGTACCTACCTTCTCCAGTCAATGCCTATGTCCTCTCTGGATGTGGATTCGGTGGATGGTGTGGTCGCGGCTGTGACGGGTGAGTTTACGGATTTGATTTTTTTCTATGGCGAAAAAAGATTCTACACTTGTTGCTAAATTCAAATCTACTTCATTTGGTGTTGCATCTGCATGGCGTGATAATTTAGTGAATGTCTCACAGACCCAATTTCCTATAACAAATGTCTAAGCTACTGTATGTGTTCCATTTCAATCTATGTCCTTGTCTTTCTCTGTCCCTTCACCATTAGTATCTGAGAGTTGTTGAAGGAAGCATTATCTTCTGAAATTTCCCCACTGGGCTTTGATCTCAGTTCTATGATTAAAGATAAGATTTGGAGAGGGGATACATAGATATTCTTTCTTTGTTTTTTTCTGATAATGAGAGTCGCTTTAAAAAAAAGGATTTGTGGAGGGCAAGCTTAAGTTGGTGCCTCGCTCTTCCAATAATTGGCTTCAAGAATTTTCTATCTACATTGCAGCAAATTTCTAATTTGGCTCTTTGTGTTTATTCCCTTATGCATCACTTCTTGGCAGTTCGATCTTCCTGTCATAGACATTTGCTTCTTCACTGTTCTGATTCTCCTTTAACTTTGTATCAGTTTTTTTTTTGTTTACATTTTTATATATATTTTGGATCTTGATCACCTTAGTACTTCTTCGGACTCCCTTCGTATAGGAGCTGCTACGGAGTCAGCTAAGTCAGGATTTTCTGATGCTACTATTAAGCAAATTGGTGGATGTGAGTGAAATTGCTATCATTGTTATGTGCTTCCTATTTTGAATTTTGCAGATGTTTCTTGTAATATTTGGATTATTGGCCACTTTATCTTTTGGGCCCATCATTGAGCTATAATTAGAATACCCCTCTTACCTGCACAGGGTCCTGGACTATGCATCTTTAATAATTTTGTCATTTATAATTTTGTATCAAACCCAATCACTTATCTAAACTAAAGTTTAGTTTTGCAATATCACTCATTGCACGGTGCCACTGGGGACACCTAATCATCTAACACATTTTTATTATTATTATATTTTTTTCATTTTATAATAATTGTGGAGGTCTTATATCTTGTATCCATTATCTGGATTTGTGCACTCTTGCACACAGTATTTTGAGGCTACACACCGGAATCAACGAAAAAATTCCTTCCAATACAATCTGAACTAACTTTTTGAAACAGACCAAATATATAGCGTTGTTAGCTCAGAGATTTAATTTTATTGGCTACCTTCCCACCCTTTGGATATAAATGTAATATTCCCACTGGGAGAACCAACAGATCATTGGGTCACCAGTGTTGATTACAAGCATTAATAGGGGGCAGCACCTGGACGTTTGGCTACAATAACGCACAGGTCTAGGAGACCCATCCCCATTGGTCTCTCCTAGCATTCTGAAGTTCCCCTACAATTAATTTACAATACATAGGACATCTCGTGGATATTCACCAACAAGCATAAGCAGCGCCAACATCCCTAAACCCCATTTCTTTTATAATTAGAATTTATGGTGCTAATCTAGGTCTCCCTATTTCTAATTATCTAATTATACTGCCTAAGACTGTCCTGGTTTATCTGAAAATTATCCAGCATTTACATTAGTTTGTGTACCCTGAATTTAAACATTTTGATGAAATTTGTAAAAGAATCAATAGAACCGTGGCCAAGTTCTTTCCATTGGTAAATGGTCTGTAATTCCAACTTGTTGATTTGGGGGGTGGCCTCCCAGGTTTTTTTCACAATGATAATGTTCATTTGTCAGATATTGCCTTTTAAGTTGGACTTTCAGACATCTATAGGGATGGCTGCACTCAAGGTGGGGATGCCTGGCTCATTCTGAATGAGCCTGGCATTTTGGATTGTATTGTAGTATGGTTATTAGCTCGAGCTTTGTTAGATTTATGTGTGTATGGAAAAGTATAAGTATATATATTGGATATGTTGTATTAATTATATATTTAATAAATTGTGTTATGTTCTTGCATTCAAATTTTGCATACTATAATGTGCTGCAGCCTTTTCGATCCAAGTTATGATGTTGGTGTTCTATTATTAACTAAAAGTTAATTATCCTGCTTACGGTCCCAAGGAATATGGGGAGTGGGGCAGACTAAAGAAAAGTTCTTCATCAAAAGTAATTTACAAAACTGGCTAATTTTCATAATTACATGTTATTAGTGTTTTGAATTGTCACATGATTCTTTAATGGTTAAAGCTTGTGCTGCTTGCTATAAAAGGAAGAGAATGCACCATCATAGTTTCAGATGACAGTTGACTGAAGAAAAAAAAAAGATCACCCCATCCTCCCTCACCTTTCCAGCTCTAGTTATGAGGCTTTTGTCCCTTTCTTTTGAAGGGGGGTTATATTATAGTATGGTTATTAAAGCAATTATTATGTGTGTATGGAAAAGTATAATTTTATATATTTGATATGCTGTATTGATTATATATTTAATATATTGCGCTGTTCTCACATTAAAAGTTTGCCTATAATAAAGAGCTAAGGCCTTTTCGATCCAAGTTATGGTGTTGGTGTTCTATATAAGTTAATTGTTCTGCCTACGGTCCCATGTTTGTCATTCCAGAAAGTCCTAATAAAAGTTTTCTGGGTTCTAGATTCACTATTTCTGAGTGGATTTGACAGGCTGTTATGCAGGCCTATCTCTGTTTTGTTTTTTTTGCATACTAGTCTCCTATCAAAAATGAAGAGGTTATGAAAATTCTTGTATGACAGAATACAACTTTGGAAGTGATGAATTGTAATGTATTCTTTAATTTCCGAGAATGCGTGGTCTTGCTCTTCCATTTTTTTGGGGGTGAATACTGTACTAACGAAAATCTTACTATCTGGTATCTAACGGGAAAAATGTTCATGAATTGAAAGCTGTGTACTAACGATCAGATTATCATACCATCTCTTTGAAAGCAGTATATGTTTTCTGATCATGTGTGCATATGAGTTACAAAATAAGATTCCTCCTTTTCCAATTAAAGCCCACTCCACTAGAGCTGTGGTTGTTTCTTGGGCTTATCAGACTTCCCCGTCTCAGATTTGTAAGACTGCAACCTGATCTTCTGTACATATTTTCTCTAATTTTGATGATATAGAAAAAATAGGATTTATGTACTCATTTTAAATCCTTTACTCAGAACCTACTGAGGGAAAAAGCTCCCTCCTCTGCTATCATTCTCTATTTAGACTGCTTGTTACAACTGAGCAGGTGTGAGGTGGGAGGGGTTACAGCTTCAGGTGTACTGGCCTTCGGGTTTCAATGTACCTAGTCCTCATTTCTCTTGTAAGTGGCTGCTTTAGGTTGCTTACTAAAGCTTTGTCTCCCAATGGACTCAGAAAAAGGGATCATTAGTGTTGCTACAGAATTTCTTAGAAAATTTTACTTTCAAAACTTGCAAACATAACCACTTCTATTCTCAGGTGATAACATATCTGTAAACTATACATTGCATTTTGAGAACAGTGGAGAATTAGCTGACATTTGCAAACTGAGACTATACATTTTTTTTATTTTTTTTTCAAAATTTCAGAACTCAGAAAGTACTTTGCTTCTTCATCTTAACTTTCCCATTACTTACCAAGGTGCATTTTTTTTTTTTTTACCATCCTTGCTTTATGGTTTTCAAAGGATGCAATCTCAGTATCTTCTCTATATCTGGGCAGATAACCCAGCTAGCATGCTGTACGACTGAAAAATCTCTAGGAATGACTGCTGTCAGCTGTGTGCTGTTGTTATTTCAAGCGGTTGCTACAGGTACATTTTAATAGTTCAATCTTGCTAGATCTGTGAACATCATAATAACTGTGACTATATCTTTATACAAGACCTTTTCTTTTTATCCCTGAGGCCTGTTCTTTTGGTCCCTCAGTTTTATTTATAATATTGTGGTTGAAGGAATCATATTTCACTAGAAAATGGAAGCACTATAATTTATTTGTGATAGTAATTTTTTTATACTGAAAATACCTTGCAACAAATCCCTGTATGAAGCAGCTCCCTTTTTTGTGTCTGATTTGCAGCAAGAGTTTACTATAACCTTGCAATATAATGATATATTAGTAGCACTATAGTGTTGCTATAATATACAGTATATAATAGCAGGACTATAGTATCCATTAGACATACAATATTCATATGTTCTGCAATACTTTGCCAAACATATGATCATAAACAGTCATAAACACACGCGGGAAAATAAGTTAAATATGTTGGGGTGTACTCATTTATGCTAGAATACATTTTGCCAGCTAGCTGGATGAAATGTTTCTTGCCCACATCCCTAGTACAGAAAATGAACAAAAAAGGTGTTCCTGAAAAGTTGGGACTTTAACGGACCAGAAACAGTAGGGCATAATACATAAATACCAGGTTTAATAATGAGAAATTGAAAAACTGAAAAATCACATTTTCAACAAAAATTGTGAAGGTCTTCTTCAGGGACAAAAGGTTATGCAGTTCCAAATTTCTCAAAATAATCCTATATGCTGACGATTCAAGGAATGGAAGTCCATAGCTCAAGAGCAAGATAAAAAAAACAACGCTAATAAAGTGTGCCAACAGGTAAGTAGAAATAGCACTGCCAGAAGGGACCCCAATCCCAAACCAGGAGACCCCAAAAGAGGCCAGATTACATGAAGGACCAGTTACTCTTGATGGTAACGCCAAATATCTTAAGTACATGGAGTATATAGGGTCAGTGGATGTGAAGGTGATAACATACAATTCAACAATTCAGTTATGGAAGTTTTTGCTGGATGCAAAATGCAACCAGCAGCAAGACTAAGGAGAGGGCTGAAGATGGAGCATTAGTTACAGGCATTGTGCCGATCCAGGTAGAAACATGCTACATCAGACTGTAGTGTTCTATCATATCTTGTACTGCAGCAGTGCAGTGTGCAGATAGCGTCTCCCATTCCACTTAACCACTACATTATCGAGCCTATTTCTGAGATTTGGTGTTTACACGTTAAAAACAGTTTTTCTCTTTTGTCCATGGACGGACACAGCTTCCTTATACTCTTGACTGTAAGGTTATGTTCCGTCTATTAGGAGAGGACTAGGCAGACATGTTAATGGTTAAAACATGTAGACTTTAGCAAAGCTGAAACTTCCCCACCCAGGGGGCAGTTCCTCTGGTCATAACCCCTCACGCTGCTCTGAGCAGCTCAGTTTTTTTCTGCCTAGTAGAGGAGAAGGACCTGGCTCCCTTTGGGCCCATGGTCCTGACAAATTTTTTTATTTAAATTTTTATTATAATTTTTTTAATTGTTTGATCCTGAGATCTTCTATCAACTGCCGGCTGGGTGACGGGCTGGATAATATAGATCCTTGTAGTCTCCCTAGTCCGGCCATCGAGCGTGAGCAGGCCTTAGCTAAGCGCTGGGTCGGCCACGACATACCCCATTGCTCCAGGGGTGGCCGGTGAGCTTTTTGCTCCGGGGCTCACATATGACCAGGCTGCTTGCTGTCTGTGTCACAGTGGGCCATGGCCGACAGCTACTCCGTACCGCTCCGCCGTGGATCTGTCAGGAACGCACCAGCAGTCTTCGCATGGATGGGTAAGTACTTTCCCCCTGTCTCGACAGGATGGAACAGCTGGACTTCCTAGGGTGGGTCAATTTGGGGTCTCGGGTCCTCCCTCTTCTTCTCCTCCCATTCTTCCCCTCCTTCCCATACCTGGACCTGCTATGACTGACCTGGGGGTTTCTCTATCCTGGCTGGGGGCTGCGGGGTTCCGCTCTCTGTATGGGTGGTTTGCTATTGGGGTCCTCCGCTCCAGGGCCACAGCGTTTTTTCCAGCCTTCTCGTCCAACATCAGTCCTCTGCGCCATTTTTTCTTGAATCTGCACCATTTTCTTGTGCTATTAAGATGCAGCTGGCAGCTATTTTCTTGTAGCTGCGCTGTGACACAGGTACCTAATGCGGGTGGCCATTTTCTAGTAGCTCAGCGCCCCTTTTCCTGAGGCAGCCGGTGGCCATCTTACAGTACATTTTTACACAGGTTTTGGCCTCTAGTGTTGAGTGGGCTTTATGAACGGCGCGAACAACGCAGTTTTTACCTTTAGAGACACTCACTCACTAATTGTGTAGTACAGGAGAGCGGATCGCGGCAATGTGCAGCTTCTTGTGAGGGTGGTGAGTCCCCTGGGACTAGTCAGTACAGTGAGGAGGGTGGGTCTCTCTTTTTCTGCACTTATACCTTGACTTTAGTCCCTGAGGGCTGTCAGGTGAGCGGGTCAGCATGGCGTCAGAAGCTGGCGCTTCTTCTCGAGACATTCCAGTGGTGACAACCGGTGCCCCTGCACCTGCGGTCACTGTGGACACCATTTGTTGCCAGGGTGGAAGCGGTGTGTGGGCGCAAGGGGGGTAAAAAATGCCCCCTCCCCCACCATCTCCTGGGGATAGTTCTGACTCTGACTTGGGCCCAAGTGCGGCCCAGGGCTCTGGTTCTGAGGTATCAGAAGATGCAGACCAGGATCTTTCGGACAGTGAGGAGGACGCCAGGTCTGAGTCAGCACAAGACATGGCACTTTTGGAGCGCTTATCACCGCAGTGTGGGACATTCTTAAATTAGAAGATACTGCTGGCACATCTGCTGAGGGGTTGGTCCCATTTGGGTCCCACAAGCAGGCCTGCACCGCTAAGGTGTTTCCTTAAGTGCCCTTTTTTAATAAGTTCATAGATGGGAACGACCGCAGAGGACCTTTGCGTATGGCGGTCCGTTACCCCTTTGAGGATAGCCTTTTAAAAAAGTGGGCATCTCCCCCGGTTGTGGACCCCCCGGTATCCAGGTTAAACAAGGCAACCACGATTCCAGTTGAGGGAACTCCTGCCTTTAAGGACCCTGCTGACAGGAGGTCTGAAGCGATAGGTCGTTCATTTTCTCTATGCTGGGTTCAGCATTGCGGCCTATTCAAGCAATGGCACTGGTGTCACGGACACTTACTGAATGGTCAAGACTATTGCACCAGGAGTTGGAGGAGCGTCATGCTCCTCCAGGGTGTGTGGAACTGGCTGACCAGTTAGTGCATGGCCTCAAGTATGTCTGCGGTGCAGCCATGGATGCAGCTCCCTTGATCTCCAGAGCCTCAGTATCTGCGGTGGTTCTGAGGCATCTGATTTGGCTTAAGGTCTGGTCTGTAGACCAGGCTTCCAAGAAGGCTCTGGCGGATCTGCTCTTCCGGGGCGGGAAGCTATTTGGTTCCTCCCTGGATGACATCATAAAGGATGCCACGGGGGTAAGAGCACGCTCCTCCCTCAGTCCAGAAAAGGAAAAGAGCCACGCCACAGGCCAGGGCCCTCTTTTTCTGCAAAAGCATTATTTTCGTCAGTCAGGACCCGCAAACAGGCGTCTTCAGACGGACAAAGGGCCAACTGGGGGACAAAAGTGTCCCTGGGTTCGCAAGCCGAACAAGCCTGCGGACAAATCTGCGACAGCATGAACATTTGCCTCCACCCAACTCTCGGGACGAGTTTGCGGCTCGGTGAACCTCCCTGATTTCCGACCAGTAGGTCTGCAAAGTGGTTTCATCAGGGTACAAGATTGAGTTTTTCTCATCCACCAGATTCTTTCCCTCAAACCTTCCTCTCCTTCCCGCTCGTCGAGACGTCCTCTTGGGGTCAGTGCTAGACTTGTTAAACTGCGGGGTGATTATACCCATGCCACTGCGGGAAAGGTTTCAGGGTTTCTACTCGAATCTGTTTGTGGTCCCAAAGAAGGACGGAGTCCGTCCAATCCTGGAACTCAAGGCTCTCTTTGTAAGGGTTCGGAAGTTCAGGATGGAATCAGTTCGCTGCACTCCATCCGGGGGATTTTCTGGTGTCCTTGGACATCAAGGACGCATATTTGCATGTCCCCATATATGTCGGGCATCAGAGGTTTCTGCGCTTTGAGGTCGGGGAGGACCACTATCAATTCGTGGCTCTTCCCTTTGGTCTGGCATCGGCTCCAATGTTTTTTTTACCAAGGTGCTTTCCCCGATTTTGGCCCTGCTGAGACGGCAAGGAATCACTATCGTGGACTACTTGGACGATCTACTTCTGAGAGCTGCTTCAAGCTCAGAATTAAAGGAGGATGTGTCGATTGGCAGTCAGACACCCCAAGAGTTTGGCTGGGTGCTGAACTTCCAGATGTCGGTGTTGGTGACGACTCAGCGCCTGGAGTATCTGGGTCTGATTCTAGACAGCTCAGAGGCGAGTTGCAGACTCTTTGGACGGTGGTGAAGCTGTTGGTGTCCCGCAGGTGGTCATTACTACATTTTTGCATGCGAGTCCTGGGTCTCATGGTAGCCTCCTTCGAGGCAATACCGTATGCTCAATTCCACACTCGAGTCTTGCAGAAGGAGATCCTGTCCAAATGGGACCAGTCTCTGTGGTCCCTGTATTGTCAAATCCGGGTGAGCCACCTGGTCAGGACTTCCTGGTCTGGTGTTTGAGATCTCCGGCTCTTCATGCCGGGAAGTCGTTCCTTCTATTTCACTGGACGGTGATCACGACGAATGCCAGCCTGACTGGTTGGGGGGAGTCTGGGGTGTTCAGTCGACACAGGGTCGCTAGACACAGGAAGAATCTCACCTCTCGATCAATATTCTGGACTCCGAGCGATCAGGCTGTGCCTCTCCACATGGTCGCGGAGCCTACAGGGGCGTCCAGTCAGGATCCAGTCTGACAACGCCACGGCGGTGGCTTATGTCAACCATCAAGGAGGAACAAGAAGCTCGGCTGCAGCGTCGGAGGTCGCTCACATCCTGAGGTGGGCGGAACACAGCGTACCGGCTCTATCGGCCGTCTACATTTCGGGCGTACAAAACTGGCAAGCGGACTACCTAAGTCGACAGACGCTGGACCAAGGAGAATGGTCACTACACCCGGATGTAGCTGGCGGAACCACCGGCTGCATTCTTGGGTTTCCCCGATGGGACAGGAGAGCCTGAAATAAACATGGAAGATGGCCTTTCCCGTCAATTAGCCACTAGGATTGCTTTAACATGAAAGCCGACCGCCGGCTGAAAAGAATGATACCAAGATGACACCTAAACCTGCAGGCATCATTCCGGTATAACCACTCAAAGTGCAGCAACATTTTTGTACGTCGCTGGTCCTTGTTGGGCATATATTGTAATGTATGGGTTAAATAATAAATAAAAAGAGAATAAATCAATGGTATGCCCACCATTAGAATAGTGGCAAGCATCCACCCACTTCTAATGATGGACACCGGTCTAAAAATATATGCCGAAGCATTGGGGCATTCCACCCCTATGTCTATCCCTGCTCCCATGCTTTGGCATAGTTACATAGTTGGTCAGGTTGAAAAAAAGACAAGTCAGTCTAGGTCATCCCAAAAAAATTATAATATACACAATCCTATACCCACAGTTAATCCAAAGGAAGGTGAAAACCCCCAGCAAAGCATGCTCCAATTTGCTACAGCAGGGGAAAAAATTCCTTCCTGATCCAAGATGCAATCGGATTTTCCCTGGATCCAACTGACCTATAACTGTTAGTACCCAGTTATATTGTGTACATTTAGGAAATAATCCAGGCCCTTTTTATAGCAATATACTGAGCTTGCCAGAACATTTCCACTGCTCTTACTGTGAAGAAACATTTCCCTATTTGGAGATGAAATCTTTTTTCCTCTAGATGTAAAGAGTGCCCTCTTGTCCTTTTGTGATGACCTTAAAGTGAATACCTCAACACCAAGTTCACTATATGGATCACTTATGTATTTGTACATGTTGATCATATCCCCCACTTATGTATTTGTACATGTTGATCATATCCCCCTTAATCTTCTCAAGAGGGAATAGATTCAGTTCTTCTAATCTTTCCTCAAAGCGGAGCTCCTCCATCCCTCTTATCAGTTTGGTTGCCCTTCTCTGCACTGTCTCCAGTTCCCTGATATCCTTTTTGAGAACTGGTGCCCAAAACTGAACTGCATATTCTAGATGAGGTCTTGCTAATGATTTGTACAGGGGCAAAATGATATCTGTCTCTGGAGTCTATACCTCTCTTAATACAAGACAGGACTTTGCTCGCTTGAGCTTATGATCTACCAAAACCCCCAGATCCTTCTCCACTATTGATTCCCCCAGTTGTGCATTTTTAACTGTGGTGGTAAAATCACCTCCTACAGCGCTGGGGTAGCTGATTTACATATCGTGAGAGCAAACGCTGTTGTCAAGATAAACAAATCAGTGCTGCAGCTGAATGGCGTACCTGCAAAGAAAACAATGGTTAACAATAAAACACAGTAAACAGTAAAGTATAAAAGAATTGCATACCTGCAAAACAAACATGATAAAACATAGTAACAATAAAACATTGCAGTTAAGCATAAAATACAGTAAAACAGAGCAGAATGATAGAGAGAGAATAATAGAGAGAGTAGAACAAGAAAATTACAACTATTTTTGCCTTTTTTATTTTGTGTGTATATATATATATATATATATATATATATATATATATATATATATATAATGTACAGGACGCCGTGGCTGGGTCCTGTAAGGATGTTATATTTCCCCTCTGTTTGGGCTGTGATCCCTTTAAGGGAACAGAAAGGGTTAACACACCTGTCTAAGGAAGGTGGTTTAAAGCAAGACAGGAAGTGGTAGGAGAGTGAAGGAGTATAGTGGAGACTGTGCATGGTGAATGGTAGACATGGAAAAGCTGTGAAAGCTGTGAAAGCACTTGGCAGTGTCCTGCCTGGAAGCCTGCTACTTGGGAATTTACCTGCAAGGACTGTTTAACTGCGATAGCAGTTCTGAGCTCTACAAGTCGGTGAGACTGTTATTTATTTTGTTTTGCTGCTGTGAAGCTATTTCAGTTTAATAAACCTCAGTTTTGATTTAAAAGCCTGTGCAATGTAGCTGGTTCCTCGAACTTATATATATATACAGTACAGACCAAAAGTTTGGACACACCTTCTCATTCAAAGAGTTTTCTTTATTTTCATGACTATGAAAATTGTAGATTCACACTGAAGGCATCAAAACTATGAATTAACACATGTGGAATTATACCTAACAAAAAATTGTGAAACAACTGAAAATATATTTCATATTCGAGGTTCTTCAAAGTAGCCACCTTTTGCAGCAGACACATCTCTAGAACTGTTAAGAGGAGACTGTGTGAATCAGGCCTTCATGGTAGAATATCTGCTAGGAAACCACTGCTAAAGAAAGGCAACAAGCAGAAGAGACTTGTTTGGGCTAAAGAACACAAGAAATGGACATTAGACCAGTGGAAATCTGTGCTTTGGTCTGATGAGTCCAAACTTGAGATCTTTGGTTCCAACCCCTGTGTCTTTGTGCGACGCAGAAAAGGTGAACGGATGGACTCTACATGCCATGTTCCCACGGTGAAGCATGGAGGAGGAGGTGTGATGGTGTGGGGGTGCTTTTCTGGTGACACTGTTGGGGATTTATTCAAAATTGAAGGCATACTGAACCAGCATGGCTACCACAGCATCTTGCAGCGGCATGCTATTCCATCCGGTTTGCGTTTAGTTGGACCATAATTTATTTTTCAACAGGACAATGACCCCAAACACACCTCCAGGCTGTGTAAGGGCTATTTGACCAAGAAGGAGAGTGATGGGGTGCTGCGCCAGGTGACTACCTCTTGAAGCTCATCAAGAGAATGCCAAGAGTGTACAAAGCAGTAATCAAAGCAAAAGGTGGCTACTTTGAAGAATATGAAATATATTTTCAGTTGTTTCACACTTTTTTGTTATGTATAATTCCACATGTGTTAATTCAGTTTTGATGCCTTCAGTGTGAATCTACAGAAAACTCTGAATGAGAAGGTGTGTCCAAACTTTTGGTCTGTACTGTATGTATATATATATATATATATATATATATATATATATATATATATATATATATATATATATATATATAATATACACTTTTATTTGTAACTGAAGGTTCCAGGTTTGGGTCTCTCAAAATGCGATGGTATCTTTGGAGACCCTGTGAAAGTGTGCCCTAGAACTGTGCAGTGCAGTACCCTACGCTAATACGCCACTAGTGTGTGTGGTAGCGACGGAAACATTCACGATGCAGAGACCAGGTTGGTCAGGGCAGGAGGGACAATAAGAGCAGGTGTCACGCCTATATACGCATTTCCTACAGACACAACATCTTTGGGGTGCTCGTTGGGTATGTATACCAGGGATGACATCCGGAAAATACCAGTCATGCAGCCAGCTCACTGCATTTGCTTTGGGAAGTTGGGGCACAGCACCGTCTGGAAACAGAAGGGCTGTGATGATCTCTCCCTGAAAATTTAGAAAAGATCCAGTTTGTCTTGACGCTTTGTATAGCACATAGGCGTTCAGCAGAGCCAATTGAAATAGATATACAGACACTTTTTTTATACCAGCATCTGGCTCTACAGGCAACTAAGTATGGCGCCATCAACTGATCGTTGAAGTCCACCCCTCACATGTTAAGCTTGTAATCGTGGACACAGAGGGGCTTCTTAACAACACCAGTCGCTGTTACAATTTGGACTGTCGTATTTGTGTGAATGGAGGACAGAACAAAAACATTCTGTGTATCCCTCCATTTCACTGCAAGCAAATTATTACATCTCAGCAGGCTCTCTCCCCCCATCTAAGTCGGAACTCTACAAGCCGTTGGGGGGGAAGCCCCGGCGATTAGATTGCACGGTGCCATATGCACCAATTCCAAAATCAAGAAGGTGACTAAAAAGTGGCATTGTCTACACCTTTCCGAATAAGTCCTAAACAATCTTGCCAGCGCTCACTATGTAGTCTGGGCAGTTGGGGGGCTCGATCTGACTGTCTTTTCCCTTGTAAACCATAAAACTATATGAATAGCCTGTGGCCCTGTCAGAGCTTATACATCTTGACCCCGTGAAAAAACGTGAATAAAAAAAGGGTGATGTAAAATCAATTGTCCACCTAAATTCTTGGTTGGCCAGTTAATGGGGGGGCGAGGGAGTACAGGGGCACTGCAGAAGTAGTGGGTTGCCAATCAGGGTTAGCATATGCAACGGGAAGGACACTGGGCTCTACAGGCCTGTCTTTGTCTTCTTGGTGGCTGCGGAATATTTTTTGTGCTAGCCACCGCACTAGCTTGAACTGCACTTATGGGACTCGTCCCATCACCAAGTGTTACTGCAGTGCTGGCTTGTCTACGACCAGGATGTACTAGGCCACTAGTGCTTGCCAGTTCACCAGAAGGATGAGCGGCACTAGTACTGGCTCACTGCTTCATATAAGAACCCAGCAATTCTTGCACCTCAACAGAAGAACGGGGTCGTGTACGCCTGACCCTAGCAGGGACCGCTACCCTGTAAAATAATAACCGCAAAACACATAAAAAATCGCATCACAAACGCAACAGTTGCGTTTCTGGTGCAGTTCCATTGAAATCTATTAAAATCGCAAATCGCGTAAAAAAGTCCCCGACCATTTTCAAAAATGCACTGGCCGCAAAATGCATATATGTGAACTAGTACCATAGGAAACCATGTTAAATGGACTGTAGAGTGTTTCTGCAAAATGCACTAAAAAATGCATAGGTGTGAACCTAGGGTCAGGGCCAGTTCACACTGGAGTGATGCGGGAACCCTGCAAATCCAGTGCGGGTTCCCACATCTCATACAACTCGCATGCAGTTCACACTGCCATATGCAAACTGCTGGGAGTGTCAGTAGAAAGCTAATTACACCCCCAAATCAGTTTGCATATCGCAGCGCAAACTGAAAATTTAGACAACGCCCATGCAATCCTATTCTGCTGCGGAACAAAAAGAAGGATCCTGTGCAAGTTTGGTCCAAATGCGATGCAAATTCAACCATACAATCTGTATGGATGAGTTTGCATCACACAGACATTGCATGTGATTTGCAGTGCGGGGCAAATCACATCCGATGTCATACAGCACAGCAGTGTGAACCGGCCCTAAGGCCCCTTTTACATTTAAGCGACTTGTCCTGTGACTCCTGCGTCCATAGACCTCAAGATTACATTGGCATTGCTTCAAATCACATCAAATTTACGCCAAAAAGCGCTGCAAAATCACGGGACTTTCAGGTCGCACAAGTGTGAAAGGGGCCTGATGGACCTCAAGTTGTATGAAAAGTCGGTCAAGTGTGAAAGGAACCTAATGATTCATTGATAACACCTTTGAATAAGGCCCCATTTGCACTTGTGCAACTAATTCCTGTGTAAAGTAAAACCAAAGTAGTGCAGGGACGAAATTTGACCCACTTGCAGGATGCACAAGTGAGAATAGTGCCTAATTCAAAGGTATTATCCATGAATTTTATTCACACTGCTGCGACCTGGAAGTCATGCTATTTTGCTGCCACCTTGCTGCTGCAACTTGGCCCCAACTTCTGGGAATGGCTGTGTAATATTGTGCCCTATGTACCGCAAGTCACATGAAAGTCACATCAAAGTAGTACAGGGACTACTTTGAAGTTGTTTCAACTTGAAGTAGCACAGATATGAATGGTTAACATTGAGAATCATGGGGTACAACTTGTCATGCATCTCGGAGGTCCAAATTTGCTGGAAAAGTCGCCCAACTGTGAAACAAGTCATATATATTTTAATAGAAAGGAGCTGTCATTTATATTTGCATAGTCCTTATTGACGTAGATCAGCAGAACAAATGCAGGAAGTGATGTGTGCACATGGGCCAGAAGCAAATGTGTAGTGATGCCAAACAAAGCAATGAACCCCACCCACACCAAATCTAACCACCACATCCACCCCCACATCGAGTAAGCACAAGTACATATCCTACACTTAACCGGCAAATGAGCAGCTACTCCTCTTTGCTAAAGAGGGAGCTCGCCATTACAGGAACTTCCAGGTGATTACAATGACTAATTTCCGGGTCAGAAGGTGAAACCACACTCTTTTGATCGCATCTGCGAATATTTGATCGCAACCAAGATTAGATTAATTTTTTTTGTTTATTTGTAGATATGCAAATCTGTATTTCTACATATAATGATATTTGAAGGTAAACTTAAAGCGGAGCTCCACTGCTCATCGGAACTCTCCCCCCTTGGGTGTCACATTTGACACCTTTCAGGGGGAGGGGGGTGCAGATACCTATCTAAGGTATTTGCACCCACTTTCGACCACACAGCCTGCGGGTAGACTGTGGGCAGAACATCAGATCTCATGCCCCCCCCCCCGTTGTGTTCTGGGAAACACATGGCTCCCAGAACACAGCGGAGACCAATGAGCACGGCTTAGCGCGACTCACGCATGTGCCGCAGGGAACCGGGCAGTGAAGCCGCAATGCTTCACTTCCTGATTCCCTCGCCGAGGATGGTGGTCGGGGCAGCAGAGTGACGAGCGATTGCTCATCTTCTGCTGCCGACGTCGACCGTTTTCACTGTACATGTCTGCCCGGGGATCTCTGTATGATGGCTGTACTAACCATCGTACAGAAATCCGCGCGTAAACAATACGCGGGGCGTGTCCGCGGTGTCGCCGCGACGATAACGCAGCGACGTTGGCGGGCCTGCCAGTTAAATGCTTCCACGCATGCGTCAAAGTCATTCGACGTATGCGAGGGATGGCGGGCGCTCGGACATGTACGGTAGGTCTGTACAGACGACCGAACATGTCCGAGCGGGCAGGATTCCAGCGGACTGTTTTAAAACAAGTCCAGGAATATTTGTCCGCTGGGAAAAGGCCCGGCGGGCAAATGTTTGCTGGAATTCTGTCCGCTCGGTCCTACACACGACCGAACATGTTTGCTGAAACTGGCCCACGGACCAGTTTCAGCAGACATGTTTGGTCGTGTGTACGGGGCCTAAGTGACCTAATTTTAAAAGTCAGCAGCTGCAGTATTTGTAGCTGCTGGCTTTTAATATTTTTTGTACGGCAGAGCTCCGCCTTAAGGGAGTTCGATAAGAAATGGTGTCCCTGAGATAGCAGCAGGTGAATTACAAAGACAAAGGCCCAGTTTGAGCCCTGGTTCACACTGACAGTGGGAGGAAATCGTGCAAGTTCAGATAAACTCACACAATTTCATTCTCGCATGTCAGTCCCGACTGCGGAGGGAATTAGAGACATGTGTGCAGGTTTCAATAAAAATCGCACCTTGAAGTCGCCAAAAAGTAGTACAGAAACTACTTTTGCAAATTGCGGCACCACACCAATTAGAACGGTGCCATTGCTGATGATTTGAAATGTCAAATCGCACCAATGTGAACCAGGGCTCACATACAACACTGCCTATCCACCAACTGAATTCATTATCTGCTATTCTCCACATCTGTTAAATATAAAGATTCCACCTTTATCATTTACTTGCAGGTATGCTGAAGAGATATTTTTTTTTGGTGCACAAATACATATAGAAATGATGAGATATGAAAGAAAGATATTGCACTTCCCCAAAACCACCACCCCCAAAGCTAATTAAAAAGAAGGAAGAAAAGAGAAAAAAAACCCCACAACAAACAACCTCAATAATGTAGTTTTATTTTGCCAGCAGAAAAAAAAAATATGTACATTCATTCACTAGAGAGAAATATTGTTTATTGGAATTGTATATGGGACTGCCAACATCCTTAAAACATGAAGAGAGGAAACATGCAACAGCCGCCCCCCCTAGGACCTTTTAGGCAGAAATAGGAGTAATGAAGTAGTTAAAAGGCAGCAGAGTGCCACTTTTATTGAGTACACAATATGTAATAAATTTTATATACATAAACAGTGACATTAAAATATACAAGGTATACCAGTTAATACATACTGTAGATACATATATCAAACCCAAAGCTAATAATCCAGGCACTGCCAGAGTCAAGCTGAGGTCAGCCGTAAAGATTTGTAGCATACATCCCGACAGGTTTCGGAAATGTATTGGTATATATTTTTTCCTTCATCAGGGGAGGTTTATATTTGGGTGACTTTATCTTTATCTGCAACATAGATACAATTACATAGTATTCATACTGTAATGCATAAAAAGCAAATAATTTTACATAGTGAACTAAATGTTTTTTAGGCTTAAAAAAGGTACTTACATACAGGGTTCACACTCAGAGTGTCTCCCTAAAAAGGAGGCGCACGGTATAGCCCCGCCGCTGTATCCATCAGAGTGTCTCCTGTGGATGTGAATCAGTGGCTGGCCCGGAGTTGCATGCCTGTCCACCCATGCTGTCCGTGCAGTCTCTCTCAGCCAACGTGGAATTTTCACAATTGTTTTTACCATTTCCCCATGTCCTTCAATGAACCCTGTACATAAGTACCTTTAAGCCTAAAAAAAAAACATTTAGTTCGCTATGTAAAACTATTTGCTTTTTATGCATTACAGTATCAATACTATGTAATTGTATCTATGTTGCAGATAAAGGGCCAGATCCACAGAGCAAGTACGCCGGCGTATCTACTGATACGCCGGCGTACTTTCAAATTTCCCGCGTCGTATCTTTAGTTTGAATCCTCAAACCAAGATACGATGGCATTTGGGTAAGATCCGACAGGCGTACGGCTTCGTACGCCTTCGGATCTTAGATGCAATACTTCGGCGCCCGCTGGGTGGAGTTCGCGTTGTTTTCCGCATCGGGTATGCAAATTAGCGATTTACAACGATCCACGAACGTACGCGCGGCCGTCGCATTTTCTAACGTTGTCTGTAGTCGGCTTTTTCCGGCGTATAGTTAAAGCTGGTATTTTGCGGCGTATAGATAGACTTGCCATGTTAAGTATGGCCGTCGTTCCCGCGTCGAAATTTGAATTTTTTTTTTTGTTTGCGTAAGTCGTCCGTGAATAGGGATGGACGTAACTCACGTCTAAGTTAAAAAAATGACGTCCTAGCGACGTCATTTGGCGCAATGCACGGCGGGAAATTTCGGGACGACGCATGCGCAGTTCATTCGGCGCGGGGACACGCTTCATTTAAATGAATCACGCCCCCTAATCGCCGATTTGAATTCCGCCGCCAGAAATACACTACGCCGCCGTAACTTACGGTGCAAAATCGTTGAGGATTTGAAATTCCCCCAGGTAAGGTACGGCGGCGTAGCGTATCTCTGATACGCGGCGCAAGTGCAATTGTAAGTGGATCTGGCCCCTTGTCACCCAAATATAAACCTCCTCTGAGGAAAAAAATATATATTTTCGAAACATGTCGGGATTTTTGCTACAAATCTTCATGGACTGACTTTAGCTTGACTCTGACAGTGCCTGGATTATTAGCTTTGGGTTTGATATACTGTATGTATCTATGTATTAACTGGTTCACTGGGGTATACCTTGTATATTTTAACGTCACTGTTTATGTCTATAAAATGTATTACTTATTGTGTACTCAATACAAATGCTGACTTTTACCTACTCAATTACTCTCATTTATGCCTTAAAAGGTGGCCCCTCTTGCACTTTTTGCATGTTTCCTCTCTTCACATTAATTTACTAGCTTTAAAGAAAATTCTACAGGATATATGGTACTACATTTAGCAAAACAGTTAGAAACTGGGTTTTAAGGGCCCTGCTCATAGGAGCTTACAATCTAAAATGTGTCTAAACCTTAGGGTAGACACAGCTTTACTTTCAGTGTATAACAGGTAACATTTCATAGTACAACTCACCCACCAGCCCACATTTTTATCTGCAAGATTATAGAAACATACTGAACAGTCATTATTCTTACAAAGCATTCCAACATAATAATAAAAAAGGCACATATTCAAAATATAACTCCCACCACCAACCCACAATCCACACACATACATAGGTGACCATGTTTTGCTGGAAGCTGCATTTCTGTGTACATGATTAAGCAATGAGATCAAAGAGTAGAAGGTCAGCACATGCTCCCAAATCATGTGTGCATGGTCAGACAGGAAAAATACACACACAACATTGACAGCATGGCCACATAAACCCACTTTTGATGGAAAAATGCACCAGAATTTCAGCAAACAGCCCTAGTTGCGCATTGGTCAATATGCGCAATATTATTCCTTCTCCCCCACAAATCACAGCAAAAAACCTGGCCTTCTCAGGCCAAACGAACCCCCCTATTGCAGTCCTATATTTAAAATAGGTTGTATTGTTCGCACACTGACACACGCCCAATAGAACTACACGCCCACCAGTATCTTTCAATCTGTCTCTTCATGTATGTCTAAAGTGATTGCATCTGATGAGCAGGAACACATAATACTATTTGCAACTGTGTTAGCCTTTGGCTTTGTGAATCAAATCTCCAACTACAGGCCAAACAGGCCTTTGCATGCACATAAACAAAGCAACAGTTTTCCAAGCATATATACCCGTGCAGTGTAAACCCTACAATTTTAAATGTCCAAGTCCCTGGGCATGATTAGTGCCAACAAACAACATCAGTCCCTGGCTGCAATGAGCTTCCAATCTAAAGTCCAAAACAAACTTTCTAACATTAGAGACTATTTTGACAGGAGAAAAATAAAATACCAGCATGTCTTTGGATTGTGGTGAGTAACTCACACGGGGAGAACATATAAAATTCAACACAAGCATTAGGATGTTGGGGAATTGAACCAGCATCCCCAGTGCTGCAAGATCAGAATTGCTACCCATTTAGCCAGTGCGCAGCCTCACACATGTTGTCTGTATCTCTGTGGTGCGAACCAGCCCTAAGTCCATAGCCATGCTCAGTGTCACAAGCAATATACAATATATTGTCCTAAGTATTGGGACGCCTGCCTTTATACGCACATGAACTGTAATGGCATCCCAGTCTTAGTCCGTAGGGTTTAAAATTCATTTGGCCCACCCTTTACAGCTATTACCCTCAACTTTTGGGAATTACATTTTGATTTCTGATGTTGGTACACATATCACATTTTTTGGGGTCAAATTATGATTTTTTTTTTAAGATATTTTTATTAGGTTTAAGACAAACCAACAAACAGAAAGAAACATACAAAAAAAGCAACAATACCACCAGGCAACCTGGTCATAAACGTTAGGCAATACACTCAAACATAGAAAAATAAACTGACATCAGTGCACAATATAAAGTAGGCACAGTGGTAAAAGGCTCAGGTATAATACCGGGATATAGAAAAAGCGGAGGTCCAGACATTAGAGATCCCTGAGACACGGCCCATCAATGGTCAAGCCAGAGTAGTACAGTCAATGCTGGAAGAGAGTTAGCGGACTAGCCAACCATCTACCCCAAATTTTGTGGAAGGTTTTGTTCCGTTTCCGGAGTTCAAAAGTAAGTTTATACAGTGGAATAGTGTCATTAATAAGTTTTAACCAGAGGGATTTCAGAGAGGTCTGTACGCCCCTTCCAGGACAGTAAAATAGCTTTTTTAACATAGAAGAAGAGTATACGGAGCAGTCTCTTGGCATGTGATGATAGGTGTAATTTGCCAAAAATGCCTAATAGGCAGTTCTTGGGGTGGATTATGTTTAGGAGGCCTAGCGCCGATGAGATGAAAGCACCCACTTCTTCCCAGAAGTCCCGGACTACCGGGCATGACCAGAAGCAGTGTAAGAAATCGCCTTCATGGCCACAGCTGCGGAAACAGGCAGCCGCGGAAACAGGGCCAAGACCCATCTTGTGTAACCTAGCAGGAGTGAGGTGGGTTTGATGAAAATTTTTGACATGTATGATGCGGTCCAAGGAAGCAATAACAGAGGTTTTATACGTATCACTAAATTCTGTCCAGTGCTCGTCTACCAGGGAGATGTCCAGAGAAGTCCATTTTACCTGAGCTGTGTGAAACCTGGGGTTAAAGTCAGTCATTAGGGCTGCATAATAGGTGGAGACAAGTTTAGTGGGATCTGGCTGTCTGAGCAGTTTTTCCAATGGGGGTAGGTCAGTGGGATCATCCAGGGAGCCAAACTGGGCACGAATAGCGTGGATGAGCTGGTAGTAATAAAATAGGTACGATCCTGGTAGATCGAAGTCTAAACGTAGCTGAGGAAAAGATTCAAAGCCCTGAGCATTGTACAGGTGGCATAAATATTTACCCCCCTGGAGTACCAACAATTGTGATCTGGAAGGGAGTATAGTTCCTGCAGATTAGGGTTAAACCACAGGGGGTTGTTGTGAGATTTCAGCCAGGTGTGCCTGGATACTTTTGTGACAATATAACAGAAAGAGAAAAGGAAAGTGGCAAGTAGGGAGGTTCCGGGGCGATCGGGGAACTGGCCTCTGTAGATAATATTATTTAGGGTTTCCAGAGAAGATGCGATGGCTCCCTCCGTGGAGGTACAGGCATTGGCCGGAACCGGGCACAGCCATTCGTGGATGTGCACCAACTGGGATGCCAAATAATATAGAAAGTTGGGAAATGCCAGGCCTGCCAAGTGCGCTGGCAACCGTAGTATTTCAAGTGCTGCCTTGGGGGAGCCACCCTTCCACAGGAAAGTAGTACATATTGAATCTATGCATTTAAAAATAGATATAGGTATTTTGAAAAGGGAATTGGCAAGGATATCGAATAATCTCGGTAGGTAGATCATTTTGAGGACGTTGGCCCTCCCCATAAGATCCAGAGGCAGATCCATCTACTGCTTGGTCTGCTCCTGAAGGCGGACCAATAGAGGATCTAAGTTATTGGCGACATATGAAGATAAAGGGGTCTGCACCAGAACCCCAAGGTACCTAAAGGAGGATACCACTTGAAGCTTGGAATCCGGGTGAATCAGGGGAGGCTCAGCCACGTCTAGGAGGAAAAGACTAGACTTATCCCAATTCACCCGGAAACCAGAATAGTCTCCAAAGGTATTAATCTCCACCAACAGGGCCTGAAGTGATTCATTAGTATTAGCCAGATACATCAATGTGTCATCCCCATAAAGTGAAATGCACTCCTCTATATTAGCAATTGGGAGTCCTTTAATCGAGGGGGAAGAGCGAATGCGAACCACAAGCGGCTCCATGGCCAGGGTAAACAAGAGGGGTGACAACGGTCACCCCTGTCGTGTGCATCTAGTAATCGGAAAGGGGCCAGTGATAGAGGAATTGACCCCAAACCCGAGCTACCGGGAGGTGTAAAGGAGTTTTATCCATGCTACAACACAGGGGCCAAAGCCATACATCTGTAACACCCAAAACAGATATGGCTATTCCACACTGTCAAATGCCTTGCAAGTGTCCAAAGACACAATAGCACAAGTGGGAGGACAGTCATGTGGATATTGCAGGTTGTGATAAAGCCCCCTTGGTCACTATTGACCAAGGATGTGACTACAGTGTTCAAACTCAAAATCTTAACGTCCACATTAATAAGAGAAATTGGATGGTAAGATTCGTTGGGGGGAGAATCCCGCCATCTAGAGCTTTTTTATAGGTTCGCAAAAGAAAAGGGGCACAAAAGGTATTTAAATTGTGAGAACCATTCAGTCGGGAAACCGTCTAAACCCGGAGTCTTATGTGCAGGCATTTGTGAAATGGCTGCAGCAATTTCCTCAACCGAGATAGGTGCATCTAGCACATCATGCCCCTCCGTTGACAAGGAGGGGAGAGATATGCCAGCCAAGTAGTCATTCAATTGGGAGTCTTGTAGTCAACCCTAGAGGTATACAGGTCTTTGTAAAAGCATAAAAAGGAGTCTAGGATATCCCCCTGGGTTGTCACTGATGCCTTGAGCAGTAAGGATACATGGGATAGAAATGGGAGAATGGTCAGGTCTAGTCAGATATGCCAAGAGATGTCCGGCTTTATTACCATGTTCAAACTATTTTTGTGTGGCATGCAACCTGTTTTTGCATGAGATCTAACAGACGGAGTTCATACTCCCTACGGCTCTGTAACCATGCCTCCCTTGTGTCGGAGGCAGGGTAAGAGGCATAAGCAGACTCAGCACGTACCATAACAGTCTCAAGTTCTTCTGTAAGCATCCGGTTATTTTTGCGCAAGACCCCTGTGATGGGCATGAAAGTGCCCCTCAGAGTTGTCTTAAATGCGTCCCATTCAGTGGAAGGGTCTACTTTTCCCAGATTATCCCTCCAATAGTTTGTAATGCCTGTCCTGCATTCTCCCTGCACTACCTCTTCCTCCAACTAGTATGAGTTCAGGCGCCAAATAGCAGGTCCTGAACCTGGAAGGAGGAGGAGGTCCACTGAGAGAGGGGCATGATCAGAAACCCTTCTAGGCAGATATGAAATGGCAGAGACAACAGGGAGGGTCTCAGCCAGAGCAAACTCCATATCCAGTCTGGACATGGTGTGGAAAGAATCTGAGTGGCAGGAAAAGTGGTGTACATTGGGATTTTTCCATTGCCACACCTCTCTAAGGTTGTAAAGCTGTGCCCAGTCTAGAAAAGAGGGAAAGGGTCTACCTCCACCACCCAGGCGGTCCATAGTTGGATCTAATATAGCATTAAAGTCCCCCACATAAAGTAAGGGACCAGGGGATCTAGTCAGCAGCTGAAGTGACAGTCTAAAGAGTACCTCCACCAAAAATGGGGGGTGGGCACATAAATGTTCACCAGGGTAAAGGTCACAGTAGAAATTTGCAAAGTGAGAACAATAAACCACCCGTCAGGGTCGGTTTTAACTTGTACCATCTCAGCCGGGAGAGATTTGGCTTGAAGGATGGAAACCCCCCTGGAGTAATTAGTATGAGTGGCATGATAGGAGTTAGACAACCACAGGCGTTTTAGGGCCCTTGTTTTAGTGCCTCTTTTGGAGACTAATGATGTGCGGGCAACATTTTTTCAATACTGAAAAGACCAGGGATCTCTTCTGGGGTGCATTGAGACCTCTAGTATTCCAGGAGACTATCCTTAGGGTCTTTGCCATTGTAAAACATACAGTAGTAAATAAGCACAAAGTAACATGCATACAAGACTATAAATGACCAGACAGGCCGCGCCACCTGAAACACATACATGCACATGAGTAAAAAAAAGTGCGTGGATCTGCCATCAGGACATTATGAGCCAACAATGAAATAATAAAACACATTAATAGTCCGCCATAGGCAGCAACCTGAGAAAAAATATAGGAGTCAAAAAGTGCAAAAAGGAACATAGAAAAAAAAAGAGAAAAAAACAACAAAGTCCCAGAAAGTCTACATAAAATGGATCACTGTCTTAACTGAAGCTACTTTCCAGGAAGATAACATACATTTCTCAGGAAAACCCCTCCCTCCCCCTCCCTCTCACAGAGCTGATTGTTGTTTTATTGGCCACTGGAATGTCTCCTGTCCTGGAGACTACTTCAAGTTGTGTTGTAAATCTCCCCAGATCGCCCTGTGGTTCATGCTCAAGTCGTGTTGCTTCTGAAAGTCGTGCTGGAAGTCGTGTCACCCTAGTGTGAACCGACTCTAACAAGTGAAAGTGACAGATAAAAGTATATTTTACCAAAACATCAAAACATTCCACATTCTAGCATTTTTAAAAACAAAATAGTTGCAGCAAAGTAGAAGCAACAATGTTGCAAAGGAAAATTTATTTCAGAGAAAGATACATTCATCTCAACATTAAAAGGATTTATTAGGGGAAGTTACAATTGTAACATTAGAATCAATAGCTAATACTTGCATTGGACTATTTTCACTCCCAAAAAATGCTCTTTAACCACTTAAGGACTGCCTCCTGCACATATACGTTGGCAGAATGGCACGGCTGGGCACATGTACGTACAGGTACGTCCTGTACTAGTACCCAGCCGGGGTCGCGGCGCGCTCCCCCGACCCGGTCCGAAGCACTGGGACCGCGGGTCTTGCGGACCCGATCGCCGCTGGAGTGCGGCGATCGGTCCCCGGAGCTGAAGAAGGGGGAGAGCCGTGTGTAAACACGGCTTCCCCGTTCTTCACTGTGGCGGCTGCATCGATCGTGTGATCCCTTTTATAGGGAGACACGATCGATGACGTCAGACCTACAGCCACACCCCCTACAGTTGTAAACACACACTAGGTGAAATGAAACTCCTTCAGCGCCCCCTGTGGTTAACTCCCAAACTGCAACTGTCATTTTCACAATAAACAAGGCAATTTAAATGCATTTTTTGCTGTGAAAATGACAATGGTCCCAAAAATGTGTCAAAATTGTCCGAAGTGTACGCCATAATGTCGCAGCCACGAAAAAAATCGCTGATCGCCGCCATAAGTTGTAAAAAAAAAAAAAAATTATAAAAATGCAATAAAACTATCCCCTATTTTGTAAACGCTATAAATTTTGCGCAAACCAACCGATAAACGCTTATTGCGATTTTTTTTTACCAAAAATAGGTAGAAGAATACGTATCGACCTAAACTGAGGAAAAAAAAATGTTTTTTTATATATTTTTGGGGGATATTTATTATAGCAAAAAGTAAAAAATATTGCATTTTCTTCAAAATTGTCGCTCTATTTTTGTTTATAGCGCAAAAAATAAAAAACACAGAGGTGATCAAATACCACCAAAAGAAAGCTCTATTTGTGGGAAAAAAAGGACGCCAATTTTGTTTGGGAGCCACATGGCACGACCGCGCAATTGTCTGTTAAAGCGACGCAGTGCCGAATTGTAAAAACCCCTTGGGTCATTTAGCAGCATATTGGTCCGGTCCTTAAGTGGTTAACACAACGCTCATTTTGCTATTTACTATAGCGCCCTGTAAAAAAGACATTGTAGCTAAAATGAGAGCTATTTGCAGGTCTGAGCATGCTCAGTTGTGTTAGCACCTAGTTGTAAAGAGACTATCTCTTCTCAGACTTTAAAAGATATTTCAGTGTAGAAATCACCTTTTCACACAGTTTAAAAGCAGATTATCTTTAAACAATATAACACATATTTCAGTACCATTTAGGCAGTTATATCATGCTCTAATTTCCATGTGCATCACTCCAGGTTTTACCAGAGTAAAGCCTCGTACACACGATAGGTTAACCAGAGGACAACGGTCTGAAGGACCGTTTTTATTGGTCAAAACCGATCGTGTGTGGGCGCCATAGGTTATTTAACCATAGGTTAAAAAAAAGCCAACTTGCTTTAAAATTAACCTATGGATTCCTAACCGATAGGTCAAAACCGATCGTTAGTAGGCACGACCATCGGTTAAAAATCCACGCATGCTCAGAATCAAGTCGACGCATGCTTGGAAGCATTGAACTTCGTTTTTTTCAGCACGTCGTTGTGTTTTACATCACCGTGTTCTGACACGATTGGTTATTTAACCTATGGTGTGTAGGCGTGACGGACCATCAGTCAGCTTCATCGGTTAACCTATGACAACGGTCCTTCAGACCGTTGTCCTCTGGTTAACCTATCGTGTGTACGAGGCTTTAGAGGCATGGTCAGACAATGTGAATGATTCCCTCAGAAGTATCTCTGAAGAAATGGCCAAGAGCTCTCCTATTCAGGAAATCAGGCTAGCATCGGACCTTTCTGGGGGAGGCCTCTATTGATGTTATTCGCCTAGTGGCTTGAGTAATGTTTTTAGCGGTTACTGCCCGTCGTGCCTTATGGCTTCGTCCCTGGTCGGCGGATCCAGCTTCAAAGCAAGCATGGTGCCGCATTCCCTTTGAGGGCTCTTGTCGCTTTGGCAATAAACTCGATAGTGCCATTTCCCGGGCCACAGGTGGTAAGTCGGGGTCCCTCCCTCAGGACAGGCGTTTACAAAATCAGAAACACACTTTTTTCAGAGCACGCAGCTACAGGCCTGGTCGTGAATTTTCAAGGCCCTGGAAATCCAGACAGTCTTCTTTCAAGAAGCAAACTAAGAGTACTCCTTCTAGTAATCAGGAGTCTACTGAAAAGTCTTTCTGAAATTGGGCGGCCTCAATTTGAGATTTTTGGACCATCAAGACGATCTCTTCAGGCCACACCTGGGTCTTCAACAGCAACCCCAGGTTCAGATTTATGCCTACAAATCTTCCATATACAGAAGAAAAGAAACAAATCATATTGGCTTATGTTAGCTCTTTAGTAACTCAAGGCGCTGCCATTACTGTTCCAGAGGGCGAACGAGGCGAAGGCATGTACTCCCCTTTGTTCATGGTACAGAAAAAGAACAGTTGCTGGAGACCAGTAATAGACTTGACTCATCTCAACCGATTTATTCGGAAAGAAAAATTCAAAATGGAGTCACTATTGACAATCCAGCAGTCAGTCCATCCAGGAGATTGGTTAGTGTCAATAGACCTGAAAGACGCATACTTCCACATTCCAGTGGCGGCAGACTATCAAAAGTACCTCCGCTTTGCAGTAGGCAATCAACACTTACAGTTCACCTGCCTACCATTTGGTCTCACGATGTCACCTCGGGTGTTCTCCAAAGTTCTGTTAGCCGTTGTGGCTCTCTTCTGAGTGAAAGGAGTTCGTCTTCATCACTACCTAGACGATCTCTTACTTCTAGCTCAAGACAAGTCAACTCCTGGAACACGGGGACCTAGTAATTGCCACTCTCCAAGAATTCAGATGGCTATTGAATTTGGAGAAGAGTCATCTTGTTCCAACACAATCTCTGGTATTTCTAGGTGCCCTCTTCAAACACAATAAAAGGCACCATTTCATTGCCCGAAGAGAAAATTGCAACAATCCGGGACAGGATACGCGCAACACTTGCTGCTCCTCACCTATCTGCTCTTCAATGTTTTGAAGGTGATTGGCACCATGGCAGCCACCATTCCTATGGTGAAGTGGGCTCAGTGACACACTCACCCATTCCAAAAGGGTTTCTCCAGCAATAGGACTTTCCCAGCAAGAGTCAACGCATCATGCTTACTCAACCCATGAGAAATTCTCTTCTGTGGTGGCTTCAGGGGACGATTCTCCGCAACTGTCATTTTATCCATCCCATCACTTGGGTTATAATAACCTTGGATGCCAACAATCAGGGCTGGGGCGCTCATTGCCTGTCAGAAATAGCTCAGGGCAAGTGGAGCACACCTTCTCAAGGAACTGTATCCAACATACTGGAGCTGCAAGCTGCCTTTCAGGCGCTCATATCCTTCCGCCATCTATTAATGGATTCCTCTGTGATGCTCAGGCTGGACAACACAACCGCTGTTGCTTACATAAGGAAGCAGGGTGGGACCCACAGCTGGTCCTTTCTCCGAGTGGTGGAGCCAATTATGAATTGGGCCCAGAAAAACCTAGCCAACATCTCGGCAGTGTACATTCCGTGGGTCCAGAATGTTCAAGCAGACTTTCTATCACGAATCCAATTGAACAACAACGAATGGTCTCTGCACATAGAAGTGTTCAATTGGCTTCTAACACTGGGAGTGCCACCAGAAGTGGATCTGTTTGCGTCTCCATACAACCACAAATTCAACAAACAATAGTCACTGCCCCTACCTATGAATGGTATAATAAGGAGCGCTGGAATGGGCGTATAAACATACAGAAACATAGAATATCCAGGCTCAAACTTACCGACCAATCAGCAACCAACCAAATTCCCCTGTCTAACTGGTGCGTTAAAAACAGAGGCTTAGTTGCACACATCTGCAAATGCATGTGTAAGCTGCAGGCCCCGTCAAGGCGCTCTGTGTAAACTGCAGTCCTAACTGCAACATTGCATTTTATGTCTCCTCAGTGGGAGCACATGACTGCTGATGGATAGATAAGGGGCATACAACCACAAGTTGATCAAGTATTATTCAAGGTTCAGAGATCTCCAAGCCTATGGGATAGACGCTCTCACAGACCGATGGAAATTCAGCAAAGCATATGCCTTTCCACCAGTACCTGTGATCCTTCAATTTCTTTGCCGTCTCAGATCAGAGGATGTAGAAATCCTAGCAGTGATTCCATTTTGGCCCAACAGGCCATGGTTTTCCCTCCTAACGCTTCTCAGTTACCGGGACTCGATCCCTCTCAGACTTGATCTCCTCTATCAGGGCACAACGTTGCACCCATGTCCAGCTCATCTGCACCTCAGGGTGTGGTTCTTGAGAGGGGAAGGCTTGAAGCATTAGGATGTCCAGAAGAAGCCTTTAAACTCTTCTTAACGCTAGAAGAAATAGTACTAACAAAGTGTATCTGGTCAAAATTTACAGATCATATGTCTTCCAGAACTAAACCTTGCAGTTCCCCAGAGGTCCAAGATATACTCAGTTTCTTACAAACAGGTTTGGACTTGCCCTTAGCAATCAGTTCACTCCGAGTGCAAATCTCAGCCATCTCTGCATTTACTGGAATCTCTTGAGCCAATCATCCCTTGGTTCGCCAGTTCTTCAAGGGTGCCATCCGGCTTAGACCCCAGAGAAAACCAAGGTTCCCCAAATGGGATCTGCCTCTTGTCCTGGGCTATCTTACCACGATCAGCTCTGATCTGGATAAACCACTATCAGCTAAGGATATTACTCTCAAGACCGTCTTTCTAGTAGTGGTCACTTCAGCTAAAAGAGTCTCTGACATCAGAAATCTGGGTTCAAAAGAACCATTCTTGACCTTCTTTCCAGATAGAGCAGTATTAATTCCTATGCTGGGCTCAAATACTAAAGTTACATCCATTTTTCATGAAAATCTGGATATTGTACTGCCCACTTTTGGGACATCTGAAGATCAAAGTATTCATCCCCTTTTTGTGGGGCACACATTAAGTCAATATCTGTAAATGACAGAATCTTTCAGACAAACGGATTTTCTTTTCATTCTTCTTCATGGAAAGAACAAAGGAAAATGGGCCTCAATCAGATCCTTTGCAGCTTGGATAGTTCAGACCATCCAGAGGGCATACAAAGCCAAGGGCTTGGCTCCTCCAGAGGCAGTGTCTATGCACTCAACCTGGAGCATTTCGACTTCTTGGGCAGCCTCACGTCATGTCGCAACTGAAGTTATATGCAGAGCGGCTTCGTGGTCATCTATTAATACGTTTTGTTTCCCACTATTGTGTTGAACTGGCTGCTTTATCTTCACTGACTTTTAATTTACAAGTGCTGTCAGTTGACAGTGTTAAATAAATTGATGTTCTTGCCCCAGCACTTTTCCCGTCCGGGTGTGTTTGGCAAGTTATTTCCCACACGTATGCTGCCATGGAGCATGTCAGGAAAACTGAAAATGTATTATCAAATACTTACTGTAATTTTCCTTTCCTGATAGGCTCCATGGCAGCAGGAGTCCCTCCGAATGCTTGGAGTAGGCTAGTTACGGAACAAGGCTGAGAGCCCACAGCTGAAATTTATAGGGAGGGGTCCTATTGGGTAGTTATGGAGGCGGGGCCAACCCACACTTATGCTGCCACGGAGCATATCAGGAAAGGAAAATTACGGTAAGTAATTGATAATAAATTTTCCGTTTTATCCTACTTGATAACCATTCTAACTTTTTACTAATCTGGTCTCCATGGTTTGACTTTACCAACATACTTAATATTAATAATTCTTTGCTTTCTCTCTAAAATTATAAAGTTACATCCACCATTCATATAACACCCAGAATATCTTAACCCACATTTTCTTCTTTATTTCTTCTCTTTTTTTCCTCACTTTCTCCTATTCTCAATATATTTAATTGTATACGTATTGATTTTGTTCTATACGACAAATCTATATAACCTTGCTTATGCATTCTATTTTATTCTTCTTAATAAATAAAAATAATGTAACACACAGTTTAAACGTTGTTCTCTTCAGTCATCCAATCATGTGCTAGCAAAAATCCTATTTTGTTCCCTTACAAGTATTTGGATCAGTAAATTTCACCTTATTTACTAGGGAAAATAAACAACCACTTTGAAAAATTTGCATTTATTTCAATTTATGTTTGGAAACCCAACAGAATGTGACATAAAAAGCAGACATACCAACAGATGAGCGCTGACACAAACAGACTGAACCATGGCAGGGTGAAGATAAAATATTGCAATCCTCATCCTTGGCATACACAACATTGTAGTTTGGGAACTTTGTGAAATAAACAATGCATTCTCTCGTTTAGTTTTTGATGAAGACATTTTTTTGATTATGTGATTTATTTACAGTATTTCATAATACAAATGATTTTTTAACCAGCATCTTCCAAAGTTTCCTTTTTATCTTTAGCACTTCTGTATTGACAAAAAAAAATCACACAGGGGTATGTTAGAGAACTTTAGGTTCTTTAACTGTGTAACTGGGTTAAAAAAAATATGTTGTTTGCACGGGTTCTAAACATTGGTTTTCTTTGTGGCTACAGCAGGTTATTAAAAACACAACAAAAGTGTTTTGTTGTTTGGCTTTACTGCAATTATATTTTATGGTTAGTATGCTTCTTGTTAATGCTTGCAGTGGTGTAAAAGGGGCTACTTTTGTATCACAGTTCTTACTTCCTAGTCTAGGGTTATTAGCACAGGTTCAGGGTTATTCTTTGTGACAAATGTTTTACCGTGAAAAGTCCATCAATCCTTTTATCAGCTTTCCCTTGCTCCATTTCTGTATTTTGTGTTGTAAAAAAAAGATTGATATGAGTGTGAACGCCTAATAACATTGCCATACTACAGCAAATTCTCATCTTAACTTCTGATTTCAGGTCCCCAGGAATTCAGACCTCCCAAATGCATCTCAGGTACAAAAAGAAGAACAGAGGAAGATTGATGAGTCTGAGCCACTCAGCACTACAGAGTCAGAAGAGAAAGAGACACTTTTAAACCAGGTATGCAGAGAATATTTCTGTAGTTGTCACATTATAAGAGGCAACTTATGTTGTCAGCTCATGTGGGCAATTGGGTAATGCTGCACAAAAAAGCAAAAGACAGAAAAGCACATTACATATCATTGATAGTACATCTTCTAGTAATAAATGGCAGGTTTTGTATTAGATTCTTTTTTTGTGGAAGGTGTGAAAATGACTGCACACAAGAACTATTGACAGACATGAAGCACAGATCAGAAGATGGTTACACCTAAGAACCAATGAATGACAGTAGTTCTGTACAACAAATAAAATAAATGTACAAAGCTGGCTAATATGCCTTAAGAACACCAACCTAAAAAGAACTATAGTTTCTATAAAAGCTCCATTGTTATCAGACACAAATAGCTGTACTGTACAGTATGTTCCCTCAGTAACATGCTGTTTGTGTTAATCTAACATACAGTATCTCACATTTAAGCTGGGAGACTTTTACATCTGGTTATGGATGACTTGATACAAGTCCTCCTTTGTTTGTATCATTTTTTAACCACATAAATACTGGGCACTTTCGCCCCCTTCCTTCCCAGGCTAATTTTCATCTTTCAGCGCTCTCGCATTTTCAATGACAATTGCGTGGTCATGCTACACTGTACCCAAATGACATTTTTATTATTTTGTTAGCACAAATAGAGCTTTCTTTTGGTGGTATTTATTCATGACTCTGTTTTTTATTTTTTGCGATATAAGCAAAAAAGGAGCGGAACTTTGCAAAAAAAAACGATGTTTTCTTTATTCTATTTTAAAAGAAATACAATAAAATCGAAATGTTGTCATAAATTTAAGCCAAAATGTATTCTGCTACATGTCTTTGGTAAAAAAAATCCCATTAAGTGTATAATAATTGGTTTGTGTGATCACGGACAGATGTACGCAAATTATCATGTACAGATGTGCGCAGGTGATCACGGACATATGTTTGCAGATAATCATTGGGACATATGATTTTACTGTTACATATTGTGGGGGACAGGTGTTTTTATTATGTGGGGACATGTGTGTGGGGACATGTGTTTTGGGGACATGTGTGTTTTACATTGTGTGTTTACATGTGTGTGTTACTGGTGATCAGTGTGTAAAAGCTGTAAAAAACAGCTCATACCAGCCGGTTGCAGTGATCCACTCTCCTCTCCTGTTTACATCACATGACAGCTGTGATTGGATCAGGAGGGACAATCACAGAGCCCTCCTGCTGATCTGAGATGCGCTGTGTCCTGGTGACACAAGCGCATCGGGATCGCGCCGCTGCGCAAGCTCACGCGTGCGATCCCCTCCTTCTGAGGGACGTTCCTGAACATCCACTCAGAAGGAGAGAGCAACCACCCGGCCGTACGTTTGCAGTGGCCGGGTGAGAAGTAGTTAATATGTACAGTGTCCCACAAAAGTGAGTACACCCTCAAATTTTTGTAAACAGTTCACTATCTTTTCATGTGACAGCACTGAAGAAATGGCACTTTACATTGTAGCAAAGTAGTGAGTATACAGCTTGTATAACAGTGTAAATTTGCTGTCCCCTCAAAATAACTCAACACACAGCCATTAATGTCTAAACCGCTGGCAACAAAAGTGAGTACACCCCTAAGTGAAAATGTCCAAATTTGACCCATAGTGTCTAAAATTTGTGTGGCCACCATTATTTTCCAGCACTGTCTTAACCCTCTTGGGCATGGAGTTCACCAGAGCTTCACAGGTTGCCACTGGAGTCCTCTTCCACTCCTCCATGACGATATCACAGAGCTGGTGGATATTAGAGACCTTGTGCTCCTCCACCTTCCATTTGAGGATGCTCCGCAGACGCTTGATATGGTTTAGGTCTGGAGACATCCTTGGCCAGTCTTTACCCTCAGCTTCTTTAGCAAGGCATTGGTCATCTTGGAAATGTGTTTGGGGTCATTATCATGTTAGAATTCTGCCCTGCGGCCCAGTCTCCGAAGGGAAGGGATCATGCTCTGCTTCATTCATGTCACGGTACATGTTGGCATTGATGGTTCCCTTAACCTCCCTGGCGGTATGATTATGTCTGTTTTTTGAATGTCAATGCGGTACAATGCTATAATATAGAAGTGCAGGCAGGGCACCGGACAAAGCACTAGGGACAAAACTGAGGTGAAATGATTTGATTTAGTAATGTAATCTACAGATTACAATGTATTATGTTTGTTATGTTTTTTGTCCTTTTTTTAATTTTCCACCGGGCTCCGTCCCCATGCGTCAAGACGCTCACAGGGAAATGGAGCCCAGAACATTAATACATCAGGCGGAGGATCCGGTGGAGAACAAAACGGGAGTACATTGCAGGATCCTAGGGACAAGATAAGTAACTAACTACCTGGATACTGCGATGCATTCCCAAGTGTGGCTCCGGGTATTGGTACTGAAATGTAACCCCCGGAATACCACTAGGGAGGTTAATGAACTGTAGCTCTCCAGTGCCTGCAGCACTCATGCAGCCCCAACCATGACAGTCCCACCACCATGCTTGTACTCCCTACCTGGTTGCCACCACACACGCTTGACACCATCTGAACAAAATAAGTTTATCTTTGTCTCATCAGACCACAGGACAAGGTTCCAGTTACCCATGTCCTTAGTCTGCTTGTCTTCAGCAAACTGTATGCAGGCTTTCTTGTGCATCATCTTTAGAGGAGGCTTCCTTGATGCAGTGTGCAGCGTATGGTCTGAGCACTGACAGGCTGACCCCCTATCCATTTAACATCTGCAGTAATGCTGGCTGCACTCATACATCTATTTCCCAAAGACAACATCTGGATATGACGCTGAGCACGTGCGCACACTCAACTTCTTTGGTTGATCATGGCAGGGTCTGTTCTAAATGGAACATGTTCTGTTAAACTGCTGTATGGTCTTGACCACCGTTCTGCAGCTTAGTTTAAGGGTCTATGTCATCTTTATGTAGAGCAACAATTCTTTTTTTCAGATCCTCAGAAAGTTCTTTGCCATGAGGTGCCATGTTTAACTTCCAGTGACCAGTATGAGAGAGTGAGGGCGATAACTCCAAATTTAACACACCTGCTCCCCATTCACACCTGAGACTTTGTAACACTGACGAGTCACATGTCACCGGGGAGGAAAAATGGCTAATTGGGTCCAATTTGGACATTTTCACTTAGGGGTGTACCCCCTTGGTTGCCAGTGGTTTAGACAATATTTGGCTGTGTGTTGAGTTATTATGAGGGGACGGCAAATTTACACAAGTTGTACACTCACTACTTTACATTGTAGCAAAGTGTAATTTCTTCAGTGTTGTCACATGAAAAGATAAAATAAAATACTTTCAAAAATGTGAGGCTGTACTCACTTTTGTGAGATACAGTGGAACCTTGAATTGCGAGTAATGCGGTTAATGACCGTTTACGCAATACGAGCACTGTATTTAAAAAAACAACTAACTCATTTTCCGAGTGTTGTCTCGCAAAATTAGCAGGATTCAGGTGAAAGCGGTGTGAAATACTCCATTCCCGAGCCTTTCCGAGGCTTGCCAAGGTCATCCGAGCTCTCCTCGGGCCTTTCTGTCTGTTTCAAAGGCTCTCCGGCGCCCCCCACCTCTGGCCACATGTGGTATTGCGTGCCATTGAAGTCAATGCGGAACAAATTGATTTCGTTTCCATTGACTTCAATGGGGAAACTCGCTTTGATATGCGAGTACTTTGGATTACGATCATTCTCCTGGAACGGATTATGCTTGTAATCTGAGGTTCCACTGTACTGTAAATACAATTAGGCATAGACTGCCTGATGAAAACATAGAAGGATTGATGGATGTGGAGAACAAATTCTCAAATCTTTGTGAGCAACAACCAGTGCTCTTTAATGCCTCCTAGGAATACTCCTAAATTGGCAAACCTTTTGTCTGACGAATCAGGGCAGAAAAATACATTTCATAGATATCCTTAAGCAATGCATTCAAGACACAAAGCTTTAATATTAGAATCCAAAACAAGCAGTCTGGAGTCAATTTGCAGTCTCTATAGGGACAGCTGCAGTTCCCAATAACCTCATAATAACAATAAGGCCTCGTACACACGACCGGACATGTCCGCTGAAACTGGTCCGCCGACCAGTTTCAGCGGACAGATCCGATCGTGTGTACGGGCTAGCGGACAGATTTCCAGCGGACAAATGTTTCTTAGCATGCTAAGAAACATGTCCGCTGGAAAGCTGTCCGGCGGACATGTCCGCTGGTTAGTACCTCTAACCAGCGGACCGAAATCCCGCTCATGCGTCAAATTAATTTGACGCATGTGTGGAAGCATTGAACTCGCGCGAGAGAGAGCGTCGGTGTCGTCTACGTCACCGCATTCTCTGTCCGCGCGGATTTCGGTTTGATGGTGTGTACAGCCATCAGACCGAAATCTCCGAGCGGACATGTCCGATGAAAACGGTCCGCGGACCGTTTTCATCGGACATGTCCGCTGGTGTGTACGAGGCCTAAGTAGATCATGCTCTGTGAGGACCTTCATTCTAAAAGCAAAAGGCATTTTTAAAACTTTGGTTATACTGTGAAAAATATAATTCTCTAAAAAGTTATTTTTAGTGCAAGACTTAAGCCCTGTTAAAATTTTCCTATGGTTAAAAAAACGATCGTCTGTGTGAAAGTCCATCGGTCAAAAATCCATGCATGCTCAGAATCAAGTCGACGCATGCTCGGAGGCATTGAACTTAATTTTTCTCAGCACTTTGTAGTGTTTTACGTCACTGTGTTTGGACACGGTCGGATTTTTGACTGATGGTGTGTAGGTAAGACTGATGAAAGTCAGCTTCATCAGATATCTGATGAAAAAATCCATCGGATTCGATTCCATCAGATATCCGATCGTGTGTACAGGGCTTAAGTTGAGACTTAAAAGAGAAGTATGTTTTTTCTTTTGGCATATTTATACTTACCTAGGTGGATGCAGCATCAGATCGATGCTGCAGCTATATCCCAGCGTCTCTGCACTGAGAACCGAGCCACCGAATACTGCCGATGGCTCGGTTCTCACAGATCTCTGAAAGGAGAACTGCTGACTGTCAGTCAGCAGCTCTCCTCTCTGCTGCTCCGCCCTCATTAAAGCGCTGAGCTGTGGAGGGATGGGGAGCGGTCGTTTCAGTGGCTCGCTGAGACTGTCATTAGCCAAGGCAGCTGGTGGATACAGTCTTTGGAAGTCGGGTTGATGCGCTGCCTGGACTGATTGCAGTGAAGTCGGCGGAGAGCGGACTTCAGACCGTTGTTCGCTGAAAACGGGTCACAGGAGTGCAAAACGAATTGGGTGAGAATAACACCCCAGTAATGTTAGCTCTCATTCTTGTTGTTACTACAGAGACACATCTACTTTGTTAGCAATCAGGCAACTAGATGTAAAATACCCCATAAAGAGGTCTTTGAGCTTGTAATGTACCTGTGTTTTCATTAAAAGGTTGTAAATTTCATATGCCTCTTTAGCTTTATTTAGAAGTCCACAGTTAGGTATCCGGTGATTGTATGCAGGAGGGAGGCGGAGGGGGGGCAATATTTAGATATCGTCTTTAGGATGTAAGGCTGATACTATCATGCAGGTACAATCCTTCAGGGCAGGCTCTACAGAGCACTTCTCTCATTTGCAAGCTTAGAGGGATAGAACACAAGGCATAAAGCTGGCTTATTGGAGGGAATAGAAGCAAGAGGTTTTCTAGCCTATGCAATCATTATCACCTTGTAAAAGTGGTCAGGAAACTCATTGGTTTCCTACAGACATAGGTTTATCACATTCTCTGAAAATGGCCAACTTCCTTATCATATTTATTGGTTGCTTAGCTTTTTTTTTGACTGTTAAAAAAACAAGTATAGGTTCCCTATTCTGGAGACAGTGGAATATGGCTGATATCACACTTTGTAATCTTTATTCTCCAAATATCAACCAGCACACCTTCCTCACCATGGTGTATAATCAACTCTTTAGAACATTTCTGATTATTGGAGATGATATGTCATACTCCTCCATATCTTTGTCAGATATACTGTTGGAATTTGTAAAAATATGTCCTATAAAACCAGACAGTTAATAATTGTTTCACCAACTCTCCAGAAGGCATGCACGCTTTGATGTGTGGCATACAGTGCATCTGTTGAATAGGCAGTATACAGGTTATGCCCACCTCACCATACCCATTCTCACATTGACTATTTCTTCATTAATGCCTCCACCTTATGTGTGAGTAAAAACTCATCTAACCTATATCCTGGCCGGACCATGCTCTTAGGCCCTGTACACACGATCAGTCTAAACCGATGAGAACGGACTGAAGTTCATTTTCATTGGTCCGAACCGACCGTGTGTGGGCCCCATCAGTCAGTTATCCTTCGGTCCAGAAATTTAGAACTTGCTTCCAGAAATTTAGAGCTTGCTTTAAAATTGAACTGATGGACTGGTAACCGATAAGTCAAAACCGACGGTTAGTATGCAAAAGCATTGGTTCAAAACCCGCGCATGCTCAGAATCAAGTCGACGCATGCTTGGAAGCATTAAACTTTGTTTTTTTCAGCGCGTCGTTGTGTTTTACGTCACCGCGTTGGACTTGATCGTTTTTTTAACTGATGGCGTGTAGGCACATCAGACCATTAGTCAGCTTCATCGGTCAATCGATGAAACTGAACTTCAGTCCGTTCTCATTGGTTTAGACTGATCGTGTGTACAGGGCCTTATACTTCTTACTGTGTCCCTACATTCCAAGGCCCTGTACACACGGGCGGATATCCGATGAAAATGGTCCGCCGGACCGTTTCCATCGGATATGTCCGCTGGCGGATTTTGATCTGATGGCTGTACACACCATCAGATCAAAATCCCCACAGAAAACATCCGCGGTGACGTGGCCTCGCCGTCGCCGCGACGATGACACGGCGACGTGCGCGACCCTGGAAGGAAAATACTTCCACGCATGCGTCGAATCATTTCGACGCATGCGAGGGATGGGGATCGGACGGACTTATCCGGTGAGTCTGTACAGACGACCGGATAAGTCCGAAGGACAGGTTTCCAGTGGATAGATTTCTTAGCATGCTAAGAAATTTTTATCCGCTGGAAAACCGTCGGCTCGACAAATGTCCGCTTGAAAATGTCCGCTAGGCCCTACACACGACCGGATCTATCTGCTGTAACTGATCCACGGATAAATCCCAGCGGACAGATCCAGTCGTGTGTACGGGGCCTAATTCACTCAAAATCTACCACTAGCAACTTAATGCGTTTTTACTCATACACATACATTCTAGAATAGAGTACTTCACAGAAAAGGATACCCCTGATGTAACCCACAACACCCTATGGGAAGCAAATGAGGCAGTAATTAGAGGCCAGTGTATAGCCCTGTCATCAGTACTAAAGAAAAAAGCTAAAAGCTGCTTGATGGGTCACAATTATTGATCTCTTCCTTGATGAAGCATCTTGGAACAAAAGTCAAAACCTGAACTGCGCTGAAGGAAATAGAAAAGACTGTGTGCCTTAAAGTGGTTGTTAAGCCACTGAGCGTGCATGCTACAATCCTCTCTGTTATAGTAACTGATGTGCCCCAGTGTATGTTTTTTTGTAAAAAAATAAGCCGCCATATAACTTGTTTCAAAGCATCGTTCAGTGCTCACATGACAGGCCGCCTCTCTCCTCTCCAGGTCTGAAAGCTACAGTAGGCGGGGCTGAGAATCCCCTGCTGACATCAGCCAGGAGGAGGAGAGGATAAAGAGGAGAGGAAGAGTGGAGAGGCACAGAATCCAAATTGCATGAGGTCCAGTGGGATTTTTCCACAGTTAGTGATGATTTGGGGAGCCATGTCATCTGCTGGTGTTGGTCCACTGATGTTTTATTAAGTCCAAAGTCAGGGCAACCCTCTCCCAGGATATTTTAGAGCACTTCATGCTTCCCTGTGCTGATCAGCTTTGTGGAGATGCTGATTTCATTTTCTAGCAGGACTTGGCACCTGCCCACACTGCCAAAAGTACCAATACCTGGTTTCATGATCATGGTATCACTATGATTGATCAGCAAACTCGTTTGACCTAAACTCCATAGCGAATCTGTGGGGTATTGCTTAGAGGAAGATGAGAGACACCAGACCCAACAATGCAGATGAGCTGAAGGCTGCTATCAAAGCAACCTGGGCTTCCATAACACCTCAGCAGTGCCACAGGCTTATCGCCTCCATGCCACGCCGCATTGATGCAGTAATTCATGCAAAAGGAGCGCCGACCAAATATTGAGTGTATACTATACTGTACATGGACACATTTTTCAGTAAGCCAACACTTCTGCATTAAAAATCCTTTTTTTTATTGGTCTTATGTAATATTCTAAATATCTGAGATACTGAATTTTGGGTTTTCACTAGCTGTAAGCCATAATCATCAAAATTAAAAGAAATGCTTGAAATATATCACTCTGTGTGTAACGCATCTATATATGACTTTTTGAATTGAGTTACTGAAATAAATTTACTTTTTGATGATATTCTAATTTTAAGAGATGTACCTGTATGTTATTTTAATACTGACTCCAAATCCTGTACAATCAGAACTGTATTTTTAGGGCTCGTTCATAATAATGGCAAGGACCTTATTTATGCTTGGATCACTTTTCATAGGCATTTGACAGTCAATGAAGAGATGATATATTTATTTCTCGTCGCCTTTTTAACTCCCCACTGTGCTGCAACTGAATGCAATGCATATGGTAGTGATGTGGTTGCAGCGCAGCCCCGTTCACCTGGAGATATAATTCCTGTCACAGCTACAGTATGTGTACAACCCTGACTGCTGCAGCTAAAGGGGCAGCTTTTAAGGGTGGTAAAAACACGACTCAAGCATATGGTTTTACCACCTCCCAAACCTCATGTGTGAGCAAGCCCTTGGTTCAGATTTGTGCGACTGTATGTAGGGCAGCCCATTAATTCCAGTGGGCTGCCCTACCCGCAGAAACAAAGCGATAAAGGCCATAAACAATTTTTTTTATTTCACAGCACCAAAAACATACCCCTGAATGTCTGCTAAAGAGCAGCATGTCTGCGTGTCACTTGCGATTTTGGACGCATTCCCTAGCATGCAGTAATTTAATTCAACTTTTAGACTGGAGTGTTTTAAGACTGAAAATGTTTTTCAAGGGTGCCCTGACTAGAAAAAGGTTGAGAAACACTGCTCTAAACTTTAACTTGTTAAGGCCATCCCTAGCGATGATCTACTACACTGTAAATGATCTGAGGATTGTTTATTGACGAGAAGTATTGATTGCAGAAAATGATTGTTGGATTGTTCATATTCACATGTGTTGATCACTGGAGCTATACTTCTGTAAGACAAATTCTGAAGCGTATTTAAAACTTTAAACGCAGCTTATGTGTAATGCTATGCTACCATGGATCAATCCACAGGTCTATGTAAGCACTGTCTTTTCTAGTAAGGTGTACTTCTATGTATTATGAAGCACTGTATCTGTTCTTGTATAATATAAAAATAATAAAAAGTCATATATATATATATATATATATATATATATATATATATATATATATATATATATATAAAACAAATCTGGTCTGGATACAAGAAGTGTGAAGGCTATCAATATATTACAACAATAGTAATCTAGGAATGTATGTGGCTAGGAGAACTCATGCCCCGTACACAAGATCGGTTTTCCACTCGGAAAAAAGTTGGATGGTTTTTCCGAAGGAATTCCGCTCAAGCCTGCCTTGCATACAAACAGTCACACAAAAGTTTGGTTAACTTTTGACTGCTAAGAATGCGCTGACATAAAAGACTACGACGAGCCGAGAAAAGTAAGTTCTATGCCTCTGAGCATACGTCAATTTGTTTCCAAGCATGCGTCGGAATTTTGCACGTCAAATTCCGATCGGATTTTTTCTGACGGGAAAAAAGATAACCTGCTTTCTAGTATTTTCCGGCAGATTTTCCATTGGAAAAAGTCTGGAGCATACACATGGTCGAGATTCCCGACCAAAAGCTCTTATCTGACTTTTTCCAACAGGAAAACCGATCATGTGTACGGGGCAATAGCCTTTTAATGGTTAAAGTCTCTGTCACTCCTCTTAGGCCTCGTACACACAACCGGTTTTCCCGTCAGAAAAACTGGCAGGAGAGCTTTTGGCCGGGAATCCTGACTGTGTGCATGCTCCCTAGCAGTTTTCCCGACAGGAAAACTGCTGTAAAAAAATAGAGAACCTGCTCTCTATTTTCCCGTCCGGATTCCCAGCAGAGTGTTTCCTGCTGAGAAAACCAGTCGTCTGTATGCTTACCTGAAGGGGAAATAAACCGTGCATGCGCGATAACAATTTGACGCATGCGAGGTAGCATAGAACGTCATTTATCCGGCTCGTCGTAATCTTTGATGTCACTGCGTTCTTGCCTTTCAAAAGAACAGAGGGTCTTTTGTGTGGCCATGTGTATACATGGCTTTTCAAGGCAAGCTTGGCAGGAATCCCGTTGGGAAAACTGACGGTTTTCAAACAGACGGGATTCCTGGCCGTGTGTGTACGGGGCTTTAGTATGCCTCTTGGTACAGCTAGGTTGATGATCTGAGTTAGTTTTTTCTTTTTTTTTTTATATAAAGCTTATAAAATACAAATCTAAAGCAAAATTGTTAGGCTATTTCTGAGACTTTAGCTACTTTCTATTCATTTGTAACTCAGAACTTGAAACTTGAAATTGTCTTTGCAGATTGAAGGCAATCATTTTTCGAAATTGCATCTTATTAAAGATGCACATTCTTTATAATTTAACATCAGACTTCAGATAAAAAGATCCCCCAAATAACAGAGCACTTAAGAGAAAAGAAAAACACATGTACATTATGGAAAATGTTTGTTATATTAGTAGGAGCTTCTGCAATATTTCTTCTAAGGAGTACACATTTTGATTTCATTATAAATTAAAGAAATATAAATGTTTTGTTTGCTGCTTTGTCATTTGTGTAATATATATATATATATATATATATATATATATATATATATAGATAGATAGATAGATAGATAGATAGATAGATAGATAGATAGATAGATAGATAGATAGATATATGAGTCCAATAGTGCAGCGCTCCAGTGAATAAAACAGTTATTATAATAATAATAATGTGAATATATAAGTCCAAATAAGTATGATCATCAATGAAGTTGAAAATAAAGGACCTCCACCAAGGCTTGAGTGTGCAGACAAGGAAACACACCACACCAACGTGCAATCAGTCTGCTTACCAGAAAGACATCATCATGGGCATATAAATAAAATGATGCAAATGTCAGTGGCATTTGGGCGTGCTTGTATCTTCGGCCACGCCTCTGATGATATCCACATAGGATGAAACATGTTAGGCTGGCTGATACAAGTAGTACGCTATGAGCCGCGGAGTTCTTATATGTTTTGATGCCTGTTTGCCTGTTTGTTTCTGTAAATACATGAAATCCTGAAATACAGGACTCTCTGAAAACATGTGGTGTGGCTGTTTTTTTTAAGATGCACAATAAGGAGGCCCCTTAAAGAAAGATGGGCTGCATAGTTGAGGCGCCAGAACAAAAAGCCATTACTACGCAAATGACTCAAAGTATCCTGCTTACAACACGCCAAACAGCACAGAGACAGGCCTCAAACCTTCTGGCACCTCCAAGTCATTTAGAGTGATGAGACCAAAATTTAGCTTTTTAGCCACAACCATAAACGCTACATTTGAAGAGGCATCAACAAGGCATATGATGAAAGGTACACCATTCCTACTGTGAAACACGGAGGTGGATCGCTGATGTTTTAAAGGATGTGTGAGCCACAAAGGCACAGGAAAATTGTTTAAAATTGATGGCAAGATGAATGCAGTATGTTATCAAAAAATACTGGAGGAACATTTGCATTCATCAACCAGGAAGCTGCGCATGGGACGTACTTGGACATTCCAACATGACAATGATCCAAAACACAAGGCCAAGTCGACCTGTCATTGGCTACCGCAGAAATTAGTGAAGGTTCTGGAGTTGCCATCTCAGTCTCCTGACCTCAATTTAATTGAGCCACTTTGGGGAGATCTCAAAACGTGCAGTTCATGCAGGACAGCCCAAGAATTTACAGGACTTGGAGGCTTTTTGCCAAGAGTAATGGGCAGCTTTACCATCTGAGAAGATAAAGAGCCTCATCCACAAATACCACAAAAGACATCAAGATGTCATTGATATTAAAGGGGGCAATACACGCTATTACGAACCGGGGTATGTAAACTTTTGATCAGGGTCATTTCGGTAGTTTCTGTTGTGATTATGATTTAAAGCGGAGTTCCACCCACTTTTGAGAGGCGGTCTTAAACAAAAGCCCACCTCTCCACCCCTCGTTTTTTGATAAAAAAAAAAAAAAAAGTCTTCTTTAGCACTTTTTTTGGAAGTACTGAGTGTACTTTCGATCCAGCTGGGCCATGGCCCAGGACATTACGCCCTCTTCTGCGACGAGTCCCCCTCCATTGTCTTCTAAGACCTGTGTGTGTCCCAGAAGACAAGCTGGCCGTTCACAAAGCACTGCGCGACTCGCGCATTCGCAGTCGGAACCCGGCAGTGAAGCCGCAAGACTCCACTGCGGTTTCTCTTAGTAGGAATGGCGGCCTCGGCACCCGATCTGATGGACGGATCGGCCTGGGGGGGCCAACATTGTGGGCTCCCTGGACAGGTAAGTGTCTTTATTAAAAGTCACAGACTGCAGTGTTTGTAGCTGCTGACATATACAGGTGAAACTCGAAAAATTTGAATATTGTGCAAAAGTTGATTTATTTCACTAATGCAACTTAAAAGGTGAAACTAATATATGAGATAGACTCATTACATGCAAAACAAGATAGTTCAAGCCGTGATTTGTCATAATTGTGATGATTATGGCTTACAGCTCACGAAAACCCCAAATCCATAATTTTAGAAAATGTGAATATTACATGCAATCAATAAAACAAGGATTGTACATAGAACAATATCGGACCTCTGAAAAGTATAAGCATGCATATGTACTCAGTACTGGGTTTGGGCCCCTTTTGCAGGAATTACTGCCTCAATGAGGCGTGGCATGGAAGCTATCAGCCTGTGGCACTGCTAAGGTGTTATGGAAGACCAGGATGCTTCAATAGCCACCTTCAGCTCTTCTGCATTGTTCGGTCTCATGTCTCTCATCTTTTTCTTGGCAATGACCCATAGATTCTGTGTGTGGTGGCTCTTGATGCACTGACTCCAGCCTTAGTCCACTCCTTTGCGAAAGTCCCCAACACTTTTGAATGGCCTTTTCCTGACAATCCTCTCCAGGCTGCGGTCATCCCTGCTGCTTGTGCACCTTTTTCTTCCACACTTTTCCCTTCTACATAACTTTCTATTAATGTGCTTTGATACAGCACTTTGGGAACATCCAACTTTCTTTTAATTACCTTTTGAGGCTTTCCCTCCTTATGGAGGGTATCAATGATGGTTTCCTGCACAACTGTCAGGTCAGCAGTCTTTCCCATGATTGTGATTCCCACTGAACCAGACTGAGAGACCATTTAAAGGCTCAGGAACCCTTTGCAGGTGTTATGGCTTAATTAGCTGATTATAGTGGAACCTTTTGAGCCTAGAATATATAACCTTTTCACAATATTCTAATTTTCTGAGATTGTGGATTTGGGGTTTTCATGAGCTGTAAGCCATAATCATCATGATTATGACAAACCACGGCTTGAACTATCTTGCTTTGCATGTAATGAGTCTACCTCATATATTAGTTTCACCTTTTAAGTCGCATTAGTGAAATAAATCAACTTTTGCACGATATTCAAATTTTTCAAGTTTCACCTGTAGTTATATAGTTAGTCAGGTTGAAAAAAGACACAAGTCCATCTGATTTAACCATAAAAATAAATAAAATAAATAAAAAATATCATACAATCCCATATACCCAATTCTATACCCACAGTTAATTCAAAGGAAGGCAAAAAAAAAAAAAAAAAAACAGCAGAGCATAATCAAATTTGCTACAGCAGGGGAAAAAATTCCTGATCCCCCAAGAGGCAATCGGATTTACCCTGGATCAACTTTATCTATACATGTTAGTACCCAGTTATATTATGTACATCAGGGGTCTTCAAACTACGGCCCTCCAGTTGTTCAGGAACTACAATTCCCATCATGCCTAGTCATGTCTGTGAATGTCAGAGTTTTACAATGGCTCATGGGATGTGTAGTTCTGCGACAGCTGGAGGGCCATAGTTTGAGGATCCCTGATGTACATTTAAGAAAGTATCCAGACCTTTCTTAAAGCAATCTACTGAGCTGGCCAGAACCACCTCTGGAGGGAGTCTATTCCACATTTTCACAGCTCTTACCTAGAAGAAACCTTTCCGTATTTGGAAATGAAATCTCTTTTTCTCTAGATGTAAAACGTGCCCCCTTGACCTCTGTGTTGACCGTAAAGTGAATAGCTCAACACCAAGTTCACTATATGGATCCCTAATGTATTTGTACATGTTGATCATATCCCTCCTTAATCTCCTTTTCTCTTGAGTGAATAAATTCAGTTCCTCTAATCTTTCCTCATAGCTGAGCTCCTCCATGCCTCTTATCAGTTTGGTTGCCATTCTCTGCACTTTTTCCAGTTCCCCGATATCCTTTTTGAGAACTGGAGCCCAAAACTGAACTGTATAGTGCAGATGAGGTCTTACTAATGATTTGTAGAGGGGCACAATTATATCTCTCTCTCTGGAGTCCATACCTCTCTACCTACAAGAAAGGACTTTGCTCGCTTTGGAAACCGCAGCTTGGCATTGTATGCCATTTTTGACCTTATGATCTACCAAAACCCCCAGATCCTTCTACACTATGGATTGCCCCAGTTGTACTCCCCCTAGTATGTATGATGCATGCATATTCTTAGTCCCCAAGTGCATAACTTTACATTTATCAACATTAAACCTCATTTGCCACATAGTCGCCCAATTAGACAGTGCTTTGAGGTCGGCTTGTAAATTGTAGAAATACTATAAGAACATTATTCCACTGCATAGCTTGGTGTCATCTGCAAAGACAGAAATACTTTTAAAACGTAAAAAAAAATATATATATTTTTTGCGGCTGGAACACCGCTTTAAAAGAGTAAACACAGTTGATTGATAATAAATGGCTTCAGCCAAACACTAACCATGATTCAAAGAAAAGCTTTTGTGTTATCATTATTGTATTCTCTGAAAAATGGCCACACAAAGGAGGGTACTTTGGAAGGGTACATCATAAAGCAGGTGCTGTTTAACTGCATCTGTTTCTGTGCTTGAAGCTTCACCAGCCAAATTTAAATTTAAGTCCTAAACTGTGAAAGCTGATCCCAGAAAAGGCAAAGTGCAAAAAAATAGTCAACAGTTTTTTCTGTGGCTTTTTGCGCGATTTTGCCGCGATTTCGGACGCAATTTAATGTAAATCGCGGCCCGAAATCGCAAAAAGTAGTACAGGAACTACTTTTTGAAATCGCAGATGCGGCGTCGCACTGATTAGGACAGTGCCATTGCCGACAATTGCCGCCGATTTGAGATGCGATTTGACATGTCAAATCGCATCTCAAATCGTTCTAAATCGTACCCAGTGTGAACCAGGGCTGAAGGTGTATTTTTTGGTAGAGGAACAGCGCTTTACTTCCTCATTTCTGAGCTGCCTCTTGATGACTGGCAGGAGAAATTTTAAGAGCCACAGAAGGAATGACACGAAAGGATTAAGATACTTGCTCTGTTGGCTTTTAGATTCAGCCATACCTTCTGCTAGGAGAACAAGGTGCAAGCTCAATAGTGACATCACCAAATCTCACGAGACACCCCTTTCACACTGGAGCGGTTTTCAGGCACTATTGCGCTAAAAATAGCGCCTGCAAACCGACCATTAACAGCTGCTGCTGTTTCTCCAGTGTGAAAGCCAGAGGGCTTTCACACTGGAGTGGTGCGCTAGCAGGACGGGAAAAAAAGTCCTGCTAGCCACATCTTTGGAGCGGTGAAGGAGAGGCTCATTGCGGGCGGTTGTAACCCTTTCTCGGCCGCTAGCAGGGGGTAGCGCAGCGAAATTAGTGTGAAAGGGGCTTAACAGTTACAGGCAGTAGTGCTTTAGATGATCTTACACTGCAAATATACAGCTACAAAACTCAAGATACAGGAAGTGCACTGCTATTTTTCAGGGCACTGCTTAGGTACAGTTAACATTTCTAGATGTTCCCTATAATATAGAAGGTCTTAACTTTTTGATTTCAAGTCCACTTTAAAAGGCAATGTTAAAGCAGGCTTCAACCTGTAAATCATCTTGAAATAATGTTTGTCATAGTTTAAATAAATCTAATGCCATGTACACACGACCGTTTTTCATGACGTGAAAAATTAAATTTTTTAAATTGGTCATTAACCACTTAAGGACCGCCGCACGACGATATACGTCGGCAGAATGTCACGGCTGGGCACAGGGACGTATATATATGTCCCCTTTGAGAGCCCAGCCATGGGTCGCGAGCGCGCCGGCGCGCTCGTGACCTGGTCCGAAGCTCAGTGACCGCGCCCGCGGGACCTGATCGCCGCCGGTGTCCCGCGATCGGTCACAGGAGCTGAAGAACGGGGAGAGGTGTGTGTAAACACACCTTAGCCATTCTTCTGTGTGGCAGTGACACTGATTGTCTGTTCCCTGATATAGGGAACGACGATCAGTGACATCACGCCTACAGCCACGCCCCCCTACAGTAAGAATCACCCCTTAGCGCCACCTAGTGGTTAACCCCTTTACTGCTATTGTCATTTTCACAGTAATCAGTGCATTTTTATAGCACTTTTCGCTGTGTCAAAAGTGTCCGATGTGTCCGCCATAATGTCGCAGTCACAAAAAAATCGCTGCCATTAGTAGTAAAGAAAAAAATATTAATAAAAATGCAATAAAACTAGCCCCTATTTTGTAAACACTATAAATTTTGCGCAAACCAATCGATAAATTTATTTATTGCGATTTTTTTTACCAAAACAGGTAGAAAAATACGTATCGGCCTAAACTGAGGGAGAAAAAAAATTGATATCTTTTTTGGGGATATTTATTATAGCAAAAAGGAAAAAATATTGAATTGTTTTCAAAATTGTCGATCTAGATTTGTTTATAGCGCAAAAAATAAAAACCGCAGAGGTGATCAAATACCACCAAAATAAAGCTCTATTTATGGGGAAAAAAGGACGCCAATTTTGTTTGGGAGTCTAATGTAGAATACTTATTTGTATCATTATATGAGTTCACCATGAAACAGTAATCCACACATTGACGTTTGGAGATGTGCACATGCAGTTACACTTTTTGCGTATTCACGGCGTGCTTGGGTGTTGTGACATATAGTATGTCCATATACATCCAGATACACATGTATATATACCAGCATATGTACAATACACATCATATTATTGATTGATTAATATTTGTTATATTTATTCACTTTCACTTTGCTTTAAATTGATATGGTATTTTTCACATATGGATGTGGACCATTTTTGGAACATATTGTCACAATCAAGAACATTGTTAGAGATTTTTTGAATGCAACTCCTTTATACTCGTTTTTCCTTCTTTTTTTTATTCTTCATTTGCTGTAGGTCTCTAGATTTTTTACCCCTGTATCTTTATGTGTTCCATATACAGGTCCACTCCATGTGTGAAACATCAAGGTTTAATTATATGTGTGCAATTGAACTGTGCTCACCTTTGGTGTGATTGGTGGAAGATCACATCCACCTCCTTTTTAAACACAACTTTTGTCATTGTTCACCCAGGTATGAGTAAGCATCTCACACTGTGAAACATGTTAGCCATTTTTTTGTCCTAGTGTTCACTTTCTATTTTTGACTGCACTGTTTTTTATCATGTTTTGATTTTATTTTATCAAATAAAGAAGTAGTTTAACAGAGCGAGGCAGTCCAGGGATTTCTTTCCAATCCCAGTTAGTGGTCTGACACACAAAAATACCTAAATTAAATATGGAAGTAATGTGCAGCTGGGCCATGTTCAATATATGGATGATTGAAAGGTCCACCCCCCTCCATACATAAATAACGTTTTATTAATTTAAGTTGTAGTATGGCTTACATTAATGGAAGAGCTGGACAGAAATGGCAGGTGTGACAGACTCATCAGGGACATCACCGGACCCTCTTATGTCTAAAATCATCCTATGTCCACTAGGGGCATAGGATGACTGAGGAATGTTATCTTGGACTACCTGAGATGGGAATATTATGTAATTATTATCCACAATATATTCCAGGATATCTGTAAAGAACTATTTACTGTTTGTTGATTCTGAACTCAACGGGTTAATTGTAAGAGTGACTCATTCATACTGTTGGGACACATACTGTTAGATGCTAATGCCATCACCTCCAGCCATCTGTCTGTTCTCTGTGCTAATTGACCCTGCTATTGTGTGAAGATGTCCTGTGTTTACACTTATGATAATGTGTATTGTATAGCAGGAGACGTGACGTCTACTCTGAAAGGTCATATCTATGAGTCACCTAGTCTGGGTAAATGGTTAGTTAATTAGCTCATGTTAATTTATGTTCTGGTTACCTCCTCTTTAAACTGTATATAAGGTTGCATTATTGGTTCGAATAAACACTCCGGGCTGGATTCAGATACAATGGTGTATCTATCCGCCCGGCGTAACGTATCTCAGATACGTTACGCCGCCGTAATTTAGGGCGCAAGTTCTGTATTCAGAAACAAATTGCGCCCTGTACGTATCTGTGTCTGCGTAAGCCCGCCTAATTCAAATGTGGATGATGTGGGCTTGTTTTATGTATATTAACTGTGACCCCGCATATTTGACGTTTTTTACGAACGTATAATATAGCAGGGGTAACTATACGCCGAAAAAAGCCTAACGTAAACGACGTAAAAAAAATGCGCCGGCCAGACGTACTTTTCTGAATCGGCGTATCTAGCTCATTTGCATATTCCTCGCGTAAATGTACGGAAGCGCCACCTAGCGGCCTACTTAAAAATGCAGCCTGAGATACGACGGTGTAAGACACTTACGCCGGTCGGATCTTAGGGAAATCTATGCGTAACTGATTCTATGAATCAGGCGCATAGACACGACCCCGCACACTCAGAGATACGACGGCGTATCTGGAGATACGCCGTCATATCTTCTCTCTGAATCTACCCCTCCATGTTTAGCACACAAACAAGTCTCGTCTCATTGTAGAGCAGCTGGAATATCCGATATCTTTATCCAGACTGATAGGAAGCAGTACAGTAGGTGAACCCGATTTTGTGTCAATCTCGCTCTCTTTCTCAGCGAGATTGAGCACCTACGAGCCCCATCGCGGGAGCCAGCGCCGAGCTGGCTTGCCGCGATGGATACAGAGCCGTCATAGAAGCGACGGGAGATCCGACTTGGATTCCCGCCAATTCTACACGTGTGCGGCGTTTGTTATGAATCCTGAAGGGGAAGTCCCCGCCGGATTTTAAATAAAAATCCGGCATGGGTCCCCCCTCAGGAGCATACCGGGCCCTTAGGTCTGTTATGGGTTGTAAGGAGAGCCCCCCCTACGCCGAAAAAAACGGCGTAGGGGGTCCCCCTACAATCCATACCAGACCCGTATCCAAAGCACGCTACCCGGCCAGCCAGGAAGGGAGTGGGGACGAGCGAGCGCCCCCCCCCCCCCTCCTGAGCCGTACCAGGCTGCATGCCCTCAACATGGGGGGGTTGGGTGCTCTGGGGCAGGGGGGCGCACTGCGGCCCCCCCCACCTCAGAGCACCCTGTCCCCATGTTGATGAGGACAGGGCCCCTTCCCGACAACCCTGGCCGTTGGTTGTCGGGGTATGCGGGCGGGAGGCTTATCGGAATCTGGGAGCCCCCTTTAATAAGGGGGCCCCCAGATACCGGCCCCCCACCCTAAGTGAATGAGTATGGGGTACATCGTACCCCTACCCATTCACCTGCAAGAAAAGTGGTAAAAACACAAATAAACCACACAGTGTATTAAAATATTTTATTTTTCTGCTCCGGAGGCCGCCCCCTGTCTTCTTTATTAGCTCTTTTACCAGGGGGGGCTTCTTCTTTGACGTCTTCGGGTGGGTGGGGGCCGCCGTCTGGTTCTCTTCCACCGCCGGGGGGGGGTGGCTTTTAAAAAAGCCCCCACCCCCCCGGCGGGTTTCCTCCGGCGTCTTCGGCGGGGCTCTTCTTCTTCCGCTATCCCGACGGGTCTTCTCAACTCTCCGGGGTTCTCCTTCTGTCTTCGCCGCTCTCCGTTGTTGACTCGGCGCACCCCGGTTCTTCGTCTCGCTGTCCGGTGTCTTCTTCCGTGATGTACGTCTTCTCCTTCCGTGCTGTGATGAGTTCTTCTTCCGTGCTGTGACGTCATGTTCTTCACTTCTCTCCTTCTCCCGATGTTGCCACGCCGGTCCTCCTCGCTGAAATGACGGATGCGCGCCTTGCATCGGACCTATATAGGCCTCACAGTCCCATCATGCTCTGTACCTACCCATGTGATACCTACCCACGTGGTAGGTATCACATGGGTAGGTACAGAGCATGATGGGACTGTGAGGCCTATATAGGTCCGATGCAAGGCGCGCATCCGTCATTTCAGCGAGGAGGACCGGCGTGGCAACATCGGGAGAAGGAGAGAAGTGAAGAACATGACGTCACAGCACGGAAGAAGAACTCATCACAGCACGGAAGGAGAAGACGTACATCACGGAAGAAGACACCGGACAGCGAGACGAAGAACCGGGGTGCGCCGAGTCAACAACGGAGAGCGGCGAAGACAGAAGGAGAACCCCGGAGAGTTGAGAAGACCCGTCGGGATAGCGGAAGAAGAAGAGCCCCGCCGAAGACGCCGGAGGAAACCCGCCGGGGGGGGTGGGGGCTTTTTTAAAAGCCACCCCCCCCCCGGCGGTGGAAGAGAACCAGACGGCGGCCCCCACCCACCCGAAGACGTCAAAGAAGAAGCCCCCCCTGGTAAAAGAGCTAATAAAGAAGACAGGGGGCGGCCTCCGGAGCAGAAAAATAAAATATTTTAATACACTGTGTGGTTTATTTGTGTTTTTAACACTTTTCTTGCAGGTGAATGGGTAGGGGTACGATGTACCCCATACTCATTCACTTAGGGTGGGGGGCCGGTATCTGGGGGCCCCCTTATTAAAGGGGGCTCCCAGATTACGATAAGCCTCCCGCCCGCATACCCCGACAACCAACGGCCAGGGTTGTCAGGAAGGGGCCCAGTCCTCATCAACATGGGGACAGGGTGCTCTGAGGTGGGGGGGGCCGCAGTGCGCCCCCCTGCCCCAGAGCACCCAACCCCCCCATGTTGAGGGCATGCAGCCTGGTACGGCTCAGGAGGGGGGGGGGGCGCTCGCTCGTCCCCACTCCCTTCCTGGCTGGCCGGGTAGCGTGCTTTGGATACGGGTCTGGTATGGATTGTAGGGGGACCCCCTACGCCGTTTTTTTCGGCGTAGGGGGGGCTCTCCTTACAACCCATAACAGACCTAAGGGCCCGGTATGCTCCTGAGGGGGGGACCCATGCCGGATTTTTATTTAAAATCCGGCGGGGACTTCCCCCTCAGGATTCATAACAAACGCCGCACACGTGTAGAATTGGCGGGAATCCAAGTCGGATCTCCCGTCGCTTCTATGACGCGCTTGCTGGGATGTGCTGTCACTATTCCAGTGAGTGTGAGATGTCGGCGAGATCTCGGCACCCTGTCGCCGAGTATCAGCGCGACGCTGTCGTGCTAAAAGCACAATATCACAAACACCTACTGTATATGACGGAAACACTCAAGCGGAGTGTGGGACGTTCCGTTACAGCAGGTATATTTAGGCACTCTTGAAGAGAGCCTGTGACGGCTGCTCAGATCTAGTTGGGGGGTGGGGGTGGGCATCTGAGGATGGAATAGTCTACTAAACTAGATGACGGAAGCAAGGGACACATAACACTGAAGTAATGTCCCTTGTGTGTATTTTGTCCTTTTTTTTTTTTGTAGGTAAACTCAGGCTTTAACTGTGCGCCCCTGCTGTTTACTAGTTACTGCTGACACTGAGTTATTGCAGAGAATGGTAGACTTTGGGCAGATTGGACATACTAACTAGCAAATTCTTGTATAATGTTCCTATGCGGTCATGAAGTGGAAATTGCATTTTTCAGTAAGATAATGCTCAACGTCTGTGCATTGCTTTACTCAATTTCAGTCACAGGTGCAGAAGTGCTTTGTGAAGGACCTTTACATCAATGTCATTTATCCAGCAATGTTACCACTAAATTCTGTTTGGATGTCTTTTGCACACACTCAGCACATTAAAAATCTTAAAAAGAAAGAGAGGTGAGGGCTAAATGCTTGATTGCTTATTGCAGCAACTAGGCTGATTCTGCTTAGTTAAAGATGAGAAGAGACCAGTGAGTATCACCTTTGGATGACAAATATGCCTTGCTCAGCACATTTCTGGCTTTACCATGAAAATATTACCCTATGACCTTAAAGTGAATCTAGTGTGTACACAAAGGTGTATAACCTAATGATACTGGTAAGGTAAAAAAAAAAATTGTGATGGCTAATACCTGGGGAGTATTCTAATTCCCAGGTTGTATACAGGTGATGACTTCTCACCTATTCTTAAATGGTCAGCTGCCCATGAGACCATCATCTCTTGCTTCTTCCTGGTGCTGGTCTTTGACCATCTTGGTTGGCCGGTTCTGGATGAAGTCACTGGCAGCGTGCTGGCAATGTAAACAGAAGCTACACATGCACAACTCCATGTACATTTTGCAGAGAATTGCAAGCAGGCAGGTACATTGATTTTATTGCAGAAGAGACATTGCATGTATGCAATTTCTTGTTTCGGCCTTTAGTTCCACTTAAAAACAGAACTGAACCCATCAATTTAATTGTTTCCCAAAACAGTGATACCGCGTACACACAACCGTTTTTCGGGTTCTAAAAAATGACGTTTTTAAGGGTCTAGAAAAAACGACGCCTTGCCTACACACGATCGTGAAAAAAAATGCTCTAGCAAAGCGCGATGACATACAACACGTATGACGGCACTATAAAGGGGAAGTTCCATTCGGATTGAGCCACCCTTGGGGCTGCTTTTGCTGATATCGTGTTAGTAAAAGACAATTTGCGCTTTTCAGTCTGTTACTGCGTGATGAATGTGCTTACTCCATTGCGAACGGTAGTTTTACCAGAAGAGTGCTCCTGTCTCATAACTTGCTTCTGAGCATGCGCGTTTTATTCACGTCCTTAAAGCCCACACACAACCATTTTTTACAACCTTAAAATTTTTAATGCCCATTTTTTAGATCGTGAAAAAATGGCCTGGAGCCCACACACGATCGTTTTTAATGACATAAAAAAAAACTTCATTTTTTACATCCCGAAAAACGGTCGTGTGTACGCGGCATTAGATTTCAAGAAATGCCATGGATAATTGGCACATTTGCTTGTGCTCTCAACCAAACTCTCAAATGATGAAATCGCTGGTGTCATAACTAATCACATGTGCAGCACCATGGCAACTGCAGATCAAACAGAGACCACAATGTAAGCTTCCTTGGCTGTGAAGCTGTTTTAAGCCCTGCCTCCAGTTATTCAACTGTCAAATGCCAGCAGCTCTGCTTATATGAAAGGTTAAGGCTTTTTTATTCTTTTTCTATTATCTTTTTTTTTTCCATATATACTCCAAGAGCAGGGATAGGGTTGGAGAATAGGGCGTGGGGTGGCTAAGGTCCCCTTTTTTTTCTTGGGTTGTGTTTTGTTTAATGTGATTTTGTTTGTATAATTTGTCTGTATTGTCTTAATGTTGTTTGCATATATAATAAAACAAATTATCTGATTTAAAAAAAAAAAGGCTTATTATTGACTATTGAGAAGGCAAGGCCCTGTGTAAAGCCTGTGCATAGCTCTCCTTAAACCAGTGCTTCTCAAATAGTGGGGCGCGCCCCCCTGGGGGGCCGCGAGGCTCCGTAAAGGGGGGCTCGTGTGACCTGGCAATTATCCCCCATTTCCAGCCCGTGCAGCCCGGGGGGCCCGGTGGTGAGGATGAGAGCATCGCCGCCTCCGGCATGGTCTCCCAGCCTGTGTTGGCTCAGGAATTCGGCGAGAACGTACGATCCTCAGGCTCCTCCTAAGCCGAGCCTTCCTGCTACCTCTGCTAAGCCCAGCCCACCTGCCGCGCAACCAATGATGTGTTTGAGCGGGCGGATTTGAGGAGCATCGTGGAGGAGAGTAGACCGTGGAGTGGACAGAGCAGCAGACGCTGGCATGTGTGGGAGTCACTGCACGGGCTTGGACCAGACCGCACCGCACCCCCCCCCCCCCCGCTGCAAGTTAACGGACCCCTGCCTTGCTGAGGCTGACTGAGTCTGGTGGTGTGGTGAGTGCACAGGCAGCCCGATGATATGTCTGATGGTGGCAGGGGGTTGAGGTTGATGGTGGTGGCAGCAGCAGAGGGTTGAGGGTGGTGGCAGCAGCAGAGGGTTGGATGGCGGTGGCGGCAGAGAATTGACAAAAGATACTATTTACAGTCGCGCGGGGGGGGCCCGAAATGTTTTCTTCTTCCTAGGGGGGGCATGACAAAAAATAATTGAGAAGCACTGCCTTAAACTAATAATAATAACTAATTTGAAAATAAGAACATATAATTAACAGCAATGAGATTTAATGCACTGGTAGACATAAACCTGAAACCAAATTATACTGTAAGAGATGTAAAAGATTTGTTTTATTTTCCTATTATTACTATCAATATCATTTTTTTGGCTGTTAGGGCTTTACAAACTGGAACAAGAGAGACTTCAACCAATTTATTAAGGCTAATGAGAAATATGGCCGTGATGATATTGATAACATTGCACGAGAAGTTGAAGGAAAAATGCCTGAAGAGGTCATTGAATACTCAGGTCTGTCATTTTTACAACAGATTTTTTTTTTAAGACGATTATGTGGTATTTATGAAAATCATGTTTGTTTATTCCGAGGATTGATATTATAGTAGAATTTTTTTATTTTGTTTGTGCATGGAAAATCACTGACCGATATCTAAGAAATACTTGCATCTTTATTTGTATCATGGGGTCATATACCAGGAAGATAAGAAACAACACCAGTCTGGCTTAAATGTCAGCAGTCATGCATAGATGCTATCGTGGAGCTGCTGTTGCTGGGATGTACCCTATTGGAAGAGAGAGCAAACAGAGAGACATTTAGTGGAGACAAGCAATGCAGGATTAGAGTCCAACGGAGAAGCCTAGGTACTTTTTGTTCTAAGTAAGGTTTTGCTCAACTTCATTACAGGGAGTAGAACACCTGAGTGGGGAACTGTTTAAAAGGAAGTAAACTTTATACTAGACTCCATAAATGTATTACTTAGTAAATAATGATTTGTTTGTTTTCAGCTGTGTTCTGGGAACGTTGCAATGAATTGCAGGACATTGAAAAAATAATGGCTCAGATTGAACGAGGTGAAGCAAGGATCCAAAGAAGAATCAGCATCAAAAAAGCATTGGATGCAAAAGTAAAATGATCTTAAACCATTTTGTGTACCAGATGGGTCCCATTTATTGCATCAGCTTCTGATTCCAGTGCCCATGTACACTACAGATGAGCTTCCCCATAGAATATCAGTGATCCCACTGCTACACAGAGCCCCACTCTTTTTGATTTAGGCCTGGTACACATTTTTGTGGTGCACTTTAAATGTGTTGCACCCTAGTTGCATTTTGCATATGTTTTAGGTGTGTTACTCTAGATAACATGCAACAAAGATGCAGCAGCAGGCAGGATTTTTTAAACTCCCACACCACATAAAAATACACAGGTGTGAGCAGGCCTTAAACATACAACCACTTTAACTTGTCTTATTCCGCGTACACACAACCGTTTTTTTGGGTTCTAAAAAATGATTTTTTTTTATGTCATTAAAAAACGATCGTGTGTGGGCTTCAGAGCATTTTTCAGGTTCTGACCACAGTGTGGTGCTTTTTCTAGGAGAAATAATCAATTTTATCCCCTGCTTTGCAGGGAAATGAAATCCGTTGCCCAATGACAGGGCATAGCTCTGCCTTGTTTACACAGGCAGAGCCCTATCCTGTGTGTGTGTGTTTTCTGGACAATCGGTGTGCCAGCAGTAATCTTTTGGCTGGCATCTGCTAATTGTCATCTGCATGCCCCCTACCTGGAAGTGCCTTGCCACTGTAAATCAATATTATATGGTCAGCAAGTGGTTAATAGCATCAACCTGCATAGCTTTGGGAGTGTTAGAATCTGGAAAAACGTTTGGACCCTTCTGAATGAACTGATTAGCAGGGAAATGCATGCCACCAATACTTCCAAATATTCTTGGTTTCCAAATGGTATCTACAATCCAACATCGAAATTCAGCTGTGTACTCAGAAACAGAGCATCTACCCTGCCAAAAACTATGAAGCTTCGGTAGTAGAACAACAGTTAAAATCATCGAAAACTTGATTTATAGCAGTTCCTTGCTTTACGTGAAGGGAAGCCCAAGCTAAGGCTTCCTCATTCAGGAGGTTGATAGCCAACAATACCTTATTTTTCTTAGAAGTTAATGCAGCAGGTTGCATCTGGAAATATATGTGACAATGGTTAAGGAAACCTCTGTAATGACGGTGGTCTCCATTGCAATTGAGTGGTAGAGGCATACGTGCATTAGGGAAAATAGGTCCAGCAATTGTCTCTGCAGAACAAGGATTTCCTCTTGTTCCTTTACAAAGGTTTCAGTCCACTAACCGGTCTTCACCAGAGCTCCTGAGGGTGGAGATGGGTTTCACAGCGTGCCAATGCCAGATCACGGTCTTCAGGATTGCCCCTCCGGGAGGTAAGCACGCCAGGGTCCGGTAGCAAATACAGCAGGTATTGATCAAGCAGAAGTGTATTCAATAAACAAGCAAAAAGTCAGTAACAAGTGGTTGCTTGTTGGGCCCAAGTTGAAGTGTAGTCAAGGAAAGAGCAGGATATTGGCTGGAGAAGAGCACAATATTCTGGCATACAGGAAGTGCAAAGACATGGCTTACAGTAAATGCAAGTTCATGGGAGGAGCAAGGAGTTCAAGGTTCACCAGAAACAAGATATAAAGTAAGGTTGTCCAAGTGATCACGCAGAGAGCTGTCCAGCATCTCAGGTGGCACAGTAAGAAGAGCCACTGCTAGATGCAACAGAGTTCCAGGGTTTGGATCTGGATCCTGACAGGTTTATTAGGTGTATTTTGCTTTTAATAGTGTTTGCTGAAACATACAGTACAGTTTTAACGTTGTGACCAATACTGTGATTCTGGTAGTGTTTTTTATTTTTATTTGATCTAATGATACTGTTCTGCTGTTATTAGATCGCAAGGTACAAGGCTCCATTTCATCAACTAAGGATACAATATGGGACAAACAAAGGCAAAAATTACACAGAAGAAGAAGACAGGTTTCTGATATGCATGCTGCATAAAATGGGCTTTGACAAGGAAAATGTATATGAAGAATTGCGTCAGTGTGTGCGAAATGCTCCTCAATTCCGATTTGATTGGTTTATCAAGTCGAGAACTGCCATGGTATGTCTATTTCATTAGTTATATGCATTTTCTGTTTATATATGCTTTTTAAAGTTGGATGTTAATATCATGCTTCATACATGAACATATATTAGGTCATACTGCCTGCCACTACAGATACTTACAGGAGATAACCATGATCCTAGACAAGTATGACTCGATTACCCAGGGGCGTCGTTAGGGCGGGGCTTGGTGGGCTGGAGCCCCGAATGGTCCCCCGAAAAGCCCCGAGTCTCGGCCGTTTAATTTAACATTATTAGCCCCGAATCGGCGGGTCCCCTGAAAAACAGTTAACCTAGTCAAGTGCTGCTTGTCACTGTCTGTGCCGTGCGAGTGCGACGCATCCATCGACATCACGGTCCCGCCCGCGATCCCAGGATTGGCCAGTGAGATGTCCATCATAGGCGTGCTGTGCTGTTATGATGGACATCACAGTGGCCGGACCCTTCAAAAGTGGAGACAAAGCGCGCGAAGTCTGTGTGAGGAGGAGAAGGCGGCGCCGGCGGACCGTGGCGTCGGCATGGAGAACGGCTGGAGACTGGAGGACGGCTAGAGCAGCCAGCCAGCGTGAGTGACTCAGGGGGGAGAGCCGGCAGGACACCACCCGGACAACTTAGGACCACGTGTCGGCCAAGTAAGCTACTACGGTTTATCATCTCTGCGATGTAGTATTTTATGTTCTTAATATGTTTTTTTTTTTTTATGATTGTCAGTTTCTTCAGGGAGTATTTGCTTCTCATACTCCCCAAACAGAATTTTTTTTAAATCTTGAAGGAATTATGCTGCTGCTTTTATTTACACTTGTTGCCTTCTTGTGGAAGACATGGTGGCATGATGAATTATTGAAATGCATTTGAAGCTGAAGTTTCTGGGAGAAATCTGTGATGGCAGGTTAAGAAAACATAGGTAAATCAACTTAGAACAGTTTAGGCACACAAGTTTTTCCCTCTTTGAATAGCATAATCCATAAAAGCAACTCAGTGCAGACCACCATATCATTTGCAAAATAATAACTCAGATGTTGCTTTTGTCAAGAGAAAATTGCAGGCAACAGGTTTGATAATCTACATTCATATATGTAATGCTATAAATGATAAGAACATTTGTATTTAACAAGGGATTAGTGGTCCTATAAAAACAAGGCTTTCAGTCTTGCATATTTAAAGTATAAGGCCCCATCCACATCCAGTGATGCAAGAACAGTGCAGGGTTTTTTTGCACTGTTTTTGGATTGACACCATTCAATTGAGGGGGCTCCATTCCAAAAATGTGTTAAAGTAGCTCCTGTACCCTTTTTTGGAGTTGAATTTGGCACGTTTTTTTGCCCATTTTTATATCACATTTGTGGGGCCATTAGGATTAATGTTGTGTTTTCCTGCAATTTTAGAGTGACACAGAATTACAGGATTGTGTTATTCTGCCCAAGGGCCGATTCACATCAGATTGCACAGGAATGTGTTCCATGTTCCCCTGTGATTCACGCATGTACCTATTAATTTTAGTGGGCTGCAAATTGCACTGGAATGCAAAACACTGCATGTACTACTACTTTTAATATGTGCTGCACCAAGTTACATAGTACTGTCAGTGTATGTAGGTCAGGACAGGTCAGTGTATGTAGGTCAGTGTACAGAAGGTAAGGACAGGTCAGTGTATGTAGTTCTGGACAGGTCAGTGTATGTAGGTCAGGACAGGTCAGTGTATGTAGGTCAGGACAGGTCAGTGTATGTAGTTCAGGTCAGTGTATGTAGGTCAGGACAGGTCAGTGTATGTAGGTCAGTGTATGTAGTTCAGGTCAGTGTATGCAGGTCAGGACAGGTCAGTGTATGTAGGTCAGGACAGGTCAGTGTATGTAGGTCAGGACAGGTCAGTGTATGTAGGTCAGGACAGGTCAGTGTATGTAGGTCAGGACAGGTCAGTGTATGTAGGTCAGGTCAGTGTATGTAGGTCAGGACAGGTCAGTGTATGTAGGTCAGGTCAGTGTATGTAGGTCAGGACAGGTCAGTGTATGTAGGTCAGGACAGGTCAGTGTATGTAGGTCAGGACAGGTCAGTGTATGTAGGTCAGGACAGGTCAGTGTATGTAGGTCAGGACAGGTCAGTGTATGTAGGTCAGGACAGGTCAGTGTATGTAGGTCAGGACAGGTCAGTGTATGTAGGTCAGGTCAGTGTATGTAGGTCAGGTCAGTGTATGTAGGTCAGGACAGGTCAGTGTATGTAGGTCAGGTCAGTGTATGTAGGTCAGGACAGGTCAGTGTATGTAGGTCAGGACAGGTCAGTGTATGTAGGTCAGGTCAGTGTATGTAGGTCAGGACAGGTCAGTGTATGTAGTTCAGGACAGGTCAGTGTATGTAGGTCAGGACAGGTCAGTGTATGTAGGTCAGGACAGGTCAGTGTATGTAGGTCAGGTCAGTGTATGTAGGTCAGGACAGGTCAGTGTATGTAGTTCAGGACAGGTCAGTGTATGTAGGTCAGGACAGGTCAGTGTATGTAGGTCAGGACAGGTCAGTGTATGTAGGTCAGGTCAGTGTATGTAGGTCAGGACAGGTCAGTGTATGTAGGTCAGGTCAGTGTATGTAGGTCAGGACAGGTCAGTGTATGTAGTTCAGGTCAGTGTATGTGGGTCAGGACAGGTCAGTGTATGTAGTTCAGGTCAGTGTATGTAGGTCAGGACAGGTCAGTGTATGTAGGTCAGGACAGGTCAGTGTATGTAGGTCAGGTCAGTGTATGTAGGTCAGGACAGGTCAGTGTATGTAGGTCAGGACAGGTCAGTGTATGTAGGTCAGGACAGGTCAGTGTATGTAGGTCAGGACAGGTCAGTGTATGTAGGTCAGGACAGGTCAGTGTATGTAGGTCAGGTCAGTGTATGTAGGTCAGGACAGGTCAGTGTATGTAGGTCAGGTCAGTGTATGTAGGTCAGGACAGGTCAGTGTATGTAGGTCAGGACAGGTCAGTGTATGTAGGTCAGTGTAGAGAAGGTAAGGACAGGTCAGTGTATGTAGTTCAGGACAGGTCAGTGTATGTAGTTCAGGACAGGTCAGTGTATGTAGTTCAGGACAGGTCAGTGTAGGACAGGTCAGTGTATGCAGGTCAGGACAGGTCAGTGTATGTAGGTCAGGACAGGTCAGTGTTTGTAGGTCAGTGTAGAGAAGGTAAGGACAGGTCAGTGTATGTAGTTCAGGACAGGTCAGTGTATGTAGTTCAGGACAGGTCAGTGTATGTAGTTCAGGACAGGTCAGTGTAGGACAGGTCAGTGTATGTAGGTCAGGACAGGTCAGTGTATGTAGGACAGGACAGGTCAGTGTATGTAGGACAGGTCAGTGTATGTATGTCTGGACAGGTCAGTGTAGGTCAGGTCAGGTCACTGAGGACAGTGTATGCAGGTCAGGTCAGTGTATGCAGGTCAGGTCAGTGTATGTAGGTTATGTCAGCGTATGTGTGTCAAGCAGGTAACCCCATGCCACTCCACCGACCACGTGCGAACGCGCCCCCCCCCCCCCCCCCCGGGTGTCAGCTTGGCTTCGGGCTGAAGCCCCTGGTCTTTTTGGCACCTAGCAACGCCCCTGCGATTACCTGTCCAGCAAATGTAAAGAAGAAAGCATAGATGGTTGCACATAGGTTTTACATGCTAACATAGAGCAAACAGATTTTTACTTCATGTTTCTAAAGCGGGGTTGAACAAACAAGAAAAACACAAAAACAACCTTAAACCTCCTCAATACAGGGCACTTACACCCTCTTCCTGCCCATTCAGCTTTCAGCGCTGTCACACTTTGAACGACAATTGTGCGGTCATGCTAGACTGTAACCATGTGAAATTGTTATAATTTTCTTCACACAAATATAGCTTTCTTTTGGAGGTATTTAATCACTTCTGGGTTTTTAATTTTGTTCCTAAAAATAAAAGACAAAAAAAATATATTTTTCTTAGTTTCTGTCAGTAAATTTTGTAAATAAGTAATTTTTCTTCTTCACTGATGAGCACTGATAGGCGGTACTGATGGATGGCACTGGTGGGCACTGGGCACAGATAGGCGGCACTGATGGGCAAAGATAGACAGTACTGGTGGGCACAGATAGGCGGCAATGGTGGGTGGCATTGATGGGCAGCAGTGATGGGCATTGATGGACAGCCCTTATGGGCAGCACTGATAGCCAGCACAGACTGACATCACTAATGGCCACTGATTGCTGGCACTTGTGGGCACTGATTGCTGGCAGTGCTGGGCACTCATTGTTGGTACTGGTGGGCACTTAATTGTAACCAGTAGACATGTGCACTGCCAAAAAATTCGTTTTTTTCGTTTATGTTATTTTATTTTTTTTTATTTTTTCGTAAATTCGTAAATTCGGGAAATTTGAAAAACAAATTTTTTCCGTTTTTGTTTCATTCGGTTTTTTTATTTTTTCGGAAATTCGTAAATTTTGAAAAAAATTTTTTTTTTTTCGTTTTTTTGCTTTTTTCGTAAATTCGGGAAATTTTCGGATTTCCGAAAAAGCAAAAAAACGAATGAAACGAAAAAAACGAATGAAACGAAAAAAAAAAGAATTTTCGGAAATTCGGAAAAATTTCAAATTTTTTTAATTTTCGTAATTTCGAAATTTTGTATTTTCGAAATTTCGAAATTTCGTATTTCGAATTTTTCAGTTTTCGAATTTTCGAATTTTTCAGTTTTCGAATTTTTCAATTTTTGAATTTCGAATTTTCCAATTTTCGAAATTTCGAATTTTTCCATTTCCAAATTTCGAATTTTTCAATTTTCGAAATTTCGAAATGTTGTATTTTCGAAATTTCGTATTTCTAATTTTTCAGTTTTCGAATTTTCTAATTTTCTAATTTTTCCGTTTTCGAATTTTTCAATTTTTGAATTTCGAATTTTTCAATTTTCGAATTTTTCAATTTTCGAAATTTCGATTTTCGAATTTTTCAATTTTCGAAATTTCGATTTTTGACATTTCGAATTTTTCAATTTTCGAAATTTGAAAAATTCGAAATTTCTGAAAAATTCGAAATTTCTGAAAAATTCGAAATTTCTGAAAAATTAGAAATTTCTGAAAAATTAGAAATTTCTGAAAAATTCGAAATTTCTGAAAAATTCGAAATTTCTGAAAAATTCGAAATTTCTGAAAAATTCGAAATTTCTGAAAAATTCATATTTTCGTAATTTCGTATTTCGAATTTTTCAGTTTTTGAATTTTCGAATTTTTCGAAATTTCGAATTTCGAATTTGTCAATTTTCGAAATTTCGAATTTCGAATTTTTCGAAATTTCGAATTCTTCGAAATTTCGGAAATACGAAAATATTCGGAAATACGAAATTTGTCAATTTTTGAAATTTCAAATTTTTCAATTTTCGAAATACGAAAATTCGGAAATACGAAAATATTCGGAAATACGAAAATTCGGAAATACGAAAATTCGGAAATACGAAAATTCAAAATTTCGAAAATTGAAAAATTCGAAATTCGAAATTTCTGAAAAATTCGAAAATGGAGAAATTGAAAAAATCTAAAATTCGAATTTTTCGATTTTCGAATTTTTCAATTTTCGAAATTTCGAACTTCGATTTTTTCAATTTTCACATTTCGAATTTTCGTATTTACGAATCTCGAAAATTCGAAATTTCGAAATTAAAAAAAAATAAATTGAAAAAATTCGAAAATTGAAAAAATTGAAGTTCGAAAATTGTAAGAATTGTTCAATTTTAGCATTTTTCAATTTTCGAATTTCGAAATTTTCGGAAATACGAAAATTCGAAAATTCGAAATTCGAAATTCGGAAATTGAAAAATTCGAAATTTGAAAAATTAGAAATTTGAAAAATTAGAAATTAGAAAAATTTTAAATTTTAAAAATTTTAAATTTGAAAAATTCGAAATTGGAAAAGTGAAAATTGAAAAGTGAAAATTTGAAAATTCAAAAATTCGAAATTCAAAAATTCGAAAATTCGAAAATTGAAAAATTCGAAATTGAAAAATTCGAAAATTGAAAAATTCGAAAATTGAAAAATTCGAAATTGGAAAAATTCTAAAATTCTAAAATTGAAAAATTCTAAAATTCTAAAATTGAAAAATTCGAAAATTCGAAAATTGAAAAATTCGAAAATTGAAAAATTCTAAAATTCGAAAATTGAAAAATTCGAAAATTGAAAAATTCTAAAATTCGAAAATTCAAAAATTCGAAAATTCGAATTTTCGAATTTTTCAATTTTCGAATTTTAGAATTTTTCAATTTTCGAATTTTTCAATTTTCGAATTTTAGAATTTTTCAATTTTCGAATTTTTCAATTTTCGAATTTTCGAATTTTTCAATTTTAGAATTTTAGAATTTTTCAATTTTAGAATTTTAGAATTTTTCCAATTTCGAATTTTTCAATTTTCGAATTTTTCAATTTTCGAATTTTTCAATTTTAGAATTTTAGAATTTTTCAATTTTAGAATTTTAGAATTTTCGAATTTTTCCAATTTCGAATTTTTCAATTTTCGAATTTTTCAATTTCGAATTTTTGAATTTTCGAATTTTTGAATTTTCGAATTTTTGAATTTTCGAATTTTTGAATTTCGAATTTTTGAATTTTCAAATTTTCACTTTTCAATTTTCACTTTTCCAATTTCGAATTTTTCAAATTTAAAATTTTTCAAATTTCGAATTTTTCAAATTTCGAATTTTTCAATTTCCGAATTTCGAATTTTCGAATTTCGAATTTTCGAATTTTCGTATTTCCGAAAATTTCGAAATTCGAAAATTGAAAAATGCTAAAATTGAACAATTCTTACAATTTTCGAACTTCAATTTTTTCAATTTTCGAATTTTTTCAATTTATTTTTTTTTAATTTCGAAATTTCGAATTTTCGAGATTCGTAAATACGAAAATTCGAAATGTGAAAATTGAAAAAATCGAAGTTCGAAATTTCGAAAATTGAAAAATTCGAAAATCGAAAAATTCGAATTTTAGATTTTTTCAAATTTCCAATTTCTCCATTTTCGAATTTTTCAGAAATTTCGAATTTCGAATTTTTCAATTTTCGAAATTTTGAATTTTCGTATTTCCGAATTTTCGTATTTCCGAATATTTTCGTATTTCCGAATTTTCGTATTTCGAAAATTGAAAAATTTGAAATTTCAAAAATTGACAAATTTCGTATTTCCGAATATTTTCGTATTTCCGAAATTTCGAAGAATTCGAAATTTCGAAAAATTCGAAATTCGAAATTTCGAAAATTGACAAATTCGAAATTCGGAAATTGAAAAATTCGAAATTTGAAAAATTCGAAATTTGAAAAATTTTAAATTTGAAAAATTCGAAATTGGAAAAGTGAAAATTGAAAAGTGAAAATTTGAAAATTCAAAAATTCGAAATTCAAAAATTCGAAAATTCGAAAATTGAAAAATTCGAAATTGAAAAATTCGAAAATTGAAAAATTCGAAAATTGAAAAATTCGAAATTGGAAAAATTCGAAAATTCGAAAATTGAAAAATTCGAAAATTGAAAAATTCTAAAATTCGAAAATTGAAAAATTCGAAAATTCGAAAATTGAAAAATTCAAAAATTGAAAAACTCGAAAATTGAAAAATTCAAAAATTCGAAAATTGAAAAATTCTAAAATTCGAAAATTCGGAATTTCGAAAATTCTAAAATCCGAAAATATTTCGGATTTCCGAATTTCCGAAAATACGAATTTCCGAAATTCGTAAAAAAACGGAAATACGAAAATTCGTAAATTCGAATTTTCGGAAATACGAAAATTCGTAAATTCGTAAATTCAAAATTTTCGGAAGTCCGAAAATTCGTAAATAAAAAATTTGTAAATACGAAAATTCGTAAAAAAACAAATTAGAAACAGAACGAATTGCACATGTCTAGTAACCAGGGCACTGCCCTGATTAGATACCTAGCTGTCCCCTGCGAGGAGATGCCACTGATCGGTTCTCCTCTCTTCACACTCTGTCCGTGTAAGGCGAGGAGCACCGATTACTGGCATCTCTGTGTTTACATGTGACCGGCTGTGATTGGACACAGTCGATAACATGGTTATAGAGCGGCAGCCTTGGCTCTTTACACAGATCGGGGTTGCACCATGTCCTGGCAACATGGGGACATGCGAGAGCAGGCCCGTCGCAACAAGGCAAGCAAACCAAGCAATTGCTTGGGGCCCTGAGCTGGTCTGGGGTCCCAAGCAGAGCACTTGCCGCACTGTTTATGAATGCTGCAGCCGCCTGAGCGCTCTATAGAGAGCCTCAGGCGGCTGCAGCATTGCTGCCTTTTTCGTCACTTCTTCCCCTTCCCTGTAGCATGGCCTAGCTTCTCTTCCTTCCTCCTGTCAGTCCGGCCGGGTACCATGCGGTACAGGAGATTCAGTTTCCGGACTGACAGGAAGTGCACTTTCAATATTGAAGGGTGTTTATGACCTTTATGACTTTTTGTTCTCAAAGGACAGCATGAAGCAGACAATAAAGAATGGAAAGCTTTGTGAACGATGCAAAAAATTGGAACAAACTCTCCATAACATTGATGCTGATGACTTGGCACTTGAGATCAATTCAACTGTCTACACTTTTCCAGACCATGTAGCCACTTCCCCATTTGACATGCTTAAATACATATACAGTGAGAAGCTACTGGATTTGTACAATAATTTGCGTCTACTCCTGATTCTCCCTGTGTCAGTGTCCTCTGGTGAGAGGAGCTTTTCAGCTTTGAAGATGATAAAAAATTACCTGAGGTCCACCAGGGGCCAAGAAAGGCTCACAGGACTGACACTTATGTCAATTGAGAGTGATGTTCGCCAGTCTTTGGACATGGAGGACATTGTGATTGCCTTTGCAGAAAACAAGGCTTGCAAACAGCAGTTTAAGATAATTTGCACATGTTTGTGAAAACTGAATTTTTTTTATGTGAGTATGTGTGTGTGTGTGTGTGTGTTGGGGGGCCTCCATGTCCATTTTGCTTGGGGCCCCCAAATTCCTTCAAATGGCCCTGCGCGAGAGCGGTCATTCTGGGAAGCAATCATATGACGTCCACCCTAAACGAGAGCCACACCGCCCAGCCTTCATTTGACGGTGAGCAGTATACTATATATTAATTGATGCTTAACATATGTATTTTTGGTGAGTTGAATAAAAGCGAAAATTAGCTTTGCTTGTAATGTTAACTCTGCTCTGTTAGTTTTAATAGAATACTGTGTTCAAAAGGCATGTATGCAGTAATGACAGAAACACGGAAAGGTCTGTTAACTAAATAATGACACCAGTGTTAAAATTTCTTTTTAGGATTTGCATTCAGGTAAAATGTGTAGATACTGTCTGTTTTAGGCCAGGTGCACACTGGTGCACTGCAGTTTAGCCGCAGCAAAGGGGGTATGCACGCTTTACCTGCATTTTTAGCTGCAGACTCTCGCTCCAAGATAGTCACCAGAGGGCGCGCGCCCCCTGCACAGCGGCAGCACAGGGGTTTGTGTGTGTAAACACACAAACCCCTGTGCTGTGAGAGGAGAGAAGACAGATTGTGTGTTTTTACAAAGTAGAAACTTTGAAGATTTGTCATCTCTCCTAGTTAGTCCCATTCCCCCACAGTTAGAACACACAATAGGGAACACAGTTAACACCTTGATTGCCCCCTAGTTTTAACCCCTTCCCTGTCAGTGACATTTACATAGTAATCAGTGCATATTTATAGCACTGATCCCTCTGTAAATGTCAATGGTCCCAAAAATGTGTCAAAAGTGTCCGACCTGTCGGCTGCAACGTTGCAATACCGCAAAAAAAAAAGATCACGCCATTACTAGTAAAAAAATAATAATAATAAAAACGTCATATCAATGCTATAAATCTTTCCCATAGTTTGTAAATGTTATAACTTTTGCGCAAACCAATCACAATACACTTATTGCGATTTTTTTTTACCAAAAATATGCAAAAGAATACATATCGGCCTAAACTAAGTGAAATTTATATATATTTTTTTTTATTGGGATATTTACTATAGAATAAAGTAAAAGATATCGGGGGTAATTTACGAAAGGCAAATCCACTTTGCAGTACAAGTGCACTTTTAAGTGCAGTCGTTGTAAATCTGAGGGGTAGATCTGAAATGAGGGGAAGCTCTGCTGATTTTATCATCCAATCATGTGCAAGCTAAAATACTGTTTTTTATTTTCCTTGCATGCCCCCCTCTGATCTAAATCGACTGTACTTCCAAGTGCACTTTTAATGCACTTTCAAGTGCACTTGCAGTGCAAAGTGGATTTGCCTTCCGTAACTAAACCCATTGTGTTTTTATTTTATTTTATTACAAGAAGGTTTTTTTAACTCCCCTGTACTCCACACTGACTCCTCAGTGGACCACTGTGTGGTTCCTTTAAAAGGCAACTGGATAATTGCAAATAAAAAAAAAATTGCAACACAAGTTCTTTTGTAATGTAGAATTATAAAAAATTCCTTGAGAAACACAACACGCAACAACTGTGTTTCATCCAACCCGGCTCATAGGCCAGCCATAGATGGTTCAAATCTTGGCTGGTTCAGCAGAAACCGGCTGAGATTAGAACTGTGTATAAGCAGGCTAAATGTACAAAATTGCTCAATCGATCAACTTGGGTACAACCAGCCTGCCGGATTTTGCTTGCGATTATCACTAGCAACTGCTTTAACTGCTCGCAATAATCACTGTCTTCTCCTGGCAGGGGTGGCTTCTAGTACTAATAATAAATGATGTATAATAGTATGATCTCTGCTAATCTTTTCTTTAACCACATGCTGACTGCCGCATGCCAATTTACGTTGGCAGAATGGAGTGGGCAGGTATAAGGGCATACCCATACGTCCCTTTGAAACTTCCACCTAGCGGGCGCACGGGCGTGCTGCGGGAGCGTACCCATGGGTCCCGCAAACTCGGTGTTCGCCGGCGGCCCGTGATTGCGGTAAGGAGAGGCAGAACGGGAACATGCCTATGTAAACAAGGCATTTCCCTGTTCTGCCTAGCAACATGTCATCGGGAGCAGTGATCTCTGTCATGTTGTAGTGAACCCATCCTCCCTACAGTTAGAACACATCCAGGAAACACACTTAACACCTTGATCGCCCCCTAGTGTTTAACCCCTTCCCTGCCAGTGACATTTATACAGTAATCAGTGGCTATTTTTAGCTCTGATCGTTGTATAAATGTCAATGGTCCCAAAAAAGTGTCAAAAGTGTCTGATCTGTCTGTCGCAATGTCACAGTCACGATATAAAAATCTAGCAGATTGCCGCCATTACTAGTAAAAAAAGATAATAAAAAAATGCCATAAATCTATCCCCTATTTTGTAAACTCTATAACATTTGCGCAAACCAATCAATATACACTTTTTACCAAAAATATGTAGAAGAATACATATCGGCCTAAACTGTGGAAGAAATTTGTTCTTTTTTCTATATTTTTTTAGGCTATTTATTAGAGCAAAAAGTAAAAAATATAGCTTTTTTTCCAAAATGTATGCTTTTGCATCGATGCAAAAAAAAAAAACACAGATGTGATCAAATACCACCAAAGGAAAGCTCTATTTGTGGGGGGGGGGGGGGGGGGAGGACGTCAATTTTGTTTGGGTACACTGTGCAATTGTCAGCTAAAGCGAAGCAGTGCTGAATCACAAAAAATGCTCTTGTCGGGATGGGGGTAAATCCTTCTGGGGCTGAAGTACTTAACTAGTTAATTTATCTCCTCTGATGGTAGGCCAGATATTTATAATGACTAATTGTTGTACAACTGCTTTAAATTGCAGTGTTTTTCCACAGCTGGTTATGCCCTTGACTGAGAACATCTGAAAGGAAAGGGTTAGTGCTTGGAGGAAAACATGAAACTGTACTGAAAATTCATCTCTCATTTCATAGGAAAATATCACAGTCATATCTGGAGCTAAAGATTGAAAAAGCATCGGTTAACTGAATTAATCTTGTAGGCTAATAATGTTACATGCACAGCTTGTCCGTCTCTCAGCCTGAGAGCGCATCTGCTTATTGTATGCCTCATGGATAGTGCATGTCTCACAGTACTCTGGAAATGGAAACAAGGGTAATAGGTTATATCAAAGCAACACAGTTTCAGTATTGTTGACTCAAAGCATCATTGGTTTTTAATGTTAAATGAATATTAGTAATCTGCACTTATCTCCAGGCTAATTTGTCACTGTTTCCAAAGTAGGTTAATATTTTCAGGTGGAACAGAATAACATTTAAAGATGCATTATTTTCACAGGTATAAGGCTTAACGTTATAAAGTAGTTCCAGTTTTCTATATTTCTTTTAGCCTGAATCACATTATAATGGCCTATATTCATGATAATATAAAACATTTAACATGTAGCCAGTCTAGAAATGTATACATAGATTGCGACTTGATATAGTTATATTTTAATTCTGCTGCAGTGTACATTTTCCCTTGGCTGCCACTAGATGTCACTTTATACTCATACATTTCTGCAGTGTTTTCCTGTTTGTTAAAGGAACTTTTTTTTTCCTTTGTCCATTGCCAAAATGGCTTTTGCCCTCACATATGCTGTATAAAATTGTGTTGTTTATGCAATGTAGACAGCCAAATTTAAACACATAAACATTCAATAAACTATATGGGGATAATTTACAAAGAAGAGTGAAAAGAAAGTTAAAGCAAAGTGTAGCACTTGCCCAGAGCATCCAATTACATTTCATTTGTAATTTGCTACTTTGGACATGAGATCACACTAGAAACTGGTTAGATGGGGAAACAAACGTATCTGTCACTATCACTATCAGGAGTTTGTTCGAACACACAAGAAAACCTGTCCTGACTGCCATATTACTGGCAAGCTGGTCCAACTTCCTGTTTTGCCCCATCCCTACATGGACAGTCTGAGGTTGATTTACTAAAAGCATTGATAAGTATTGCTGAGTATGGAGGAATAGCTGATGGCTGGATGAGTGCTGGAATTGTCACAGAGCAGCGCTGTAGGCACTAAACATCAAGTCCGCAGCGCTGTAGGCACTAAACATCAAGTCCACAGCGCTGCTGTTCCCTGATCTCTCCCCTCTCCACTCACACTGTACGGATCGGTACAGAGAGGGGAGAGAGGAACCGGACATAACGCCGGTTTGTTAACAAGTGATTGCTCCATCATTTAATGGAGCAATCACGTGGTAAATGTCCGCTGTCAGCGGCCATTTACCGTGATCAGTGATAGGACCTGGCGGTCACGGAAATACTCCCGTGTGTGCTCTGTTCTCATCGGATGGACTGATCGTGTGTATGCGGCATAAGATTCACCCGGAGACTAAAGTGTTGATTATCAAGAGGCTGAAGACCAGATCCACTGCTGATGTGGCAGACACCTTCAATGTGCCTCAGCATCAAGTTCAGAGGATAAAAAAAAGATTTGAAGAGACTGGAGACGTTTTGGACAAGGTCAGGTCAGGCCGACCCCGCAAGACAACTGCTCGAGAGGACCGTGTGTTGGCTCGAAAATCCAAGGCCAGCCCATTTTGCACTGCAGCAGAGCTCCACAAGACCTGGTCACCTGAAGTCCCTGTGTCAACCAGAACAGTTTGTTGGATTCTGTCTCGAAATGGCCTCCATGGTCGAATCAGTGCCCATAAGCCAGCACTAAACAAAAGACAATTGAAAACCCGTGTGGCATTTGCACAGCCTGCTAAAAGGATGGACTCTGGAAAAGTGCCAGAAGGTGGATTTTTCAGATGAATCTTCTGTTGAATTAGACCACAGTCGCCGCAAATATTGCAGAAGACCTACTGGAATCCGCATGGTGCTGAGATTTACCCAGAAAACAGTGAAGTTTGGTGGAGGCAAAATCATGGTCTGGGGTTACATCCAGTATGGGGGTGTGCGAGGGATCTGCAGGGTGGAAGGCAACATCAATAGTCTAAAATACCAAGAAATCTTAGCTACCTCTTATATTCCCAACCATAAAAAAGGCCAAATTTTGCAGCTGGATGGTGCCCCATCGCATACTTCCATCTCCACATCAAAGTTCCTTAAGGCGAAGAAGATGAAGATGCTCCAGGATTGGCCAGCCCAGTCACCAGACATGAACATCATTGAGCATATGTGGTGTAGGATGAAAAAGGAAGCATGGAAGACGAAACCAAAGAATATTGATGAACTCTGAGAGGCATGCAAGACTGTTTTCTTTGAATCCTTGCCAAACCGCATGGATGCTGTCCTTCAAGCTCATGGAAGTCATACAAGATATTACATTTGGATCTCACAGCACCACTACTTAATTTGCTGACATATTTTCTATTTTCAGTAAAGTTGTTCAATTTCTGTATAGGCGACAAAACTTTTGTCTTCCCAAAAATTGACCTTTTTGTCTTGATTAAATGATAAATCTTTTTTCAGTGCATTAAACATCATTTGGGAGGGCTTTAGCTTTTCATATGAGCTATTTCTAACACCAATTGATTAATTAAAAATTAATAGCAGGAGTTTCTACAAAATAGAGACGCGACAAGACTTTTGTCAGGGACTGTGTGTGTGTGTATATATATATATATATATATTAATATAGACAAAGAAATTATAAATACCTTTTCTTTCTTCTTTTATAGGTGATCACATTCACATGATCTCTCAGCTGCAAAGGGAACTCAGAGAGGTGGGGGTGGAGAAACAGTTGTATACAGGCATACCCCACTTTTAAGTACACAATGGGACCAGAGCATGTATGTAAAACGAAAATGTACTTAAAGTGAAACAATACCTTTTTGCACTTATAGGGTGTAGTGGGGGGTCAGGGGGTGTTAGGAGCTGTAGTTAAGGTCTCAGGGGCTGTAGTGGGGGTGTCAGGGGCACACTGGAACAGGGTGGACAATGCTCTCTGAGCTTCAGCTCCTTCTACTGCGGCTGCAAAATGTCTGTACAGTGCTTGTAAGGCACTTTACAGACACTCGCGGGTATGTCCTTACTCGCGAGTGTATGTAAAGTGAGTGTACTTAAAGCGGGGTATGCCTGTACCCAGTAAATGGCAGTGCAGGGGGTGTGTCTGACAGCAGAAGTTCTCCCAGCACAGCAAAAAAACTGACAACGCTGGGATGGGTATGTTCTCATGCTTAGCGTAGTCAGTTTGCATAAGTAAAGTACAGTGCCTGGCAGGATCACCAGGGATTTCACACAAGAGAAGTACTACAAAGAGAACAGGATAATTTTTAAAAGAAATGCAGGGTACAGTATACACATACTGTATCAGAAATATGAAATGTTAGGGTAACATTCTTTAATTGCATTTATTAACTCTTAAAGGGGTGTTCACTAATGTACTGCAGCATGAAAGCAAGTTGTTCTTTAGCCCAGACAAAATGTAGACATTGTAATATATAGAATATCATGTACACGTATTAAAACATTTTTGCACTTGTATGATATATAAGTTACTACATCCAGCCAGGAAAGTATTTAACAGTAGCACATGTCAGTGTAAATTCTTTCTTTAATACCATTAGGGAGATAACACATCAGCTTTTTTAGAGTGATAGAAGCTTAATTAATAAGACTGGGTTCACATCTCTGTTTCTGCTGTCATACTGTCATATTTTTCCTTTGTGGACAATAGACAAAAACAAAGGGTGCACTGGCCTAGTGCATTATCCAATGACAGATTTACTGAAGATAAAATATAAAATGTAACTACTCACAAATGTAGGTAGTAAAAGCATTCATCAAGCCACTACGAGTGGCTGCAATCCCCCAGCTTTGCCAAAGCCTCTAGCTCAAGGAGGTCCTCATCAGGGTCCCTGCTGGTCGACGTGTTTTGAAGGATTTCCTTCTTCCTCAGGGCCAACTGATACATTTTTCCTTGTGTTTTGTTTATAGCTTTAGGGGCAGATCCACGTACATCGGCGCATATTTCCGTAGGGCGTAGCGTATCTAAGATACACTGCGCCGCCGTAACTTACTTTTTTTTTTTAATCCTCAAAGAATGCGCGCCGTAAGTTACGGCGGCGTAGTGTATCTTTGGCGGCGCAAGGGCGCGCAATTCAAATCGATGTGATGGGGGCGTGTTTTATGTAAATACGTCGTGACCCGATTTTAATGGCGCATGCGCCGTCTGTGGGGGTATCCCAGTGCGCATTCTCAAAATTAAACCGGAACAAGCCAATGCTTACGACGGTGACGTCATTCTACGCAAATCCCTATTTGCGAACGACTTACGCAAACAACGTCAAAAATTCAAATTTCGACGTGGGAACGACGGCCATACTTTACATTGAGTACGCCACCATATAGCAAGGGTAACTATACGCCGGAAAAAGTCGAACGCAAACAACGTAAAAAAATGCGCCGGCCGGACGTACGTTCGTGGATCGCCGTATCTAGCTTATTTGCATACTCAATGCAAAATTCGACGGAAACGCCACCTAGCGGCCAGCGTAAATATACACCTACGATCCGATGGCGTACTAAGACGTACGCCTGTCGGATCGATCCCTCATTCCGTCGTATCTTGTTTTGTGGATACAAAACAAAGATACGACGCGGGAACTTTGAAATTACGCGGCGTATCAATAGATACGCCGGCGTCATTTCTTTGTGGATCTGGCCCTTAATGTTTTAGTGCATTTTACATGTATTTTTAATGCATTTTTCATGCGTTTTACATGCACTTTCCTAACAGGTACATGCATAAAATATCATCAGACATGCCTCATCAAGGTTAAATGAGATTTATTGATACCAGCGTTCAACCTTTCCATCAGTTCCTCTGCTTGACACACTACCCATCAGCAGCATAGCAATTCAGTTTGGCCACCTCTCTTTGTAGTTCATTTGATGCATTTCCTTTGGTTAACCTCCTTAATGTGATCAGTGGATCTGTGTGTGGCAAACAATGTCTGTTTTCAACATTGAACAATAACCGCACAGTCAGGACCCTGAATCAAGCAAAGCCCCATTCATTGTACTAAATAGGAGGAAAAAGTGTATGGAGGAAACGAGCATAGTCACATGATTGGAATATTCCCCTATCACAGAGTGTTCTCTGCAGTAGTTTGCAGGTTCTTTACCACAGCATGCATTTTACAAAAGGTGTATAAAATGCAGACGCAGTGTGGATTAATCCTGCAATGTTCTGTAAAAAGTGGATATCTTTATCTGCGTTGCATTATAAATAGTGCTCTTATGCCACGTACAGACGATCGGACATTCGGACAACAAAACCGTGGATACATTTCAGACGGATGTTGGCTCAAACTTGTCTTGCATACACACGGTCACACAATTGTTGTCGGAAATTCCGAGCGTCAAGAACGCGGTGACATACAACAAAAATGAAGTTCAATGATTCCGAGCATACATTAAATTGATTCCGAGCATGCGTTGAATTGATTCGGAGCATGCGTAGAATTCCGACAGCAAATGTCTGATGGAGCACACACACGGTCGGATTTTCCGACAACAAGCTCACATCGAACATTTGTTGTCGGAAATTTCGACCGTGTGTACACGGCATTAGTCTTAATAGTATTACTAAACAAAATTGTGGTGCATGCTGCCATATACAGTGTGATACTAGATATTATTATTACTGTGTTCTTCCCAGGTGCTTGTTATTGGGCGTTCAACCCATTTGTTTTGTGAAGCACCTGGCTATAGTTATAGCTCTGCATCCAGCTATTTCAATGTTCATTGCCTCGGGTCATTGTGAACTCAGTGTTGCTATGGGGACATGGAGGCGTCCATCCAATACTGACCAGAAGAATGGAAATAGACAAGGGGCCAGGAAGTGCAGACAGAAAATGCCTCTGAAATATACAGTATATGTATATACAGTTAATACATTTTATTCATTAAGAACGTTTCATAACCCTTTAAATGGCTTGATGATGGGGCCATACCATCTGTTGCACAATTTCCTGTTCTTCTATTGACTGCAGGTAGTTCTTGAGCTGCGTTTAGAGTCATTGTCATCATTACCTGATCAGTAAGCTTCTCAGCAGTAAGATTGCTGTCAATATTTACTAAGTCACCATTTGCAGAAATGCAGCATAGACTGATGCTGCGTACACACGATCGGTTCGTCTGATGAAAACGGTCTGATGGACTGTTTTCATCAGACGAACCGATCGTGTGTGGGCCCCATCGGTTTTTTATCTATCAGTGAAAAAACTAGGAACTTGTTTTAAAATTATCTGATGGTTAAAAAAGCGATCGTCTGTGGGCACGTCCATCGGTTAAAAATCCACGCATGCTCAGAATCGAGTCGACGCATGCTCCGAAGCATTAAATTTCATTTTTCTCAGCACGTCGTTGTGTTTTACGTCACCGCGTTCTGACACGATCGTTTTTTTAACTGATGGTGTGTAGGCAAGACTGATGAAAGTCAGCTTCCTCGGATATCTGATGAAAAAATCCATCAGACCGTTTTCATCAGATGAACCGATCGTGTGTACAGGGCATTACAGGAAACCTCCACCCAGTGGTGTATTTAGGTTTTGTGCTGCCCTAGGCCTGACTAAACTTGTGCACCCCCTAATTTAAATATGACCCACCCCTTCCTGTCAAAGTTACACTCCTTCCTGTTTAAGACCTGCCCTGTCATCTGTAAACCACGCCCATTCCTCTTTAGGCTCCACCTTTTCCTCTTAGAGCTCCGCCTCTTTCTCTCTGTACATAAAAAGTGGGAACCAATAGCAGCCTCATCAGTGCCTATCAATGCAGCTTCACCAGTGCCCATCAATGCAGCCCCATCAGTGCCCATCAAAGCAATCTCATCAGTGCCTATCAATGCAGCTTCATCAGTGCCCATCAATGCAGCCTCACCAGTGCCCATCAATGCAGCCTCACCAGTGCTCATCAGTGCAGCTTTATCAGTGCAGTCTTGTCAGTGCCCATCAATGCAGACTCATCAGTGCCCATCAGGGCAGCCTCATCAGTGCCTAATAAGGGTCTCCAATTGCATTCTATTCATACCAAATTATGTGAGCAGACTGCAGTTCCTCTTTAAGCACCCATTCACATCAGGATGATTTGCCGGCAATGGCATCGTCTGAATTGGTGCAACGCTGACTTTGCGGCGCTGCACCGATTCCCAAAAGTAGTTATTGTGCTACTTTTGGCAACTCCGGGGGCGATTTGAATTGACATCTGTGCATGAACACATACAGATGTCTGTCAAATCGTCCCCAGAAGTCAGACTGCATTGCTGGTTTGAAATTGTGTGAGTTCAGCTGAACTTGCACGGTTTCTAACCTGCATCAGTGTGAACCTAGGCTAAATGTAGTCAGCAGGATGGGTAATACAATTCTGACTGATCTATGATCAGAAATGACACTTTTCTTCATATGTCAGAAGGCAGCATTAGGCTGGGTTCACACCTATGTGAATTGGATGTGGGTTTTCCCCTCATCCAATTCGCATGACAGGAGAATGTGACCGGCTCTCTATGAAGCTGGCGCACATATGTCCGTTGCGGCTGCGGAGCGGTTTGCACAGGAACGCTGTGCACCTTTGGCAGGGTTTCAGCGCCGAATTCAGGCAAATAATCGACCCTGGTTCATCCTTGAAATGGAGAACAGGGATGCAGTCGTTTCCAGTGTGAGCAGAGCCTTAGCCATACAGGTAATTATGAAAGGTTACCACATACAAGCAGACACAAGGTGTTAAATGCCATTGATCCCAGAAGCACCAGCCTACAGATATTGAGCTGTAAAGAGTTATCCATATATGTAAGCAGCAGTGTACTTGTGTCCATTGATACAAAGAATAAAAAGCACAGTCCTCCTCTAGCACCAATGACACAGAGGGTTAATTACTAGAGAGTTCTCCCTATTTCAGATAACAGGGAGATAGGAGAAACAAAGTTGGAAAGCTGGAGCACAGATAAGACACAGTATGAGGTTTGAGAGACAATGAGGATCGGTACCTTATTCTCATCCCATCTTTCTTTTCGTGCAGGGGGTCTCCCCCCGCAAAGTGCCGCTCTAAGCCTAGGCCAAAATACAGCCCTGCCTCCCCCATGCTTTACTGTTTGGTTAGAGACAAATATGTTAAATTTAGCCCTGCCTATATTGTAGTGAGAATGTGTACTTTTACACTTGGCCAGGGGGATGAAGATTGTATTTTGTCTATTGGATGTGTTTGTTACACTGGCATATCTATATCCTGTTAGTAGCCACAGATCTGTTTTTACTACCAGCTACTCTTTTATTCCAGTGAATAAAAAGTGAAAAAATTTCAATGCGCTACTGTGAGTATACAGCGATGATAATAAAGCAGGTGATCATAAATATAAATCTGATGCAGCTATATCTAAGAGTGTTCACATAACACAAAAAAATCAAATATCTATAAACAAGTGATAAGCGCTTCAAATGGGTGATCGTGACCATAACAGAGGATGATTCCAATAATACGTGCACAAATATAATCAATAACTGCACTGTGGTATGTGAAAAATTATCAACTGGGAAAGGGTAAACCCAAAATTTAACACAAGGATGTGATCATGGAATGGTATAAATAAATGAATAAATAAATCTCTGTGCATTCAAAAGTGTCCAGAAGTAGTAAAGTGCAAATGCTGAAGCTTCAAAAAATAAATAAATAAATAAGTGAATAAATAAAGAAGGTCCAAGATGACAGACAGTCTCTAAGCCAGGTGAGTCTGAATAGGTGAACTTCTGAAACTCTATTTTCTTCCCTCAAACAGTTAGTGGACTATCCTCATAGGTAATATAGTACCCTTACCTGCAGGGTGCTATATATATGCATATAGTAAGGACTCCACAATGGATGTTCTTGCGTCCCCGACTGTGGATCACTCCTACTGCTCCGGCTGTTGGATCTCTCCAGGCTCCGTGGTCCTCAGTGCGGGTGGAATGGGGACAGAGGGAGAGGAAAAAATGCCTCCGATAGTGTAATAAGTTTAAGCTTGCGCGTATTTATTGTAGCAAAAAAATATATATATAATAAATAGAGCAAAGCAGGCAGAGCAAGGATGGGCGCATGCAGTGTTGTATTTTTAAAATTCCCGGGGACGCGGCGTTCTATGTACCGCCTGACGTCCGGTGGCCTCCGGCTTGTGCGGATGTAAATCTCGGTCTGACTCCCTACGGCGTTACGTCACGCACCTCGTGACTTCATCAGGGGAACCCTATTGGCTGTCAGGCCGTCAATTAAATAGTGACAAACCGGAAGTAAACAAGCTTCCATTTTCTTGTAGTCCATATCAATGGACATACTAATGGATGAAGCGAGTGTAGTAGGACATCGCTGAACGTTGCTGAGTTCTGTATATATAATCCAAACTATAAAGTGACAGAACTGTTGTTAATAGGCAACACGAAAAAATGCAAATATAGTTATGAGAATGCTCCTCATTATATATAAAAATAAAGTGAAGTATACTGGCCATGTGTGTATTTAAAAGTTAAAGCTCTGATGTGCACATTATTTATAATGTTAAAATAAGTTAATAGGAATTGAATAAGAGTTAAAATATGGATGGAAAACAAGAAGTGGAGGCATTAACTGATAGTTAGATACAGGGCATGTATTGGCAATACAAGTGTCCAATATTTGTGTAAATGTACATATCAGTGTGAATGTCATCTAGTTAATAGATAATGATTAGACCACATATTTAATCATAATACCAATATAATATTGAAACCATTCAGGTTGACTGAACTATATATAACGATCAAGCCAACTTGAGAGGTGGTGATAATTAAAATATATATGTAAAAATAGAGTTAAAATATATACGTATACGTGAGGGTAGCAGTGGAATCTGTTTTTCTGCAAATATGTATATAGTGATGTGTCCATAGGGGTATGTATATGTCAATCTATTATTGGAGTATAGTGGGGCCTGGTGTAATGGACAATGGGGATACTCATAAAGGAGCATCTCACACAATTAGAGGTCCATAAGGTTAGTTTATAACCCACAATATCTCGGGGGTGAAGTATAATAATGCCATGGGTGGATTCACCGACACCCCCACAGACCCGAGGCCACCACACCAAATATAACATACTCTATCAATGAACACTATACATGAAAAACATATATAAAACATAAATCCTCTATATAATAGCATTCATGCTATACTAGTTAAAATGAGATAAAATATAATTAAAAATTATTTAAAAAACAATTGAGATCGAAATCCACATTCATACCCCCCGGGGTAAGTGTGTTGAGGGTATGTATCCAGCGGGATTCTTTCTGACTGATAACCCGTATTTTGTGGCTACCTCTCCAGGATGCCTTGTATTTTTCTATACCCCAAAATTGTAGTGTACTAGGATCTTGGTTATGTTCTTTTGTAAAATGTCGTGATACACTGTGTTTGGGATAGCCATTAGTAATGTTTCGTACATGTTCCTCTATTCTCAATTTCAATTTCCTTTTTGTCCTGCCCACATATTGTAGATTGCAACTACATTGGAGCACATATATCACACCTTCCGTGTGGCATCCAATAAAATCTCTTATTTGGTGTGTGTGCCCTGTGTTGGTGCCAATGAAGTCTTGCCGTTTGCCTTGAAATAATTTGGCATGTCTACAGGCAAAACAGTTCCTACATGGATGAAATCCCTTTCCATTGAAGAAAGAGAACATTGGTTTCGGGGGCGAGGCAATCACAGATTTGACCAACATATCTTTAAGGGTTGGAGCCCGTTTATATATGATTTTGGGCTTAGTGGGGAGTATTGTGTTTAGATCCTTGTCGTTCAATAACACATGCCAGTGTCGTTGAATGAGTTTATTTATGTCTCTATATTGGACATTATAGTCCAATATGAGACACGGTGCCAGATCCGTTTGAGATTTTCTATTGGTTATCTTGTTTTCAAGCATAGGTCTTCTGTCCAGTTCCTGTACATTCCGTATTTGTTCATTTATCCAGGATTTATCATAACCCTTTTCTTCAAACCTTTTTCCAATGAATTGGGCCTGTTCCCTAAAGTCATCTTCCCTCGTGCAGTTTCTTTTTAGCCTGACAAGTTGTCCTTTAGGAATATTATAGAGCCATGGTTTGTGATGGCAACTTTCAACTGACAGGTAACTGTTTGTGTCGACGACTTTGAAATAGGTTTTGGTTATGATTTTATTTCCTTCTAATGTTAAGCTCAAATCCAAAAAGTCAACCGTTTTTACATCTATTTTCCAAACCAGTTTGATGTTTTTCTTGTTCTTATTCAGATTTTCCATATATTGCTCCAGACTATCTTTACTGCCATTCCATAGAATGATGACATCATCTATGTACCTCTTGTACAATAGAAGCTCAGTCGGTGTATGGTCATAAATGGCAGATTCTTCCCATTGAGCCATAAAGGCGTTGGCTATGCTTGGGGCAAATTTGGCGCCCATAGCTATGCCTATGGCTTGTTTAAAGTAGGTCTGGTTATGCCAAAAATAATTAAATTTAAGGCAAAACTCTAGGCATTTGATTAAATATTTGCGTTGTTTGCATGCCATGTTACTATGTTCACGTAATAGCCACTTGGCTGCGTGACATGCATCGTGGTGGCCTACTATAGTATATAACGACGAAACGTCCGCTGTGGCAAGGATCGTACTTCCTTCTGCCACAGGGACTGTGTCGAGAAGTTGGAGAATATGTTTGGTATCTTTTAAATATGCTCTCGTATTTTGTACGGCCGGTTGGATGAAAAAGTCGATATATTGTCCCATTCTGGAAGTGAGTGACTCGATGCCGTTAACTATCGGTCTTCCAGGGGGGTTATCTTTGGACTTGTGGATTTTGGGCACTGTATATATTACTGGAATTCTACAGCATTCCGGCACCAGATATTTGGCCTCTTTTTTGTTCAGTATATCTCTCTTCACTCCTAGGTTTACCACCAATTTAAGTTCTTTCTTATACGTGTTGGTGGGATTTCCTGGTAATTTGACATATGTCTCTTCATCCGACAATTGGCGATCTAATTCTCCCAGGTATTGAGATTTAGTTTGTATAACAATTGCTCCCCCTTTGTCCGCTGGGCGGATAACTACGTTGTTTCTTTCCGTCAATGACTTAATTCCCTTTTTCATATGAATCGGGTCAAATTTTTTCTTCACTTCCAATGTGTCAAGGTCTGCTAGGACTAATTTCTTAAAGACCTCTATATGTTGATTGTCTGACACTTGTGGATTAAAGGTGGAATTGTTGCGTAGCGTACTGTATGTTGGTTGGTTGTTTGGGGGTTGTTGTACAGGATGTGAAAACTTATCACTAATGAAATATTTCTTCATATTAAGTTTTCGGATATATTTCCGAATCCCAATGTAGGTATCAAATTTGCTAAGATTTTTTACTGGTGCATGTTTTAATCCCCTATCTAGGACAGCTAGTTCTTCCGATGTCAGTTGAATGGAGGTTAAATTCACCACGTTCTCTCCTCGTCTTTTCTTTTTCTTTTGTTGTCCCTTTCCTGCTCTGTTTCCCCTCTTGTTTCTGGACTTGGTTTTGTTGTCGTTTCCTGTGTTCTTCTCCTGGGTGAGCAGTGCGGGTCTGGTATCGATCTTCGTGGGGAATGTTCCCTCCTTTCCCTGTCTAAAAAAGATGACCGAGGTGCTGTATATTGCTGGTCATAGCTTGAACGTGAGTCCTCATAATATTGTTCCTGTTGCCCTCTGAGGGGTTCAAATCTATTATGGGTCACTATTGGTGTTCTATAGTGTCCTCCATATTGGTCCTGTATCTGCGGGGGTCCTCTATTATAGTTTCCATAGTAGTCGTAGATTTGTGGGGGTGGAGGCGGTCCTCTATAATAACCCCCTTACTATATGCATATATATAGCACCCTGCAGGTAAGGGTACTATATTACCTATGAGGATAGTCCACTAACTGTTTGAGGGAAGAAAATAGAGTTTCAGAAGTTCACCTATTCAGACTCACCTGGCTTAGAGACTGTCTGTCATCTTGGACCTTCTTTATTTATTCACTTATTTATTTATTTATTTTTTGAAGCTTCAGCATTTGCACTTTACTACTTCTGGACACTTTTGAATGCACAGAGATTTATTTATTCATTTATTTATACCATTCCATGATCACATCCTTGTGTTAAATTTTGGGTTTACCCTTTCCCAGTTGATAATTTTTCACATACCACAGTGCAGTTATTGATTATATTTGTGCACGTATTATTGGAATCATCCTCTGTTATGGTCACGATCACCCATTTGAAGCGCTTATCACTTGTTTATAGATACTCTTTTATTCCGCCTGGCTGAACAAACATTTCTAGGCAAAATACTGCCTATTAAAAATGACAGAAACAGAACGTTATGGCACAGGCTTCATTTGTTGCATACTGGGCCTGTTATGGCTTTAAAGTATGTTGTGATGATTGTTTTATTCTAATGCGTCTTGCAAACGCTCTGAGTGTTGGTGCTGTGCACAGGACTTGTAATGGTTTATGGTCAGTTTAACATACCAAATGTTGTTCAGTGCATGCTAGGTCCCAAAATATACTTGTCCACTGCAACTGTCATAAGGTATGTAGAAAGCAGTGTCACAGTTGCTCCAGAAGTAGAGACTGATGTAACCAATGTGTTAAAGATCATTGTAAAACACTGTGATTAAACTGGTAGACAGTGCTACACCTGACAGCTTGTGACTAACAGCATAACAAATAAATTAGCATATTCTCCACTGCTATGCTTTATGCCTTTTTAGCTCGGTGATGGAAGCTGTGTCTGACAAACTTGCCTTCTACATTTCTTGCAGGAGCTTCTTTCAATGCTTATTTGGAATCACAGTAAACAGTAGCTCTGCTAAATATGTTGAAGCTGTTGACTTCAGATAAAAATATCTTGTTTTTCTTCAGTTTATAATGAATATATACAGAATGGTGCCACATATGGAGCTTTGTTTTCTAGTAATGCTTAAATATTTAGTTAATAAACATTTAATTATGGTTTGTAAATACTGTGATGATAAAAGCAAGTTGCTGGTGGTTGTGCAGTATTCTTCAATGCAATACCACTTGTATTGCCCCAGCAAATCTGCATCCGTATCTTTTTTCTTAAAGCGGTTGTAAACCGCATAAACTTTTTTTTTTTTCCCCAAACCTGCAATGCAAAAGGCATAATAGGCTAGTATGCACCGCATACTAGCCTATTATGAAATACTTACCTCGGAACGAGGTGTTTACCACTTACCTGGTCCACGCCGAGCAGGATGTCATCTTGCTCCGGCGTGTCTTCCGGGTATCGCCGCTCCAGCGCTGTGATTGGCTGGAGCGGCGATGACGTCACTCCCGCGCGTGCGCGCGGGAGATTTAAAATCGGCAGGGTCCGGCGGATGCCGGTCCTTCAGCCGTGGATTCCCCCCTGCGCATGCGCCGCCCGCATTGCGGGGGGAATATCTCCTAAACCGTGCAGGTTTAGGAGATATTCTCCTTACCTACAGGTAAGCCTTATTATAGGCTTACCTGTAGGTAAAAGTCCAAATAGTGGGTTTACAACCACTTTAAAGTGGTATTAAATAAAAAAAAAAAAATGTTTCTAAATTGTAGCTTATCATTTGTGTTGGCTGCATTTTTTTTTCTTTATTTTCACCTGTTGACGCCAGAAGGTCTTTTGGCAAAAGTGGCAATTAGAGGGTTGAGACAAACCATTTACCACTGGCCAGGGTGCTTATAAATGGTCAAGTTTTATTCATTTTTGGAAAACCTTTATGCAAAAGGCAAAAAAAAAACCTGTTACTGTAACTGCTTATGGTCTCATAAAAAGAAACAAGGCGCCTCTAAGTGCAGAAATATAAAACTTTTAATATCCCCTAAAGGGGTTAAAAACACTTACAGGATGGTGGATAAAGCAGGCATGTAGCAGGTAAGTGTGTCCAGAAGATGTTCCAGTCTGGAACATCTTCTGGACACACTTACCTGCTACATGCCTGCTTTATCCACCATCTTGTAAGTGTTTTTAACCCCTTTAGGGGATATTAAAAGTTTTATATTTCTGCACTTTAAGGCGCCTTGTTTGTTTTTCTGTTCCCATTAGAGATTGCTTGTCTCCCTGAGTGCTGCCTAAAGTGTGTGAAGATCTGCTACCCTCTCCAACACAGACTTTATCTATCAGGATTCAAATTCTTGGAGCGCCCTGGATATACACATTTTTCTGCTTATGGTCTCATGCACACTGGTTTCTTGCAAATGCTTTTTATCCTGACAGGAGAAAACAAGCATCATATACTCACCTAAGCTGTATTTTTTCAAAACAGTCTAGGTGGGTTTATCAGAGTTTAATAGAGTTTGGCTTTTGGGAGTTTATTTCATTGGCCAGAATTTAAAATTTGTTCTCGCCATTGAAATAAACAAACGCTGAAGTGTTTAATGTGCCTAGAGTTTATGCACATTTATGAGCCTTTAACAATGTTCAGCGTTTTTTGTTGTGCTGCTGATAAACTGCTAAAAACGTTCATATGTGCATGGACACATAGGATAACATAGAGGGGAGTTTAAGAGCAGAAAAAAACTCCCTGCCAAACTCACAGAATGTTAGTTTAACAGCAGCAGTGCGCATGAGGCCTAAAAAGTCTTAGCTGGAGTTCAGCTTTTGTTAGTCAAGTTCATCTATATCTGCTAGAACATCTCACACTACCCTCTCCCCATATTGACCTTGCTTTTTTCCAAGGTTGGCTTTGTTGCATCCGTCTACAGTAGAGCCACCCTAAGACAGGATGTATGTAGCCACCACATTTAAAGTGACACTTAAAGTGTTACTAAACCCAGGACCCTGTATTCACGATATCTGGTCTCCCACAGTACACAGAACATGGAGATACCATTAAAGTTAGTAAATACAAACTTAAATACCTTTTCACATCTGCAGTATATAGCAGTCTTGTGACTTCTACCAGTGCCTGATTAAAGCTTGTAGGAAGAGTTTTCATACTGCACTGGCTGTCCTATCAGGATGCAGGACCCCTTAACCTCTGTCTGGACAGTGCTGATTGGCCCTGTGCTGATCACATGCACTCTCCCCCCCAAAAAAACAATCTCTCTAGCAATACACACCAAACTGAGCATGTGCAGACCGACTCCACTAATTCTGTCTTATCTGGACATGTTTTGGGGGCAATTCAAGAAGGTTAGTATCTGTGCATAAACAAACTTTTAGTAACACTTTAACTCAGAAAAGCACCTTCTTTTGCTTCTGGCCTCCAAATCTCCATTTTTTTTCTTGATGTTGTGATCCAACTTGCTGCTAGAGTATGGCTACGTTTACACTCCATTGTCCCACTATATGTAGGAATGTAGCCACCCAACTTTGCTCTTTCCCAAAATGACTATGAACTGTGGTATTTGTACTGTGCATAGAGCAGTGCACATCACTGCAACTAAATTGCACTACTTGTTCCATATAAATGAAAGTGAAGGAAAATGGGAGGTTCAGAAGGTCATGGAGGATGTTGCAAGGAGGCAGAAAAACACAGTGAGAAACGATTAAAAATAGATTACAGTGCCAATAAGCAGTGGCTGTGTATGGATTATTTTTGGAGAGTAAGAATGTTGTTTAGTGTTGTTTTTAGGATGGGTAAGCTGTGATTTATTAAATTTGTGTTTTGCTATAAAGTATATTGGACTTTAAAGCTGATTTTCAAGCTGGTCTAAATGAACTACTTCCTTCACAAGTTGCTGCATTGGCTCTAAGCACTGTATGAACTGCATGTAGCTTTAAATATATAAACTACACAGTGCTGGGTTCTGCCTGTGAGACAGAGACTTTCCATCTCACATCCAGAACAAAACAGAATTGGTCTGAGCAGTGCTCAGCCATTCAGAAGCAGCTTTGTATTCTGTGAATGAACACAAAGCTTCCTCTGATTGGCTGAGTCAGAGATCATGACGTAATCAGTCCGTCTCAGCCAATCATTATAGGCTTTGTATTCATTCACAGAATACAAAGCTGCCTATGAATGGCTGAGTGCCATTAGAACGACTCTGTTTTGTTCTGGGTGTGATAGGAAATCTAAGGTTTTACAGTTCTTGCCATAACAAGAGTGAGGACACATTTTCCAGTGGGAACACCTGTTCTGGTGGAAACTGTGAAAGAAGATGATTCCCCTTTCATTGTTCAGATTTCCTGTTGCGTCTTTGGAACAGGAAGTTAACAGAAACCTCCCTAATGGGGGACAGACTGCAAACAATAAACTGATGGGGGTTTTAACCCTTGTCTACTCCTGCCAAAGCGAAAGAAAATAATTTTTTGACTACTGTTAACTACTCTTTAACTTTGGGATAACATTTATTTCAATGATTTGGGTGACTCAGAAGGATTGATTTACAAATGTAGCAGAGACTTTAGTAATTAGGGTAAAGCTACATTGGCTGCTGTCTTGTGGTTTTTTATTTCCCTTCCATTTGATTGGATATTTAAAGTGAACACTGCTTTACCTCGAACATTCATTTGGTGTGAAAAAGTTATTTAGTTACATATGTAGTAACACATACCTCTGACTATACAGTCTTTGTTGATAATGAAATATTTTAGGCATCCTTCGATTTCTAGGCTACAGTTACCATCTGCAGAAATCCTAGAGTCTAGGAAAATAAACGTGTATTCCTCATTTATCTGTAGGAGTTGGCTAGGGTTACCTGACACAACCTTAAACAATAGTCTCTTCAAATTCTCCTTCCTTTCAGCCATCAGAGTGGCATTATCCATATAGACAGCACTTTACAGGCAAGAGCAATTTCTTGTTATATATTCTGTAGCAAAAAGCTGTGGAACTTTCTTCCCTGGAAAACTTTCTGATTAAATGGTATAAGGGGAAATGAAGCTAGGAGCCAAAAAAACGAAAATGTGAAAGTAAAATGATGATAATTTTAATTTACAGCAACTATTTAAGCTGAAAGTAAGAAGTCATCAGCCACAAGCATAGTGGAGTTTGTAAGGGATTCCCAGCGGTGCATTTGATAGACTTGCTCTGAGCACAATGCACAGAGGCAAGCCTTCAGTGTCACAGAGTGTTGTTGTTTCACAGTGTGCAATCCATCAGCTGAGTTTCAAAAGAAATGGTGAAGTTTGCCTGGCTCACATTTCTCTGGGCATGAAAGACTCTGCACTCTTTTGACAATCAAATTCAGTTATATAATAATTTCTGAGCCTGTGTGTCTTTTACATACTGTACATGTTTTGGGAATGTTTTTTAAAAAATGTTTTACTCTGTATTTAAACTGGGTAAATATTGTTTTTGCTCTTCAAGGCACAGGTAACAGCAAATACTTTTTTAATTTTGGACAGAGTGAGGAAGGATTGGAACTCCTGTCAGACTTTACTGCTGTTGGAGACACTGTTGAAGAGATTCCTTTAACTACTTAACCCCCGGACCATATTGCTGGTCAAAGACCAGAGCACTTTTTGCGATTCGGGACTGCTACGCTTTAACTGACAATTGCGTCCGATTCGGTCGTGCGACGTGGCTCCCAAACAAAATTGGCGTCCTTTTTTTCCCACACATAGAGCTTTCTTTTGGTGGTATTTGATCACCTCTGCGGTTTTTATTTTTTGCGCTATAAACAAAAATAGAGCGACAATTTTGAAAAAAATGAATATTTTTTACTTTTTGCTGTAATAAATATCCCCCAAAAATATATAAAAAAACATTTTTTTTCCTTAGTTTAGGCCGATACGTATTCTTCTACATATTTTTCGTAAAAAAAAATCGCAATAAGCGTTTATTGATTGGTTTGCGCAAAAATTATAGCGTTTACAAAATAGGGGGTATTTTTATGGCATTTTTATTAATATATTTTTTTTACTAGTAATGGCGGCGATCAGCGATTTTTTTTTCGTTACTGCGACATTATGGCGGACACTTCGGACACTTTTGACACATTTTTGGGACCATTGGCATTTTTATAGCGATCAGTGCTATAAAAATGCATTGGATTACTATAAAAATGCCACTGGCAGTGAAGGGGTTAACACTAGGGGGCGGGGAAGGGGTTAAGTATGTTCCCTGGGTGTGTTCTTACTGTGGGGGGGGTGGCCTCACTAGGGGAAACACTGATCCTCTGTTCATACATTGTATGAACAGAAGATCAGCATTTCCCCCGCTGACAGGACCGAGAGCTGTGTGTTTACACACACAGCTCCCGGTCCCCGCTCTGTAACGAGCAATCGCGGGTGCCCGGCGGCTGAAAACTCTAACAGAAAAACAAACGTATTTTTGGAAATGCTAGAACCTTGGTTTTTATTGTGCGTTTCTCTGTTACAGGTTTTTCCTCACTTCTTTCTGGTAAAAGTTTGTCCCCAGTACAAAACAACTAAGCTTACACTAGCTGCAGCCCATGCCGCACCTCTTAAAAGCTATTTGGATTGCTTTTCATGGGCGTCTGACAGGCGGTGACCACCTGTGTTTTAACCCTGTAAATGCTGCACCACTGCGCTGCAACTGCATGCATTGCATTCAAGTGTAGGGCATTTGCGGTGTGGCTGCATTCACTTGAAGGCGCTGGGAGGTAACTTTTTGTGGCCACAAAGCAAAGCATTATGGCCTCAGCACATGTACAAACCTGTCTGGCTGTCTTCGCAGCTTTTGGTGGAGTGGAAAGAATGTGGCCCAACTGCCTGTTTTTTCACCGACCCAGCTGTAAGTGTTACCAAGTGCCACAGATAGCAGTGAAACCTGACAGGGGTTCTAACCTTTCTCCATTCTATCCAAAAATTTAAAAAAAATTGGGGTTTAGATACACATTTACAGGGTCTTGAAAACTCAACTGATATATGCTTTAGTCTTTTTAACTGATATCAACTGAATTATTTATACATAACTGTCTGCAGTTTCTGATTTCTTTGATATTGTTGGTAGGAGCTACAGAGGCGCTGTAATACGCTCATATCACTGATAGAAAAAGAAAATTTGGAGATAGAAGAGAAAGAAAAAGCAGAGAAAAGAAAGAAAACGACAAAGACATCGGTAATGTTTATTATTTTCAAACTCAAGATGTTTTAAGTAGCAGAATGGGTTGGGCCACAAGTGGCAAATACAAATCTTACATGCAACCTTGGGCACTTGAGGATCAGTCTAGAAATTGGTACACACTTCTGGGATTCTTCAAGCTACCCTACAAGCTTAAATCATTGTGTCAATCACTCTTCCCACTGCCCCTGCACACCAGACACATATTTTATGACAGCATTCCACCACCTAGCAGTTTGTTCGCTGACTGGTATTCTAGGAAAGCCTTTATCAACTGGGGTGCCACTTTTGGCAGAGAAAGACTGTCGCATGAGACCGAGCTCCTCAATCCTCAGCCGAACTGTCAACTGGCAGGGGGAGTAAAAGTAAGTAATGCCAATTTTACAAAAGGCTATTTGCATGTCTGTGTGCTTACAGCCACAGTATGTATATACCCCCATCTGATTCCTGGTAAATGCAGCTAAAGCCTACATGTAAACAAGCCCTTGGTTCACATCTGTGCAGATGCATGCTGAAAGGGCAGCAAATTAATTTCAGTGGGCTGCCCTGCAGAAACACAGGGAAAGAATTCCCTCATCTTTTTTTTTCTAATTGCACTGCACTGAAAATGCACCACGTTTGCCAATGCATGGGGGCACCATAAAGAATAATGATATCCCTGTGTGTCTGGTGGAGAGCAGTGTGTTTGTCTGCATCTCAGGAATGCATGCGATTTTGCGTGCATTCCGTGAATCACTGTAATGTGAACCAAGCCTTAGACTGGGGTGCCTCAAGACAGAAACTACTTTTCAAGGGCGCGCCTTAATGGAAAACGGTTGAGAAACACTGTTCTAGGCAACCATGCACATGCATACATATCTGTCTGACAGATGTGATAACTTAGATACACTGACGCTTAATCTGCATGCAATCTGCGAACACACAGTGCAATTACCTACAGGACCTTAGACCAAGCACACATACACCTCAATGCAACAATCTCTCTAGGGACATGAGTCTTAACTTATTCACAGAAGCCACTTATTTTATAATGTAGTATCCCAAAGGTGGACAGTGCATATATGTACAAAGAGGAAAATTACAAAAAGAAAAAAGGACATACATCGTTAGGCTATTCACTTGTGAAATAAAAATCGAGAAAAAATTGAAATAAACCTTTACAGAATTTGGCAATCCACCTTCTTCAGAACTGGCTTCATATGAATAAATGTGTCTATATTTCATGCTCCTAATTTTATTGAGATATGGATGTGGGCTGGACTCTAACTCCTGGCCATTTACCCCTGAGGTGGCAATTCCCCTACTAGGAGGAGAGGTTTTACCTTTTGAAGGGGGTTATGGGTAAAATAGACCAGCAGATTCTAATGGGTAAGTTGGGGATTGGATTTCTGACACCAGTGTATCATTCTGATCTCAACAAGTCCAATCACTGCATGGCTGTCGCAAGCAGGTTCCACACAACCATTTTGTAGATCTCTCAGGAATTCTGTATAGCTGATGCATACCATTTTATATGTACATGTAATTCAAAATGTGTATTCTTAATAGGAATTATCTCTCTGCAGCTAATATTTTAGACTTTCATGATGGTAAAAAGAAAGGTTTATTCATCTGATCTTTGACATAAAGTCAACTGTTGGTAGAAAGTTCGGAGTCTTCTATGTGTACAGGCCTTTTCCCCTGCTGGGCTCATAAGCGAAACAACTACAGATTCCTTCTGAGGCTCAGTGAGATGATCCTTATCTATAACTAAAAGGATGCGAGAATTTCATTGACATCTTGGTGTCATTTCTAGTCTACAGGCCTGCTCTTTCCTTTCAAATTGTATAAATTCTTTCAAAGTCTACTATTGATTACTAGAATTAAAAATGAACACAAGAGTGAGTTGATATCACAGTGTTATGTTTACCACTAGAGAGGCCATAGATGTATAGATCCCCTGATTCCAGATGACAATAACCCTTCCGGTGAAGCTTCACCACCTGACACACCCGACACAGTTTAAATAGGCTTTATATAAAGTGATACTAAAGTCTAATTTTTTTCATTTAAAAATAACAAATATGCTTATACTTACCTGCTTTGTGCAGTGGTTTCGCAAAGAGAAGCCCGATCCTCCTTTTCTCGGGTCTCTTGTTGGCGCTCCTGGCCCCTCCATCCTGCTAAGTGACCCCCATCTCCTCATTGGCTCACTGACTTTTATTGACAGCAGAGGGAGCCAATGGTGACCCGCTGCTGTCTCAACTAACAAGGAGGGGAGTCCCAGACAGCCGAGACTCTAGTGCAACATCACTGGATCGAGATGGGGCTTAAGTAAGTATGAGGGGGCTGCATAGAATGCATTAAGAATATAATCTTTTCACTCAATCCAAAACTAAAGAAAACGCTTTGCCTTTAGTTAAGTCTGGACCAATATTTGGCCCTTAGTACCATCAAGTATGGTGGCTTCCCCTGTATGTTTACCCATCACTCCATGGCATCTTTTGGTTTGTTTGAGCCTATAAGGGAAATTCCACTTTCCATGGGGAAGGTTGTTTTTCTGTCACCACCTTTACAGAAAATCAGCATGGGAAGAAATGTCCTGCAGCGGTGCATCTCCTGACTCGCTGGTCTATCAAGCTGTGTCACTCATGAGCCCTTTGGGAGCTGTCCACCGGCTCTGTGTACTCTGTGAATGATGATAATGCAGAGATGAGGGCTGAGTCGCTCGTGGTCTGCAGCGTCGTATGAGTCTGTGCACCCAGAAACAACGTTGCTACTTCTGGTGACGTAATTTGGTGCTGTGGTCCTCGATCGCACCTCAGCCCTACTCTTCTGCTTTACCACCATACACAGAGCTAGTGGACGGCCTACCAAAGAGCTCATGAGTGACACAGCTTGATGGACCAACGAGTCAGGAGATGCACCACTGCAGGACATTTCTCCCCCCAATGCTGATTTCCTGTAACCTCAATGTGAGTGTTTTTCTGTAGTATAAAATTTGTACAGTTCATACTTAGAAGGCACCTCTCTCTTTGCTTTTAGCTCCTGTACATCAGAAGCAGATTTCCCTCTATTGTCTGGATGTAGTTTTGTGCTACACAGACCTGCATCACAGCCACTGCTTCCATTCGGAAGAGATCATTTCTTTGTCATCCCAGTGTTAGGAAGGCTAACTTTCTTTTGCCATACCAGGTGGTACCCACAAAGCAGAATCAGCTTCTCTCTACACCAGTTCTCAAGATCGGACTCAAGATTATAGGTTTTAACAATAATATAAGAATCCGGTTCCACATTTTCCTGTCAAAACACACTTTACCAGATCTGTGAGCATTTCTTGGGCTTTTTCCTCAGGTTACCGTTTCCAAGATTTGCAAGGCTGGCACCTGGTCCTTTGTTTTAGCAAGTAGATGTTCAGGACTCATCTGATGTCAGCTTTGGGTGTAAGGTGCTTTAGGCAGATCTGTTTTTTTTTTAGTGAGCCCGTTACCAAATTTTTTGTTTGCTTTGTTGCCTATCCCTCAGTTGGACTTCTTTTGGACATCGCATATGTCTCTGAATCCTGTGTCCCTCAATTACCAGGAAAATAGGATTTTTGTACTCACTGTAAAATACTTTTCTTGGAGTTCATTGAATGCATGAACAAGTCCCACCCCTCTATGTTAATTTTCTTGCACTTGGCACTACAAAACTGGCACATGCTGGGAATGGGAGTGGCCACAGTTTACCTCAGATGTCCCTGATTCTTATGTTCCTAAATGAACTCCAGGAAAAATTAACTTTACAGTGAGTTTTACCTTTAATTCTCTGACATTCTTTATACCAAGTAAATATAATTTGGTGCAAGGTAAAATATGTGTTTATATTTTTTCCAGGCTGGTAAAAGAAAAGCGGATGCAGCAGCAGACAGCTCCAAAAGGGATGCAAAGAAAGTGAAATCTTAATCTCATGAAGTTCTTCAAGTTATTGTTACAAAACCGCTGTTTTTGTGCATTTGTTAGATAATGGGCCTCATTTATAGTTGTAGAAAGATGTTGTTAATGATTAAACATAGCGATGTTAAGCGCAAGTAAGCGCAAAAAAAACAGTAAAGGCTGTGTTTGACGTACTTTGCTTGCAATGTGAATAAATGGATCTCAATAAGAGATTTTGGGGCAGATTCACGTACCTTGGTGCATATCTCAGCCGGGGGCAGCGTATCTAAGATACACTAGGCCGCCGTAACTTTTTAATTTTTTTTAATCCTCAAAGAATTTGCGCCGTAAGTTACGGCAGCGTAGTGTATCTTTGGCGGCGTAAGGGCGCGGAATTCAAATGGATGTGATGGGGGTGTGTTTTATTCAAATACGTTGTGACCCGACGTAAACTACGTTTTTTTTGAACGGCGCATGCGCTGTCCGTGGGGGTATCCCAGTGCGCATGTTTGAAATTAAACCGGAACAAGCCAATGCTTACGACGGTGACGTCATTCTACGCAAATCCCTATTCGAACGACTTACGGAAAACGACGTAAAAAATTCAAAAGGCGACGCGGGAACGACGGCCATACTTAACATTGAGTACGCCTCATAATAGCAGGGGTAACTATACGCCGGAAAAAGCCGAACGCAAACGACATAAAAAAAATGCGCCGGACGTACGTTCGTGGATCGCCGTAACAAGCTAATTTGCATACTTGACACGGAATTCGACGGAAACGCCACCTAACGGCCGCCGAAAAAATGCACCTAAGATCCGACGGCGTACTAAGACGTACGCCTGTCGGATCGATCCGAGATGCCTTCGTATCTTGTTTTGTAGATACAAAACAAAGATACGACGTGCAAAATTTGAAATTACGCGGCGTATCAAGAGATACACCGGCGTAATTCTTTTGTGGATCTGCCCCTTGGTGTCCAATGGACCACAGAGCAAAGCTAGTCAAATGCAGCATCAGATCCATCATCCCCTTAGCTTAATTAAAGTAAATGGGAATCTACAGACTTGCATTTAAAGTGGACTTCAAACATAAGCTAAATGCAGGAAAAATGCCCATTCATATAAGCCCTAAAATTGTTTTGAGTTTAAACATTTTGCTTTGCCCACACCCACCAATCACATTCAGACTTTTAGATCCCTGTTGGAAGTTGGAATGCTTGAATTTGATTTATCTTTAGGTAAAACTAATATTGCCTTATGTAAGAAATTTAATTTCTCCTGTCTTTGCAAAGGAATAATGGTTCATGATGCAAACTTCTCAGGAGCCATGACGCAGATTAGAATATAAGTGAAACTCAAAAAATTTGAATATCGTGCAAAAGTTCATTTATTTCACTATTGCAACTTAAAAGGTGAAACGAATAAACAAGATAGACTCATTACATGCAAAGCAAGATTGTTCAAGCCGTGATTTGTCATAATTGTGATGATTATGGCTTACAGCTCATGAAAACCCCAAATCCACAATCTCATAAATTAGAATATTGTGAAAAGGTTATATATTCTAGGCTCAAAGTGTCCCACTCTAATCAGTTAATTAAGCCATAACACCTGCACAGGGTTCCTGAGCCTTTAAATGGTCTCCCAGTCTGGTTCAGTAGGAATCACAATCATGGGAAAGACTGCTGACCTGACAGTTGTGCAGAAAACCATCATTGACATTGAAAGCCTCAAAAGGTAATTGCAAAAGAAGTTCCCAAAGTGCTGTATCAAAGCACATGTATGGAATGTTATGTGGAAGGGAAAAGTGTGGAAGAAAAAGGTGCACAAGCAGCAGGGATGACCGCAGCCTGGAGAGGATTGTCAGGAAAAGGCAATTCAAAAGTGTTGGGGACTTTCACAAGGAGTGGACTGAGGCTGGAGTCAGTGCATCAAGAGCCACCACACACAGACGGATCCTGGACATGGGCTTCAAATGTCGTATTCCTCTTGTCAAGCCACTCCTGAACAACAAACAACGTCAGAAGTGTCTTACCTGTCTTACCTGTTTCTCAGTGGTCCAAAGTCCTCTTTTCTGATGAGAGCAAATTTTGCATCTCATTTGGAAACCAAGGAGCCGGAGTGTGGAGGAAGAATAGAGAGGCACACACTGCAAGATGCTTTGAAGTCCAGTGTGAAGTTTCCACAGTCTGTGTTGATTTGGGGAGCCATGTGATCTGCTGGTGTTGGTCTACTGTGCTTCATTAAGTCCAGGGTCACCGCAGCCATCTACCAGGAGATTTTGGAGCACTTCATGCTTCTTTCCATAGACAAGCTCTATGGGGATGCTGACTTCATTTTCCAGCAGGACTTGGCACCTGCCCACACTGCCAAAAGCATCAAAACCTGGTTCAATGACCATGGGATTACTGTGCTTGATTGACCAGCAAACTCGCCTGACCTGAACCCCATAGAGAATCTATGGGGCATTGCGAAGAGAAAGATGAGAGACATGAGACCAAACAATGCAAAAGAGCTGAAGCATCCTGGTCTTCCTTAACACCTCAGCAGTGCCACAGGCTGATAGCTTAAATGCCACGCCGCATTGAGGCAGTAATTTCTGAAAAAGAAATGGATAGGCCCAGAGCCCATTTCATTTGTGTTGGGGTCTGCTGTAGGGGAACTGTGAAATGGATTATTTCATGCATGGGATAAAACACTTTAAAACACTTATATAAATTAGGCCCAGTGTCTAAGTCAAAGTTGTGCTTTATTGCAAAAATGTAAATGTGGCCAAATGTGTATATTTTTACATGTCTTTTCCTGAAATACATGTGATATTATATTTTATGCCCCCTCCAGTATTTACATCTAAAGTATTTTGTGAATTTCATATATTTCATAAAACAGCTGTCCTGGTTTTATGCAAGTGCAGAAGGTTTTGGCTTTTGTATGTTTTATACTGTATGCAGTTGCTTTGAAATAAAAGATCAGTTGGATTTTTTCCTCAATGTTTTCTTTAATTCAAGTATAATGCATTTAATAAAGAATATGTATCTGGTCAGATTGTGACAACAGTTTATCGCATTATACAGTACGTAAAAGTAAATTTAAACACACTAAGGCTCCTAGATGATATCTAGTAAAAAGGATGCTTAAAGGAGTTGTAAATAAAAAAAAAAATTATGCTGAAATGACTGTTTACAGGGTATAGAGACATAATAGTTAACCGATTCCTTTTCAAAATGATTAAAAATAGATAAAAATCAATCATATAATGTACCTGTAGTTTCTAGTTTCGTTTTTGCATGTTGTTTCCTGCCTCTCTGCTGTACAGAGCCACAGAGCCAATACAGGGCAATGATGGTTTGGAAAACGAAACCGATTGGTGCTGAGGGGTTTTAGACACACAGTAATCACACCTCCTTGAAGTTAGTGACCACAGAGAGAAATCTCCCAGCACTGTGGTTATCAGGAAACAGACAACCAAGAAGTGTGGAGATCAGAGAAGAATTACAGCAACTTGAGAGCAAAAACGAACAATGAGGACATGAAAACAGCACTGCATTAAGGTAAAGGAAGCTATTAAGATAAAAAAAAATTCCTTTACAAACCCTTTAAGCCACTGATTTTTTTCTATTAAATAACACACTCAACTAGAATATTTCATTATTTCACATTAAAACTCAGTTTAAACTAGCAGTTGAGCAGCTAAATAGTTTGTCAATTTTAAACATGCACACTTTACTTAAATGTGTGGTTTGCAATGTGAACTGAATATTGATGGAAGGGCAAGCATAGCTAGTATAGGGCCCTTCAAGTCTGGTATGGATATTAAAGGGGAACCCCACACAAAACAATAACAAAATAGCATAGGGCCCCCTTAAGATCCATACCAGACTCTTATCTGAGCATGCAACCTGGCTGGCAAGGAAACGGAGGGTCAGCAATATCCTGAATCATTCCAGGCCACATGCCCTTATCGTGGTGAGGGCAATTTGCCAGGATGTCCCCTCTCAAAAGTACCTGGTCCCTATATTGGGGGAAAAAGTCTGAGTCTTCACATCCCAGGGCTAGTGGCTATGGGAGAGAAAATGTCAGAATCTGGTAGCCCCCTTTAAAATAAGGCATCCCCAGACATCCGGCCCCCCACCTTATGTGAATGATTAAGAGGTACATAGCTCCTGGTTTTACAATCACAAAAAATGATGCATACTAAAAAAAACACACACACTGTATATGAAGTTTTTTATTTATTAGAAGAAGAAAAAAACATGATATCCGAAAAATAATGCTCTGTGATATCCCAAAAATTATGCTCTGTGAAGTAAATTAAATACAATAATCCTCTCCCATCAATACTTCCTTGCAAATGACAACTTTCTGTCGGGTTGCTGAAAGTAAACAAACCAACCAATGACCAAATGTCGTCATGACTATATTTAGTTAAGGACGTCATTATTTGGGATCCCTGGTTGGTTTGTTGAAATTCACCTATCAGCCTAGGAGCTGTCTGTTGTGACTGAGTCTCAGGGACAGAGGATTGTTGCAGCGCTGCTCATCATGTTTGTGCTAGTGGCTCATTATGGTCTCATTCATTATGATTGACAATAGCTTTGAGCTATGAATAAGCACTGTGTGAGAGTGTGAAACGCGTTAGCCCTTTTTCCTGATTTTCTGCTGTGACATCCATGTTGTGACCAGTTTTTATTAAAAGGAACAAATTTTTATTTTTGGAGTGCGGCCGTCCCGGTTCTTTCTTATACATTTTTGACAATGGCTCTGGATGACATGATTGATGGTGGATTTACATCGTGGGACATTATTTAGGGATTTTTTTAAAAAGGGCTTTTTTCAAGGCGTCTCTGTTTTTATTCACTATTTCGATTTTTATATACTTTTATAAGATTTTGTATACTCCTTCATGTGGAGAAGTAGATATCTGGGGACCCCTTTTGTAAAGGGTATTTTGATTCTGATAAATTCCCCTTATTTTAAAAGGACTCTTGAATTCCAATAAGTCTGCCTCCTTCTCCTAGAGCATCCCACATCTATGAAATATTTATTCTAATTTTTACACAGGGGTCCCGATATACATTTTTGAAAATTGATTACCTTGGGGCTGACAAGAAATGTGTCCATCACTGCCCAAAAATAAGGCAACTCAATACTATCAAAGAGGAGTTGCAGCTAGGGATAGTGCTGTAGATCCCATATTATCTAAAGGTAAAAGCAGTTCAAATATTAGGGGCCATAGATTTATTGAACATAAAGCCTATTTTGGTCAAGATTTTATGTAATACCTCAATTAATGTGCTAGTATTGTAGCCACAAATGTAACATCAAACCTAAAGGCCTCATGCACACTGGAAGTTTTTACAGCTGCTGTTTTTGGCTTCAGACATTTTTTTTTACTGCAGCCAATAAACTCCCCAGCATGTTATCCTATGTGTTCATGCACACATAAGATGTTATCAGCAGTTTTTGGCAGGGGTGTTTTCTGACTGGTAAAAAATCCAAAACTAGTGGGTTTTGAGAGGACTTTTCCAGTTGTAAATATGCTCTAACGCTTAAAAAAGTAAAAAAAAACTGGCTATTAGGCACGTATTCATTTTTTTGAGCCATAAGCTTCTGTGGAAGTATATATTTGTTAAAAAATGCTGAAAAATGCTACTGCAAAAATGCTGAAAACTCATTCTACAGCTACAGCTTTCTACAGCTAACGTTACCGGAGTTTTTATAACGCCCATTGTGTATGAGGCCTTAGCTAGGTAAGGCAGGTAAGTCATTTTTCCAAGGTGACTTACCTGGTTACCATTACCTGCCTCATTAGCCCAGCCTACAGTCAGCCCTTTTTGGCCAATTAAACTGTTTTTCCTTTCCAGAAAAACACTGCTGCTGCCTTGTCTTCAAGGAACCTCTTCACACACTGTGTAAGGAAAGGACTCTTGAGAAATGTAGTTCTGGAGTGTACCTTGAGAAATGTAGTTCTGGAGTGTGCCTTCATCATTAGGAATTGATCTCACAGCAGCTGCCTGGTAATGATGAGATTAATAACATTTGTTTCTCACTACAGGAACAAAGTAAAAGAAAAACAAAATACTGGTACATGCACTTGAGGGGGTGATGGAGATTTGGGGATAAATATGGGTAGTGCCTGGATGTACCCTTAAAATAAAATGCAACTTATTTAAAAAAATATTTGTGTCCAAATAAGATCAGTCATATGTGCTGCACCTGATAAGAATGTCCAGATTCAACGTCATCACTTTTGTAAGTGGAAGACAATAAACAAAACATTCAAAACCAAGAATTCTGGAAAAGGATTTTTTTTTAAAATAGTGTCCATTGTCTGGAATCTGCAGAATCTAAAATTGTTAATAAAGCAGCTCTGTCAAACGATGTCTGGATCCTAGTCCTAGTGGAAATAGTGCACTATAACCCTACAGCCCTGTACACGCGATCTGTCCATCCGATGAAAACGGTCTGATGGACCGTTTTCATTGGTTAACCGATGAAGCTCACTGATGGTCAGTCGTGCCTACACACCATCAGTTAAAAAAACGATCATGTCAGAACGCGGTGACGTAAAACACAACGTGCTGAAAAAAAAAACAAAGTTCAATGCTTCCAAGCATGCGACGACTTGATTCTGAGCATGCTTGGATTTTTAACCGATGGTCGTGCCTACTAACAATGTTTTTTTTTCTATCGGTTAGGAACCCATCGGTTACATTTAAAACTTTTTTTTTAACCGATGGATAAATAACCGATGGCGCCCACACACGATCGGTTTGGACCGATAAAAACGGTCCATCAGACCGTTCTCATCGGTTTAACCGATCCCGTGTATGCGGCCTACTTTGTATCCCACATAACCACTGATTCTGTAAAAATAGAAAAAAATGCATACAATGGCAATCATTTTAAATGTTTCTAATGCTGAATAAATTCACTTTAATTGTATAAAATAAATAAATAAAACTTGCGCACATACATGTAGTATAGTAAGCTTAAAAATAGATATTTATTATAACGAAAGATGAATTGCACTCACAAACTATCCAGAAGGCAGAGGCTGTAACATGACCAGGGGAGCAGATGGACCACTCAGGAATAGCATGGAGAGCAGGTCTAAAAGAAGCCTCACCAGGCTCTTCAGGGAGGAGGCACTGTAGAAGCTGGGACTGCCGAACTGCACTGGGGAAGGAAATGCTGCTTGCAGTGAGAGCTTTCTAACCTGGATGATATACACGTTGAATAGTTCCAGGCATGGTATGCATTTCTGAGGGCTTTCCTCTTTTTGCAGCCCCTCAAGGTTTCTCCTTTTTTCTTATGTTCTGCATGACTCCGGAGCCCCTCCCTCTAACCACCCAGCAGCATTGGACTCTTTGTGTAGTATATAGCTGTGTAGTACTATAGAGTGTAGTGCCTGGGAACCCATTATAGTCACACAATTATCATTGTGGATATATTGATACAGTTGACAAAAGATATCTCCCATGGGACTTTGTTGCAACAATAGAAATTGCAAAATTACAAATTGGTGTATAAGAAGTAAGAAAAAATAACTTTTATTGAACAACAGGTTTAAAATTAGCTTGTCTAGACACTTCACGTCCTAATCTTATACCGTTCCTACAATATACATATACTGCAGGGATACATGCAATTATTAAAATGAATTGCATACCTACCAAGTCCCAATGCGTTTTAACTTATATAACGTCTTCATTAGGGGATAAGGAAGTGGAAGCAATCATACATACATCAAGAAAACAAAAGAAAATGCATAATGAAAGTTATATTCAATTTTACCAGACTGTACATGATTTTACTATTTCCAAATGATATTCAAAGCAAGTATACACTTACAAAGATATGATGTTGACTGGATGTCCAGACCTACAGGTAATTGCTCACGGGTCTCATCCCAACCCAGACCTCAAGCCCCACAGAAGAACAATGGCCGTCAAGCAGAAGGCAACAGAGGCGGCTTGCTCGCATTCACTGAATTGAATCAAAGCATAGGGACACTCTTTAAATGATCCATAAAATTTTTTGAAAGGCATTATGATTTATAGATTCTTATAGACATTGGTTATTAATTATAAGAATCAGGATGAATGTAGTAGTGTATACATTTGAAACAAACATCCAATAAAGCGTATCAAGTCTAACAACTCACAAATAAAACATACCTAATGGAAGAGTCAGGCCTCGTACACACGACAGAGTTTCTCGGCAGAATTCGGCGAGAAACTCGGTCAGAGCCTGATTCTGCCGAGAAACTCTGTCGTGTGTACACTTTCGGCCCGATGGAGCCGCCGAGGAACTCGTCGAGAAAATAGAGAACATGTTCTCTATTTTCTCGTTGTTCTATGGGAGCTCTCGGCGGCTTCAGGGCTGAACTGGCCGAGGAACTCGATGTGTTTGGCACGTCGAGTTCCTCGGCCGTGTGTACGAGGCCTAAGAGGCCACAAAATATATGTATAGCGCTGGATAGTAGATAACCACAGCAAAGGGAGATCAATCTCCTATAAAGCCCTATAGTCAAACAAGAAAAAGAAGAGCTGTAGAGGGACAATAAAAAGTTTAAATTTGTTGAGAGAGAAAAGTTTTTTTTTCATACTCACATCCAGCATGGGTTGACAGCATGGACTCCACTGGCTGATCATAGGAAGGGAGGGAGTTCAATATATATATATATATATATATATATATATATATATATATATATATATATATATATATAGTGATGCAACTCTGCTTGATTGCCTCCAGCTGAAGCCATTAGTATTGAGCTCCCCTGGTGCCCATTCACCTCCCCACCACCCTCAGGAAGCATGGATGGCTGCTGCTGCTGAGGTCATGCGATCCAAACAGCAAACAGCCAAAATAGAGGCTGACCACGCATGCGGAACTCGGCAGGGGCACAATGGGGACACCAACAGCGCAGATGTGTGCCTGAAACAGCCCACAAGAGGAACCAAGCAGAGAGAGCTTGTCCATTGGACAGACACAAACCTCCCATGTCTGTGCTGGGGGACCCAAGAGCCCAGATGAGCCACCACTGAGCAGCCACACCAAATGAGTCATAAACCTGAGATCACATAGACACCAACAATATTAAATCTTGCAAGATTTATTGGATATTAATAAAAAAATTGGAAAATCTTAAAACTGGGACAAAGGATATTTGAAAATAAAGGTGACAAAAAAACACAAATCCAAGAATGATTCATCTGTTTTACCTGATGCAAAACCCTTCAAAAAGGGCTCAAAGGTGACAGCGTCATTTAACCCCGGAGGGGAAGTGGCCCTTAATTTGTATATCTATCTCTGTTCTGTTTGTAAAAGTATCTTATTCCAATCCCCCTTTCTTTGGAGTTTATGTATCCTATCCAGTGCTGGAAAGTCCATTTTTGGAAATTTTCCCCCATGGATCTTCGTAACATGCCTTCCCAATGGTAAATCCAGGTTGCATGTTTGCAGGCATCAGATATGTCTATATAAATGTTGCCATAGTTCTTGTTTGGTTTTACCAACATAGAAAGAACCACAATCGCATACTGTATGACTCCCTGCATGCAACAATTTGCAAAATGTTTTAAATCAAAGGATTCACCATTTGGAAGAATTAAATGACTTTTCTCCAACATATAAGTCCAGTAAGAGCACCCACCACAGGCAAAAGTGCCACCTTGTCGGCATGGATCGTCTTTCCCATTCCGGAATTCGCTACTTACAAGTTTGTCCTGCAATGAAACAGCCCTTCTAAAAGTAATAGCTGGTCTTTCACTGATAAATTGCTTAATTACAGTGTCTTCAGCTAGAATTGGCCAATCCCTATTCAAAAGTTTAATTTCTGATTGTTGATTAGTATGTCTCAAAATTACACGTGTAGATGAAAGCTCACTAGTGACTTTTTTATGTTTGAAGAGTAGTTCCTCACAAGGTAGTCTACTCACTTTGTTTAAGGCTTGTCGAAGGCCTTTGGCCTATTCTACCTGAAGACACTGTAATTAAGCAGTTCATTAAATGATGCTATCACCTTTAAAGCGGTGCAGTATGCTGTTTTTTTTTTTTTTGTACTTATCGTTTTATCAGCCGTCTCCGAGCGGGGATTTCTGCAGGGAATAGGCATTCCTAAGCCAAGCGGATTTGATTGACGGGCTGCTAAAGCGCGTCACGCCTTCCGAAAATACCCGAAGTGACACTCGGGTGTTTACTGCGCCTGCCGTGTCACTTCGGGTATTTTCAGAAGGCGTGACGCACTTTAGCAGCCCGTCAGTCAACTCCGCTTGGCTTAGGAACGCCTATGCCCGGAAGGAATCCCCGCTCGGAGCCGGATAACAACGGCTGATAAAACGATAAGTACAAAAAAAAAAAAAAAAAACAGCATACTGCAGATGTCAGCAGTATGCTGGATCTAATGGCAGAAAGTTGATTTTTGGGTGAACCTCCGCTTTAAGTCCTTTTTGAAGGGTTTTGTGTCAAGTAAAACAGATTAATCACTCTTGGTGTTGTGTTTTTTTTGTTCTTTCTTTTTTGTTGCTTTTGTCACATTTATTTTCAAATATCCTTTGTCCCAGTTTTAAGATTTTCCAATTGTGATTTTTCTTTAATAATATCGAATAAATATTGCAAGATTTAATATTGTTAGTGTCTAGGTGGTCTCAGGTTTATGGCTCATTTGGTGTGGCTGCTTGGTGGTGGCTCATAAGGGCTCTTGGGTCCCCCAGCACAGACATGGGAGGTTTGTGTCTGTCAAATGGATGAGCTCTCCCCCTTCTTGCCTTTCTGGCTGCTTGATCCCTCGCGGGCAGTTTTGGACACATGTCCGCGCTGTTGGTGTTCCCATTTTGTCCCTGGCAAATTTTGCATGCGCGGTCACTATTTTGGATGCGCTGCTTGGAGCGCATGATGTCAGCAGTAGCAGCAACCATCCACGCTTGCTGGGAGCAGCGGGAGGTGATTGGGCACCAGAGGAGATTAATGCTAACGGCTTCAGCTGGGGGCAATCAAGCAGACTTGCATCACCAATAATAAATATATATATATATATATATATATATACATACATACATACATACATACATACATATACAGTGGGGATCGAAAGTTTGGGCACCCCAGGTAAAAATTTGTATTAATGTGCATAACGAAGCCAAGGAAAGATGGAAAAATCTCCAAAAGGCATCAAATTACAGATTAGACATTCTTATAATATGTCAGAAAAAGTTTGATTTTATTTCCATCATTTATACTTTCAAAATGACAGAAAACAAAAAAAATGGCGTCTGCAAAAGTTTGGGCACCCTGCAGAGTTAATATCTTGTACTGCCCCCTTTGGCAAGTATCACAGCTTGTAAACGCTTTTTGTAGCGAGCCAAGAGCCTTTCAATTCTTGTTTGAGGTATCTTTGCCCATTCTTCCTTACAAAAGTCTTCCAGTTCTTTGAGATTTCTGGGCTGTCTGTCACGCACTGCTCTTTTAAGGTCTATCCATAGATTTTCAATTATGTTGAGGTCAGGAGATTGTGAAGGCCATGGCAAAACCTTCAGTTTACGCCTCTTGATGTAATCACCCGTGGATTTTGAGGTGTGTTTAGGATCATTATCCATTTGTAGAAGCCATCCTCTCTTTAACTTCAGCTTTTTCAAAGATGGCATCAAGTTACCATCCAAAATTTGCTGAAATTTCATTGAATCCATTTTTCCTTCTACTCGTGAAATGTTCCCTGTGCCACTGGCTGCAATACAACCCCAAAGCATGATTGATCCACCCCCATGCTTAACAGTTGGACAGAGGTTCTTTTTATTAAATTATGTGCCCTTTCTTCTCCAAACGTACCTTTGCGCATTCCGGCCAAAAAGTTATATTTTAACCTCATCGGTCTACAGAACTTGTTTCCAAAATGCATCAGGCTTATCTATATGTTCATTTGCAAAGTTCAAACGCTGATTTTTGTGGTGAGGACGTAGAAGAGGTTTTCTTCTGATGACTCTTCTATGAAGACCATATTTGTACAAGTATCTCTTTATAGTGGAATAGTGTACTACAACTCCAGTGTCTGCCAGATCTTGCAGTCAAACGTGGGTTTTGAATTGCTTTTCTCACAATCCTGCGAGCTGTTCTGTCTGATATTTTTCTTGGTCTTTCAGATCTTGCATTAACTTCCACTGTTCCTGATGACTGCCATTTCTTAATTACATTCCTAACAGAGGATATTGACATCTGAAAACGCTTTGCTATCTTCTTATAGCCTTCTCCAGCTTTGTGAGCGTCAACTATTTTCAGTTTCAGTTTTCTAGACAACTGCTTAGAAGAACCCATGGTGCTGATTGTTGGGGCAAGGTCAGATGAGTCTGGGCATTTAAAACCTTTGAGATTGACATCACCTGTTCTTCCCAGACGATGATTGAGAACAATCCATGACACTGGCAGGTCTCAGCTTTGCAAAGGGGGTGGTGCATGCTATAAATTCTGCAGGGTGCCCAAACCTTTGCAGACGCCGTTTTCTGTCATTATGAAAGTGTAAATGATGGAATTAAAATCAAACTTTTTTTGACATATTATGAGAATATCTAATCTGTAATTCGATGCCTTTTGGAGATTTTTCCATCTGTCCTTGGCTTCGTTATGCACATTAATACAAATGTTTACCTTTAGAGTTAGAGGTGTGCTCTGCTCTGTGCTTTTACCTTTTCTTTGTTTTCCCATGAACTTTATTATAGATGTTGAATCAGTCAACAAAGTAAAAACAAACAGCTGCAAGTATAATGTGCACCTAGTGGTGCTAACACAAACCCAAGGCAGCTTATCAAACTCTTCTCTTGTGGCCCAAATCTCAGGCTCTTCTAAAAGGCAAAGCTTCAGAACTTCCTGTGCTGAAAACTGCCCACCCTTCTTTGGTCAATGACGCTGAACATTATAGTGATGGGCCATGGAGGATATAAGAATGCTAAGGAAAGCCTTGTATTCAGTGGTGATGGCAAAGCTTAGCAGGCTACTGAAGGTATGTGCTGTCACCTCAAGGTTTAGGCCTGCACTTTATACCAGATGTTTTAATGTATTGTACATTACAGCCAAATTCAGCAAGCTTTTTCACCTGGGCGAGTCTGTAGCATCTTGTTAAAAAATGATTTATATGTTTCAATATCATTCCTCCCAAGTTTTTGAGATAGAAATGAGAGACACATTAGCAAAAGAATGTAAGCATAGGACACACCCCCTGTCACACCCCCTTAAAGGAGAATTATATAAAAACAATATTAGTAAAACCCACAAGTGTTTTTTTTTTTGCCACTACTATTCCTTTATACTGGCTTTTGAAATTTACAGATGCAGGAATTTGAGAAATTTGAAATTGGGATTTTTTTTGAAAGATGAAAAGTGCATTATATGTGCATCTATATAGATCAAACCAAAATAAGGAGGAAAGAGGGACAGAGGGACTTTGTTCCAAATCAGGGACAGTACCTCGAAATCAAGGACAGTTGGGAACTATGCAATATACTATATGTGGGCATGAGGGCAATGCTCTGAATCATTGAAAACTTGGTCTGTATTCTTTTATATGACAATTCAGGACCAGTCATATGAAAATAATAGCTTCATGGGTGCTTTTAGCGAGGCAGATATTTGCATTAGATGCATACCTGGAGCCAAACAAAAAATTCAAAAGCTACCTTGTAGCCTACTTAAGAAAATGTGTGCTCTCTCCCCGCTGTGACCTGTCTACTTTTGCATCCTACAGTTTCCTCTGAAGAACCTTTTTCAGCTAAGGGCTTGGTGGAACAAGCTCCTAGGAGACAGGAGACACATTCGGTTGAATGAGCAGCCTCTCTGCTCCCTCTACTAGTGGCAGGGAGCAACAGCAGGCTGAGGTGGGGGAGCACGCTAATCTGTTCAAGTATTTTGTTTCCACATCCAGCAGAGAAAACAGCCACTGAAAAGTTACACTGAAAGTGTGGTTATCCTTTAAATTAGGGATGCACCGAAATGGAAATTTCAGAACCGAAACGAAACCGAAATTAAAAAAAAATTCAGTTTGAAACCGAATTCGAAACCGAAAATGACTTTTCTTTGTTTTCCCCCTATTTCAATTTTTTTTCCAATAATTGTATGTATTATATGATGGGCATAGTGGCTGCGTTTGATGGGCACAGTGGCGACGTGTGTTGGCACAGTGGCTGCATGTGATGGCACAGTGGCTGCGTTGGATGGGCACAGTGGCTGTGTTGGATGAACACAGTGGCTGCGTTTGATGGGTACAGTGGTGACGTGTGTTAGCACAGAGGGCTGCATGTGATGGGCACAGTGGCTGCGTTTGATGGGCACAGTGGGGACGTGTGTTGGCACAGTGGCTGCATGTGATGGGCACAGTGGCTACGTTTGATGGGCACAGTGGCTGCGTTTGATGGGCACAGTGGCTGCGTTTGATGGGCACAGTGGCGACCTATCTTGGCACAGTGGCTGCATGTGATGGCACAGTGAGGCTGCAATTGATGTTATTTTTGGTAGTCAGAGAAGGCAAGCATGGCTCAATAACACACAAACGTGTTTTTAAAAAAAACTTTGTGTGTTATTGAGCCATGCTTGCCTTCTCTGACTACCAAAAAAACATCAATTGCAGCCTCACTGAGCCACTGTGAAAAAATGGCAGATAAAAAAAAGATGTTATCTGCCATTTTTTCATTAAGAAAGTGCTGGTCACCTCAGTCAGTATTAAGTTAACCACTCTCCCCCCCCCCCCCCCAATCCAGCCATTTCGTTTGTTTTAAGGTTAACTTCTAACAGGTTCTGTTCTTGTTCTGCTTACTTTTTTAGCAGCACAGCTCCCTCCCTGCCCAGCGCTCCGAGTCCTCCATCGCCTCCGGCCGTGACGTCAACGCGGCTCACGCCGCTGGACTGAACCAAAAGACTCCCTGATAGAGGAGGGGAGTGAAGAGGGGAGTAAAAAAAAATGAAAATTGAGCTAAAAAAAAAGAGCGCTCTCGGCACACAATATGTACAGTGCCACTGCCGCTGCCCGCGCTCTGTACTGGTCTGGCGACCGCGGCTACATTTGTATAAGAACTGCGCCCCCTCCTATACGCAATGGTACCGCCCACGGAGGGCGGTCATTATCGGCAATTTTAAATGTGTTTCGGAATGTCCCCCAAATTGCTATTTTCGGCCGATATGTATCAGCCACCGATATATCGGTGCATCCCTAGTTTAGATGCAACATTTTATTGTTTGACTGAGATGTACATTTCAGTACCATTACCTTCTATAGCTGGCCACATACAGAACACAGGTTTAATCAATAAATAATTATGTTTTACAATGGACATGGAGAATAAGAGAAGCAATGGCCTCTATATTGTAATATAACTGCTCTTTGCAAAAACAAAGTCTTGTTATCAAGAGGATGAGCAAGGGTGAACCTATTTATGTCCTTATGACACAATGAAGGCTTTGTGACTCTATAACTCAAAGGAAACCATGTATAAAATGCAAAATTCAGAGTATTGCAGTAGAATTGCAATAAACTGTATTTATCAGTTACATTTTAAATGGTTAAAAGACACATAATTATGTTTTATTTACAAGTAAAATGCTATGTTTTGAATACAAATTTTGTAAAATCCAAGATGATAAATGTTGATTCCGCATGCTGACAGACCTATATTAAACACATCTTCCAACATTGAATAATGGTCTTAAGCCTGCCTTATTGGTTTTGGAAATGAAAAACAACAAATAGCAAGGCTGTCAAACAGCAGTTAACAGTATGCTGCTTGGATAAGGTAATCATCATATCCAGATGTGTTTTGTAATTACAGACAATTTTCTATTCTTCATTAAAGCTCACACATCTCCAATGCAGCACACTCCAACCAGGCTGCATACTGAACATATGGAAACATATAGGGCAGGTGAAGTAAGAACTGGGAATATGGTATATCATGCCACTGGTACCATAAAGAATATATATCATGCAAAATTCTTATACTAAAAGCTAATTTTTTTATGGCATAAAAAGCTGCATTTGTAATTAGGTTTTATATTTATACAGCACTTACATATTATGCAGTGCTTTACAAAGTACACAGATCTGCTCCCAATATAAATCACAGTCCAATGTCTCTACCTCCTTTGCATACTAGGGCTCTTTTTAAAGGGTTACTAAACCCACAACAGTAAAATCAGTATATAAAGTCTGTATATGCAGCATAGCATGTTTGTTATACTCACTGTGGAACTTAAGCGGTTAATCCTCTGTGATTCAGTTCGCATGTGTTGCGCTATATACGTTTTTTACTCACTCACTTCACTCATTGTGTAAAAAAGGCTGTTTTTTCCTGTATGCATAGATCCTCCCCCTCCTGCACTATCTATCTGGGGAAGGCCAGCTAACACAGGCAGAGTAGCCAACCTGCATATGCTCAGTTGTGTATTTTATGCTGGAGAGAACAGTTACTATTTCTCAGAGATAGCCAGGTCACATGATATTGACATCACATGTGGGCGTGTATACAGGCTGCAGTGGAAATCTCCTCCTTCCTGAACTCTCAACAATGGAGAAACTGTGCAGTTTATCATGTATGGTATACCGATCAGCCAAAAAGGTATACAGTGGCAGTATTTCAATGTAAAAAGAAGATTTATAAGCTGTGGGCACTGTGGGGGGGGGGGGTGAACTATTTTCATATTACTGGGTTTAGTAACACTTTAAGAACATGCCAGTTAAAGTGATACTAAACTCTGGTTTAAAAAAATGTTCTATGTAGGTAGGTACTTAACTCAGAAACGTATCTTCTATTGCTCTCTGCCTCCTCCAAATTTCCAAATTCCTTTTTTTAACTGCTGTGATCCAAATTCCTTTTAGAGGGTGGCTACATTCATTCTACATGATCTCACTGTAAGTATGCATATAGCCAGGGCTTTTTTAAGCAGGAATGTGGAGGGACGCAGTTCTGGCACCCCCAGCACTAAATGTATGTCATGGTAAGGGGTGTTGGAGCATACTGAATGGTCTATTGATGCTGGGGAATCTATTGGTGCTGGAGAGGATCCTTTTTTTTCCCGTGGGGGGTCTGTTGTTGCACCCATGAGCCCACTGTATAGTCTACCAGGGGCCCCGAGTCAGAGGTGTAAGAAAGGCCTTCCTCTGCATAGACCAGGCTCTACCCACCAGGTACGCGACACACATTGAGAAATCATTTAATGAAAAATAGATTACAGGGCAAATAAGCAGTGGATGTGCATGGATTATTTTTGAAAAATAAGGACATTGTTTAGTGTGACTTTAATCTTCCAGCTATTTTTTATTTTATTTTATTTTAATAACATTATGCTGAGTGCACAGATAGTAAAGATACTGCTGCCAACAGTAGGATAAGGGGTTCTTTATAAAGGGCAGGAAGCAGGAGCATTTCTAAGCTCTTAGTGGGGGCTGCCAGTGCTATAAACACCAATTATACTATAAGCTTCACCTTAAGAACTCAGGAAGGCTATTGCATAAGCTATTTTTAGCTAGATGCCTAGCAGTCGCTCCCTTTACTAATTTGAGTCACTTTCCAGAAGAGTGAACTCTTAATTTAGCAGTAACCGCTCATTTCTCTCTCTTTTCAGAGGTTTCATTAAAAAAAATTCTAAACAACAGCCATTCTAAACAGCAACTGCTTGGGCAACACATGATTGACCAGAGATATGATGATCTACCATGCAGTCCGTTGGCAACAGCACTTGAAAGACCCACATCATCAAAAAGGTGGACTTCTCCTTGCTCCTCATCTGGGATCTCCAACCCTACTATACCTCCAGTCCTCTCAAAGACCTGCACTGAGAGGAATGAAGGTATAGCAATAGGTGTCGCAAGTACTTGCGGCCAATCTGCTTGCAGTAAACCACCAATTACATTTTAGCAGGCAAATGTCCCTACCCCAGTTTCTGAACCATAAAAAGAAATTTGGTCCAAGCCATCCACATGCTCAGCGTCTAAATGCTAGCTTGGCCAAATTGCTAGCACTTCAACTGCTGCCTTTTCAGTTGGTAGACTCTGTCCCCTTCGTGAGTTTGTGGAATGTGTTGTACCACAGTGGCAGGTTCCAAAACTCCATTTATTTTCATGAAAGGCCCTTCCTGCTCTCTACCAGTATGTGTAATGCAGTTTGGTTCATATTAGTGCTGACTCATGGTCCAGCATGCATGGGAAGGGGTGTTACCTTTCCTTCACTGTGCACTGGGTTACTCTGCTGGGAAGGATGCAGGGTTTAGCGTTGTTGGAGCTTTTTCCACCACCACGCCTCCAAAAGCTAGTGATGATTCTGCCACAGCTCTCTCCTCCATGCCCTCCTCTTCTTCCTCTATGGCCTATTCTGCAGATTTGTCCTCTCAACCAGCAGTGCTCTGTAAGCATTCAAGGGGCTACGCAAGCAGTCAGGATAAAAGATGGTATGCAGTGCTTGAGTTCATCAGCCTAGGGGACAGGAGCCACACTGGGGCAGAGATTCTGTCAGCTCTGCAGGGGCAGGCTTAGAGGTGGTTGACACTATGCCAGCTTCAGCCAGGAATGGTTGAATGTGACAATGGCACCAACCTTCTCTCCACCCTCCGATAGGGACACTTGACCCATGTTCCATGTTTGGCATACGTACTGAATCTGGTGGTACAGAGGTTCTTGACCAGGTACCCAGGCTTACAAGATCTCCTGAGGCGGGCCAGAAAAGTCTGTGGTAATTTCTGCCAGTCATACAATACCAGTGCTCGGCTGGCTGACATTCAAAGGGAATGCAACTTGCCCACCAACCGCCTCATTTGTGACATGCCCACCAGGTGGAACTCACTGTTGGCAATGCTGCAGCGGCTGCACACACAGCAGAGGACCATAAATGAGTACCTGTGTGAGCTTGGCTTCTTTTCACCACGCCAGTTTTCAGTCCCCAGAAACCCAAGGAGTTGTACGTGGCTGGGAGAAGGTAGTTACGGATAATGTGATCCTTTGTGACCAAGAGAACTCAGAATCAAATTCCTCTGCAAACTTATGCTGCATGGCCTCCCTGATTCTGTAAAGCCTGCAAAAGGACCCTAGGATTTGTGATATCAAGGAGAGGGATCATTATTGGCAGGCAACCCTTCTTGATACATGTTAGAAGGGTAAAGTTGCAGAACTCATCCTGCCTTCGCATAGAGCAGAGGATAAAACATCTTCAGGAGGCCTTGGAGAAATGTTTTTGTAATGCATTTCCAGACCCTGGGAGGTTACCATTTCCTGGTGCTGGACAACGTGTTGCTGAGGCTTCGTTCAGTCAGAGGAAGAGCGGTGAAAAAGGTGGCCAGCTGACCAATGCCTTTAAACTATTTTTCAGTCCTCAGCGCCAAGGTCTGATCAGTTCAAGCAATCATCGCCAGCATCTGCATTATATGGTGCAGGAATATGTAGGGGGAAGAGCAGACTTGGAGACCTTTCCAACAGAGCATCCACTGGGTTACTGGGTCTTGAGGATGGACCACTGGCCTGAACTTTCTCAATATGAAATTGAGCTACTGGCTTGTCCTGCATCCAGGACTGGCTTGTCCTGCATGTGCGTGCTTTCTGAAAGCACATTCAGTGCTGCTGGAGGGTGTGTAATGGATCAAAGATTATGTCTGTCCACAGACTCCATTGATGGGCTCACATTTATAAAAAATGAATCAGTCATGAATCAGCAGCTATCAAGCACCTCATGCTGATGTAACTGATTGCATTTTCTATGTATCTGGAATCCCTTGAAGACTGCCTATGCTGCCTATCCTATTCCTCCTCAATCTTGATGATGCTAGCTTCCAACAATATTTTTGATTTAGGGCACCGCCACCACCACTCAAGGCCCAATTTTGCGGCCCCTGTTTAACAGGTGCAAGTTATTAAAATGTTTGATATAATATTTCACAGGAGGACCCATTTCTGCGCCAAAAAAGAGAAACTGTGAGGAGTTACAGTGTTGTGGCACCACCACCACCACCCAAGACCCAATTTTTCTGCCCCTGTTTAACAGGGGCATGTAATTAACATTTTTGATATAGTATTTCACAGCAGGGCCTGTTCCTGCGCCCAACAAGAGTATCTGTGAGGGGTTACAGTGTTGTGGTACCACCACCACCACAGGCCCAATTTTTCTGCCCCAGTTTAACAGGGGCATGTAATTACAATTTTTGATTTACAATCGAGACAGCCATCCTACTCAACGAGATCCCTACCTGGACAATCCTACTATTCACTTTATCTGGTGGCACTACATCAGTGCTATACCCCCACAGTAACCTACTTTGCGAGGCTCCAGTTTTGGTGTACTCTATTGGGAATACCTTTACATGTTTAAAAACACCTAATTTACTGTGGTTTTGCTGCCGTTTACTGCCACCCTGTGGTGACAAATAGACCTGTCCTTTTCAACTATCAATGAGGATAATTCCTTTTTTGGGTTATATCGTAACCCCTTACCTTTTGCAACTATATTTTTCTCAAATAATCGATTTTTCAAATACATCGAGTCACTTTATATGAGATACTACCAAGCTCCCGAAGAAGCGATCGGCGCAAAACATGTCGAGCTAACAGTTGTCGTATCATATACTACAGTTATTCATGTCCTTTGTTGAGACGTGTTAACGTCCTGGACCTTTATTGGATTAATATATGGTTCCTGCAGTTATTGCTGCAGTTCTCTTTTCAAACTTTTTAGTTTATGTACTATATGTGTTTTCTTTTTTAACAAACCTTAACAGGTTACATGTTAATAAATATATTTGTATTTTTATAATTGGTGCCTACAAAGTCAACTTTTTCTGTGTTTTCAACTGCTCCCCAATCTATTCAGGACGCGTCACTGCGCTATTCTAGACACCCACAGCCCATCCTGTGGTTGGTGTTCTATTAACAATCCAATTATTCAAAACATTTTGATATAATATTTCACAGTGGAGCCTATTCCTGTGCCCAACAAGAGTAACTGTGAGGGGTTACAATGTTGTGGCACCACCACCCAATGCCCAATTTTTATGCCCAGTTTAACAGGAGCATGTAATTACAATTTTTGATACAATATTTCACAGCAGGGCCTGTTCCTGCGCCCAACAAGAGTAGCTGTGAGGGGTTGTGGCACCACCACAGGCCCAATTTTTCTGCAAAAATATACAAGTAAAGGAGCAAAGAACTAAAACAGTTTATATCCCACAATTAGTTGGTGTGTTGAATAAGCATATTATTATATGCACAATAAGGCAACAAGTACACAATCTTTATAATTGTTTCAGAGGAAGTCCATAGATCATATGGGATAATAGTAGAAAGGGGGGGGGCAGGGGAGGCAGAGGGATTATCTACGCTCAGGTCTGCCATCAGGGCTGCCATCAGGGAGGAACAGAAACCATGTTCCCAGTAAACTGAAAAGACAAAAATGGAAAAGAGGCGCCTCTAGGTGCAGATTTTGGACAAGTTTTAATATGCAGTAAAAGTTTCACAAGCAACTCACATTTTGGGAGTCAAACGGAAGCATTGTAAAGCCGATCAGCTTGAAGAAGGAGCGCAGCTGTCACGTCATTCATAGCCTGCACAATCAAGAAACGCGTTGCTTACCAGTGATGTCATCCCCCCTCCCCTGGATACTATCTTGTGTCTCAAGCCTTGTGTTGAGGAACACTCCACTTTAGCCGGCAGCGAACCATCTAGCGGTGTAAAAGGAATATTACAGAGCGCAGAAAGACAGGAGATTATATATTCTGTTGTTCAGAGTATATAGTGCCAGGGGGCCCGTTTTTTTCAACTTGATCATTAAAACGGCCTTGCCTACACACGATCGTGAAAAAAAATGCTCTAGTAAAGCGTGGTGATGTACAACACGTACGACGGCACTCCCGTCTCATAACTTGCTTCTGAGCATGTGCAATTTTTTCACGTCGTTAAAGCCCACACACTATAAAGGGGAAGTTCCATGCGGATGGCGCCACCCTTGGGGCTGCTTTAGCTGATTTCGTGTTAGTAAAAGACGATTTGCGCTTTTCTGTCTGTTACAGCGTGATGAATGTGCTTACTCCATTACGAACGGTAGTTTTTCCAGAACGAGCGCTCCCGTCTCAAAACTTGCTTCTGAGCATGCGCAAATTTTTCACGTCGTTAAAGCCCACACACAACCATTTCTTACAACCCGAAAAACAACAATGTTAAAAACGTCGTTAAAAATAGAGCATGTTCAAAATTTTTTTGCCTATTTTTTAGAACCCGAAAAATGCTCTGAAGCCCACACACGATCGTTTTTAATGACATAAAAAAAACTTAATTTTTTAGAACCCGAAAAATGATCGTGTGTACGGGGCATCAGGATACGATAATACATTACAATCGCAAGCAGTTTTAAATTACATTTTTTCCTTTAGAAATTTCATTTTGCTGTGGTACTGTTAGAATCATGGGAAACATGCGCTACTTTACAGGCAGACTAAGGAGGCCCCCCAGGCACGATATTTAAAGGAATATTTCATTTTTTATTGTTTCACTTTAAGCATTATTAAAATCACTGCTCTTGAAAAAACTTAATTGTTTTAAAAAAAAAATTGCATTGATACATGCAATAACTTGCATATAAGCCTTTAAAATTAGCACTTTTGATTTTTCACATTTGCGACCCATAGACTTTAACGGGGTCCGCACAACTTTTTTTTGCCTGTTCATATTATCTGAACCGAGGGGGGGGGGGCGGTGTTCAAATCATCCTTAGTTGTATACATATTGAATACATATTCTAATTTAAATATTTTACTTTACAATTTGTTTTGTAAAGTAATGCCAGTCATTACCATTTAGAAGTACAAAGGACCATAGTGTCTATTTGTTATGTTTTATGCACATAAGTGTGCTTCTCTAAACCAGATGATAGCAGATTATGTGCACCATCACAATTTTCATCATTTTGCTGCAACGTATGCATTTGTTTTTACATTGGTTGACTACCACATTTGCTGGCGCGGTGGGTTAGGAAAATGGCTGCCCTTACGTAAGAAATGTATGCAATTCATTATTAGTTAGTTACACAGTACACGTTGTAGAAGACTTGAACATTGAGAATTATTTCTATGTTTTAACCGCTTCAGCCCTGAAAGTATTTACCCACTTCCTGACCAGGCCATTTTTTGCAATATGGCACTGCGTTGCTTTAACTGACAATAACGCGGTCGTGCGACACTGTACTCAAACAAAATATATGTCCTTTTTTTCCCACAAATAGAGCTTTGTTTTGGTGGTATTTTATTACCTCTGGTTTTTTGTTTGCGCTATAAACAAAAAAAGACTAACAATTAAAAAAAAAAATGTTTTTTTACTTTCTGCTACAAAACATGCCGCTTACAAAAACAAAATGTAAAATAAACTAACTAATTCATTATGTTTAGGCTGATAGGTATTCTGTTACATATTTTTGGTAAAGAAAATATTGCAATAAGCATATATTGATTGATTTGCGCAAAATATATTTCATCTACAAAATAGGGGATAGATTTATGGCATTTTTATTATTATTATTTGTTTTACTAGCAATGGCAGCGATCAGTGATTTTAAGCAGGACTGCGACATTGAGGCGGACAGATCGATCACCTAACATTTTTGACACTTTTTTGGGAACCAGTGACATTATTACAGTAATCAGTGCTAAAAATATGCACTGTTATTGTACTAATGACACTGGCAGGGAAGGGGTTGACATCAGGGGCGTACAAGGGGTTAAATATGTTCCCTGTTTGTGTTTTCTAACTGTATGGGGGACTGTGTGACTGGAGAAACACACAGATCTGTCTTCCTGCATTGGACAGGATCTGTGTGATCTTGTTTACACAGGCAGATCCCCGTTCTGTCACTGCAGGGAACGATCGAGGGTGGCCATGTGGACATCGATTCCGCCAGACCCGCTGATTGGCTCTTCTCTGGCGGCACACCAGCAAATTGAGTTCACAGGCCGACATACACCTACAGTGATTTGCGGGAACGAGCCAACCTGCAGCAGTATAAGAAGTCTGCAACCTTCCATTGGAAGTTCAAAAAAAGGGGGGAAGGGGAATAACATATAGGCACTCACATTAGCCCACATCCGAAATAGTAGTTCAAAAAAGGAGATTGTACTACACTAGGTAGTGACATGGCGGACTTTCAAAGGCAATCACAGGGACATTTTGGGTTATAAAAAATAGATTTAATTTACAAAAATACAAATATACAAATAAATTTCAATGTTGAGAAAAATACATAGATACATATTCTTAAGCAATATATTCGTCTCGCGACGCGTTTCGCCTTACGGCTTCTTCAGGACGAGTTTTGAGATTTTATGACAAGAAGGTATTGCTACTTGCATACGTCAATTGGGTTGGTGGCCATCCACATCCATCAAGGATCATTGGAATCACAGGTAAAGAGGTACCAAGTGATGAGTTGGTAAGCCCAATGGGAGGAGAAAAGAAAAACTCCTAATGATGTAAGGGGGCCACAGCGAAAGTAAATTGCTGGTTCTGAAAATAAGAACAGAAGAGCAAAACCGGGACCAGCAAGGCAAAGGGCAGGTGGGGGGAGCCTGGAGGAAAAACAGATTCCGACACAATGCAGCCACACTGCACTGTCCAGCAAAGGACAGACCGGAGGGTTAGAAGCCTTGCAGCCTTAGAGCTGTAGTGTGTCCCAGGGGGGTAGCAGCCAGGCTCCCCCCACCTGCCCTTTGCCTTGCTGGTCCCGGTTTTGCTCTTCTGTTCTTATTTTCAGAACCAGCAATTTACTTTCGCTGTGGCCCCCTTACATCATTAGGAGTTTTTCTTTTCTCCTCCCATTGGGCTTACCAACTCATCACTTGGTACCTCTTTACCTGTGAGTCCAATGATCCTTGATGGATGTGGATGGCCACCAACCCAATTGACGTATGCAAGTAGCAATACCTTCTTGTCATAAAATCTCAAAACTCGTCCTGAAGAAGCCGTAAGGTGAAACGCGTCGGCGAGACGAATATATTGCTTAAGAATATGTATCTATGTATTTTTCTCAACATTGAAATTTATTTGTATATTTGTATTTTTGTAAATTAAATCTATTTTTTATAACCCAAAATGTCCCTGTGATTGCCTTTGAAAGTCCGCCATGTCACTACCTAGTGTAGTACAATCTCCTTTTTTGAACTTCCATTGGAAGTCTCCATACTTACCTACCATTGCCTTCTGGCTCACCACAATCAATCTATACCGCTCTACAAGTTGACATATGAGGCCAGAGGGTGCCCAAAAAAATTCTTGAAGGTTTGGGGCTCTTGGGTTGATTCCGAGAGCACCATACCACCTGCTCCTTGAACTTGATAATGCCTGTGCCCGTTGAGTAGACCTGAGAGAGTACATTGATGATTTATTGGTTCTATCCCCCTATTCTCTGTTTATTCTATGAATCTGCTCAATGTGTACCAGCTACCAGAGTTTTGTAAAATAGTTTTGTAAAATAAGGTAACGGGCGATGTTCGCTCAGTATATGTGTTTGTTGTACTGTTTGTTTTGTACGTAAAAAAACAAAAACAAAATGTACCTTTTAAAAAAAACCTGCAGCAGTATAATATATATAACTGCTATATGCGCCCACTTGCTGACCTCATTACCAGCTATGGTCTAGGCTGCCAGATCTACGTGGATGACACGCAGATCTTGGCAGACCTTGCAAGTGGACCTAATATGCCTGACCAGCTGAATAAGGGATTATCTAACATCCAACAATGGATGGACACAAACAGGCTAGGCCTTAACGCTGAAAAAACTGAGCTTTTGCTGATCGGCCCACAGGCCAATTCTACCTTCTTACCTGCCTGGCTATCCTTGTTCAGCCCTGCCCCAACTCCAGCTAAGCAGGTTAAAAATCTGGGTATAATTTTTGATGCTGAACTAAGCTTCGTACCTCCCGCAAAATATTGCATAAAATCAGCCAACTACTATCTGCAATTATTACGAAAAATTAAGATCCTTTTCACTCAGAACAACCGTATGATCTTAGTTCATGGACTTATCCACACTAGGTTAGATTGCTCTAACGTGTTCTTTCTAGGGCTCCCACAGAAGTGGACAAAACGGTTGCAGATCACACAGAACCATGCGGCAAGACTAGTCACAAACTGCCCAAGGCGGAATCACATCTCCCCGGTGCTTAAGGATCTACACTGGCCCCCGATAGCAAAACGGGTCGAGTTCAAGGCTCTCTGTCTGGTGTTTTGGGCCTATTGGCAACTAGGCCCGATGTACTTATCAACACTACTGTCCACCCAGAGAGCTTTGTTTAACTGACGTCCTGTTAGTGATTATTCAACCTAGTCGCTTAGCTTCAAAGGGTGGCCGCCGGCTCCAAACACTGGGGAATTCTCTTTGGAACCAGCTCCCTCATCAGCTCCGAGCATCCTCCTCCTTGATGGCCTTCCGTAAAGGCTTGAAAACACTGCTTTTTTCCCAAGCCTACGGATAGACACTTGGCCATCCAAGCTCTTAGCAGCACGCTGCCTTAATCCCAGGCTGCGGTCCATGGTCAGGGAGTAGGGATAGGCTCCTTTTGTCCTGCCCCCCCCCTCCCCTCCCTTCTTTTTATATTTCTGTTTACTTCTTGCTTGTTCCCCTCTTTTACTTAGATGTCCTAGTCTCTTTTTTTTTGCTCCTGGGAACTGGATACCCCCAGCTTGTTGGTAAGCGCTTAGACGCGAGTTTCACAACTCGCATTCGGCAATCTATAAGCATTTATTCCAATCCAATGATGGTGGCTGGTCAGCAAGCGGTTAAAAGCTTAATGGCATAACATTATTCCCCATAGAGACAGTATTTTTCCAGATTGCTAACATAGGGGACTGGACTTACATCCAGTTTTTGTTACTTGGCATTAAAGCTGACACTCATTGATGTTTTTCACTTTATAGCATTCTGCATAACAGTGACTGAGGCTTGCATGGTGCCAACCTTATGTCCCATTGAGGTTGTGCCAAATTAGCAGGACTGGAAGTATTCAGACAAGTTTCCGGTAACTACTAAGCTCCCATGCATCTGCACAAAATATGCTTCACCCATCTTTTGCCAAAGATTTTTAAACCACACAGAATAGGAGAAAATTCAAGCCACTGTTGGGCTTTGTGAAGTGTTTGAAAATTTCATGAAATGTATGCATGTTTAAATAAATGATCAGTTCACACATTTAAATAACCATAGTATTGAATTCTTTTGCTTAAGTAATGACTTTCATGCAATTTTGGATCCTTGAAGAATTTAAGGCTTATGAATGTTTAATTAGATGTCAGTCAAAGCGAAATGCCAATTTTAAAATGTTATCATTGCATAGCTAAGTCAGCAACACATGCAATTATAGTATTGGTAAAATAAAAATGCTTTGTTTGCTTATTTCTAGGCATCCTGTCAATTGATATTTTTAGGGGACACAAGCAAAATGTTTAACATTTTTTATTTAACATTTTCCTCAACCTCTGCTTTCACCTCTATGGTACCAATAACAATCATTCAGGTCTGAATAGTTTGTAAAATAAATATTTTTATTATTGGACAATGGGCATTAAAAATGAGTAACATCAGGGGAGATGCTAGGATTGTAAAAGACGTAGGGCACCCCAAAAAGCATAATAATACGATGCTTATAGTATGCTGGTGCAAACTGAGTTAACAGTGGAAGAAGCTTAACCTCTTCCCTACCACGCTATACCCGATTTATAGCTACAGTGTGGCTCCCAAGTTCTGGCCACCCTCCCGAGAACACCCGTCCCCTTCCCCTGGGACGTGCATTGGGAAGTGTGTCTGATCGCTGTGTCACTTGGATACAACAAATCACAGATAAGGGTAAATGGCCAATCACATACATCTGAGTGTAGTATATTAACATATTTATTGTAGTGAAAAGACAAACTCACATTGTGACAGTTAAAATCAGGCTCATCGCATAGTAAGGGCTTCCGATGGACAGTTTCACAAAAACAGGGAATTTCACAACAAGATAGGAGTACTGAATGGATAGATACACCTTCAGGGCCAAGAGAACACACCGGGGGGCGCCAAACTATGTGCAGCACTTATAATACTGAATAATAACTTGTAAATTAGTAACTCACATGAGAAGAAGAAATGGCACTTTTTTGTATGTAATCCGTGAGCAGTCAGCTCATGCATCTGGGATGGGGAGGCTCTTGCTACAACTTGCAGCCTAGAAAGTACGGACGTCAGACTGAATAACAGCTTAGATGAGGAAGTGGAAATCAAGAAGATGGCAGAGAGCTTCATTTTGAATGCAGAGCAGACTGAACGTGATGTCATATGGATGTTGGGGGGCGGAGCTATGCATTTCAAGTCTGTCCAAGCCTCTTTCTCAAGCCCCAATCACAGCTGCTCTTTACTATGTAATCAGCTGTGTCCAATCACAGCTGTTCACATGTAAACAGACTTGCCGGTTATAAGCTCTCCTTTCCTCACACAGAGACAGCGTGTGAGGAAATAAGAGCTGATCTGACAGGGCACAGTGAGTACAGCATTTATACTGATCATCAGTGCAGCACCATCTGTGCCTACTCATCAGTGCAGGTTATCAGTGCCCATCACTTCTGTCTTAACAGTACCCATCACTGCCATCTCTTCAGTGCAGAACAGAGCAGCCACATCAATGAACATCAGTGACCATCAGTGCAGCCTCATCAGTGCCTATCAGTGCAGCCTCATCAGCGCACATCAGTGAAGAAGACAAATTATTTATTTTCTAAATTTTTTAACAGAAAGAAAAACAGTGGTAAATAAATACCACCAAATTTAATTTGGGTACAGTGTTGCATGACTGAGCAATTCACCACCACACTGATTACAGCGTCTCTTATCACCACCACAGCAGTCACAGTGTCCCTGATCACGGCCACAACAGTCATTGTGTCACAATAAGGACTTGTTCACATATTCACATGTACAATGTTCTCTGAAGAGCCGTCCATGTCAGACCACTCTTCAGAGATCTTTTGACAGGCAGTGAGGAGGCATTTTTATGCCTGCTCACCACCTGCTTCAACCACTTGGACCTTGCACAAGCAATCCCATTTACTTGAATATGTCACGATCAGTGGGCATACAGGGGATATAGTTCCTGCCACAGCTGTGAAGCAAAGCACCACAGCCACGGCATGTGTACACCCCCAGCCTCTGCTTCTGTAGCCTAAAAGCCTCATGTGTGAACAAGCCCTAATAGTGCAGCCAATCACTACCACACCAGCCACAGTATTGCCAGCCCAGTGTAGCTAGATATAGTGCGCCTGATTGCCACCACACTATACCAGTGCATCAAGCAACAGTTTTCCTGACCACCGCCACACGGGTCCCAGTGTCACCAGACTAGTGTATGCCAACAACAGTGTTTCTTATAACCGCCAGTCGCAGTGTCACCACACCAGTGTAAACCAGCAATGGTGGCTCTGATTCTCGGCACACCAGTTCCAGTGTCACTAGACCAGTGCAAGTCAGTAGAAGTGTTCCTGATTGCTGCCACACTAGTCTCCAGTGTCACCAGACCAGTGTAAGCCAGCAACAGTGTAATGTTGCCTCTGCCTGCCACCTGTACTAACCTTGACCTGTTTATTGACCAGGTTTCTGTCTGATCCTTTGTTGGTTTGACAACCATGTCTCTGCCTGTGCCTAAACTGACCCATCTGCATGTCCGACTGACTATGTTCCTGCTATTCCCTGCAGACAACTGCACTCCTGGGACCCCAGGAACTATTTTTTTTCTTTCTTTCTTTAACTTCCTGTACTTCCTGACCAGTGAACATGGCATTCCTGGGGGCAACCGCGTACAAGTAGGCTAGGCTTGCCTGGCTTAGCAGAGACTGCTATATGTGATGCTACACTAAGCTATATTTTCTGCCCAGTGGCAACCATTACAGTACAATTGGTTGATTTGTTTGATACACAAGATACAATGTCCAGTACATAATCAGTCCAAACTTTGAAAAAGTCTCACACGTGGAATTGACATACTCAGAAGGAGTAGCAGAATGTGCTTTGGGTTATAATTCTAAGTTTGTAAAGGATGGAGGGTGTAAACAACCTAATCAATCACAGCACACCAACCCCATGAAATAAACCCACCTTCAGTGGTCTGGCTGGTAAGGTGAACAAAAGATGACATAAATATAAAAAATAAATAAATAAATAAGGCTGCATTCACACATGATAGTGGGCAGAATAGCCGTGACTCTGCCCCACAATTTCAAATGGCTGTAAAACATTGGATGCCGTTGCAATGCCATTACTTCTAATGGCACCCCAATCGCGCTGCGATTTTGCCACGCTTGTCAAAAGGAACATAAGCTTCTTTTGGGGGACAGCGTTGTGCGTTGCGATTTGCCGCCATTTGAAATTGATGCTGTTATACCCATATTCATGTGTTAATGCAACCTAAATGCCCTGATGGACGAAGTATTAGACAATAGTATTAAACAATGTAAAACAATATAGGACAAAGTGAAACTATGTAAAACAATTTAAATCAATGTGAAATAGGAAGCATTAAAAAGATAAATGGTGCAGATAGCCCAGGGTGCTATACAAAACACTGGTAAACTAACTATGGAAGTTCTGCTTCATTCCAGAATGGGTGTGCTGTATGACTATATGAATACAGAGGAGAGGGAGAGAAAAGCACAACATTCATAGTGTAGCATGTAAAAAACATATAACAAATTGTAAATTGTAATGTAAATTGCACTCACAATAATTAAAATGTAGATCAACTTGACAGTCAGGCGGCCTCTGGGGCAGAAATGGACAGGAGGGCAACCAGGAAGCCTTGCCTTGGCCACAAGCAAAGGAGCAGGGAGGATGTGTGGACTGGGAGCCGCTATCATTGTGGAGCCGAAGCCAATGATGGAAAGTCGAGATTGGGTTTGGAAGCCAGCTTGCGTCACTGAAGACTACTGGAACCAGGACAGGATTGCGTTCTAAAGCAACCTTACTTCTTCTTCAGTCCCATTCTCCTCTCAGATAACACCCCCCCCCCAAAAAATGCAGCAATAATCTGCATAAGTCAAGGGTGTGTAATGCAAAGAGTGCAAGGGTCAGGAGTGCTGTGGTCAGGAACCAGGTTTAACATTCCATATGCACAGAATGCAGGGGTCAGTGCCTGCTTTAAAAGCATAAATCCTCTCTCTCCCAAAATCCACCCTCCCTGCACAAATTCTCCAACTCCCCAAAATCCCCCCTTCCAGCACAAATCTTCCCTGCCAAAATCCCCCTTCCAGCAGAAATCCTCTACCCCCTCAAAAAAAAAATGTAAGCACAAATCCTCTCCCACTTAAAATCCTAGCCCACCCCACCTGAAACTCCCCTGCTAGTACAAGAACAAAATCTATCCCCCTATCCCCTTTCTAGCATGAACCCTTTACCCCCAAAATCCTCCACCCCAGAACAAATATAGTTTCCACCATAATTATGTTTTCTCAGTACAATTACTCCCTACTTCCCTGAACTTAGAGATCTTACAAAAAAGCATTATAGAAAGTGGGGGGATGTTTTTCCTCTCAGGATTTCCTTCATATTGTGTCATGTAACACATCAGAGCTGAGGAGAAGCCTAGGGGGTAGCTTCCCTTGGCATTAAATTATCAATCTAACAGGCAGCCGGTGAGGAGAGATACTGGCTGCGGCAGTGGCAGATGATCATAATAAGGGGAACCTGGGGCACTTTGATCTGAAATTTCCCCTGTCATGAGAGAAGATTGAAAGAGGATCATTTGGGATTTGGGAAGATTGCTCCTTGTTTGTTAGTACAGAGCTTTCGAGAACAGATCACGACAGTTCATCCAATATTATGCGATTGGACAAACACAGAAAATGTTCTCGTACGATGCCAGATTGTACAATTTTCGTTTTACCACTTGGTGCCTGCGCAATAGCCGAATGACGGCCACAGCGCAGACCCCAAATGCCGAGAGGACATCAATAGACATCCTCCCCTTTTTGCGCTCCCCGTGCGCCCCTTCAGGGCACCACTTAATAATATTAATATCTAGTATACAAAGTATTATAGTAGAAAATGATTTTATTCATAATTAAACATTGTTAAAATACATATAGGAATGAAATATTTATTTGAACTGAACAGATTCAGCTGATATCACCGTGCTGGGGGTATATGAAGAATGCTCCTTACACCCAACACGTTTCGGGGTACATTTTACTTCTTCGGGGGTGCATAGGAAGGAGGTAATTCATCCAAGCATAATTAGGCATGTCAGTGTTAGGGAAGTGATTTATTCGCTTCTCTAACACAACACTGTGTAAACAGCGAACGCACAGCATTGCGCCTGCTGTTTAACAATTTGAAAGCCTATCAGAGCCTACGGCTCTAATCAGGACACCTATTAGAGCCCACGGCTCTAATCAGGGACTTCCAAAACCACCCCCACCGCTGTAATTCAGATGCCTGGCTCCTGACAGGGGGCCGGACACCTGAATAGGGGGCGGCAATGGCATCAATAGATAGATTCATGCACTGCATGAATCTGTCTATTGGTGATAGAGCAGTGCAGGAGAGGTGGTGGCGCTCCTGTGCACTCTATGGACGCACTGCCACTGAACACGAGGCATTGGCACTGCACAGGTTAAGGCATGACTTCTGTCAATACTGAGAGCTCTGACACTTCTTGTGAATAAGCTAGCTATCCCATAATCGCTGGGTGTGTCAGTCTAGTGCTCATGCAGGTGAGAGCTACACGGTAGTTAGATCTGGCACAGATACAAGCAGGTAGAGCAGTCACAAATAAAGAGAGCTCTCACATGCAGCTGGAGATTGTGTATTTCATCAAAATAGCAATCCCACATGATGCAACATAAAGGGGAATGCTACTGTGATCATGAGCAGGACATGATCCTGTCCCCTTGGTCATAGGGACCAACTAGTTGAAGCAATACATGGACATAGTGGAATCAATCAGCCATAACAAACTGCAGCCACAACATTACAAGGTAAGGCAAACAAAAAATATAAGGAGTATAACTACACTTCAAACTGCAATACAATGAACATTAGCTGCATGCCCCTGCTGGGCACTATTGTTCTCCATTTTTTCTTTAATAAAAATTCTACAAAACAAAAAATAAATTGTGCATAAGAATACATAAATACATATACACACATTTACAAAGAGGAAGAAAAGAATTTGACTACAGCATATTCTGCTCTTAAACAAAAAAGATGGCTTTATGTAAAAAAGAAAATCAAATAAATCAACCTATTATTACAGGTGGAAAACAAAATCTCAATGAGAATGACAGCAATACACCAAGCAGAAACAGCAAGGTTAAGAAACAGCTTCATGCCTGTTATGCATACAGTCTTTCAAAATGAAGATGCTAAACATGAATAAATATATACATATTTACAAACAGGGAAACAAATATTTGACTATAGCACGTTCTGCTTTTAAACGAAAAGATGGCTTTATGTCAAAAAGAAAATCAAATAAATCAACATGTTATTACAGAGGGAAAACAAAATCTCAATAAGACTCACACCAATAAACCAAACACTGAAGCTGCAAGGTTAAGAAACAAATCCACACCCGTTATGCATACAGGGCCAAATTACCAAAAACGTAGCCTAACTTAAATTTCAGCAGTTAAGTTACACTGACTTAAAATTTCTACCTAAGTGCCCGATCCACAAAGCACTTACCTAGAAATTACACGCCGTGTAACTTAAGTGCCTCCGTCGCAAGGCGGTCCTCCTCTCCGGGGGGCGATTACTATTTAAATGAGGCGCGCTCCTGCGCCGGCCGTACTGCGCATGCGTGTGACGTAATTTTCCCGACGTGCAGCGCGCGAACGTAATTTACGCCGGGCTTTGTGGATTGCGACGGGACAATAAAGTTGCGACGGGTGAAAAAAAAAATACGCGCCGGGAAAAAAAAAAAAAAAAAGAAAAATTGACAGCGTCGCTCGGCATGCATTCCTGAGAGGGAGAACTCCATGCCAATTTTCAAAGAAAAAACCGGCATGGGTTCCCCCCCCCCAGGAGCATACCAGGCCCTTAGGTCTGGTATGGGTTGTAAGGAGACCCCCCCTACGCCGAAAATTCGACGTAGGGGGTCCCCCTACAATCCATACCAGACCCGTATCCAAAGCACGCTACCCGGCCGGTCAGGAAAGGGAGTGGGGACGAGCGAGCGCCCCCCCCCCCTCCTGAGCCGTGCCAGGCCGCATGCCCTCAACATGGGGGGGTTGGGTGCTCTGGGGCAGGGGGGCGCACTGCGGGCCCCCCCACCCCAGAGCACCCTGTCCCCATGTTGATGAGGACAGGACCTCTTCCCGACAACCCTTGCCGTTGGTTGTCGGGGTCTGCGGGCGGGGGCTTATCGGAATCTGGGAGTCCCCTCAAATAAGGTGGCCCCCAGATACCGGCCCCCCACCCTAAGTGAATGGATATGGGGTACATCGTACCCCTACCCATTCACCTGGAGGCAAAAAGTTAAAGTTATTAAACACACAACACAAGGCTTTTTAAAATAATTTATTAGTCTGCTCCGGAGGCCCCCCCTGTCTTCTTTAGCTCTAATACCAGGGGGGGCTTCTTCTTCCGCTCTCCGGGGGTCTTCTCCGCTCTCCGGGGGGGGCTTCTTCTTCCACTCTCCGGGGGGGGTCTTCTCCGCTCTCCGGGGGTCTTCTATCTTCGCCGCTCTCCGCTGTTGACTCGGCGCACCCCGGTTCTTCTGCAGCTGTCCGGTGCCTTCTCCTTCAGCGCTGGCTGCCTGCTATCTTCGTGTGTTAGCTCAATTACTAGCAGGCAGCCAGCGCGGTCTTCTGTGACGTCATGTTCTTCTCTTCTGTTCTTCTCCCCTCTTCCGATGTTGACACGTCGCCTCTTCTCACTGCAATGATGGAAGTGCGCCTTGCATCCCATTTATATAGGCATCACCGTCCCATCATGCTCCGGTAGGTACCCACGTGGTGGGTGCACGTGGGTAGGCACCCACCACGTGGGTACCTACCGGAGCATGATGGGACGGTGATGCCTATATAAATGGGATGCAAGGCGCGCTTCCATCATTGCAGTTAGAAGAGGCGACGTGTCAACATCGGAAGAAGGGAGAAGAAGAACATGACGTCACAGAAGACCGCGATGGCTGCCTGCTAGTAATTGAGCTAACACACGAAGATAGCAGGCAGCCATCGCTGAAGAAGAAGGCCCCAGACAGCTGCAGAAGAACCGGGGTGCGCCGAGTCAACAGCGGAGAGCGGCGAAGATAGAAGAAGACCCCCGGAGAGCGGAGAAGACCCCCCCCCGGAGAGCGGAGAAGACCCCCGGAGAGCGGAAGAAGAAGCCCCCCCTGGTATTAGAGCTAATAAAGAAGACAGGGGGGCCTCCGGAGCAGACTAATAAATTATTTTAAAAACCCTTGTGTTGTGTGTTTAATAACTTTAACTTTTTGCCTCCAGGTGAATGGGTAGGGGAACGATGTACCCCATATTCATTCACTTAGGGTGGGGGGCCGGTATCTGGGGGCCCCCTTATTTGAGGGGACTCCCAGATTCCGATAAGCCCCCGCCCGCAGACCCCGACAACCAACGGCAAGGGTTGTCGGGAAGAGGTCCTGTCCTCATCAACATGGGGACAGGGTGCTCTGGGGTGGGGGGGCCCGCAGTGCGCCCCCCTGCCCCAGAGCACCCAACCCCCCCCCATGTTGAGGGCATGCGGCCTGGCACGGCTCAGGAGGGGGGGGGGGGGGCGCTCGCTCGTCCCCACTCCCTTTCCTGACCGGCCGGGTAGCGTGCTTTGGATACGGGTCTGGTATGGATTGTAGGGGGACCCCCTACGTCGATTTTTCAGGGTAGGGGGGGTCTCCTTACAACCCATACCAGACCTAAGGGCCTGGTATGCTCCTGGGGGGGGGGGACCCATGCCGGTTTTTTCTTTGAAAATTGGCATGGAGTTCTCCCTCTCAGGAATGCATGCCGAGCGACGCTGTCATTTTTTTTTATTTTTATTTGTTTTCCCGGCGCGTATTTTTTTTTTCACCCGTCGCAACTTTAGTGTCCCGTCGCAATCCACAAAGCCCGGTGTAAATTACGCTCGCGCACTGCACGTCGGGAAAATTACGTCACACGCATGCGCAGTACGGCCGGCGCGGGAGCGCGCCTCATTTAAATTGTAAACGCCCCCCGGAGAGGAGGACCGCCTTGCGACGGAGGCACTTAAGTTACACGGCGTGTAATTTCTAGGTAAGTGCTTTGTGGATCGGGCACTTAGGTAGAAATTTTAAGTCAGTGTAACTTAACTGCTGAAATTTAAGTTAGGCTACGTTTTTGGGAATTTGGCCCAGTATTCACAAAGCACTTGCTCCCTTTGTTGCGCCGGCGTAATGTAAATTGGCTGGCGTAAGCCCGCCTAATTCAAAGTAGGAAGTAAGTGGGTGTGATCTATTAAAATGAAGCGTGACCCCATGCAAATGAAGGGCCGAATGAACGGCGCATGCACGCGCATGCTCAGAATCACGTCACATATACTCCCTAAGATACGACGGTTCAATGCCTACAACGTGAACGTAACCTACGCCCAGCCCCATTCACGTACGACTTACGAAAACGACGCAAAATACGACGGCTGTTCCCTGGTCCATACCCTAACATGACTTACACCTGCTTTATGTGGAATAACTTCACACCGGACGTACGCCTTTACGTAAACAGCGTAGATTACAGAAACGGGCGCAAGTACGTTCGTGAATCGGCGCATCTCGGTCATTTGCATATTCGACGCATAAATCAATGGAAGTGCCCCTTGCGGCCAGCGTAAATATGCGCCCAGGCTCCGACGGCGTAGAAAACTTACGTCGGTCGGATGAAGCCACAATTCAGGCGTATCTACCTTCAAGAATCAGGCACATAGATACGCAGCGTATATAAAGATACGTCGGCGTAAGTGCTTTAAGAATCCGGGCCAATGGGTCCAGTGGACCAAGCATGTTTCTTGCTGTGCTAAAGATATAGACTTTGTCTTTCTTATTTGTAAAACAGGTTGATGTTTGCATCGAACAATGCCTTGTAAACATAAGACAGTTTCAAATTAAGGTGAGTTTCTCTGGATTTAAGTATTGTTTGAGTTCAAAATAACCCATTGTCCAGGGATTGAATGCAACCTTGCAACTAATTGCTCTGTATACAACTTCTCAAACTCTCATGTTTCTTGAGATTAGTAAATATTCATGTGACCTCTGGGGTATTGAGTTAATCGGAAGTCCAGGCAGCATATTGCATTATTGATCCATATCATTGATAATTTAATATAAAAATAACCCCTGATAAATAGATACATAGCATGTTAGTAAAACACATCTACAGTCATTTTATACAAACCATGGTAACAATACTAAGTAGATATTGGCACACAAATAGTGGCTAAGCTTTCTGATGCTGAGATAAACTTGGACAGGTACAACATGTCTTTCAGCAACAGAAATGCATGAAAGCTACTTCAATTTTTCTAGATTTGCATAAGAGTATAATTATAGCAGCAATTAACTTGAGTAAGTGGAAAGGAGAGAACATTTTCCACTCAAGCATGATAATAAGATGTGTGTTTTTTTTGAATAGCTTCCTGTAATTTCCCCTTTTTCTGGCAATAAAAAGAGGTCGGTCATATAGCTGTCACATTTATCAAACTTGATAAACAAACAACTTGTTCATATTAGGCAAATGTTCTAGGATAACGCTGCATATAAAAAGGCTAACAATAATAGCTTGAAATTGGGTTTAATACGTTGCAAATCTTGTGTGAAACACACTGTATTTGCATATGAAGTGCTAATTGATTATAATGAAGACAAATAAAAAAAGCTCTTTTTACCTATTCACAAATAACATATATCATTATGTTTAGATTTCAAAAGGAAAACACACACACACAGTACCTCACAAAAGTCAGTACACCTCTCACATTTTTGCAGTGTAAATTTTTTGTCCCCTCAAAAGAACTCAACACACAGCCATTAATGTCAAAACCGCTGGCAACAAAAGTGAGTACACCCCTAAGTGAAAGTGTCCAAATTGGGCCCAAATATTGTCAAATATGTCAATATTTTGTGTGGCCACCATTATTTCCTTACAGGTTACCACTGGAGTCCTCTTCCACTCCTCCATGACGACATCACAGAGCTGGTGGATGTTAGAAACCTTGAGCTCCTCTACTTTCCAATTGAGGATGTCCCACCAATGTTTAATAGGGTTTAGGTCTGGAGATATGCTTGGCCAGTCTCAGCTTCTTTAGCAAGGCAGTGGTCATCTTGGAGGTGTTTTTGGGGTTGTTATCATATTGGAATACTGCCCTGTGGCACAGTCTCTGAAGGGAGGGGATCATGCTCTGCTTCAATATGTCACAGGACATGTTGGCATTCACGGTTCCCTCAATGAACTGTAGCTCCCCGGTAGTGCCACCAATTTGATGCAGTGTGTGACGTATGGTCTGAGTCAGTGGTGTATTTAGGTTTTGTGCTGCCCTAGACCTGACTAAATTCGTGCAAGCCCTAATTTAAATATGACCCACCCCTTCCTGTCAAGGTCACACCCCTTCCTGTTTAAGACCTGCCCTGAAATTTTCCAGTGGGGGCACTAGTTTTAAGGACCTTGGGGGGGATTCCCTTAATCTGCAGAGGTTTCCTCTCGCTTCCTGTTTGGCTATGTGGCAGGAAATAAAGAGAAATGAATGAATGGCAAAAAAAATTAACAGGGGCTAGAACCATCCCTTACTCTATCCAAAATGGAAAAAAACAGTGTTGACTATAGTTCTACTTTAAGTACAAATTTCTGGTAAATGTATGGAGGATCAAGAGGATATAACCATGCCAGTGGTGCAGCAGAAAACATATAGTACAGTGATGAAGGTATGTGGTCCAGGCAGTGAGCAAAAGAAGGATTGGGGGCATTAACAAATAAATCCATCTGTTTATTTTTCTTATCAGCAATTAACAGAAATAAAATTAAGATTGTTTAATATGTACAACTGACACAAGCAAAGGATTGCCGGGAGTCCTTCAACCTAACTGATAGGTATAGGTGACCATGTGACGCTAAGCACGTGCACTCAGCTTCTTTGGTCGACCATGGTGAGGCCTGTTCTCAGTAGAACCTGTCCTGTTAAACCGCAGTATGGTCTTGGCCATCGTGCTGCAGCTCAGTTTCAGGGTTTTGGCAATCTTATTATAGCCTAGGCCATCTTTATGTAGAGCAACAATTCTTTTTTCAGATCTTCAGAGAGTTCTTTACCACAAGGTGCCATGTTGAACTTCCAGTGACCAGTATAAGAGAGTGAGAGCAATAACACTAAATTTAACACACCTTCTCCCCCTTCACACCTGAGACCTTGTAACACTAGTCACATGACACTGGGGAGGGAAAATGGCTAATTGGGCCCAATTTAGACACTTCCACTTAGGGGTGTACTTACTTTTGTTGCTATCGGTTTAGACATTAATGGCTGTATGTTGAGTTATTTTAAGGGGACAGCATATTTACACTGTTATGCAAGCTACTTTGCATTGTAGCAAAAATGTGAGGGGTGCAATCACTTTTGTGACATTATATATATATATATATATATATATATATATATATATATATATATATATATATATATATATATATATATAAAGTGATTGTAAAGTCTTGTTTTAAAAAAACAAACAAAAAACATGTTTTACTTACCTGATCTATGCAGTTAGTTTTCCATCAAGCAGCCTGGATCCTCCTCTTCTGTGCTCCTGGCCCCTCCCGTTGAGTGTCCCCATAGCAATCAGCTTGCTATGGGGGCCCCCGAGCCACAGCTCCTTGTATCTATTCAGACTCAGAGCCGTGACCCACCCCGCCCCCTCTCACTCCTGATTGGCTGACTGATTTTGATTTGACAGCAGCAGGAGCCAATCACGCCACGCTGCTTTGTCAGCCAATGAGGAGGCGAGTCTGGGCAGCTTAAACACTCCTGCAATATTGCTGGATAAAGAAAGTAAGGGCTAAAGGGAGCTGCTGCACATAGAAGGATTTATTATTGTAATGCATTAGTGTGACAACACTGAAGAAATTACACTTTGCTACAATGTAAAGTAGTGAGTGAACAGCTTGTATAACAGTGTAAATTTGCTGTCCCCTCAAAATAACTCAATACACAGCCATTAATGTCTAAATCGATGGCAACAAAAGTGAGTACATCCCCAAGTGAAAATGTCCAAATTGAGCCCGATTAGCCATTTTCCCTCCCCGGTGTCATGTGACTCGTTGGTGTTATAATGTTTCAGGTGTTCATGGGGGGGAAGGTGTGTAAAATTTGGTGTTATCGCTCTCACTCTCTCATACTGGTCACTGAAAGTTCAACATGGCGCACCTAATGGCAAAAAACTCTCTAAGGATCTGAAAACAAGAATTTACATACTCTACATAAAGATAGCCTAGGCTTTAAGAAGATTGCCAAGACCCTGTAACTGAGCTGCAGCACGGTGGCCAAGACCATACAGCGGTTTAACAGGACAGGTTCCACTCAGAACAGGCCTCGCAATGGTCGACCAAAGAAGTTGAGTGCACATGCTCAGCGTCATATCCAGAAGTTGTGTTTGGGAAATAGATGTATGAGTGCTGCCAGCATTGCTGCAGAGGTTGAAGGGATGTGGGGGGGGGGGCAGTCTGTCAGTGCTCAGAAGGTGGAGGAGCACAAGGTCTAAAACATCCACCAACTCCGTGATGTTGTCATGGAGGAGTGGAAGAGGGGCACCGACAAACAAACAGGGAATCTTGGTTTCCACTGTACAGCAGCCGTCTGGGTGTTGGTTTACCTATTTTTTCACCCATTCTCCTTTTCTTTATTAAAAGGAATTCCTTTTATGTGTGGTAAGTTTAGCTGGTGCCAATTTTTGTGCATTTAGGTATTAAACACATTCTTTGTATTAACCCAAATCATGTACTTCTTATATACTTTAATATAATGTCATGCAGTTATCTCCTGCATCTATATGGTTGTTTAATGTATACACCTACCTAATTTAATTATTTGTTCTCTTTGATGTCTAGCATTGCCTGTCTAAAAGCTCCTGAGGAAGCTCTCTATAGAGCGAAACATGTCGAGCAAGTACAAAAATCAATGCTTTAATTGGTCCTCCTAATATGTCCTTGGAGACCATGTATTCTTTTCATCTTGATTGATGTTTTTTTATATTTATTTATTATCTGCAAAAAATAAAATTATTTTCTATTTTTCTACATTTCCTTGTTGTTGACTATATTTCTACTAGCACCATTTTAATATTCCCTGGGTTCCCTAGGTACCCTTTCGTCCTCTTATTCATTTCAAATTAGTTGATGCAAAAATAAATACAGCCCACAATGAAAACTACTACATCTAGTGTTTTGTATGACCTCCATGATTTGTAAGGACAGCACAAGTCTTCTAGGCATGGAACGAACAAGTTGGCAACATATTGCAACAACTATCTGTAACGGTCACCACCGTTTACGATATTCCCATTCCATCAGCCACGACAGCTTATCCGACAGTCCGACAGACATCAGACACGACCCGATCTATTCCATTCCCCAGAATAACGAGACCGACAAGCTCTGTTACTGGTTTCAAAATGTATGAATGAACTCTTTTAATGGTTCCTTAGATTTATTATATACAGTACAAAAATGTTACAGTAATCAAAGGAACAAAGACACACTCCACCCACACATGACACAATGGGGCTTCAATCACATTATTTTAGATAATGACATTCAGGTGAGTTAATTATCCCCCAGACGTCCTGTCTCCGACAAGTTCCCCTCACCTGTTACACAAAACACATTCCTTTACTAAACATAATTGACACGCTAATTCCCTACCCCTGAAAGGAGACATCTGACCTTTCAGATTTAATTAGTACAATGGACACAAACAGTATTAGCATCACACAATGGAATGTCTAGGAGCAGACGCAATTAACACCTCAAAAGCATGTGTCCCCCCATTGAATGAAAACACTCCATTTGGAGTCAGACTTTAACAACTTGTAATATTCCAAGATATCCTGCAAAACATGAATTATCATTTATCAGTCACCCTATGCCCAAAAGGGGCACAGGGTGACCCTAGACCCAAGAGTCATTAGTGACGCTGGCACAGGAGTACCCCCCATCCTTCAAAAGTCTCTGGGTGTCACGGGTCATTACGTTACATCTCTCCCCTTTCGGTGGGAGACTGACACAGGAGGGAACCCCAAATGGGTTGACTCCAAAGTTAGTCAGTAGCTCCAGTCCTCCAATGCTGGTATCCATACCGTACCCCAAATACATTTCTCCAAACAGGGTATTACTCACCCAGCCAACCTCTGCCTCTCTCAGAGAACATGCCTGCCGCTGGGGAGAGGCCTGGACTGGCCCTTCTCCCTGGAGTCCTTTCAGCCGCTGGAGAGAGAGGACAGGGTGACTGGGCTCAGTCCATCATGCTGTTGGGGTTCTGGGCCAACTACCCCCCATCCCAGGGGTATACCAGTGGAGACTGGAGTCCCATCCACTGGTGGTAGGTGAAAATCCCCCGGTGCTTGCAAAGCAAAGCTGACATCCTCCTGTCTCAGTGCTGCGCCATTTTCTGGGGTTGTGTCAGTGAAGACTGAATTCCCATCCACTACCCCAGAAACTCCCTCTTCCGTTAGTTGAGAGCAGAGGCTTGTGGCACTCTGCTCTGTTGCCAGCTCTTCTGCTGGGTTGCTTTGAGTGGAGACCACAGTCCCATCCACTACCACAGGAACTCCCTCTCCTGCTAGTTGAGAGCAGAGGCTCGTGGCACTCTGCTCTGTTGCCAGCTCTTCTGCTGGGTATGCATAAACCGTAAAATCCTCTGAACGGTCTATTAAGTCCATACGTTCTGTAATCTGGGGCTGGGGAGATGAGCCAACTGCCCTAGGCCCCTGGAACTCCACATCATCCGCTTCAGCTTTGGGAATGGCAATCTTCAGATTTTCCACTGCCGATTCATCAGCCAGGATTTCAGAGTTGTCATCTAAAATTTCCTCATAGTCCCAGGCAACGGGAGCCCCACCCTGCTGCTGAACAGAGTCTAGCAGCTGTATGTAGGCGATCTCCAGCTCCTATTCCTGAATGGCCAGAAACTCCCAATCTTCCTGTAACCAGTGCCCTTCCGAGACATTACATTTTTGCTCTCTGTGCTCCATTATTTCCTCCAAGCGCCACTCCCTATCATCCCCAAAGTCAGGATCACTGGACATCCTCCAATACAATAGACCCAGGCCATCATAGTCAAAGCCTTCCGTAGGGCTGTCATCCGCTGACCACGGGCACTCTTGGGCTACATACCACCGGAGGGCTCTGTAGCTTTCGTCCAACCGCATCTCTGCCCAGATCAGCCTGCTTAACTCTGCTGTCCACTCCTGCTTCGGTTGTTCCCCCAACAACGGCATTCATACGTCATACTGCGGCCAGTACCTTACATGGATGGAGGGGAGGAGCTTCCCCTGGTGTTGCTGCTCAAGAGCTAGCGCTTCCTTCCAGAGTTGGCAACGAATCACATCCGACCATCCCAGCAGGGCCTCCTCTGATACTGGTCCTCTGTGCTGTATCCGCATCTCTTGTAACCTCCTTTTGAATTCCTCTTCCATGGAGACTGGTATCTGTACCTCTCCTCTCTCTTCAGTTGGTGCTGCTGTGACTTCTGCTGCTGCAGCACCTCTTTGATGTAGCCAAGTGGCATTCACAGCCGCTATAACCAGGTCTATGATCTCTGGTGGAGGATTGGGACCATACTGTGCCAGTCCTCGTTTAACAGCACGATCAAAACTTTCTTCATCAGATGTCCTGTCTGTTACGCTGGGCCTCTCAGCTCTATCCATTTTGACAAGTTCTGCAATAATGTCCCTTTTCTTGCGGTTGCTGGCCGGTCTGCCCCGGCTCTCCAGTAAGTCCATGAGGGAAGAGAGCTTTAGCCGTTCATACTGTGTCTCCATTTGTCATGTGTCCTTGTAGCTGTTCCTCTGGCGATGGAACCATCCCACTGCTGTGCCACCACTGTAACGGTCACCACTGTTTACGATATTCCATCCCATAAACCCACGACAGCTTATCCGACAGTCCGACAATCCAGCAGACACGATCCATATGGATTTCCCCAGAATAAACGAGACATACGTTCTCTGGTTTCAAAATGTATGAATGAATCTTTAATGGTACACTCTCAACTTTTTATGCAGTTACAGGCATGTTACAGTAATCAAAGGAACAAAGACAATCTCCACCCACACATCACACAATGGGGCTTCAATCACATTCTTTTAGATAATGACATTCAGAGGAGTTAATTATCCCCCAGACGTCCTGTCTCTGCGACAAGTTCCCCTCACCTGTTACACAAACACATTCCTTTACTAAACATAATTGACATGCTAATTCCCTACCCCTGAAAGGAGACATCTGACCTTTCAGACTTAATTAGTACAATGGACACAGAATGTAATTACAGCAAGATACTTTAACATCCTATAATAGCCAGCCAGGCTGACTCTGTTTCAATCCACATCACTACAGTAGCAGACTTAGTTAGCATCTCACAATGGAATGTCTAGGAGCAGACGCAATTAACACCTCAAAAGCATGTGTCCCCCCATTGAATGAAAACACTCCATTTGGAGTCAGACTTTAACAACTTGTAATATTCCAAGATATCCTGCAAAACATGAATTATCATTTATCAGTCACCCTATGCCCAAAAGGGGCACAGGGTGACCCTAGTCCCAAGAGTCATTAGTGACGCTGGCACAGGAGTACCCCCCATGCTTCAAAAGTCTCTGGGTGTCACGGGTCATTCTGTTACACTATCTTTCTCCATTCTTCAGGAACAACCTCTTTTAAAGCCTGGATGCTGGATGGATAGTGATGCTCAACTTGTCTCTTCAGAATTCCCCATAGGTGTTCAATTGGGTTCAGATCAGGAGACATACTTGGCCAATGAATCACTTTGACACTGTTCTTCTTCAGAAATGCAACAGTGGCCTTAGATGTGTGTTTTGTATCATTGTCATGTTGGACAAGTGCACGACGACCAATGGCACAGAGTGATGGTAGCATCTTCTCTTTCAAAACAGAGCAGTAGATCTGTGAATTCTTGATACTATCAATGAAATGCAGTTCCCCAACACTAGCAGCACTGATGCAACCCCACAGAAGGACACTGCCACCACCATGTTTCACTGTAGGCACCATACATTTTCTTTGTACTCCTCATCTTTGCAACGCCATACAGTTTTGAAGCCATCAGTTTCAAAAACATTTATCTTGGTCTCATCACTCAGTACAGAGTCCCAGTTGTCTTCTTTTTTTCAGCATGGGCCCTGGTAATTTCTAGATGGGCTTTTTGTGCAGTGGCTAAAGGAGAGGCTTCTTTCGTGGATGACACCAATGCATGCTATTCCGCTTAGGTGTATGCCGTATTGTGTCACGGAAACAATCACCCCAGTTTGGCTTTCTACTTCTTTAGTTAACTGCAGTGAACTTGCATGGTGATTTTATTCAACCCTTCTCATCAGAAGACACTCCTGTCAAGGTGTTAACACCTTCAGATGGTTGCAGTGCCATCTTTTTATCGTTTAATCGTTCCATCGTTTAATTTTTGTATCACTTTTGCTACAGTATTCTGACTGATAACTAAAGCTTTTCTGATCTTCTTCTAGCCTTCACCTTTCTTGCGTAAATAAATTATTTCCTTTCTCAGGCCTTGTGACATGTATCTTTCATGTCGTGCCATTGCTGATAGCATGAAATGGGAAAGGGTTTTCTTTGTTAAGTTACGCCCTTTTAAAATGAACTGTCTTCTGGCCACCTGTTTAATGAATAGTTAGACTCACCTGTATTTGAATTCTTGTTAATTAGTATTTCATTGTCTAAAATGTAGCTTTGCTCCTAAGACTTGCATTGGGGTGTGTTCATTTTTGCAACATTGTCTTAAATGAATTGTTAGGAAAAATACTTTTTTTGTGTGTGCAAATTAAAAAATCTTGGTTGCAATCAATGGCCCACATTTGTGGGAGTATTTTGTAGTATAGTGTCCCATAGAAAATGTTGATTCTGAAAGGAAAGTAAAGGTTTTCTGACAAATCTGTTGGGGTGTACTCATTTATGTTGAGCACTGTGTGTATTGTCATAGTGCTAGGCACTGCCATGGTACAAATGAAGCAAATTGGATTCCCAAAGGTACAGTTTGAGAAGCTCTGGCATGTTTATGGTAAACGGAGAAAGCTCTGCTCTACGTTTTCTCTGGATTTGGTAGTTCTGGATTGGAGATGGAACCTTCAAACCCATGTCCAGACTTTGCTAGTTGCCAGCAGCCTGTGTGAGGGTGTAGCCCAGGGAAGTTGCTGACATTTAGAGACATAGGCTATGTGTGAAGATAGTGATGTGAGCCAGGTAGCTCGACAATGTTTTGTGTGAAGCTGAAAACCCTGTGTGGGCAAGTTAATGAACTTTGTTTTTATTAAAAAGAGTTACCTGGCCCTTAATTAAGGTTCCTGTGTAATGTGGACTCACTGTAAAAACACATCTACCACAACAGCCAACAGACCCCATATCACAATATACAGTATATACATGGGGAGTTTAGTTTCAAGAAAGCTTTTAGGAACTCTTGTGTTTTTAACCTCTTCTGGACTGAAGGGAAAAAAAAAAGAACATTGCACGTATGCCTATCATTAGAAGTGGGTGGATGCAGGGCGGTATATTCTAATGGTGGGCATTACAATATATACCCAACAAAGACCAGAAGCGTACTGGTAAGTTGCTGGACTTTGAGTGGTGTACTGGGATGATGCCTGCAGGTTTAGGCATCGCCTTGGTATAATTTTTTCAGCCGGCAGTCTTGGCTTTCATGTAAAAGCAATCCTAGTGGCTAATTAGATTCCCTGTGATAACAATAAAAGTGTTTAATTTTTTTATAAAAGGGACAGTGTAAAAATAAAATAAAGACACATTGAGTCCATGGAATATTTTATGTTTTGCTACAAGTTTCAGCAAAATTAAAACCCCCCAAATTTTTTTTTACACAAAGTTGTCACCTAAATCATATATTGCTCAAACATGTTATGTATGAAATTACACCCCAAAATACATTGTCCTGCTTCTCCTGAGTATGATGATACCACTTGTGTGAGGCTTTTTTTTGCAGTCTAGCCGAGTACTGGACACCGAAAACCAATCACTGCATTCAGGCTTTCTGAGGGCGTAAATTGCTAATCGTACTTCCTCACTACCTATCACAGTTTTGGAGGCCCTGAAATGTTACTTATGGTAATTTTTGTTAACTTTTTTTGCTCTTTGTATCTTTTGAGTGATTGAGGATGTTTGTCTATTTCTTGTTTGCTTTATGTGAGGTATAGGGTTTGGGTATTGCATCCTGTATACCCTCACCTTGGATGAGCCAGTTATTACTTCACTAAAAGTTGCCTTCTATATAGTTATTTTTCTCCATATTTCCAATTATTTTTTGTTTCTCTTAGTGAAATACAGGTTTCACAACAAAGTATTAATTACTTTGAAGAAGTTTTATAGTTAATTTTCTAAACATATATTGAACATTCTGTGTTTGGCAATAACCCGTGCAAGAAATACAAATGCACAGATTTAACTTTGAATATTTAAGCTTTTTCATTACTGATGCATGCTTCAACTTAGATCTTTCTAAGACAATCAGCATCCAAGTTCTCAAATGCTCCAAAATTAGCCGTGTGCCAAGGATTTACAAAAGTGTGTTCAGTTCCATGCAGGGAGAGTTCAAACTAACACCTGAGAGCCTTGGTTTAAATATTACCCTACTCAGAGGTTTTGTAACTCTTTTTTTTTTCTGGTATCTTTGAACAAATAAACTTGTTCTGTTGAACTAAGCCTGCTGTATCTGCGAACAAAGATTGCCAATTGCCAATCTGCTCTGCTTGATTGCAAGAATTCTTCCTCTGGCACTAACTCCATTTGTGTGACAGGATGTGTAATTTGTTGCACAGATACATCACTGGTGGCTGGTGGCTGGTTCATTGGTGCACAAAGCAATAACAGAGCAGTTCTAAATTGCATCTTCCTAAGAGTAAAAAGAGAACTTCAGGTCTTCCCCAGAGTGTAGTGCAGGCATAGGGGTTGACTTACTAAAAGAATAGAGCATGTTCACATTAGAAAGTTTTGACTTTAATCAATTAATTAATTTTTTTCCCCATTTCCCTAATGCATGACTAAGTATTTAAAGTGAGTAAAGGTTTATCTTAGTTATTATAATACATTTTTCATACAACAGGGGCATTGCTAGGATTGTGAATGATCTGGGGCGAGAGCACACACGAGAGGTAAAGTTTGCATTGTGTTCCATACGCTGCAGAATTCAGTGGTCATAGGCAAGTTTGCTCTTTACGTTTGGAGTGGCTTAAAGAGTTTTACGTTTTAGTTAGATTGGTGTCATGTTTTTAACTATGTTACCACTGGGGAAATTAACCCCTCTATTTGTTTGAATAATTTGTTGTGTGGTGTCATCAGAGCAAAATGTATGCAAAAATGATTTAATAAGAACACCTGTTCTTTTCTTTAAAGAAAAGTCCTTCAAAAATAAATGATCACATAAGTGACCATAATATCAAGGCCCGCTACTGATATTATGGTCAGTAATGTGATTGTGTATTTTTTTTGTTTTAATAATTATTTTTAAAGATAAGAATAAAATATATATTTTATATTTTCACATTTCTTATAACCCTGGGTATTTATAATTCAGATGTGGCACCTGATCAGGCCCATTCTCTATATTTGAAAAAAAAAATATTTGATGGAAAGTAAGGGTAAATATCACAAGCAGGGCACACATTGCAATAAAATAACCTGACATAACATAACATGTTCTCTTTCTAAGTTCCAACGGAAAAAGTCTGATGGGGCATACACATGGTCAGAATATCCGATGAAAAAAAATTCCGTCGGACGTGTACGCAGCAAAAGAGACCATTTGTTTTAATGCTGTAATAACCTACCATTAACCATAAGGACCTGAAATATCCGTATTATCATATAAACCTACAATTACACTAAGCTGGTTTTACATTGAATGATGTGAGTAGATAGAAGTAAGCAGGATGAACATGGCAGAGCATTTACTGCAAGGCTCAATAAACAAGCAGATGAGACAACAAAACATTAATTGGAGTTCATATCATTTGTACTAAAACGTTCAGAAAGTTTTCTTTGGAGATGAGATTCATTGGAAATGCAAAATCTGAGTCAGCAAACATTCAGATTCCAACGGCCTCTGGATTTTTTAATATTGCTTTCTCTCAATATTCATAGAAATTTAATTGACATGGATGACAGTTTTTGTCAGGTGCGCAAGTGTCTAGATGTTCTGACTTTTAAGTTATTTTGTTATTGCTGAGCTGTTGACTACTATAATTGTGTTATGGTTTTGCTTTACGATCATGAATAAGTTGCAATTTAATCAAATTGATAGCGTAGTAAGTAATGCAATGAATGTATGACAAGGTGCTAGAACAACTTGAAACAGTTTCTATATAATAGCAGAGCACTTGCTGTATTCCACTTTATAAATTGCAAAGTGGAGGGAATTTTTTTTCATTTTTATTTTAGATTTGGAAATGTCTGTCATGATGCATACTTTAAGGGCCAGTTCACACCAGACACAGTTCTGTTCAGTTCCGTGTGCTTTATTTCTGCACAAAAAATGCATGCACAGTGTTTTCCATGTATTCCAATGGCTCTAGTTCACACCATGCAGACAATTTCCGGTCAGTTTCTGCACCGGAAACTGACTGCATGAAGTGAACAAGAGCCATTGGAATACATGTAAAGCACTGTGCATGTATTTTTAGTGCAGAAAAAATGCACACAAAACTGTACAGAACTGCATCTGGTGTGAACTGGCCCTAAAGGTATGCTTCACACAAAACGGAAAATGACCCTTGAGAGTACAGTCTCCCTGCTCTGGGCATAGTTGTAGTACACCAGAGCCCCCCCCCCCCCAATACTATCTGCTGTGATGGGAGAATTCCTTTTGCTTACATATTTGGAATGCAGGAGGTGTATATACTAACACATCATGTAAAGGTAGAAGATAAGAGCACAGAGTACTGTAAAAATAAAGAACTGGATACACTCTCATTTGCAAGTCCAAAGGGAAAAGAGATCATGAATCATGAAGAAACATTGTTGCCTATAGAATACTTGGTTCTGCTGCTCCAAAATAGTGGAGGGCAGGAAGCCCACGGCTGCAACATTAGAGAAAGGGAGAACACATTTATTAAACTAATTAGGTTGCTAATTGCAATATTTTTTTTAAATTCAATAAGCATGCCATCGCACCTTCATATTTCCTTTTCTCATTCCTTAACACATTCACTGTACGTTCCTTGCCTTATGTATCAAAGTGTGAATACTGAAAGGTTTCTCACAATCTCCAATGAGATATAGATTTACCATGAACATTTAATATGCTTGGGGGGAGGTACATTAACCACCTCAATACAGGGCGGTTTCACCCCATTCCTGCCCAAGCCAATTTTCAGCTTTCAGCGCTGTCGCATTTTGAATGACAAATGCACAGACATGCAACATCGTACCCAAATTAAATTTGTCAAAGAAAAATTGAGACAGGTAGAGCTTTTATTTAGTGGTATTTAATCATCACTGGGTTTTTTTTTTTTTTTGCTAAAAAAAAGAATGAAAATAAAATAAATAGATTTAGCAAATAAGTAATTTTTCTCCCTCACTGACACACAGCTTGGGAGCGAGCAGGCACTGTGCGTCTCCATAGGAAACGGCATGCTATGGGAACACAGGAAGAAGAAGAGGAGTCAAAATTGCCAACGAGGGACCTGAGACGAGGAAGGGTGGGATTTCTCTTTGCAATACCATTGCACTAGAGCAGGTAAGTATAACATGTTTGTTATTTTAATTAAAGAGAATTAGACTTTAGTAACACTTTAAAATTAAGTATATCTTTTAAAACAAGATTTCACCTAAAATTAGCCTTCAAGTTAAGAAATATATAAATAAATCCTAGAACGTAAATATGTATATAATCTTACGCATAAAGAACATATTAGACACAAGGATGTAGTAATTATATAGAAAAAAAAATGCTTACAAAGCAGGCGGATGAATCCTTGAGTGAATAAAACAACTGTAGAATGATTAATCAAAAGTATACTAGGCCATCTACTTCATCCATAAGGACACTATGGTTGTGGCTCCTCCAGATCGAATTCAAGGACAACAAAGGTCACAAAGAGGGCTCGTAGCTAGCAGAATCTTGCAAGCATAATAATTGCATCCATCAATTATATCACGACTGCCTCCACCATAGAGACAGTGCAGCCAGATCATGTACCTAGTACGTGATCTGATACTTTCAGGTTATTTATTACACAAACAGAACAACAGTTCTGTCAGTAAAGAAGGCATTGATCCTGTGTTCCTGCAAAGCAGGAAAACAGATCTGTGCCTTACCTTGGTAAAAGCACCTCTATTAACCACTTAAGGACCGGACCAATATGTTGCTACATGACCCAAGGGGTTTTTACAATTCGGCACTGCGTCGCTTTAACAGACAATTGCGCGGTCGTGCGACATGGCTCCCAAACAAAATTGGTGTCCTTTTTTCCCCCACAAATAGAGCTTTCTTTTGTTGGTATTTGATCACCTCTGCGGTTTTTATTTTTTGCGCTATAAATAAAAATAGAGCGACAATTTTGAAAAAAATGCAATATTTTTTACTTTTTGCTATAATAAATATCCCCCAAAAACATATATAAACAATTTTTTTCCCTCAGTTTAGGCCGATACGTATTCTTCTACCTATTTTTGGTAAAAAAAATCGCAATAAGCGTTTATCGATTGGTTTGCGCAAAATTTATAGCGTTTACAATATAGGGGATAGTTTTATTGCATTTTTATAAAAAAAAAAAATTTTTACTACTAATGGCGGCGATCAGCGATTTTTTTCGTGACTGCGACATTATGGCGGACACTTCGGACAACTTTGACACATTTTTGGGACCATTGTAATTTTCACAGCAAAAAATGCATTTAAATTGCATTGTTTATTGTGAAAATGACAGTTGCAGTTTGGGAGTTAAACACAGGGGGCGCTGTAGGATTTAGTGTTCACCTAGTGTGTGTTTACAACTGTAGGGGGGTGTGGCTGTAGGACTGACGTCATCGATCGAGTCTCCCTATAAAAGGGATGACTCGATCGATGCAGCGCCACAGTGAAGCACAGGGAAGCCGTGTTTACATACGGCTCTCCCCGTTCTTCAGCTCCGGGGAGCGATCGCGACGGAGCGGCTATAAACGAATAGCCGCGCCGTCGTCCCGGATCGCTCCCTGAGGGAATCCGACTGCCGCATGTAGCGGGGGGGGGGGGGTCCCGATCGGACCCCCGACCCACGTCTAGGCAGGGACGTACAGGTACGCCAATGTGCCTGTAAGTGCCATTCTGCCGACGTATATCTACATGCGGCGGTCGGGAAGTGGTTAACCTTTGATTGCCCCGATGTTAACCCCTTCCTAGCCAGTGTCATTAGTACAGTGACAGTGAATATTTTAAGCACTGATCACTGTATTGGTGACACTGGTGCCCAAAAAGTGTCAAAAATGTCAGTTAGTGTCCGATTTGTCCGCCGCAATATCACAGTCCCACTATAAGCCGATGATCGCCGCCATTGCTAGTAAAAATAAATATATATATATATAATATATATATAATAGACACCATGACTTTTGCGCAAACCAATCAATATATGCTTATTGGGATTTGTATGCCAAAAATATGTAGTATAATACATATTGGCCCAAATTGATGAGATTTAAAAACTAAAAAAAAAATTGGATGTGTTTTATAGCAGAAAGTAAAACATATTGTTTTTGTTTTTCCAAAATTGTCAGTCTATTTTTGTTTATAGCACAACGAATAAAAACTGCAGAGGTGATCAAATAACATGGTTAAATGAGCATTTTGAATAACAAGCAACTTTTAAAAAAAGATCTGACTCGTTTTGCGAGTGTTGTCTCACAAAACGAGCAGAATTCAAGCAGTACCGCATTTGGCCTGAGGTGCGGGGGCGCCGAGTATTTCCGAGGCTCTCCGGCGCCTCCCACCTCTGGCCACATGCGGTATTGCATGCCAAGCCAATGCGGAACAAATTATTTTCGTTTCTATTGACTTCTATGGGGAAAATCGCTTTGATATACCAGTGGATTACGAGCATTCTCCTGGAACGGATTGTACTCGTAATCCAAGGTTCCACTGTAAAAAGGAAGTCTCAAGGTGAATTTAGCCTTTATTCTGTGAAATTAGGGAGTATCTACATATAGACTTCTGGCAGACAGTGTCCTCAGGTCTCCAGGTGGATTGGATATTATAGAAATAGCCATACAACAATTTTACAGGGACCACTGAGACAGTATATATGTGGTGTCAGGGGTTCACTCCAAATGTAGCGGTTTAAGGACACCACCACTCACTTTTCTCAGTTTCAGGGCTGGTTTTTCCCACTTTAATTTAAAAGAAATTTAAAATGTAAAGAATAAACTGCGCTGTGTGTAATACAAAGATAAGCTGCCACACAACTTTGGAATAAAGCAAAATTAGAAATAAATTGGAAAAATGTAGCGCTAATACCTGTGTAAGGATATGGGAAGAAACCACATCTGATAATAACAAACCAAATCTGCATATAATAATATATGACTAAATAATAAAAGTGTCAACATGTGACCGTGCTAAACACATGGATGTGCCAACATGTTGTGAAAACATACAAATTGCCACAATAAAGTGAATAAAAAAGGAAAGTGCATAAAGTGACTAAAGTCCAAACAAATGGGGATAAAGATGGCTTCACCACGGAAAGATCTTGAAGATGGAACAACAGCTTGACAGAAGTACCACCACCAATGGTAGAAAAGGGGGCTTACTGAATGCAAATGACTGGGGAAGGTATACACCACCCAAGTCGCCAAAGGCTTATATCGATCAACCCGATCTAAACAGCTGGTCCTGGATCCAAACGACTAATCGACTATTATGATACCAAGTCACGGTGTAAATCATAAGTACTTAGGGCTCAGTATCCACATCCCATACAAGAAATAATGAAAGGAACTCACATAGCGTGATACCGTATGAACAGTGTTGTTTATTAAAAGTTGGATAAAACTCACATGTTAAACGCTCATCATGGGCTTGTCAAATTGTAGGTACCAAAAGCGATGTTGTGGATGGGTCCAACCGACACGTTTCGACTAAAAATGACGACATACTGCCAGGAGCCCATTAGACAGATGACCATAGAAGTCTCATGATGGACTGGATTTCAGCAACCACCAGACAGGCCTACTCTCACTGGCCTAGCAGCTGGTGTGAAGCTCGTCAAAGTCTCTGCCACAGACTTGATAAGTGTTTTCAGGCTGTCCCTCGATCTTCTGCCACAAGATCACGTAACCGCTCACACACTTTGTATAGTTCCAATAAAGTACACGACTCATGGTGCCAAGAATCTTTCAGCCGGGCCGGCAGCACATTGAGGTCAATTTGCCAGGGTACATCCATCAATTGAATCCCACTGGTTCAGCTTTCTTCCATAGGTAAGGTAGCGAAGGACCATCCCTGGATTAGTAGGTCCCAGAAACCCCTGGGCCTACTCTCAGTTGTGAGGCTTTGGGCCGCTGCCCCAGAGGCTACAAAACAGCTCACACATCCCTGAGGCCAGGAGGGCCATCAGGTCTGGATCGGCAAAATGAACCCCGCCAAACCGGCATCTGTCCATTAAGTACCCCTCCCCAGAATGCACAGCGGTTTTACCACACCCCCTGAGTTGCTTCTGGGAAAGATATACCCAATGCATCCAGCCGGCTGCCTTTCCAACCTTGACCTGTGGTAACAGCGACACCCACTGTCAAGGGGAAAATTGTGCAACCCAGCTGAACTGAAACAGAACCAACAAGTTAGCATAATTATTCTGAGCTAAATAACAGCTCAGGCAACATATAGTGCATACTCAATGGGAGAATGGCGCTACACAGAAAATTGAAAACACTTTCTTCAAGGTCCAAGCAGTATTAATGCAGAAAATTTTAGCAGAATGGTAAGTAAGTTAATTTCCAAAAAGTGCATTCACACTTGTGAATGCAACCTGTCTGAACAGCTGTGAGAATCACAGCAAGGGCTCCCAGGATTGGCTGTGAGTACACAAAGCAATGGGAGGCTGCCGACTCTCACAGCTATTTGTGCCCATTTACTTATAATTGCTCATGCAGCTGTGCAAATGTGGGGGAATTTGTAGCGCCACCTGTTGCCTGAAAATATTAAATCCCTCAAACCGATCACCCTGTGGCTTCCCCTGCAGTGCAGTCGACTTCTCCTCTTCTCCCTCCTACTCATTTTTATCTGCTGCAAGGGGAGCCATAGGGGAATCAGTTCCAGTATTTAAGCCTCCCCAACAGCTCAGATCATCTCCCCTTCTTGCCTTGTTCTCTAATTTCCATGTGTGCCCCCCCCCCCAGATCTTTCTGCTTCTCCTCCTCTCCCATCCACCAGCTGCATGGAGCTCATGGGGATTGATATTTCCCCAGGGCCCCCCAACAAGGCTGTTAATTATTATTATTTTTTATAAAATTGTAAAATACAATAAAGCAGTGGGTATAATTCTTGTGATGGCCACAAAAAACATCATAGCCGCTGCATGTGTACACCTTAAGCTGCTGCATCTGCAGCTGAAAAGAATAGTGATTGGAAAGGGTGACAAAAGAACAGCTAAACCGTAGGGTTTTACTACCCCCCAACCTCATGTGTAAAACAGGGTTAATCATAGTAGTGGGAAACGTCACACTCAAAGTTTAACCCTGAGGGTCAGTTCACACCAGATGCAGTCCAGATGCATCAAAAACGTGCATGCAAAAAAACACCTGGAATGTATCCGGATTGCGTTTCTATGGTGTGAACTGGCCCTGAAGGTATTCTTGTATGTAAGGAAAATATCCAGAACACTTTACGCTTGCAAAGCGTTCTAAATCTATTTCCTCCTCTTTTGGGAATTGTAACTCTCTCTATGCCTTGGATGGAAAGACTGGAAACGTCCTCGAAATGGACAAGATTCCAGTGTTTGGCCACATTAGTGGACTTATTACTCAATATCGTACAAATGATCGTACAGTCGATCCTTTAGTCGACGTATAGTACGACACACATATTGAACATGGCAGGCTTCACAGGTGATTACATACACTAAACATTGGGTGTTACAATCAATGAAAGATGACATTTCAAAGTTTTACCATTAGTGCTAAACTTCACGCATTTTCCTTTTTTGATGTAGCGACAATAGTCGCATCCTTTAATACCACACTTGAAATTCCCTCTAAAAGGCAGCCAATTCGGTCCCGACTGTTCATTACTAAATATAGTAGGTCAGTGGTTCTGAACCTTGTTGGAGGTACTGAACCCCACCAGTTTCATATGCGCATTCACCTAACCCTTCTTAATTGGAAAAATAAAATATGATTTTGCGTGTGATGGGCACAGTGGCTGCGTGTGATGGGCACAGTGGCGACAATTGATGGCACAGAGGCTGCATGTGATGTCATAGTGAGGCTGCAATTTTCATATATATATATATATATATATACAGTATATATATATATATATATTTTTTTTTTTCTGCTAGTCGGAGAAGGCTCATTTAAAATAACACAAAAACATATTTTTTTATCTGCCATTTTATTATAATAAAGTGCTGGTCACCTCACCTCAGTCAGCCTCCTCCCCTCCCCCCCCAATCCAGCCATTTAATTATATGCTCTTAACAGGTTTTACTTACTTTTAAACAAGTTCAGTCGTTTTTTTAGCACACTGTCTGCTAGGTTCAAATTCCACTAGTCAGGCAGGCTCCTAGAGACTAGTCCTTGCCTCTCTAGCTCGTCACAGGCAGCGCCGACACACAGCTCTCTGCGCAGCGCTCTGAGTCCCTCCCTTCCGTCTGTGAGTGGAGTGACGTCACGCCGCTGGAAGGGACCAAGAGACTCCTTCATAGGGGAGTAAACAGGCTGCAGCAGACAGGAAAGGGAGCAGTAAGGTGACGGACCCGGATGCAGGAGTGCACTCGGCACACAATTTGTACAGTGCCGCTGGCCGCGGCAGAGCTTCACCTGCTGCTGCGCCCCCCCTCCTATACGAGGTATCGCCCAGGGCACCCGTCCGCCCCTGCCTTGTACCGGCAGCCCTGTGTGACCTCCACCGAACCCCAGAGACTCACTCACCGAACCCCTGGGGTTCGATCGAACCCAGGTTAAGAACCACTGTACTAGGTGAAAGAGAGCTACCCAGTGTGGGTGCTCTTCGGGATATCGATTTGATGCCTCTGGAGAGAATTTAGCTGTAAATGGGGTCATTAAATAAAATTGGAAGGTATTTAGTGACTGTGTTTTTGATCTTACTGTACTCCGAGCTATAAGGTATAGACAAAACTGGAATATTAGTAGAAGACACAGAATGTTTTTTATTGTTTTTATTTTTGCTGTCCAAAAGTAAAATGTTTCTAGGTATTCTACTAGCCACAAGGAAATCCCTATGTACAATTTTATCAGGGTATCCCGTCTTTAAATCTTTGTGTCATGTCTATGGCTCCTTTTTCAAATATGTCCGGTGTGCTGCATAGGCGTTTCAGTCTAAGGAACTGACCATGGGGTATACCTCTGATTGTGTGTCCTGGATGCAGAAGCTTTCATCTCCAAAAATGCGTAGAATGCATGAAGGTAAAAAACCGTGTGCCTTTACAACCACTTTTACACACTTCCTGTCCTAGGGTGCAGGGCCGATCCGCCCTATAGGCTCACTATGCAAGCCACTTAGGGCCCCACAAAGCTACAGAGGGCCCCCCAAATTACTAGAGGCCCTGCCTGGTGAGAAGTCATTTTCGGCCCTCATCCCACCTCTCAACTCGCTGGCTGCATGGGAGAAGAGGTAAGAAATCAGTACCCCCCCGCTTCTCACTTTAATGTAAGATGTCTAAGATGTCATTTCCGACAGCAATCTCCCTCAACTTTAATGTGACATGTCATTTTCGGCAGACCATGCCCCCCCCCCCGCTTCTCAACTTTAATGTGACGTGTCATTTTGCTTAGGGCCCCAGGGAGGTCAGAATCAGCACTGCTAGGGTGACTACCGTACTGAGCAGCATTGTCACTCTCTAGGACAGGCAGAACTTTAGGACTACATAACACCTCCATAACTGGGTGAGGTGTTTTGTAGTTCACAGAAATAGTGGGGAACAATTCTAGCAAATACCAGTCCAGTGGCTGAAAGCACAGTATGTACGGTAGTTCTCAAGATTTCTGACTGGATGAAAAGATACTTTTTGCACTTGTCAGACAGATATAATAAACACTTTCATTTGTACATTTAACAGCACAAAAAGAAGCAAATAACATAAATGTATTGTTATGTTTTACATACACTTTAACAAGCATTTAAATCTGTATTAAACCCAAAACCAAAATCGTACGATATATTGATATATTGCAGCGTATGAATCCTTAGATATGGTGGCTGCATTAGATATCTTTTAAACCGGTGATCCACCCAGTAACACATCTCCTGTATTAGGGTGCCTACACTCTGAGTGAAAGAGCACAGAAACCCCTTTGGACAGCAGTATTGTCAATCTGGGAAGGGGGGAGTGTTAGAAGCACTTGCAGATTTAAAAACACAAACTAACTGAAACCAAAATTTAGCTAACGCTTTTTTAAGTTCCAGCGACAGTTTTGTTCAATTTGGGAGGTTTTACATATGTTAATAAAAACTGATAATTGTAAGCACCCCTGAAAATGGTTTTCCTCAATCCTCTAACTGCAACATACTGTATACAGGACAGTTTGTTGAAATAAATTAAACAGATTTACTGGCTGGATCAACAGGTGAAAATAAGAGAAAGAAGGTATTTATTTATTTTTTTAATTCCCAGAGTATAATGAAACCTGCAGACTAAAGGCCCATACACATGGTCAGACTCTTTGACTACAAACTTCAAAATGAGCAGGTTTTAAAAAAAATCCGACCGTGTGTACGCTCCATCGGAGAAACGTTTTCGGTTTTCATCGGACAAAAGTTAGCTCTGCAAACAGACAAACTTTCCGGCAACAAAAGTCCTACAGTGCAAAATCCTGTCGTGTGTACAGAAGTCCATCAGACTTTAGTCCAAAGTACAAGCACGTATGCTCAGAACCAATGTTAAAATCAGCCAACAATAGCAGAAGTTGACCAAAGGGTCACAGTAAAGAGCAGAAAAGAGCTGAAAAACCACGTGATTTTTGGGAAAGTTTGTTGGAAAAGTCCTGCCGTGTGTATGCATACCAAGTTCATGGCCAACGCCCTTCGGACAAAAATCCATGGAAAAGTTTGTTTGAAGTCCGATCGTGTGGAAAAAAGAAATGTTCCTGGACTGCCGCACTCTGATAGGCGATTTATTGAAACAAAATGAACAAAGGATAAAATCCAAAGCTGTATAACATCCATAAATTCATGCAACACTGCAATCAATGGTAGGAAGTGGACATAGGGGACAAAAAAGCTAACATGTTTCACATCATGGATAGATGCTTAGTCAAGTCCGATCGTGTGTATGAGGCTTTAGAAAGATAGAAAACGAATTGAAAATACATTAATTTGTAAAAGCTTATGAACTATTTTGATGATTGTGGTTATATATACTTTTACAGCACATAAACATGCTTGATTTTTATAATAGCAGAGGCCAGTTCACATCTCTATGTTTGCAGTAATAACATTAATATTGTTTATTTTTCGCATTCTTTTTCACGTGCTGAGGTACACTGACATACACATAAGGCATGTTAATGTGCACTTTTAACATGCATCCATGTACATTTTCTCTGTCTTTGGAAAATATCGAAATAAGGTTGAGGGAAAAAATAGGTCTTCCTGTACTAAAAATGCAGAAAACAGGTGTTAATGCATATTATTATTATGTGCTTCTGTTCAATGTACGAGCTCCTGCAATGTTTATTACTGAAGAAATGATATTATGGGAATGTTTATTTCTTCACAGCACATTCCTCTAGTTATGCTTCATAGACAACGGTTCTCACAAGGTGACCCTGTATTATAGTGTAGTATAGAACAATAATAATGCAGAAAATACACAGAAATATCTAGACTTTAAAAACACAATAGGCTGAAATAAAGAGAGGTGAATGGGTCACGTAATAATGAACAGAAGCTCTCTGTGGATTTCATTGTTCTATAGGATAATAGACAAAGGTTGAATAGATCCGAGCAGGACATTTCCACGAATCTGTGAATTGTGCCCATACCATACATGTATCTTTTGCTCAATCTGACTCTAGTATTACAAGGTTCTAATGTCTGACAGCTACTCTATATGATATTAGCCAGCACAGCAAGCCCTGCGCATTGCAGTCTACTGATAAGTTTTGACAGCTGCCCGCTGTTACCAGTACAATCAGGAACCGCAGCTGCTGCTCCTCAGACAATGAGCAATAGTTTAACTCTCTCTTGTGCTGGAATATTCCTGTCTATGACCAGCCTTTAAAATGACTGAAAAAACATACAGTATACACTTTTTTATTAACGTGTTATACTTACCTGCTCTGTGTAATGGTGTTGCACAGAGCAGTCCCAAACCTCCTCTTCTGTAGTGCCCTGCTGTTGCTCCCACTAGTGGATCCTGCTACTGTCCCTGAGCCTGTGAGATCGGCACAGCACTGAGTGGACGTAGGACTTGGGGGGGGACCAACAAGTGGATGTTTTTTTTACCTTAACCACTTAAGACCCGGACCATTATGCAGGTAAAGGACCTGGCCCCTTTTTTGCGATTCAGCACTGTGTCGCTTTAACTGACAATTGCGCGGTCGTGCGACGTGGCTCCCAAACAAAATTGGCATCCTTTTTTCCCCACAAATAGAGCTTTCTTTTGGTGGTATTTGATCCCCTCTGCGGTTTTTATTTTGTGCGCTATAAACAAAAATACAGCGACAATTTTGAGAAAAATTCAATATTTTTTACTTTTTGCTATAATAAATATTCCCAAAAAATATCTAAAAACACTTTTTTTCCTCGGTTTAGGCTGATGCGTATTCTTCTACATATTTTTGGTAAAAAAAAATCGCAATAAGAGTTTATTGATTGGTTTGCGCAAAAGTTATAGCATTTACAAAATAGGGGATAGTTTTATGGCATTTTTATCAATAATTTTTTTTTTACTAGTAATGGCGGCGATCATCGATTTTTTTCCCCTGACTGCGACATTATGGCGGACACCTCAGACAGTTTTGACACATTTTTGGGACCATTGTCATTTTCACAGCGAAAAGTGCTATAAAAATGTACTGATTACTGTGAAAATGACAATGGCAGTGAAGGGGTTAACCACTAGGGGGCGCTAAGGGGTTAAGTGTGCCCTAATGGAGTGATTCTTACTGTAGGGGGGCGTGGCTGGACGTGTGACATCACTGATCCTCGTTCCCTATAACAGGGAACAGACGATCAGTGACAAGCCATAGAGAAGAACGGGGAAGGTTTGTTTACACTCACCTCTCCCCGTTCTTCAGCTCCTATGACCCGATCGAGGGACACTGGTGGCAATCGGGGTCCGCGGGTCCCGAGGGCGCGGTCACGGAGCTTCAGACCGGGTCGTGTGTGTGCCGCGACCCACAGCTGGGCACTTAAAGGGCAACGTACCTGTACGTGCCCAGCCATGCCATTCTGCCGACATATATCGGCGTTAGGCAGTCCTCAAGTGGTTAACACATTAAGGTAAAAACAACTTCTGACTTTAGAACCACTTTAATATATTGTATATCAAAGATAAATATCAAAGATAAATGGTGCAGCTCTGCAAGCCCACAAAAACTCAAGTAGGATGACAATAAATTCAAATCACCCCCAAAACCTACCACAATACAAAACTATAATAAAAGGTGAAAACATGTCAACTTCTCAAATAAAAGGTCAGTAATAAATAAAGCCTTGCTGAGGTGCAAACACTCCTAGGCACACTGCACTACTAAATCCAATAGATTAATGAATAAGGACACTCAAATAAAGTGAAAATCTCCTAACAGAGGAAAAACCTGGTAACATCAAAATGAAATGTATGATTATCAATGCATCAATTCATAAGCACTCATGAAAGTGATAAGTAAACACACTGCTGAGGTAATACTTACAGAATGAATAAGTAAATAAATCAACACACATGCATATACATGAGCGAACACATGACCATTCACCATGAAAGCAATGTGAAGAAAATAAAAACAGTGCACACAAAATATATACAAACATGCAAAAAACAAGTTCCACTAGTGATATGGTTAAAAATAGTCAACTGGATCTTTGTATACTATGGTCCATACCCCTGGAACCTCAACTGGGCTCTCACAAGGAGTGGTTAAGTAGTAGTTCACATCATTAGCAGCATTCTGTTCCATGAATGGGGAGAGCTAGAACTGTACCTCTGGCCATCTTACTAACCACAATTCACTCGAGAGGTGGTTCCCTCCCTTTTTTAGTGTTTGCCCCAACAGAGGGCAGGACTTCCTCAAAAATCTAAGGAAAACCTGGCCAGCAGAGTTAACCCTTGCCTCCCAGGTAGTTTTACCTCAGCAGGGCAAGCTCAACTAAACAGTGCAATAATCTAACACAGAAATCTAACTATAGTGTAGACAACAACAACAAAAAAAACTGTATAATTGTAATACATTATAAACATTTAAAATCCACCTACTTACATGGTGTCTGATCAAACACCCCTACAGACTAGATGCTGCAAAGGAGGCTGCAGAAGATTCAAATTCAAAGATTAAAGGGAGTAGAAGGGGTCATTAGGTAGCATCTGATTCTGAGTTTAATGACACTGCACAGGTGGAAGTAAATATGGCATGTATAGGTTTGTGTATATGGTCAAATGTGCCAAATGACAAAACCCTACTGACTTGAAGGCAGAAAGGAAGAAAGGATGGTTGGTAAGAATGGTTTTACATTTGCCCAGCACTATTATATAAGGAGAACATTTTTTGGCCTGCAGTGAAATGCCTCGTACACACGACCGGTTTTCCTGGCAGGAAAAAACTATATTTCCGCATCTGCAACAGAAAGGATCATTCTCTTGGACTAGAGAAATGCCTTACTCTGATAGATAACTGGATGACAAACAGTTATCTCAAACTCAACGGTTTGAAAACAGAACTTCTCCTGTTTCACGCCAACCGAAAAAATCACCCTGCATCAACATGGACTCCCCCGCCCATTCTGGGTAAAACTATCACCCCTAGCACCAAAGTCAAAAGTCTCTGAGTCATTTTCGACACCTACATGACAATGGATGCACAAATAGGGTCAGTAGTCAGCGGATCGCACCATCTGCTGCGCCTACTACGCAGACTCACCCCCTTTTTCCCGAAAGAAGACATTGCAGTCGTGGTGGCAACAATCATCAATTCCAGACTTGACTATGCAAATGTCCCCTACCTAGGACTCCCCAAATACCAAATCACTCGCCTGCAAGTCGTTCAAAATACAGACGCTCGATTAGTGACCGGCAAAAAAACATGGGAATCAATCTCACCTTCACTGAGATCCCTTCATTGGTTGCCAGTAAAAGACATAATTACTTTCAAGGCACCCTGCCTAATGCATAAGTGTATTCAAGGTACCGCCCCCCCCCCAATATCTATGTGAAAAAATAAAAGCCCATAACCCCAATCGCATTCTGCGATCCACCAATCAAAACCTACTCCAGATACCCAAAGCCAGATACAAGTCCAAAGGAGATCGAAGATTTGCAGTCCAGGGACCTCGACTGTGGCACGCTCTACCAACCACCATCCGATTGGAGTTAGGCCACTTGGCCTTCAGGAGAAAGATTAAAACCCATCTCTTCTGAGGTCAAGGGGTTTCCTTACCCAGAGAATGGATACAGTGCCCAGAGGCGATTCAGTTCGCATGTGTTGCGCTACATACGTTTTTCACTCACTCACTCATACCTCACATGTGAGCTCGGCGGGACGGGGCGCATTTAAGAAATTATTTTTTTTCTTATTTATTTTTACCTTTTACTTTTAATGTAAACATCCCTTGTAATAGCAAAAAAGCATGACAGGACCTCTTAAATATGAGATCTGGGGTCAAAATGACCTCAGATCTCATATTTACACTAAAATGCAATAAAATAAAATAAAAAAAGTAAATGTCATTTGAAAAAAAAAGTCCCTTTAAGAGCATTGGGTGGAAGTGACGTTGTGATGTCGCTTCCGCCCTGCAATGATATGGAGACGGGTGGGGGCCATCTTCCCCTCACTCGTCTCCATACCTAACAGGGAGAAGAACCTCTGCCGCTACCGACGGCTCCGGTAAGCGGTGGAGGGCACTGGAAAGCGGCGGAGGGGGGGGTCCTCCCCCACCGCCGACAAACGTGATCTTGCGGCGAATCCGTGGCAGAGACCTATTTTATCTTGAAGCAGACCGCCCGCTGAAGAAGAGGCCACCCTCCTGTGTCTTCAACTTTACCTACACCTGTCTGGGGACACTAATGGGATCCTTATTTAAAGGAGATCTCATTCTCTTGTTGCCTACTGTTGCTTTGGGACACAATTCAAAGACTAATTTCCATTTGTGGATTACTGTCATCTTTAGATCTCTGAAGCCCCGTACACACGGCCGAGGAACTCGACGTGCCAAATACATCGAGTTCCTCGGCCAGTTCAGCCCTGAAGCCACCAAGGATCTCGGCGGGCCGAGTTCTCCCATAGAACAACGAGGAAATAGAGAACATGTTCTCTATTTCCTCGCCGAGGTCCTCGTCGGCTTCCTCGGCCGAAAGTGTACACACGGCCGGGTTTCTCGCCAGAATTCAGCCAGAAACTCGGTCGGAAGCTGAATTCTGTCGAGGAAACTGGTCGTGTGTACGGGGCCTTAGTCTGCAGTAATGTTTCATGCCCTGTCTGTCTGCTTATCTCTGGTCTGTGTATCAGCTTAGGGACCGCGCTCTCACATGTACATGTTTAAGTATGTTCTCTCAGTATGGCTCTACCCAAGCCTCTAACGGGAAACACTATTTAACACCATGCACTGCAAGCCAGCTTTGCCAGAGCAATAGTGCGTTTAGGCTCCCCTGTGTGTTTCTTGCCGTGTGCTTACCTTTTGACTCCGTGTACCGACTTTGGCTTGTTCTCCTGACTCCTGTTTGCTTGTTACCCAAACCTGACCTTTGGCGTGTTCTCCTGACCATCCCTATCTGCTTGTTACTCAGAATCCTGTGCATGTGTTTGGCCTGTTGGTAAGTCTTTACCTGTCAGGGCACCAAGCTAAGGATGAAGCAGTTTATTTTTGTTTACATCCTTGTCTGGTACATGCCTGCATTGTAAACTTTCTTACTTCCTACACCTAGGAGTTGTACTTCCACTGGGGTGTACATACTTTTAATGATGGCATAGCCCTGGCTGGCTATCCCTTTATGTTACTGGAGCTGCACAGCCCAGGCATCATCAGACTGTATTGCAGCCTTGCTGGACGGGAAGGACATGATTGGCTATAAGGGAGACCACGGATTTAAGGCCGCCTTTAATGACTGGGAATAAGATGTGTGCCAGATGAGGTAGGAACAGGGTGTGTGTAGGCTGCTGAGGGATTAGAGATCCCACTTGTGCAACCCCCATCTTTCCTCATGTGAAATTCAGGTGGATCATTGTTAGATATTGGATTGGCGAGCAGGCCTTTGGCCACCCTCCCGTGTTTAACTTTACACTTTTAGATTGTTGGCTGCACCTTTTAGAAGATATGCCTGGGTTTACCTGTGTATTAAATCCTGTTATATTGGTGCTGTATTAATGTGGCTTAGGCCCCGTACACACGTCCGAGAAACTCAACGAGCAAAACACATAGTTTTGTTCGTCGAGTTCCTTGTGAAGCCGCCGAGGATCTCGGCGAGCCAAGTTTCCCCATTGACTAAGGAGGAAACAGAGAACATGTTCTCTATTTGGCTCGATGAGTTCCTCATCGGTTTCCTCGGCCAAATGTGTACACACGACCGGGTTTCTCGGCAGAATACGGCTCCGATCGAGTTTCTGGCTGAATTCTGCAGAGAAACTCGGTCGTGTGTACGGGGCCTGATAGTGTCATTTTTGTCCTGCCTAGTGCATTTGGAGGAAAGCCCCTCACAGGTGGCAGAGAGAATAAACGCTCATTGTATTTTACTTTATCCTGTGGTTATACTGTTCTGCTAGCATTGTGTTACTGCATTTATTATGTTTTACCATTGCCATAATTTACCTGTAGAAGTTGTACTCATGTTAAAGTGATTGTGAAAGCAGAAGTTTTTTTTTATCTGAATGCATTCTATTTTGTTAAGATAACAAGCCTTCTGTGTGCAGCAGCCCCTCTCAGCCCCTCCAATACATATGTGAGCCCATCTCGATCCCGCAATGTTGCACAAGATACTTAGCGGTCCGGAATTCTCTCTCCCCATTGACTGAGACAGCAACAAAGCGCCATTAACTCCTGCTGCTATAAATGAAAGTCAGTGAGCCAATGAGGAGAGAGAGAGGGGGTGGAGCTGGGTCGCGGCTCTGTGTCTGAATGAACACACAGAGCTACGGCTTAGCTCAGGTGCCCCCATAGCAAGCTGCTTGCTGTGGGGGCACTCAACAGGAGGGAATGGCCAGGAGTGCTGTAGAGGGACCCGGGAAGAGGAATTTGGGCTGTTCTGTGCAAAACCAACTGCACGCAGCAGATAAGTATGACACAATTAGACTTTAGTATTACTTTAACTGGGTCCAATTATAAGGGAGATCATTGCTGGAAATTGTAGGAAAATTCACAACTTACAGCAGCTCCTTTAGGGTTTATTGCTACAGAGATTTGTTTTGTATTAAGAGAGGAACACTAGACCTGAACATAATCTTTAAAGATTAACACTCTGTTTTCAAATCATACCTACAGTATCAAACTTGTTATGTATAATGATGAGGCATAGTTGTGGAATTGTTGGGTTGCAGAATTGTATGTACTCCACCTTCTAAAAGCTTCATAATACACTGGAAATGTGTCTGTATTGTTCAGGATGTAAAAGATTTTTTTTTGTTTTGTGCATGAACTTGTCTAACATTTCCAGTAACTGCTGCAATTTTAATTCACTACTGTTTCGCCTTTGAGATACTGTATTATAAGAGCTGTCAGGGAAGCATTCCATTACCTTTTTTATTCCTCTGCGACATTAGACATAACAAGTTGAATTCCATCTCTGCAGTCATTCTCACAAAGATGCAATTTACCTAGTTTGTGCTGCAATGATACCCTAATAACTGAAAATAAAATATTTTTGAAAGTAAACTACAGATAAATACTCCATTAGAGTAGATGACTTGTTGGATGGAGAGGCTTTTAGTGTCCCTAATGACAATGTGAAAATGTAGCTATTCAGGCTATTTAGCCTTTGCATTAAGTAAATAGGTGGCGCCTTAAAAAGAAACATGCACACCATTTGAAGTATAGTTTCTTGTTAAAAGGAGACGGAGAACTCAAAGCTAATTAATGCATATTAAATAGTACATTTGAGCACTAATTTCACCAAAATTGGAATTTCAGTTTTCCATGGTTGCAGCAAAGCTGAATCACGTGTTGGCTTCTTATATAATTTGAAAAGTCAAGTGCTAAAATATCCCCACTCCAATTTACTTTTCTGCCCTAGATCCAGAATAAAGCCCCATTAGCGTGTCTCCAGTCTCAAGTTGCACAATTGCAATGCGACTTTGGAGTGCAACTTAGATGCGGCTTTCAGTGTGACTTTATTCCGACTTTACACTCAGCAGATCTAAGTTGCATCAAAAGTCGCACCAAAGTAGTGCAGGCACCTTTTCAAAGTTGCAGTGACTTTAAGTTGCACCGATCTGAACAGGTGACGTTGAAAAGAATGGGGTGTGACTTGTCATGTGACTTTGATATCCAAAGTCACATGACAAATCGCACAAGTGTGAATGAAGCCTAAAAGCTGGATTTAGTATTAAGAGGCGTTCAAGTCAAACCGTGACTTTAAATTTTACAGGAATAAAAAGAGATGCTAGCGTGATGGTACTACACACAGGCCCAGATTCTCAAAGGGCTTACGACGGCGCAACGCCATGTACGCCGTCGTAAGTCTTAATCTGGGCCGTCGTATTTATGCGACTGATTCTTAGAATCAGTTACGCATAGATATCCATTAGATCCGACAGGTGTAAGGCTCTTACGCCGTCGGATCTTAAATGCATTTTTTTTTGTCCGCTAGGTGTCGCCTCCGTCGTTTTCCCTGTCGAGTATGCAAATTAGCTAGATACGCAAATTCCCGAACGTACGCGCAGCCGACGCAGTAAAGTTACAACGTTTACGTTAGGTTTTTCCGGCATAAAGTTGCCCCTGCTATATGAGGGGCAACCAATGTTAAGTATGGCCGTCGTTCCCGCGTCGAAATTTATAAATTTAGGTTGTTTGTGTAAGTCGTCCGTGAATGGGGCTGGACGTCGAAACCAATGACGTCCTTGCGACGTCATTTGGAGCAATGCACCCTGGGATATTTTACGGACGGCGCATGCGCAGTACGTTCGGTGCGGGAACGCGCTTAATTTAAATGCTACATGCCCCCTACCCGCCTAATTTGAATTGGATAATCGTGGAATAACTTGTCGTGAAATTGCAAAAAAAAAAAAAAGTTCCTCGGAGGTCAGCATTTCAGCCCTGATGACGAAGTGAAGCAGACTGTTCTAGAATGGTTCAGGTGTACTGACAAATCTTTCCAGGCCAAAGCTTTCCAGGCTTTAGTTAAACGCTGGGATAAGTGTATAAATGTAGCAGGGGAGTATGTCGACTCCTTGAAATTTGTTTTCAAAAAATTAAATGTCCTGGTTTGACTTGAACGTCCCTTGTGTAGAATATAGAAATAATACGCAGAGAAGAATCACACAAGCATGACAGCATACACACACATCGTTTTCCCTTATCTTGCCAGGTTTATCTGACCAGCCATGCAGGTTCAGCCTCTCCTGTGGCAATGTTCCTTCTGTACAGCCTGTAAATCTCCTATATAAAGGAAGTCCCCCCCCCCCCCTTCATTTCCAGGATACTAGGGTTGTAGGATGCTGGTCTCCAGGGATTATGCAAGTTATTGATTGGATGGAGCTCCAGAATGTCTGATTACACATTGGGGGTTATTTACTAAAAGCAAATCCACTTTGCTACAAGTGCAAACTACAAGTGCAAAGTGCACTTGAAATTTCACTGAAAGTGCACTTGGAAGTGCACTCGCTGTAGATCCGAGGGGGACATGCAAGGAAAATAAAAAACAGCATTTTAGTTTGCACATTGTGCAAAGATTCCCCTCATTTCAGATCTTCCCCTCAGATCTACAACGACTGCACTTCCAAGTGCACTTTGCACTTGTAGTTTGCACTTGTAGAGCAAAGTGGATTTGCCTTTTGTAAATAACCCCTATTGTGACTACACTCATTGAACTGTGGCACCTTGGCTGTTTTATTAATTTAAGCTGTCATTTCAATTTTTTTTTTTTTATGCTAAAACGCTGTAAGGGTGTCTCAGTGTGAAAGGGGTCTTAGTGTCTAATGGCATTTCTCTCATTCGCTTTAGCATGCGATTCCTCTCCCCTCACTTCAGTATCCCCTATTGGTTCGGTTGTTGCATTGGAGGCCCTTGTTGTTTAGTATACATCGTTGTGTGTATGATCTCCAGGCAAATGGCGGCTTCATTCATTATCATAGAGGACCACAATAATATGGCCACTATGATTCTCAATGGGAGGCTTCTAGAAAATGGCCGACGACCGTCCTGTCACTGGAGACTATTTAAGTACATTCACTTTTACCTTGTGTTTTCCCCTGATGAAGTCACGTGATGTGACGATACGTAGGGATTGGAGCACTGGGTATACAGACAGAGTCTGAAGTTTTAATACGAGTTCGGCGCTTGTGGATGTTTTATTCTACTTCACTACGTAAATGTGAATTTTTTATCTGTTTTTTATTAAATGTATCCATTATATGGAGTCACGCTATGGTCTCTTTTTCGCTCTTCCTAATGCTCCTATGATACATTGAACCTTGCCATTTGGATGTATGAGTATCAGATCACACTCTCACTTGTATAGCTGACACTCTGAGGGGGATAAAAGTTCGGCATTCGTGGATTCATGCCCGCTGTCCTTTCATTCATGTGAGTGCATTTTCTCAAATCTTTACCTGTTCGAGGTACCCTCACAGTGTCATGCTATATGCATTGCATATATCTTCTCTTTTCCATGACACACATTGGCCGCTAAGAGCTGTCTTAGGAGTCAGGAGGAGGTGTTTTATCAGCCCACTCATCCAGCTGTGTAAGGTGAGCTGCTAGCACACTCAGGCCCCGTACACACGACCAGTTTCCTCGGCAGAATTCAGCTTCCGACCGAGTTTCTGGCTGAATTCTGCCGAGAAACCCGGCCGTGTGTACACTTTCGGCCGAGGAAGCCGACGAGGACCTCGGCGAGGAAATAGAGAACATGTTCTCTATTTCCTCGTTGTTCTATGGGAGCTCTCGGCCCGCCGAGCTCCTCGGCGGCTTCAGGGCTGAACTGGCCGAGGAACTCGATGTGTTTGGCACGTCGAGTTCCTCGGCCGTGTGTACGGGGCCTCAGAGTTGTCATCACTGAAGATTTCATTTGTGCTTGTTGCATTTTGGGTGGAGGTGTTTCATCTAGACACTGTTCTGTGGAGGAATTACTGGACTGCTAGATCTGAACCATATTTATGGACAGGACTTTATCACATTTTTTTGATAGTTTGCACTTTTTCCCACTTATTTTATGCTAGTTTTGGTGTGTGTATATGTAGTAGCCATTTTACTATGTATTTTCACTGTTAAATCTTTACAGGATTATAGGTGTTTATTCACTTTCATCTGTATTGTTCATTGTAGTATCATCAGATACCCTTTTTTTTTTCACTGGTTAGTTCACCCACGATCCCTTTACTTCGCATTCCCTTTTCACTTCCCCTTCCCATTCCCTCCCCTACAGCGCAGCTACCATACTTCACATTATTATCACTTTTTCTGTTAGGATCAGATCCACAGGTGCTGCTGCAGTCCCCCCCCCCCCCAGTCCATCAGACAGTGCCGGAGTTCTCTATTTCTATATTTTTGACTTAGTACTCCATTTTAAATACATATTTTGCAGACTTTTATTGCATTAGTATAAACTTTTTTCTTATTGTTGGGGCATGGAAGGTTTTTGAAGAATTTACAAGGCTAAGAAGATCAATAACTATCTTCAGAGCTTGATGAGAATCAGTATCAAATTATTTTGAGAGCTACTTATCTTCAATTAATGCCTTGTACACACGATCAGAATTTCCGATGGAAAAATTCAGACAGACTTTGTGTATGCCCCATCGGAGAAATTCCATCGGAAATTCCGATGAATTCCATCGGAGATTACATAGAGAACATGTTCTCTTTTCCTTCGATGAAATTCTGTCGGAATTCCGATGTAAATTTGGTCAGACAAAGGTCAGATCATGTGTACAGGGCATAAGTGTATGACCTTTCCTACTGAGTTCATGATAATCAGTAAAATGGCAGATTATTATGTTTTCTCATCTTCTGTTGACCAAAATACTTTATGTACTCACAATTGCATATTGTGCATAACAAGGACATGTCAATAACTCATATTTTCCCCTCCTAATTACTTTACCTTTTTTATTACTTTTATACCCCTCATGAACCCAACAAATTTTTACATGTCCACTATGGGCCTGTTTATTGAATAATAACTTGCTACTATCACTCTGACATTAAAATTACGTTTCTTGTACAAATTTTGGAAATGTTATTTGCAAACCGTAAAAACATGTTCTGCAATTTTGCACATTTTTGTTATGCAATGCTAAAATAATGACAAACAAAAGCAATGGAAATGAAAATTACAAAATATTGTACACATTAATAAAAGAAAAAAGATCAGCAGACAAATAATTCAAAGTAAGCAGATAAGGGGAGTAAGGAGTTAAACTAGGTATACATTGTAAATATTTTGCTCAACATTTTTTAATGTAAGAATTGATTGCTATTTTGTGTAATTGCTGGTGGGGTCAAGTCAGTGTTCGTTTTTGACTGCAGTGATGAGAAAATTTGGAGGAACAAGATAGAATTTTTTTTCTCCAATTTGCAAATTTCTAACAGTGTATGTGTATGAATATTGGAAGCAAAGGAAATCTCGAACCACTTTTAAGCGGCTGCTTATTGTGTATCTAGGTGTCTCTTTACCTGTACATCATTAACCTCAACTGCCTACTCCTGTGCGCTGAGCAGTGCTACACCATTGGGAAGGGCGGAGTTAAGCACTTTTTCACACACTTTGAAATTACATTTGAATGTTCTGTGTATTTTAATACAATTTCAACAAAGGGCTGATTAGGATTAACTGGGAGTAAAATAAAAATTAATTTTACCTTGAAAGTTTCTTTTAAATAAAGTCACCCTGGTTCACACTAGTCTGACTTCTGATGCAAATTGAGTCATACAGAATCTCATGACATTGGAAATCACATTGTTTTTAATGGTGTCCATCTTAATCAATGCGACTCAGCATGGTGCGATTTTGGAAAAAGTTCCTGCACTTCTTTGGTGCAACAGTTTCAGCCCTATAGACTTCTATGTTAACCCACAGAAACCAAAAGAAGAAAAAAGGAGAGGCGAGAGAAGGAAGAATGGGTAGATTCTGTGCTGATCTGAGATAGGGGAGAGGGCCCACTGCCACCTCCCTTGCTTAGCATGATGTGATGTAACAAAGAGAAAAGTGCAACATTACAGGATGCACTTAATACCAAGGCGATGATCAACCCAGGTCAACCCAGGTCATGGGCAAAGCCTTAGCTGTCACAAGGAGGCAGCATATTATGTTTGTACTCATCCATAGATTTATAATGACACCACCCACGTCTTGGTAAAGGACGACATTCTGTCTTGTGCTGTATAAATCAGTTCTTTCATCTCCTTGATTTTGTTCAGACAGTTGAACCTTTCCCTTAGGCCAGGCGGATGTTTTCCAGTCATTGCAATTGAATACATAAGCAATAATCATGTGCAGCAGTAAGGATTAGGGATGAGCTTCGAGTTCGAGTCAAACTCATGTTCGAACAGCGAAAAATTTGGGGTGTTCCGTGGCTTTTCGAATTTGCCGCGAACACCCCAAATTTTTCGCTGTTCGAACATGAGTTTGACTCGAACTCGAAGCTCATCCCTAATCCTGTAAAAGTCTATGGGAGAAATCTAAAGTGCTAATTTTAAAGGCTTAGATGCAAGATATTGTCATAAAAAGTGTTTGGGGACCTGGGTCCTGCCCCAGGGGACCAATGCAAAAAAAGTTTTAAAAACTGATTTTTTTTCGGGAGCAGTAATTTTAATAATGCTTAAAATGAAACAATAAAAGTGAAATATTTCTTTACATTTCGTACCTAGGGGGGTGTATAGTATGCCTGTAAAGCAGCGCATGTTTCCCATGCTTAGAACTGTCCCTGCACAAAGTGTCATTTCTGAAGGAAAAAAAAGTAATTTAAAACCACTCGCGGCTATAATGAATTGTCGACTCCCGGCAATACAGAGAAAAGTCATTCATAATAAATAAATAAAAAAACTCATGGGGGTCCCCCCAAATTCAATTACCAGGCCCTTCAGGTCTGGTATGGATTTTAAGGGGAACTCCACCCCAAATGTAAAAAAAAATGGCATGGAGTTCCCCCCAAAAATCCATACCAGACCCTTTATCCGAGCACGGAACCTAGCAGGTCGCAGAAAAAGAGGAGGGGACGAGAGAGCGCCCTCCCTCCTGAACCGTAGGCCACATGCCCTCAACATTGGGAGGATGCTTTTTGGGTCTGTGACCCCTCAAAGCACCATTTTGGGCCTCATCCCCACAACCCTTTCCCAGTGGTTGTGGGGGTCTGCGGGCGGGGGGCTTATCAGAATCTGGAAGACCCCTTTAACAAAGGGGACCCCCAGATCCCGGCCCCCCCATGTGAATTGATAATGGGGTACATTGTACCCCTACCATTGCACAAAGAAAGTGTAACAATTAAAAAAAAAAACACAGACACCATTGGGAAAGTCCTTTATTAAAAAAAAAAATAAGAAATTCCAGCGGTGGTAATCCACTCTCGGTCTCCGCTCCAACGCTGTTGGTATCCTGCGATGGGTGATCTCCTCTCCAGGGTCCAGCGATTAGAAGACCTCCTCTTTATCCAGGTCCACCAGGATCCAGCGATGAGATGTCCGCACTCCGCAGCGCATCACCTGTCTCTACCGGAGACGCCCGGGAATGACGTGGCTTCAGCCAGTGACAGTTCTTATGTAGGTGAGGAAGGGGCCACCCAATATGTGACCCCCTCCCCCTCTGACACAAGGGAAAACCCAGGCTTTCCCAGTGACTTGCGGGTGACCCTGCCCCCTCTGATGTAACGCAGGTTTGCCGTGTCCCCAGGTACGAAATTTAAAGGAATATTTCACTTTTATTGTTTCACTTTAAAGCAGAGGTTCCACCGATTTTATTTATTTTTTTAAAAGCCAGCAGCTACAAATACGGCAACTGCTGACTTTTAAAAAATGGACACTTACCTATCCAGCGCGCCCGCAATGTCAGCAGCCGAGGCTGAGCAATCGTTCGGTCCTCGGCTGCTTCCGCCACAATCCTCGGTGAGGGAATCAGGAAGTGAAGCCTTGCGGCTTCACTGTCCAATTCCCTACTGCGCATGTGCGAGGATTGTGGCGCGCCGTCACTGGTCCCCACTCTCTCCTGGGAACAGTGTTTCCCAGAAGACGGGGGGGGGGGGTGACGTAACAAGGTATCTGCACCCCCCTCCCCCCTGAAAGGTGCCAAATGTGACACTGGAGGGGGGGATCCAAAATGCGGAGGTTCACTTTTTGTGTGAACCTCCGCTTTAAGCATTATTAAAATCACTGCTCCCAATAAAACAGCTGTTTTTAAAACTTTTTTTGCATTGATACATGTCCACTGGGGCAGGACCCGGGTCCCCAAACACTTTTTAGGACAATAATTTGCATATTAGCCTTTAAAATTAGCACTTAAGATTTTTAAACGTTCAAGTCCCATAGACTTTACCAGGGTTCTAAAGTTCACACAATGTTCAGATGATTTCCCTGGTAGTCCATTAGTAGAGATAGCATGCGGTCATAATTGCCTCCCCTCAGTATGTGGTTGGCATATCTGCATTAAATAGAATGGTTCTTCTACTCTCACACAGATTACGGTACATTCTTTCTGCAACCCCCGTTTTGTTCTGGGTTGTATGGTACAGTAGTTTGAAATATTATTCCATGCTTTCTGAGAATCGCTTGTTTGTTATCACCTGTATATTCAGTTCCATGCGCAATACACTTGGCATTATGCCAAATTTGTTGCTTACTTGAGCAAATACTATTCAAGTTTCCTTGCTACGTCACTTTTGTTGTTTAACAAACATAGTATGCCTGGAGTAATCATCTATAAGTGAGAACATACCTCTTCTTTCCTGGAGTAAATTTTTCCATTGTCTGCAAAGATCTGAATGTTAAGTCTAATGCCGCGTACACACCATCACTTTATGTGATGGAAAAAAACAACGTTTTTAAAAACGTCACTTTAAATGACCGTGTGTGGGGGAAAACGTCATTTTATGTCTTGTGAAAAACGACAAAAAAAAAATTGAAGCATGCTTCAATTTTATGTGTCGTTTTTTACTTCACAGAAATTGACCGTGTGTAGCAAAAAACAACGTTTAAAACAACGTTTTTACACCCGCGCATGCCCAGAAGCTAGTTATGAAGCGAGCTTCACTGGAAAAAAGTGGTGAACGTAACCTCGCTTTGCTAGAGCATTGTGAAAAAACGATGGTGTGTAGGCAACTTCGTCTTTGAAAATTGAAGTTTCAAAAACGTCGTTTTTTACTTTTTTCGTTTTTTTTCCTGACATAAAGTGATGGTGTGTATACGGCATTAAGGTTTATTATCTGTCCTGATATTCTGCATGGGAAAGGCTTTTCTTGTAATTTTACTTTGATACAGCTGGTGCATTTCATTGTTTGATTACATGGACTAATTTTTTTCCACTTGCATAGTCATTCTCACTGAATTTCTTCATTATGTCAGGACTTCAGTGCCCAAGTAATCTGTTTGAATACAATGTTTTTCCTGCTTGGCAGTATTAACCACCTTGTTGCAGTTCAACTGATACAGTTGATCTGTAATTTTAGCCTTTGAATGTAAGATATCACCTTTTGTGGTGGCCCAACTGTCATCTTGGAAGGTCACTACATTGCATTGTTTTGTGAGCTTCTTCACTGACAAAAGATTTGTTTCAAGAGCAGGGGTATAGAGGACATTTTTAAAAGGTATCTTTGTGGTGACAGTCTAGGAAACTGTACAGTAAAGAAACCCATCTCCCATTCCTTCTGATACCATTATTTGCCCATGAGCTGTGGTGATTTTTTACTGTTTTTCTCTGGCTAAGGTGAATAAATATATAATATTTTGTCACGTGACTCATAGCTCCTGAATCAACACACCATGACTGCAAAGATGAGGTGAACATTTTGGATTGAAAAACATATTCGTTATCTGAAGAAAAATCTGTTTCTTTCTTCACACAAAACATTCACGTATTTCTTGTTACAGGTTTTTATTGCTGTTTCATCTTTAACTACTTGCCGACCACCTTCTGCAGTTATACGGCGGCAGGTCGGCCCTGCTGCGCGAGATCACGTAGCTATACGTCATCTCGCTATGCAGCCAATAGGGGCGCGTGCGCACCCCCCGCTCGCCCCTGGTCCCAAAGTGTGTGCCCGCCACACGCGATCGCTTTTTGTAGACACTATAACTTTTGCGCAAACCAATCAATAAACGCTTATTGTGATTTTTTTTACAAAAAATATGTAGAAGAGGTGGCTTGCGCGCGCACGTGAATGGACGCCTGAGCTGTGAGCTCCGCAAACCGGACCGGACAACTAGCGAATAACGGGTGCACACGCCGCTCTAACCGACACCACGGACACCACCCCAGCTCCCCCGGGTCCCGCAGACACGATGCCCCGCAAGAGGCCGCAGGATCGCGGCCCAAAGAAGCTGGAGACCTTCTCCTTCCAGCCCCGCCGGAAAAACCAAGATGGCGCTGACGGAGGTACAGCGAGGCAGATGCTGGACTACACAGATCTCCCCACAGCACAGCCACAAGCTTCGAAATTACCCCAGCACGCCTTCCCACCTGACACATCACCTGCTACCCCAGGGATGCAGAGCCCGGCGAAATCCAGGATGAGGATGGACCACCACGAGCAGGCCGCGGTCACAGTGAGTACAGGCCTGCATAATGACTCTGCCATATCAGCCTTACAGTCCTCCATTGCCCAATTCCCAACCAGTCCTAGACACTACAATGAAGGACATGTTGATGACCTTGCAGTCCTCCCTCATGACTAATCTGTCATCTCTGATCAACACATTTTCTTTAGAGATGAAACACATGGACAATAGAATGCAGTTCATAGAACACAAAATGGCGGATTGTACTGACACAGTAAACGAATTAGTAGATGCTTATGCTGAGCAAAAGGAGGACACATCCTGGATCAAAGCGAAACTCGCGGACCTCGAGGACAGATCCAGGCGCAATAATCTTAAGATCCGTGGGGTCCCAGAGTCAGTCCAACCAAAAGAGTTGCATGCCTATGCTACTGCACTGTTCTCTAACATGCTTCCCGAGCTCACCCCTATTGAACTCACTGTTGACAGGATCCATAGAATCCCTAAACCCCGCCATCTTGAGGCCGATGTCCCACGAGACGTTCTGCTAAGGGTTCATTTTTACCAGGCGAAAGAGCAGATACTACTGAAAGCAAGGGAAATGTCCCCGCTCCCAGAGCCTTATGCAAACATTCAGCTGTACGCAGACCTATCGCAGTACACACTCCAGATGAGAAGACAGCTCAAAACCATCACAAAGGCCTTCCACAATCACAAGATCATATACAAATGGCGACATCCGGCGACCATCTTGGTCACACATAACGGCATACCCCATGCTATCTCTACCATGGAAGGGGGCTTGAAGCTCCTGCACTCCTGGGGCATTCTACCAGAAACCTCCCGCAACGCACCAGATCATAACGGGCTACCTAACCCATTCACCTTTGGAACTGATAAGGGGAAACTCAAAACGCATCACCCAAGACAACCACGCTGAGCAACAGTACCGTCCGGTTCGGTCATGCGACCACCACCTGCTCACCAGACTCTCCCCCATACTTAGTCAGCCGCTCTCAAAGAGCAGTTTGTAGCTGACACCTGCTGGTCCCCTTAATAAGGGAACACTTCTCAGCTTGTTCTACACTGTTGGTACCTTCATTGGTACTCGTTCTCACGTTTAAATATCTCTTGTTTGTTTCTGTTTCGAGATTACCCACCTGTGTTTGACTCTCCCACCAGTGGAACTGTGCTTCCCTCATTTGCACCAACGGCACGAACTGCTCCCATCGAACCACTGAGGGAACCCACATCTACCACTCTTTTCCAAACTCCGGCACATAGAAAAGATCCGGATACCTGCCCGAAGAGCCGACTCACCTCTCCGGCACCCCCGCCCATCTTCCTACCTACCGCAGAGAACTGTAAGTAAGTTTTGTATTACCACACCACCACACACAAAGGTCATGGGTATTAAAATACTCTCCCTTAATGCCAAGGGCCTAAACCACCCAGCAAAAAGGACATCTTTGTGGTCATCAGCTCTTGCCCACAATTGTGACGTATTATGCGTCCAGGAGACCCACTTTGCCCAGAACGCTGCCCCTAAATGCTCCCACAAACAGTTCCCACATGTGTTCCAAGCCCAATTCACCAAGAAACAGCGTGGAGTGATGATAGCCATCAGAGACTCTGTCACCTTTCTCCTGCACCAATGTGTAACTGACCCGGAAGGCCGTTACATCTTTCTAGACTGTGAAATCAACAAAGTGCACTACACTTTAGTGTCTATCTACGCACCGAACCAAGGCCAAATGTCGTTTCTTAGGAAAAGAATAAAAGCAATCCAAAAATTCCAAACAGGACACCTGCTTATCTGCGGGGATTTCAATAAGGTACCCAATAACACAATGGACTCCACCGCTGCTCCACCACGCTGTACTTCCTCTTTGGACTCATTTATTTCTTCTCATAACATGTATGATGTGTGGAGGTGTTGTCACGCGAGCGAGAGGGACTTCACGTTCCTGTCGCCCCGTCACAACACCTACTCAAGGATAGACCTGTTTTTAGCGGATAGCTGGATATTGCAAAGGGTAGTAGATGCGGAAATACACACCACCACCTGGTCAGATCATGCCCCCATAAGTCTCACTCTCTCTGACGACTCCTCCCACTCCACTCCCTACATATGGAGGGTCAACAACTACCTCCTTAACACCCCCAGCTACTCAGACACCATTAAACAAAAATTAGAAGAGTACTTTGAACTCAACCAGGCCTCTGTCTCTGACCCGGTGGTGGTGTGGACTGCCCACAAGGCAGTGATCCGGGGGGTCTTCATCCAAATGGGAGCCAGGGCAAAGAAAAATAGAACCAAACGGATAGACGACCTCACACAGACCCTGACTGCAACGGAAGCCCTTAACAAATCCAATCCCTCCCCTGACTTACAGGCAAAGATCTTTACCTTACGACACGACCTACGGGCGATACTTCTCGAAAAACACCAAAAGACATATAAAATATTCAAAGCACAATCCTACTCCACAGGGAACAAAGCCAGCAAAGCAATGTCCCTCAGAATCAAAGGGCATAGGACCAAGACGAAAATCCCCTACTTACTCCATCCCCTCTCAGGAGAAAAACTTCTTAAACCCCAACTGATTGCGAATGCATTTAGTACCTACTATGAGGGCTTATATAACCTTAAAAATGATACTTCTACCGTCCAACCCTCCCCCACCATGATCCGACAGTTCCTGGATAGTGTAAATCTACCATCAGTTACCCCTACACAGCTGACCACGCTAAACAGCCCCTTCACAACTGAAGAAATCTTTAGGGTAATCAACGAACTCCCATCCTCCAAATCCCCGGGCCCAGATGGGTTCACAGGGGAATATTATCACAAATTCCAACACATCCTAGCCCCCACAATGCAGCACATGTTCAATAGAGCTGCTGGAGAGGCCTCGTTCCCGGCAGAAATGCTTGCAGCCACAGTAGTGACCCTACCCAAACCGGGTAAAGACCCCGTCTCCCCAAAAAACTTCCGCCCCATCTCTCTACTAAATGTGGACCTAAAAATATTTGCTAAACTGATTGCTAAAAGACTGGAAAACATTCTCCCCTTGCTCATTTCCCCTGACCAATCAGGATTCACCAAAGGGCGTCAAGCATCTGACGCCACTCGGCGAATGATAAACATAATACACCATGTTGAGACCACTAGAACGCCTTCTCTGCTCCTTTCCCTGGATGCAGAGAAGGCGTTCGACAGGGTCCATTGGGGATACGTATCAGCAACGCTGACCAAATTTGGCCTGGTGGGCGGCATCCACGACGCCATTATGGCTCTTTACTCCAACCCCTCAGCTCGTGTGCTCTCGGCGGATGCTCTCTCCACACCTTTCCAGATCACCAATGGAACGAGACAGGGATGCCCCCTATCACCCCTAATATTTAACCTTGTAATGGAACCCCTAGCAGAAACTATACGATCAAATAAAAACATTTCAGGAGTGAAAATTGCAGAATTAGAACACAAAATCAGTCTATTTGCGGACGATGTGATCCTTTCAGTCACAGACCCTGAACGCTCCCTCCCCGAGATCCAGAGGATGCTAGCCTGGTTTAGCGATGTTTCCTTCTACAAAGCGAACGAAACCAAATCTTACATGCTTGATCTAGGAATAGAAAAATCTTCTAAGAACCACATAACCAGCAATTTTCCGTATGTCTGGGCCAAAGATAGCATTACATATCTAGGGATTCAGCTCACTCCCTCTACTAAGGCATTATTCGCCAACAATTTTCTACCGATTAGATCCAAATGGCAGACGGATCTCTCCAGGCTGGCATCCTTTGAGCTCTCATGGTCGGGCCGCTTGGCGGCATTTAAAATGTTCTACCTTCCGCAAATACTATATCTGTTCAGGACACTTCCCATTCCCATACCCCGTAAATACTTTACATCATTGCAATCGATACTGTCTAAATGTATATGGAAAAACAAGAAAGCTAGGTGCAGTCATGCCCGAATGGTGAAACACCGCTCGGCAGGCGGCATGGGTTATGTCGACTTCAGAGACTACTATATAGCATCTGTGTTAACGCAAACTAAAGAATGGCTAGCACCCGGCCCTCCCTCCACACTATGGGGTAAAATAGAAGAAGCCTCGGTTCCGCATCATAGCCTACCAGCATGGCTATTTGCCACTGCACTGGGGGCGAAACCCCCTCCCCTTATGTCCCCTACCGTCTACGCGACCCTATCGACTTGGTACCAACTCACACGCTCACTTACGGCCCAAGATATACGATCCACACTACCTATCCCAGTAGATACACTACAGATATTTATGGTGTCCACATCCTACTCTCGCTGGAAGGCACTGGGGATAACACACATCTCCGATCTGATAACAGGTAACGACCCGAAGCCCTTCCCAGTCCTTCAAACACAATTCCACATCCCAGACTCTGACCTGTTCCTCTATCTTCGTACCCGACACTGTCTCCTCTCATTAGCTACGTGGACCTGTTCTCTCCCTCAAAAAGCGTGGATCTATTACAGATCCCCTACGGCCCACAATAAGGGGATCTCAACCTTTTACACTCTGCTTGGCTCCAAAACCACATTCACCAGCTGCAATGCATTGATTAAATGGGAAAAAGACCTAGGACAAGAATTCTCCTTGGCACAATGGGAAAAAGCAGGCCAATCTACGTACAAAGCCACGTGCTGTTCCACCCTGTGGGAACTGGCATTCAAACTGACCTATCGCTGGTATATTACACCAGACAGACTCTCCAAATTTGACCCCACGCTTGACAATACATGTTGGAGGAACTGCGGCTCGAAAGGTGATCTACTACATACGCTCTGGGGCTGTCCGAAACTAGACCACTATTGGACCTTAGTATTTAAACTTCTCAAGGACGTCACAAAGGTGTCTATGGACAGACAACCGGCCGTGGCGCTTCTCTCACTGACTATAGACCGCGTTCCTGCCCCATCGAGGATGATCACAATGCATATCCTCTTAGCGGCACGCCTTAACATCACCAGGAAATGGAAAGATCCAGATCCTCCCACGCTCAAAGACGTGGTACACACCACGCATACCCACTTTATATATGAAACCACTCTAGCACTCCGCCACGGTAATAAAACACAAAACCTCAAGAAATGGCAGCTATGGACTGACTGGGTAGGATCATCGGGATTAAATGATACACTCTCTTCCCCTCTTTGACTAACCAGACGTAGTGACTTGCCACACAGTGATGGGTAATACTCTTAGTTCCCCCGGGAGGGGGGGGGGCCCTCACCGGGACACAGTATGGTTCCCGGAAGGGGTGTCCCGGGAGGGGACCCGCCCTACCCTTCGACAAAACTCCTGCATTGACTGTTTAATGCATTGTATGTTTGTTTAAGATGTTGAAAGTTCGACCCACGGACGCAGGGCGAAAAGAAAACTTGCCCTATTTTGTATGATTACTACATGTATGTTATCTCATGTGCTTCTTGACAATGACCACAACGGATGGAGGTACTATGTGTTCTACTATTGAAAGCTCTTAATGTTCCTCCTCTGTAAGGAAAATATGTAAAAACTGTATTGCACATGCACTGTTGAAATGTATGACAATTCTATTACCAATAAAAAACTATTGAGATAAAAAAAAAAAAAAAAATATGTAGAAGAATACGTATCGGCCTAAACTGAGGAAAATTTTTTTTTTTTTATATATTTTTGGAGATATTTATTACAGCAGAAAGAAAAAAATATTCATTTTTTTTTCAAAATTGTCGTTCTATTTTTGTTTATAGCGCAAGAAATAAAAATGCAAAGGTGATCAAATACCACCAAAAGAAAGCTCTATTTGTGGGAAAAAAGGACACCAATTTTGTTTGGGAGCCACGTCGCAGGACCGTGCAATTGTCAGTTAAAGCGACGCAGTGCCGAATCTCAAAAAGTGGCCCGGTCATTGACCAGCAATATGGTCCGGGGCTGAAGTGGTTAAAGCAGACCCTACGGCAGAAGCACTGTCACTATTAATGCTTTCTGTTTTACACTTATGTTCACCCACAAGTTTGGCCTTAACATATTTCAATGTCAGTTCATCATCTGGACGTGCATCAAGTGCTGTGACAAGTGTTAAATAACTTTCTGGTAAGCCACTTAGTAATATTGCTGAGACATGAAAATCTTCTTTTCCTATACAGTACCTCTCAGGCCTTCAAATATTTCCAAGGTGTGCATTATGTAATCCTGTATATTCTGGCCTTTCATCAGCTTGGTTTGGTATAACTTTCTAATCAAATACAGTTTATTGCTGAGATCAACTCTTTCATGCACCTTTTGTAATCCTTCCCACATTTTTTTATAGCAATTTCACACTTACATATACAGTATGCATGCTTTGATCATCTTCCATGCTAAGAGAGATTGTGCTCTGAGATTTTTGGTCTTTCTCTATTGACTCATCTGAAGGGTGTTTTGGCCTGACTTAATTTTTACATTTCCATGTACCTTCTATTATTAGCAGCATTAGACTGATAGTTCTGGATTGTCAGATTTGCTAATTAAAGCTTTGTTGCAGCTATGTCACTGACCATTTTATTTTATTCTGTTGCAATCTTCTTTCTGTTGCTGTATCTTGCACTTATTTGTGGTAGCTGGCTATGACTGGGTTCTCAGCTTTTCTCTGTGTGGGTGTCTGGGATATGCCTGGGCCCATAATCGATTAGAAATTCTGTATATAGCCCTACAGAACAGACAGACAGTGCACAGTCCACATGGGCTTTGCTGCTTAACTGCAGATAGGAAACAAGTTTTATTACACAGAAAAGATATAGAGCATACTATAGATGCAGCTACAAACTTATAAACACTGCAATCTACTGGATGAAGAATATACAGTATCTCTACTAAAGACTGATGCTGAATGATGCGCTACTGATGCTGTAAAAAAAGAACCTCATCTTCCGATAGTCTGTCCTTTTTGCTGTATTCACAGATACTCATTGATAAACTACTGCTGCTGGTGCAGCCTCTGCACCATGGTCAACATTGAGTCTCTGTCAGGAACCATGAATCAGACTTAGACAGAAATGCAGTAAAAATAACACCTTTTAATGTAATGGTAAAAATGGTACAGATCAGTAAATGTAGTCAAAACATAGCCAGGGATTGGAAGTCAAAGCAGATAGTCAAACAAGCCAGTAAATTAGGAAACCAGAGATCAGTATAGTCGGAGGCAGCAGAACGGGATAAGGAACTAGAAGGGATGTCAGCCAGGAAAAGTCTTCAACAGGAACACAACAAACAATCTCCAGGTATGTTTGACCAAGGCCAAGGCAGGAAAGGAATGAACAAGGCAGTTTAAATAGCCAAAAGGGGCTGTCTGTAGGTGGGACTGACGAGCAGGTAATGATAAACAGGTGAACCACTGGAGGATCAATGATTGCTGACAATTATCCAGCAGCTGAGCAGCCTGAGCTCAGACAAGGGATCTGCAAATAGCCCAGCCCTCATGCCGCGTACACACGATCATTTTTCAGCATGAAAGAAAACGTCGTTTTTCAGCATGTCCAAAAAACGAAATTTTTCCAACTTCATCATTAAAAACGACATTGCCCACACACCATCATTTAAAAAAAATTATGAACAAAGCGCAGTGACGTACAATGGCACTCTAAAGAGGAAGTTCTATTTGCCTTTGGGCTGCTTTAGCTGATTCCTTGTTAGTAAAAGACGATTCATGCTTTTTTGTCTGTATGCGTGGGTTTAAAACGTTGTGTACGCGGCATCACAGTCCCAGCATGTGTGTGTGTGTGGGGGGGGGGGGGGCTAACATGAATCAGGCAATTGGCAGACAGCTTGTGTTGGTGCTGTATTTTAGTATATTAACTCTACAGAGTTTCACAGGGTTCTTTTCAGCTCTCAGGTTAGCTTCCTGTGTCCTTAAGCCCAAGCTCCATCTTTGTTCTTTCCCCTGACATAAGGTAAGAAGTGAGGGAAAATATACCTTCCTTTTACAATTTCCTCCTCATCATGCATACTTAGCAGAAAGTGGTTACAAGAGAAGTATGTGGTTTGGGCTTTTTTTAAATCACACTTACCTAGGTGGATGCAACATCAGTCCGATGCTGCATCTGTCCCCTGCTGTCTCTAAGGGTGATCAAACACCACTGTTCACTCAGTTCTCATGAGCCGAGGGCTGGTGACTGTCAGTCACTGCTCTCTGCCCTGCCCCCTTCCTACCATGCTCACTGGAGTGCTGAGCTATGGAAGGGCAGGAGTAGCTGGCTCAGGCTCTCAGTGGCACGTTGAGAGGCTGAGCCAGGTGCCGGTGTTTTGTTAAAATAGCCAATTCATTAAGATCTCCAATTACATCACTTCCAGTTACTGTAATTCATCATTAAGTGATTTTGATGACACAACACCGGCAAGCATGTACACTCTCACAAAGACTTTGCTGTTTTGACACAACAGCGGGTAAAGAGGAAAAAGTTGTTGCCGCCGCAGAGGCGGACATTTTTTTGGTTAGTATCGGAGTGGGCTAACAATATCCACTCATAATACCTTGTACCAGAGTGTATAAGGTTGCCAGTGTTATGTCAAAACTGCAAGTCGTGGAAATCTCCAATTACTGATGGGTTACTGTAACCCGGAAGTGACATAATTGGAGATCTTGATGATTTGGCTATTTTGACAGAATACCGGTCCAGGCTCCTGGGTGTACCTCAAACCAAATGATGATCGGGGCTTTCCTCAGCCTGGACTGTCTCTGTGATGTCAGCCAACAGTCGACTTCAGTCCTCTGTCAGCTGAAAACGGCCTACAGAAGAGCAGAAAGAATTGCACTTATGTGATCTACAGGAGAAGTACAGTCAAAAGAGCTTTGGCTGTACTTCTCCTTTAAGCTTACCAACTCACCTACATACATTTCTACTGGCCTAAAACTCTGATGGGCTACTACACTGTCCAAAGGAAAATATGGAAAGCTAAAGAAGGCTTGCTAGTTTAAGCATTACTGGGAAGTGCTAAATTCCTATCTGATCAGAGCATGCAGAAAGACCAGAGCACTGAAACCTTTAGACCCCAGAACTTTGGGCCAGATTCACAAAAGGGATACGACGGCGTTTCTCCTGATACGCCGTCGTATCCCTGTTTCTATCTATGCGACTGATTCATAGAATCAGTAACGCATAGATAGCCTTAACATCCGACAGGTGTAATTGTTTTACACTGTCGGATCTTAAGATGCAATACCGCGGCCGCCGCTGGGGGGAGTTTGCGTCGTAAACCAGCGTCGAGTATGCAAATTAGGAGTTACGGCGATTCCCGACGGTTTTTCGCGTTCGCTACGTCGCCGCTAGTCTAGTTTCCCGTCGCAAAGTTAGTCGTTTTTTTTGGTGCCTTAACTTTACACAGCAATCATATTGCTGTACAAAGTACGGCCGTTGTTCCCGCGTAGAAATTTAAAAAATAACGTCGTTTGCGTAAGCCGTCCGGGAATACGGAATTATGCTACGAGCGTCGCCGTTCGAAAAAATTACGTCACTTCGCGCAAAGCACGGCGGGAGTTTGGAAACGGAGCATGCGTGGTAGGTCCGGCGCGGGAGCGCGCCTCATTTAAATGGCACACGCCCATTTAAATTGGCCCGCCTTGCACCGGAGGCCACCGGCGTAGGTTTTCATCGCGCTTGGTGAATCAGGCACTTGCAATGAAAAATTGCGGCGGTGTAACGTATCTACGATACGTTACGCTGCCGCTCATCTACGTGAATCTGGCCCTTTATACCTGTAGAATATTTTATATTGTTAAAGTTACACTTTAAATCATTGCTTGCATATTTACTTCTCCTTGGCCAGGATCCTCTACACCAGTGGTCATCAACCCTGTCCCACTAACAGGCCAGGTTTTATGTATTACCTTGGGGAGACGCAGACTAGAATACTGCAATCACTGAGCAGCAAACGATATCACATGTGATGTATTTCAGTTATCTTGCAAACCTGGCCTGTTCCTGGGCACTGAGGACAGGGTTGATGACCACTGCTCTACACTGATCAGCCCTTTCTGAATTACAACATTCCATCGAGTCCTGGCACTGGAATCAGCTGTTTTATAGAAAAAGGCTATGTTTACATAAATTTATTTTAGTACAATGTGTTAAATGCTTGGCACATAGTGCAGTATCCAACCAAACCCATCCTTCCTAGGAATGAATGGTGAATAATGTAAATCAGCAGATCCATTCTGTATAATTGAAAGCTGGGTAATGCAAGGAAAGCACAAAGAGTACTTTCCTTGTATTCTTTGTGTGAGCCCCAAATCAAACCACACAGACCAACAAGCCTGGATATGGCAAATAAAAATTATATACCATAAAGCCATTATTTTAAAGCTTTGCCAAATTAAAACCGCAAACATTACCTGTTCACCTAAACTTCTGCATTACAAATCCCTCTCTTAAATATATGATAGATTTTTTTTTCTTCTGGATTCTGCAGTTCCTTATTTGACTATTGTAACATAGTAGATATGTTTCAGCTGATTTAATGCTGCTTGTGCCACCATGAGCCTTTTGTCATACAAATTTGTGACACGCTTCATTGGATCCGCCGACCGTTTATTGTATCAACTAGACTGTTATTTGCAGACAATTGAGGATTGAATGCATTTGTTGTGTAATGTCTATCATAAACCAAGCGTGGCTCTCAGGAGTTTCAGCTGTCATGGTCTGAGTTTTAAACCCATCCTGTTATTGTATACATTAAAATTACAGTCCGCTCAAAGCAGAATAAAATAAATGTTTTCACAACTTCCTTAGTAATAATAATGAAATATTATCACAAAACATTGCACTAAAAACATGAATTTTAATCAATGCAAATTTAGGGGACAATGGAAGCTTTTCATCTTAAAGTTTTCTTATCAGCAGAAAGGTAGAGGGGTTTCCATTGCCGATCTCTTTCTGAAAATGTTATTTATCTGGTTTGTCTGGCTTCAGTTCTTTCCAGTCATAGGCCCAGAACATATGTACTGTAAGAAAAAGAAAAAGATACAGTTTTTAGGAAAATATAGGAATTCCTTATGCATTTCCAAGTCAGTGACTCAAAAATCATTGAAGCCAAATCATCAACATTGAAGCAAATAAACCAACATTCTCAAAAAATATACAAAAAAATAAAAAGGGTCAATAATGGAAGTCTACATAATTCTGTCATGACATATGTACTGGAAATAACTGTATATTAAGACTATTAGTTATATATAGAGAGAGATAATTAATTAAACAGTAGACAATTAACCAACACAAGCACAAAAACATTTAAACTCCATGCAAATAGTGTCCTGGTTGGAATATGAACTGAGAACCTTGTGCTGTAAGACAGACATGCTTGCATAATCACTATGTATAAATCCGTGCTAAGGTGTTAAGAACAGGTTGCTGCCCCCCTGTGATGCACCAGTAAAGAGGTATAAAGATAATTGTTATATGTGGCCAGGGGTAGTGGCGCTCCCTATAATAGGTGTAGTTGGTGATCCCAAACCAATATGAGTCATAGATCAAGGGTCAAAATGAGGTGATTGTGTTCACACTGCCCTATAATCTGTTGGTACAATACGTAAATGTCGGGTAACCACTGCTAGGTATTAATATATGGTATATAAGCTATAATCAGATAAATGAATAAGTGGGGAAGGATTTTTGAGGGGATTATAGCGGTGCCAGGCAAGGTACAGAACAATATGGAGACAAAATTAAAAGAAGACAAAAATGTATTAATTGCAATCACGATAGACAGCAGAACATGCTAGGGACTATATAATAGAGGATGAATGTAGAACAATTTCCCGACATGTTTCGCCAAATCGTTGGCTTCTTCACATGGGAGTGTAATTCATATAATATAATACATTCTACAGAAAAAAAAATATATAAATTTAATTAAACATACCAATTTATTCAGAGAATAGCTGGAGAACAGAGAATGACCGAAATAAGTGAGGGTCCAAAATATGGAGAACTCAGAGATGAAGGATATGCACATACAATTCAACATACCCACAGAGCAAGGATCGAGCCTGAAAAGATGCCTGCAGGTCACGGCAAAGGGACACCAACCCTAATTCTTTGTTGGGTTTGGGTACTATGGCTGAATTTTGTGGGGATGCTTGGAATGGACTTATGACCAAAATTAGATTATCTCATAACAATGAAAAAATCTCTGATGCAGATCTAGATCTTGCATTTATGCGTTTACAACGGCTCCTTGAAAACAAGGTGAGAATTTATTGGCATAAGATCTATTTTTCCAAATATTCTGACAACCACATTGTGCCTTGGGGTCTAAGAATTCAAAAATGTTCCCAATGTAAAGGAAGGTTAATGATGATCTCAAAACTTCTTGGGAGGCTAATCTTCAATCCTGCTCATTTCAGATGATCTCACTTCTGTGTGACCAATATGGAAAAGAGCTTGAGACCTTGGATCTTCAAATTTCTAGCTGGTATCAGGATTATATCTTGATCCACAATTCCTCCAGATTCACCACCCGGGAGAAAGATCTTAAGGTGCGTTTGGAGGAATATACTTTATCTATTATAAACACTAAAGAAGCGAAATTCTAAAGGGATAAATCTGCCCATGAGAATGGGTATGCCTATAAGTGGAATCAATCGTCACATGAGAGGTTTATGACTAAAAAGCCTCCTTCTTCAAATGTCCCCAAAACCCAAAAAGAAGCACCTAATGTTGTTTCTCCCTCTTTTTCGTCCAGCACTTCCACCATGTACAAGGAACTCTCTCAGGATAAGTTTCCCAAAAAACGTAAAGGCGACCGTACCACCACACCATTGGATTCCCATCATCGCACCACGGGACCTAACTCTATTCATCAACCATCTCTGGTTTGTAACACCCTCACAAACACGCACACATCTACACCTATGCCCAAATCTTCTGTTGCTTCTAATTTGATCTTACCTTTACCTTCCACATCCAATGTTTCACATTCACTTAACTCATCCTCTTCCACTATTCGCCGAAGAGGTAGTGAATCATCTTTAACTACCATGTTTCCACATTGTGCACATTTTTAGGATCTATAGATTGTGCACAATCTATAGATCCTAAAAATGTGCACAATCTATAGATCCTAAAAATGTACCCATTTTTTTAGGCAAATCATTTGAGACAGTTTAGGCTCCTCTGAACACCCCATCCAACCCTGGCAATCCAGGATTAGAAATCATTAATCTTTCTTCCCTACCTCTAACCGAGGACCAAATCTATGTGTTAAAGCTGGGACTTACATTTTGTCCTTCCTTAATATTGACAGATTTCAATTTGTCAGAGACATACATCTTTTCGCCAGGACATTTGTCTCCGAGCTTTGCAGTCCCACCCTTGCCTCCCTCACTTCCCATGCCTCCTGGTACAGAGTCTGTCAGTGAAGGTGAACCCATGCACTTGGGCTTCTGCGGATGAAAGAGCCCTGAGGAGGAGGGAGAGATGTGTCTTTATTGTGACCAGGCTGGTCACTTTTTGAAGTCTTGTCCGTCCTGGGAACGCCTGAACCTTGAGGTCCTGTCATGGACAGACCTTAGGTGGTGTTGTTTCATCGCTTGTTATCCTGAAGGATAAGCCCCTGGTTTCGGTTACTCTTTCTTGGGCTGAGTCGTCCATCCAGATACAGGCTCTAATCGACTCTGGGGTTGCAGGCCTGTTTATTGATGCTGCCTTTGTATCGAAGCACTCAATTCCACTGCAGTTGTGTAACACTCCACTTGCCATTGAGGCTCTTGATGGGAGACTTCTGTAACGCCACACTAATAACTTTGCACTAAGTCCAACCACAGCAGGTTCTTTCCCTCACAGCTGCCATCCGTCTCTCTAAATATCCTCTCACTTCCTCTGCAGCCGTGCGCTCCACGCTGGTTGTGGAAGTGTGCCACCTAGCTGTACTTCCTGATGCGCTCCTGCGCGGCCTATTTAAACCCCCAGCACTGACAGTATGGCGTTCCTCTATTCTGTCAGGACGACACTGTCAGCTGGGGCCCCACATCCACCTGTTCTGAACAAACATCTCCCTGTACTGGACCTGCAGGACATCCATCCATTTCCAGCAACATATAACTGCAAGTACTCTGCTAATGATACCAAGTATCATGCAGCGCTCTCCATGTCTGATCCTTTGCTCTCATGCCTGCGTTCACTACTAATGTTACCAAGTATTATGGAGCTCACCCTAAGGATGATCTACAGCTCTCATGTCTGTCTTCACTGCTAATGATACCAATTATTATGCACCGCTCCCCAAGCTTGATCCTTTGCTCTCATGCCTGTGTTCACTGCTGATGTTACCAAGTATTATGGAGCTCTTCTTATGCCTGATCGTTTCCTCTCATGTCACTGTGCACTGCTAGTATAACTAAGTAAGGTGGATTGCATCTCATGCCTACTCAGTACCTTACATGCTACTAATCTCTACTAAAGTATCTAACTATTGTGGACTGCATCTCATGCCTACTCAGTACCTTACATGCTACTAATCTCTACTAAAGTATCTAACTATTGTGGACTGCATCTCATGCCTACTCCGTACCTTACATGCTATTAATCTCTACTACAGTAACTAACTATTGAGGATTGCATCTCATGCGTATTCACTGCCTTACATGCTATTTATACTGAGATACACCTAACCCCTCTTCAGTAATTCACATCCCATTGAGCTCTGCCAATGGTGTCAGTTATTACTTGAATTCATTCATGTCAGCCAAGTACTGTCTACCAACCAATGAACTATGATGCTCAGACTAATCAGTCCAAAAGGACCCCATATCAGTCTAACCTATACAAATACCACTGAACTCACTCACCCAGGCCAGAGAGACCCCTAGTGTGCAGTCCTGGTACTGCGACTACTCAAACCCCCTTTACCTCATTCATGTCTTTATTACCAAGATTTACTTTAATGTCGCCTATGCCGGAATAAGCGCCATAAACCTTTATGAGGCTGTGATGATAGAACCCTAACTCTCAACATAGTTGTAACGAAATGACCCGGGACAAACAGAGACTTTGTAAGGATGAGGGGTACTCCTGTGCCAGCGTCATTAATAACTCTTATGTCTAGGGTCACCTTATGTCCGATAGGGCCATAGGGTGACTGAGAAATTATATCCTAAATTACAGGACAGGGGACATCACTGATAGTTCATATTGCAGGATTTTGAGATACTGCAAGATGTTGGTTAATTGTGACCCAACCAGTCAATAGTGACTCATTTCTATGATTAGCCCTGACTAGTGACATGCTAATTGAGTCAGGCTCCTGGAAGACCTTTCATTGTGTGATAACACTGCTTTAAGCCTATTGATGCTCAGAGGTGTGAATACCTTTCGGTCAAGCTGTATGCGAAGACAGAACGTCTGTCTAGGGATGTGGATTAAGAAGAGATCATTGTGTGTGATGGTGTTTTGTTTGTTATGCTGTTAATGAAGGAATGTGCAGTGATTAGATCATGATAATTATAGGCCGGCGCCGACATGTATAGAATGTTTAGTTCTAGGGGGAGTTGATCGTTCCTTTCATGCCTTGTACTGTATATAAGACTGAAAGTTACCATTAAAGTTGTCTTCATTTTTGGAACAAGTACAGAGCTGCGTGTCTCGACTTGATTCTGGGGAAATGGGATGGATCGGATCCTGTTGGTTGGAGTGTCGATAAGCTGTCTTGGATGGGATGGAAGGTCGTAAACGGTGGTGACCGTTGCAATAGTTAAGAGTGAAACCTGGGTTCGAACCTGAGAGGTCTCCGCAGTTGCGATCCATAGATCTAAACCCAATTTGGCGTATCGTTACAACCTCTATGTGACTCATGAGACTGTGTTCCATTGTCAATGTTATTTCCTTGCGTAAGTTTTCACTGGTTATTGGTTATCCTTGGTTACAGAGGCACAACCCTTCTTTTGATTGGCTCCATGCTGAGGTTCTGTCCTGGTCGCCACAATGTAGTAAGAGATGCTTCCAGAAGGTATCCAAGGTCCTGTGCACCTCTTCACTCTCCTCCCTGCCGGAGGAGTACCGCGATTTTACAATCGACAATTGACAAAGGTCAAGCCGGTTCTTTACCTCCACACCGGTAGTATGATTGCACAATTGACCTTCAGCCTAGTGCCATACCCCCTCATGGCCGGGTTTACCCTTTGTCGGTCTTGGAGGATAAGGCCATGGAGGAGTATGTTGCAGATGCACCTTCTCCAGGATTCAACCGCAAATCCTCGTCTCCTGCTGGTGCTGGTTTCTTCTTTGTAAAGAAGAAGAGTGGTGAACTGAGACTGTATTGATTATAGGGGTCTCAATTGTGTCACGATTAAGAATGCCTATCCGGGTTCCGTTGATTACAGAATTATTTGACCACCTCAAGGGAACAGCGGTTTTCACAAAGCTTGATTTGAGAGGGGCATACAATCTCGTCAGGATTAAGGAGGACAATGACTGGAAAACTGCATTCAATACCAGAACAGGTCATTATGAGTATCTTGTAATGCCTTTTGGCCTTTGTTGCGCTCCGACAGTTTTCCAGGAGTTTATTAACAATGTCCTCCGAGATTTGTTGCAGTTGACGATATCCTCATATTTTCCAAGTCCCTGGAGAGCCACCACACAGATGCCTGTCTTGTGCTTCAGAAACTAAGAGAGAGCAATCTCTATTGTAAATTGGGGAAGTGCGAATTCCATCATGAACAGGTTAAATTCCTGGGCCATGTCATTTCCACTGCTGGTTTTTCGATGGACCTAGGGAAACTTTCAGCAGTCCTACAGTGGTCTCGACCCATGGGTTTACGTCCTCTGCAGCATTTCCTTGGCTTTGCCAACTATTATCGCAAGTTTATTCGTAACTTCTCGTCTCATGCCCCTGACTGATATGACCAGAAAGGACGGTAACCAACAGAGTTGGTCTCCGGAGTCCATTATGGCCTTTGAGAGTCTCAAGGCTGCCTTTGCTTCTTCTCCTGTGTTGGCACATCCTGAACCTACATTGCCTTTTATCCTTGAAGTTGATGCTTCTGAGACACCTTCTGTCTCAGCGTCCTAGCTCTGAGAGCACTATGCATCCGTGTGGCTACTTTATCAAGAAACTGTCACCATCGGAGTGCAATTATGAGATTGGTTATAGAGAAATGTTGGCGATCATTTTAGTCCTGAAAGAATGAAGACATCTCCTCGAGGGTACCACTGTGCCGGTTCGCATTCTTACTGACCATAAGAATCTCACATTCTTTTCTGAGGCTAAATGCCTCTCCCCCAGAAGGGTGCGATGGGCTCTTTTCTTGTCAAGTTTTAATTACATTGTCTCATTCTTACCTGGTACTAAGAATGTAAGGGCTGATGCCTTGTCACAACAATTTTCCTCCACTTTCAAGATGGAGTCGGTTCCGGTTCCTGTGATTCCTCCTGATCATATTCTGGCTACGGTTCGGTTCGCACCAGTCTCACCTCTCCTTTGGGTGACAAAATTCTTGCTTCTCAGGAGAAACCGTGTGACTGCTGCTTTGTCCCAGAGAGTCTCCGTACTGCCGTGCTCCAGACTTACCATTCTCCCAAGACTGCTGGCCACCCTGGGAGGAATCAACTGTTTTGGGCCATTTCCCAACAATTCTGGTGGCCTAGTCTACTAGTGTTGAGCAGAATATGCCATATTCGATTTCGCGATATATCTCGAATATATATTCGAATATTCGAGATATATTCGCTAAATTCGAATATTCGTGATATTTTATCGAAATTAAATGATTGCGATTTTTCGCTATTGCGAATGCGAAAATAATTGCGATTTTTTGATAACTGCGGTAGGAGCACTCTGATTGGCTCAGAATATTCGTGATATTTTATCGAAATATCGCAACATGCGAATGCGATATTTATTGCGCAATTTCGAGAAATGCTGGAGGAGCGCTCTGATTGGCTCAGAATATTCGTGATATTTTATCGAAATATCGCAACATGCGAATGCGATATTTATTGCGCAATTTCGACAAATGCTGTAGGAGCACTCTGATTGGCTCAGAATATTCGTGATATTTTACAATACAAAATAATTGCGAATATTCGGCAAATGCGGAAGGAGCACTCTGATTGGTTCAGAATATTCTTGATATTTTACAATACAAAATAATTGCGAATATTCGGCAAATGCAGAAGGAGCACTCTGATTGGCTCAGAATATTCTTGATATTTTACAATACAAAATAATTGCGAATATTCGGCAAATGCAGAAGGAGCACTCTGATTGGCTCAGAATATTCGTGATATTTTACAATAGAAAATAAAAAGTGTTTTGCATTGGTGGTGATTCTTTACTCTATCCATCTGTCACAGCCGTTTGTCAATCAAACACCTTGAAGATTGAACACGTTCATGCTGCATGCTTTGGACTTTTTTTCACTTCACATATCAAAGACATTTTTATGAAAGATTATTTTTCTATTATTGGGACTATATTTCTTTATATATTTGTTTCACTGTGTATTTCACAAGTTATTTGCGCTTGCTTATTTTAAAATTTGCCCACATGTCTTGTCACTAGACATATTTTTTATTCTTGTAGAGCGACTCCATTTTCTGTCTTGTATTAAATTATGTTGTATAACATTTTTGAGTTGCTGCTGTATTCTCCCCTTTTTTTAAGGTATGCGCAATTTTTTCCTTCTTACAAAAAAAAATAATATCAAACATACAAATATTCATAACAGAAACATACACAAAGCCCCCCCCCTTTTGCATCAGAGACAATCAGAGTTCTCCTACCACAGTTATCGAAAATTCGCAATCATTTTCGCATTCGCAATAGCGAAAAATCGCAATGTTTTTTTTTATATATTCGGCAACATAAAAGGATCGCCTCAGCTTAGCTACTCGGCCCAGGGTCTCTAATCATACCAGCAATGCTTTTAGACGTCGATAGGATGTGATCTGTTTTAAAAATCAAATTGAAAAAATGCGAATATTCGGAATTGCGAATATTCACCGCGAAATTCGAAATATAGCGCGATTTCTCGAATATGCCATATTCGAGCCGAATATTCGCAATGCGAATATTCGTGAGCAACACTATAGTCTACATCCTGATGTAAACGCCTTTGTAGCTGCCTTTTCCATGTGTGCTTAGAGTAAGACTCCATGACACATTCCAGTGGGCCTCCTACAACCCATACCCAATGGAGAGAGACCCTGGACCCACCTGTCTATGGATTTCATTGTGGAGTTACCTAACTCCCAGGGCAACACAGTTAGCCTTAAGGTGGTTGACCGGTCTTGAAAATGTCTCATTGTATCCCACTTAAGAAGTTGCCCACTTCTAAGGAACTGGATTCTATTTTTGCTCGGGAGATCTTTCGCTTACATGGGCTACCCAAGGTGATTGGCTCAGACAGGGGTAGTTAGTTTGTGTCCCGGTTCTGGAGAGCTTTTTGTGCACAGTTGAGAATTCAGCTTGCTATCTCCTCTGCGTATCCCCCACAGTCTAATGGGGCTGCAGAACAAGCCAATCAGTCCTTGGAGCAATTCCTAGTTGCTATATTTCTGACCATCAAAACAACTGGTCAGACCTCTTAACGTGGGCGGAGTTTGCTCACAATAGTGCCTTGATATCTGATTCCTTTATGGCAAACTATGGTTTCCAACCCTCCATGTTGCCTGACTCGTTTGTTCCGCAGAGTATTCCTGCGTTAGAGGAGCATCTCCGTGGTCTTCATTCCACTTGGGCACAAGGAGTCTTTGCGACAATCTAACGATAGGTACAGACTCCATGCTGACCGCAGACGCCTGCCTGCGCCTTCCTACCAGGTTGGGAACAGGGTCTGGCTGTCATCTCACAACCTCTGACTTCGTGTTCCTTCTCTGAAGTTTGAACCTCAGTTTATTGGGCCTTTCCGTATCCTTCTCAGGATTAACCCAGTGGCTTACGCGTTGGACCTTCCTTCTAGTATGCATATCTCAAATGTGTTTCATGTCTCCTTATTGAAACCTGTGCCACATCCTCACCCTATACAGGTTGAGGACCATGAGGAGTATGAAGTACAGTCCATTGTTGACTCCCGTAGGCGCATACAGTACCTAGTGCATTGGAAAGGGTATGGTCGGAGGAACGCTCTTGTGTCTCATCCTGGGACATACATGTCCTTATCCTCCTCCATGATTTCCATAGACATTTTTCCCTAAAGACCGGTGGTCCTCCAAGGGAGAGGGGTCGTTAAGGAGGGGATGCTGTCAAGGCTGGGCTCAGCCCTTCCTTCTCTGAGCTGGCCGATCAGCTGTCGGCTAATTGCCAGTTCATATCTCTCCACAGTGACTCGCCTGTTGATGATCCGGCTCGTCAGTCCTGCCTACTTAAAGTGGAGGTTCACCCGAAAAAGTTATTTTTTAAAATTAGATTGATGCTCATTTTGTCAAGGGGAATCGGGTAGTTTTTTTTTAAATCGAAGCAGTACTTACCATTTTAGAGAGCGATCTTCTCCGCCGCTTCCGGGTATGGGCTGCGGGACTGGGCGTTCCTATTTGATTGACAGGCTTCCGACAGGCTTCCGACGGTCGCATACATCGCGTCACGATTTTCCGAAAGTAGCCGAACGTCGGTGCGCAGGCGCCGTATAGAGCCGCACCGACGTTCGGCTTCTTTCGGCTACTCGTGACGCGATGTATGCAACCATCGGAAGCCTGTCAATCAAATATGAATGCCCAGTCCCGAAGACCATACCCGGAAGCGGCGGAGAAGATCGCTCTCTAAAACGGTAAGTACTGCTTCGATTTAAAAAAAACTACCCGATTCACCTTGACAAAATGAGCATCAATCTAATGTTAATTTTTTTTTCGAGTGAACTCCCGCTTTAAGCCTTCCAGTTCATTTGCTCTCTACTTTCGCCTTGGTCAACATCACAGAGACTATCTCCTGCGTTCCCATTGAAGACTTTGATTGGTTGACATTTGGCTCAGCTGACTATCCAATCTGGTTCCTTAACTCTGGCTATGTTTTGACTATGCTTACTCTGTTTATCTTTTTATTATTATTATTATTATTATTAATAAACAAGTTTGATTTAACTGTTCTTCTGTCTCGGTCTGATTCACAGTTTCTGACACCCTGCTGCTGATGCCTGACAACTAGAGTACTTATTCGATTATAGATCTTGGTTGTTGGGAAAAATTTACATTCTCCTGCCAGTGTGTGCAGAGAATAAACCCTTAAAGAAAACAATTCTGCGTTTCGTCCTAAATCTGGTTTCAAGACCAAAAATAATTTTTCAAGTCCATTTGCATGCCTTACCTCCAGTTGGATATGAAAACAATGTTGGCCGTTTAAAGACTTTACATTTATGATATGGAAATAAAATATAGATATTTTTTTAGTCTTGAAGTGCTGATCACAAGTTTGTAATGTTCAATAATATCAAAGGAAGATGCCAAGATTGTGCGCTCTTTGGACTGTTAATAATCAGCATAAAAATTGATTGACTTGTCCTATGAAATTATAATGCTCTTATTGACAGAAAATATAATTTGTTTTTTTGTGTAATGGGAATAAGGTTAGATATTCTTTGACCCCTCTGTAAAATATGTAGTCCTTTAGGAAAATGAAAAGGTTTAAAAAAGACAAAATTCCTAGATAGAGAGTAGCAAAGGCCAGCAGATTTACTCTGGGCATTGACGTTTTCCTTTATCAAGGCAATAAATGCTTATGGGATCAATGACTATTGCATTTTTTTCTCTTGTTTTCCTGAGTACTGTTTCCTGGAACATATTGTTCAGCCAATTACTTTGATACTTTATAGCTATTAAAATAAATGTAAAAAATTCAATAGCATATAGTGTTGTGGTTGGTGAACTCCCAACCAGCATACCATCCCTCCTTTGCTTATTACACTTTGCTTTTAAAATGCAAAAGGAAAGTGCAAACATTCTCTTCCATATGTATACTATATATCTGGCTTGTATGTAAACTTTCAGTGTGTGCAATATGATGGAGAGTTATGCCGCGTACAGACGACGATCGGAAATTCCGACAACAAAACCGTGGATTTTTTTCCGACGGATGTTGGTTGAAACTTGTCTTGCATACACACGGTCGTACAAATGTTGTCGGAAATTCCGAACGTCAAGAACGCGGTGACGTACAAGACATACGAGGGCACTATTAACGGGAAGTTCAATACCAGTCGTCTTAGTAGCAGTTTGGTGAGAGACGATTTGCGATTTTCAGCCTTGTGCTTTTTAGTCCGTTACAGCGTGACGAATGTGCTATCTCCTTTATGAATGCTAGTTTTACCAGACCGAGCGCTTACGTCTCGTACTTGATTCAGAGCACGCATGGAATTTTGTGCATCGGAATTGTCCACACAAGATCAGAATTTACAAGAACGGAAAACCAGCTCTCAAATTTTTGTTGTCGGAAATTCTGACAAAAAGCTCCCATCGAACATTTGTTGTCGTAAATTCCGACAGTGTGTACGCGGCATTAGTCTATGTTCACACTGGCATTAGAAAAAGGGCTTTAAAAATGCCCTTAAACAACTATGCAAATGATACAATGAACAGCACAGAGTCACATTTTCAAAATGTCAAGCGTTCGCATCACTTTGCTTCAAAATCGAAGCCTCATATTGAGTCAGGAGGCATCTGAAGCTTTTCAAAGCCTCCCATTCAAATCTATGGTAACGCATTGCAAACGCTATGGCAGGCATTTGTGGCACGGTTGCAGGGCATTCAAATTAGTTTATTTCCTGTAATGTCACTTCCCATTTAAAAACAGACGGTTGTGGAGTGTTTGCTTCAAAACTGCGCATAGGACGTTTGGGGATCGTTTTTTAACTCGTCATTAACGCTTGTAAAATGGCAGTATTATGCCCATACTAACGCTAAAGGAGCATTTGTTACGCGTTAGAAATTTAGTCAAGTGTGAACAAGCCCTTAGAAGAATGATGTGTTGAGGATGGGATAAACACTAAAATTAAAACAACTATCATTGTCAGCAATTGCCATGAGGCCACTCAAAGAACATGTTTCTCTATAAATGCCTATTTTGATGTTATGTCAGACAGTAACTTAGGTGGTGATGGATGATACAGTGTTGGACATTACAATTGGTTCAAGGAAAATAGAATGATGTATCTAATGAAAATGGAGTATGTAACACTGAAGAAAATCACTCATATCATGTAAAAGGCAACATTATATCGGGTAGGGCTGCTTCCATTGTGGTCAGTATTAGAGCCACCAATGCTATTGTATCCTTGCACTCTTATGCCGCGTACACACAATTGGATTTGTCAGTTGGAAAAACCTTAGATGGTTTTTCCGACGGAATTCCGCTCAAGCTTGGCTTGCATACACATGATCACACAAAAGTTCTCTGAACTTTCGACCTTCAAGAACGCACGGACATACAACACTATTATGAGCCGAGAAAATGAATTTCAATTCTTCCGAGCATGCGTTGAATTGTTTCCGAGAATGCATCGGAATTTTGCACGTCAGAATTGCTACAGAATTTTTTTACGTTGGAAGATTTGAGAACCAATTCACAATCCTTTGTTGGCAGAAATTTCGACAGCAAAAGTCTGATGGAGCATACACACGGTCGGAATTTCCGTTCAAAAGCACATATCGGGCTTTTGCTGTCGGAATTTCCGATAGTGTGTACGGGGCATTAGACCTATAATACTGTATTTGTTGGCCATAGAAGTTCAGAGAGCTGCTCAATGTATACTTGTCTCAAGTATGGCAGTTGCTCTTTACAACATTAGAAGATTTATCCTGCACGTTGTCTGATATACTATATAGGCAAAGACTAGGCAAGCTCCACCCAAAAGGAAAAGTTACGCTTTAAGTACTCCTCCCCCTCCCCTGCCACTTTTGGCATGTCATTTTTTTTGGGGGGGGGGGGCAGGCGCCTAGTTTTGACAGGTACCCACTCCCTGCTCCGAATGGAATTTATCCTCTTCCCCTTCCTCCCTGCAGTCATCTGGGGCACATCACAGGTCACAGATGACTGCTGGACCATTCAATTCAGGACATGCAGTGGGACTGGCACATGCTCAGTGTGCACCCAGCTGTAAAACCTGCAAGCTGTTACAGCCGTGTGCTCACAGTTGAAATGCAGACGCCAGGGAAAGAAGAGGGAGACAAGTGATGGCTCAGGTGAGCACAGTGCTGAATTTTGGGACAGGTGAGTGTAAGTTTATTAAAAGTCAGCAGCTACACTTTTTGTAGCTGCTGACCTTTAATAAACCTAGAAGCAGCTGGAATTCCTCTTTAAGCATCATTTTAGGAACTTTGTCTTTCATACATTGTAATCACAATTTCCTAAGGAGAAATACAATCGACAAAACTGTCAAGCTCTACTTTCTCCTCCTCTTTGTCTCCAAAATTCAAACTGTGTCACTATGTGCTGCTATTGTTCATAATGTGATGTCACCTCCAGGCCAAGATTTATACTATCAGTCAGCAATAGGATTTTTTTTTTCTTCTCAATACCAGATTTTTGTCAATACATATTGCATCTCCTTTGATCACTGACACTTAAAAAGAAAGGGCACTGATATACGGTAAATGCTCCAAATATACTGGTTATCTATTAAAAAAAGAGCTGCATACAAAATTCTTCTTTGATAATAAATAACATAATGTGGGTCACTGAAGAAAACAAACAATCTCTTGGTCACTTCAGAGCAGCTGGAGTAGGGCCCATAAAAAAAATAAAAAAGGAAAAATGCTTTCAAATTCAATCCAAAAGGAGAAGCATCAATGCAGTCAAAGCTTTGTAACATCATTTCACAGATTTATCTTTAAACAAGAGAATTGACAAGAAACTAGGCAGGAAACATACACACTTTTGACATGAAGGTGACTCCAGTGACCAAAGCAGGGCTCAAGTCCTGCGGGAACGCGTGGGAACGGAGTTCCTGCACTTTTTTTACAGCAGGAACGCAGTTCCCTTTGCAGGACTAGAGCAGCCGAGCCGCCCGAGCCGATCCTTCACTGAGCGGCGTTGCCCAGCTTGACTCACTGTCAGGGGCAGGCGAACCTTAGTAATCTTTTATGTTACTGGCCGCTTCCTGTATTTGGATTCATCAGGTAGTGGGTATTCCGTCACTTCCTCGATGCCGCAATGTCTCCTGGGAGCTTTTGTCATTGTTCCCAGGAGACATTGCGGGATTTAGAAAGAACTTGCTTAAAAAAAAAAACCATGCGCTTTAGTAATTATGCATATGAGCGTATCATTTTTTTTTTGGGGTGGGGGAGTGGATCTTGGGTGGGAGTTCCCACACTTTTTTCCCCAGGACTTGACCCCTGGACCAAAGCCTTGTTTAGAAATGAGATGCAATCCTCTGGGGATTATATAAGACAACATCAACAAAACATACACACTGCCTAGAGCCTGAGCAGTTAAAGAAGATGATAGGTTTTGAACATGACAAGTTAATGAGCTTGGGAGTTTATAGGTAATCCACTTCTTTGCTGCTACTATCTTCTGCAATATTTAGTAAATGTAGAACACAGGACATGTATCAGGATATATTTATTTTACTCTATTTCACAAATGGAGGAAGTGGGGTGGCAACAGACAGTTTTTAAAGAGGAGCTCCAGGCTCCTTCAGAAAAAAATAAGTCAGCAGTTATACTGTAGCTGCTGATTTTTAATATTAGGACATTTACCTGTCCACGAATCCAGTCGTTTTGGGTAAGGGAAACTGGTACTGAAGCCTTGCGGCTTCACAGTCGGTTCCCTACCGCACATGTGCGATGTGTGCTGCGCGTTGTGAATGGGGGGGGGGGTGGTAGACGGAGGAGGGGGGCCGAACCTCTGGATGGGTTTGCTGCAAAAGGTGACAAATGTGGCAGCAGAGGGGGGTGGGGGCGGGAGGCAAATAAATGGAGCTTCCACTTTTGGGTGGAGCTCTGCTTTATGTAAGATACCCTTTACCCTTTAGAAAATCTAGATACATTTACAGTACATCACCAAAACAATCTTCAATTTCTTTTTCCACTAGGCCAACAACTGTGCCAAGACTTAAAGCTGAACTTCAGGTAGGTATAAAAACCACAAATTAATTAACCACTTAAGGACCGCCTCCTGCACATATACGTTGGCAGAATGACACAGCTGGGCACAGGCACGTACAGGTACGTCGCCTTTAAGAGCCCAGCCGTCGGCGCGCGCACGCGACCCGGTCCGAAGCTCCGTGAACGTGGCCATGGGACCCGCGGACCCGATCGCCGCCAGTGACCCACGATCAGTCACAGGATCTGAAGAACAGGGAGAGGTGTGAACACACCTTCCCTGTTCTTCACAGTGGCAGTTTCATTGATCGTCTGTTCCCTGATATAGGAAAAGACGATCAATGACGTCACACATACAGCCCCGCTCCCTACAGTTAGAAACACATATGAGGTCACACTTAACCCCTACAGCGCTCCCTAGTGGTTAACTCCTAAACTGCAATTGTCATTTTCACATTAATCAATGCATTTTTATAGCACTTTGTGCTGTGAAAATGACAATGTCCCAAAAATTTGTCAAAATTGTCCGATGTGTCTGCCATAATGTCGCAGTCACGAAAAAAATTGCTGATCGCCGCCATTAGTAGAAAAACAAAAATTATTAATAAAAATGCCATAAAACTATCCCCTATTTTGTAAACGCTATAAATTTTGCGCAAACCAATCGTTAAATGCTTATTGCGATTTTTTTTTTTTACAAAAATAGGTAGAAGAATACATATCGGCCTAAACTGAGGGAAAAAAAAATGTTTTTTTATATCTTTTTTGGGATATTTATTATAGCAAAAAAGAAAAAATATAGAATTTTTTTAAAAATTGTCGCTCTATTTTTGTTTATAGCGCAAAAAAAACCCCTGCAGAGGTGATCAAATACCACCAAAAGAAAGCTCTATTTATGGGAAAAAAAGGACGCCAATTTTGTTTAGGAGCCACGTCGCACGACCGTGCAATTGTCAGTTGAAGCGACGCAGTGCCAAATCGCAAAAAGGGGCAAGGTCCTTAACCTGCATATTAGTCAGGGTCTTAAGTGGTTAAGGACTAATTAATTAAGCTACAATATTTATCACTCAAGGTGCGCTAAAGAGTGTTTAATGCATACCCAAATTAAATATAATAATATAGGCGGAAAAGTCACGCACTTTTCAATTAAAATGCACTTATCTTTCTCCCCCGACTCCTAGCTTCCGCAGTCTTATATATACCTGTTTCCAGTCCAGTGCAATCTTGGCCATGCAGCCTCATCTGGGGAAGAAGTGCTAACTTTCTTTAGGCTTTAAAGGAGAAGTATGGCCAAAGCTGTTTTGTCTATACTTTTTCTTTGTGCCACAGGTGTGCACTTAGGGCCAGATCCACAAAAGGGATACGCAGGCGTATCTGCTGATACGTCGTCGTATCCCTGTTTCTATCTATGCGGCTGATTCATAGAATCAGTTACGCATAGATATTCCTAAGATCCGGCAGGTGTAATAGTTTTACACTGTCAGATCTTAGGATGCAGTACCGCGGCCGCCGCTGGGGGCATTTCTCGTCGAAATTCCGTGTCGGGTATGCAAATTAGCACTTACGGAGATCCACAAAGGTTTTTCCCTTCGTTAAGTCTCCGTAAGTGTTAGTTTGCCGTCGCAAAATTAGGGCTGCTTTTACAAAGTGTAAACTTAGTACACCATGTAAAAGTATACCCTTCTTTCCCGCGTCGCTGTCAAATTTTTTTTTAAAAATGTTTTTTCCCGCCGCATCTCTTTTTTACACGTCGCGATTCACAAGACTCGGCGCAACGTAACGTAACGCAAAGCACGTCGGGGAAATCGCGTCGGGAGCATGCACAGTACGTCCGGTGACTCGCCCCATTAGATTGGGCCCGCCTTGCGCTGGACGGATTTAAGTTACACCGCTGCAAATTTCTAGGTAAGTGCTTTGTGGATCGGGCACTTAGGTATGGCATTGTAACTTAAATCGGAACATTTAAGTTGCGCCCGCTGGCTGTGGATCTGGCCCTTAGTTCTGCTAAAGTCTGCTGTTGGCTAAGGCTCTGCAGGGATCATGGCAATAATGTCTGAGACCGCCCAAATGCCTGACCGACAGCTGGCTCAGCCTTTCATCACACTATTGAGTGGCTGAGCCAGCTGTTCCTGCCCCCTCCACAGCCTAGCTCTCCAGTGAGCGCTGGAGGGGCAGAGCAGAGAGCAGTGACTAACAGTCAGCTCATACAGCTCAGAGCGGACCCGAGAATGAAGTGATTAGTGGTCTTTGATCACTCACTTAATCGGGGGGACCTATGTAGCATTGGATCAATACTACAGCCATCTAGCTCAGTATGTATGTTTTTTTTTTATTCCAGCACTTCTCTTTTAATGGAGAGTGTAGAGCTCATGTGCAAACCTAGTAGAAATGTAGATACATTTTTGTGTACAAAGCTGATGAGGCCACACAGCCAAGATCTAATATATATAAATATATATAAAGATGTATTATTTTTTTATTACAGGTATGTATATAGCACTGTCAATTTTACATATACTGTATATTGTACATTGTACATTCATATCACTCCCTGCCCTCAAGGAGCTTACAATCTAAGACTCCTAACTCAAATTCATACATACACATACTAGGGCCAATTTAGACAGGATTCAAATAACCTACTAGCATGTCTTGCAGTGTTAGAGGAAACCCACACAGGTACAGGAAGAACATACAAACCCCAGACAGAAAGTTCTGTGGTTGGGATTTCAACCAATGACCCTAGTGCTGCTAGGCAGAAGTGCTAACCACTTAGCCACTGTGCTGCCCATAATGAAAACAAATATATACAGTATCTCACAAAAGTGAGTACAACCCTCACATTTTTGAAAATATTTTATTATATCTATATCTATGTGACAACACTGAGAACATTACACTTTGTAACAATATAAAATATTGAGTGTACAGCTTGTCTAGAAGTGTACATTTTTTGTCCCCACAAAATAACTCAACACACAGCCATTATTCCAAACACACCTCCAAGATGACCACTGCCTTGCTAAATAAGATGAGGGTAAAGGTGATGGACTGGCCAATCATGTCTCCAGACCTAAACCCTATTGAGTATCTGTGGGGCATCCTCAAACAGAAGGTGGAGGAGCGCAAGGTCTCTAACATCCACCAGCTTTGTGATGTCGTCATGGAGGAGTGGAAGAGGACTCCAGTGGCAACCTGTGAAGCTCTGGTGAACTCCATGCCCAAGTGGGTTAAGGTGGTGCTGGAAAATAATGGTGGCCACACAAAATATTGACACTTTGGGCCCAATTAGGACATTTTCACATAGGGGTGTACTCACTTTTGTTGCGGTTTAGACATTAATGGCTGTGTGTTGAGTTATTTTGAGGGGACAGCAAATGTACACTGTTATACAAGCTGTACACTACTTTACATTGTAGCAAAGTGTAATTTCTTTAGTGTTGTCACATGAAAAGATATAAAAAAATATTTACAAAAATGTGAGAGGTGTACTTACTTTTGTTAGATACTGTAAAGGGAAGTCTTAACTGGTAGTGTTGCACAATCCTGGAAGAAAAATAAACATAGTAAAGCAAAAAAAGCTAAATGTAGTGCCCTTGGTCTTGAAGTGGCCCCAGATATGCTATAATACAGTTCTGAAAAAAAAAATTTGTGTACTTTTGGAGTAATTATTTGGATGAATTGAATACTTTTTTGTAATTATTTGGATGAATTAGGTATTTAATAAATTGTAATACTATGAGGCTTGGTTAGGATTTAATTCTCAGTGACATGTGACATATTTCCACAATTTCCTCTATTTGTGTATAACACACAGCCAAGATTTTACTGGTCCAAAAACATCTGAACCCCATAAAAAGTAGACATATGCCGCGTACACACGGTCGGAATTTCCGACAACAAATGTTCGACGGGAGCTTTTTGTTGGAAATTCCGACCGTGTGTACGCTCCATCGGACATTTGCTGTCGGAATTTCCGACAACAAAAATTTGAGAGCTGGTTCTCAAATTTTCCGACAACAAAATTTGTTCTCGTAAATTCTAATCGTGTGTGGACAATTCAGATGGACAAAATTCCATGCATGCTCTGAATCAAGTACGAGACGGAAGCGCTCGGTCTGGTAAAACTAGCGTTCATAATGGAGATAGCACATTCGTCACGCTGTTAGGAACTGAAAAGCACAAGGCTGAAATTCGCGAACCGACTCTCACCAAACTTCTACTAACACGACTGGTATTGAACTTCCCTTTAAAAACGCTGTCATACGTTTTGTACGTCACCGCGTTCTTGGCGTTCGGAATTTCAGACAACATTTGTGCGACTGTGTGTATGCAAGACAAGTTTGAGCCAACATCCGTCGGAAAGAAATCCACGGAATTTTCGATCGTCTGTACACGGCAATAGTGTTTACTTAGATTTATTCCTTTCCTTTAAACATGTGTAATCAACTTATATCATAGATTAAATGCCTCTCTGCTTTGTTATTTTTGCCTTGATTTGCACATTACACAGGAATTGTAAAGGTTTGGAGCATGATTTTGTTGGTTTTGATTTGTATTACTATATACTATATTTCCTCTGAAAAACACAATCTTTCTTTGATATTTGAAAGTTTAACAACACTGCAATAGTTTAACAGCCAAGATGATCATTTTAAATGTTATTTACTTATTATCAAACATTGCAGAGTACTATATTTTAATATGATTTTACCTTGTGCTAGATTAATGTATCTCATTCTCAGTCCAGATAAGGTTTTCTGAGTACTGAATGGGAGAGGAATGAAAGGGTATTTATGTGTCTCACTTGTATTATTGACCAATTTTGACTAACAACCTAAGTTTGGTCCAAAATGCAACAACTGAATTTTATCCTGAATCTTTTTTTCTGATAAAGAAGTGAGGCTATTCCCAATGTGAGCATGTGCTGATGTTTTTTTTTTGGGGCTTTAGTTGTAAAGTAATCTTAAAATATCCTTTACTTGCCTTTTGTATAGCATATTTTGTGTAAACATTATTATATAATACATTAAACGTGTAGCTTGTAGGTATTGTTCAAGTAACTGATGCAAAAAACTGCAAAATATGTGCTTATTAATTTTTAAATATATTTTCCTCTAGACATTTAAAAGGAGTACGATCAAGATAGATACAGAACAATCAATATCAGCATGTCAGGACTAATTAAGAAAGGCAAAATGGCAACATTTATCATAAATGCAGGTTCTCTGTCTATAAACATGGGAGCACATTTAGCTAGGGATTGAACGGCTCTATTTATCATTGTTCTGGCTTTTGATTCTAGTCTAAAAGCACAGCAGGGCAAGCAACATGTTTCAAACTCACATTTTTACATCTCGTTTGACTGAGCTGCCCATGACAAGATTGTATAATCAATTACAGACAACATTGCTGGGCACTGAAAGCTTAGGGCAATCAATAGTATCACCAAGACTGAGCACATGCCAACCATGTAATGATTTATATGTAAATTTGTTTTCCTGTTGCTAATGTCATTACTAGTTGTTACTGGAATGTAATGCAGGAAAATAATTCACTTTGCAGTAAATTTTAGAGACAGTCCACATTTTCTTTAATTTAGGAGACTTTTTTCTACTCATGACAAGAACATTGCATTTAAAATTTAAATGAGTCTACTTTATTTAAACTTTGAAAGCATAGTGGAGTATGCAATGTACATTATGGCAAACAGTATGCAGTGATCTAGTGTATGTAACATACAAAACATTATGCAGAGAGCAAACATTCTAGTGTATTGAATGTGCAGCACAGTATTCAGAGTACACTGGTCTGGAGCATGTAATTATGGTGTTATGTCCAGAGGTCCAGAGTATGTTACATATTATACAGTGTACAGACTGTAGACATCCAGCATATTGTACAGCACTGGATACAGGATGCAGAAGATCAGAGTATGTAACATACAGCATGGCATACAGAGTGCAGAGGTAACATACAGCATAGTGGTGTGAGGGCATTGCCCTGAAAGTCCCCCCTTACATTGGTGGTCTGTGTAGTGTTTCCTTTATGATGGAGTCTGTAAAATTCCGCTTACATTAGTTGTCAGTGTAGATCAATTCCCCTACATTGTTGGTTAGCTTACTGTTCATTTTTCACTAGTGGACACATTTTAGAAGTGATTGATGGTTAGTGGGGAAGTTCTCTCTTACATTAGTGATCAGGGAGTTGCCACATTATATAGGGGGCTGCTAATACAGAGTCCGCAGACATTGATGGTCAGTGAAGAAGTGCCCCCTTTTTTTTACTGGTAAGTGTAGTGCTCCCTTACATTGGTAGTTAGTGTAGTACTCTCTTACATTTGGGAGTCAGTGATGAAGATACCAGCTTACGCTGGTTTTTAGTGAGGGAAAAATGTCTGTACAGGTGCTTGTATCAACAATTGCATTAATGACACAGCAGATCAATCCACCTGCTGGGGGATATCTATCCCATATATACAGTGTATATACATATACAGCAGGTAAAATAAATATTGAACATGTCACAATTTTTCTAGGTAAATATACACTGCACATAAAAATTAAGGGAACACTTTTTAATCAGAGTATAGCAATAGTCAATTCAACTCTTGGGATATTGATCTGGTCAGTTAAGTAGCAGAGGTGGTTGTGAATCAGTTTCAGCTACTCTAGTGTTAATAAAATTAACAACAGGTGCACTAGATGGGCAACAATGAGACGACCTCCAAAACAGGAATGTTTTTACAGTGCAGGACACTGACCTGTACGCTATAGAGGTTGCACAGGAAGTCCAACTCCTCCAGGATGGCATATCAATATGTGCTATTGCTAAAAGGTTTGTGTCTCCCAGCACAGTCTCAAGAGCATGGAGAAGATTCCAGGAGACAGACAGGTACTCTAGGAGAGCTGGACAGGTCCATAGAAGGTCCTTAACCAATCAACATGACTGGTATCTGCTCTTTTGTGCAAAGAGGAGCAGAATGAGCACTGCCAGAGCCCTACAAAATGACCTCCAGCAGGCCACGTTTGTGAATGTCTCTGACCAAACAATTAGAAACAGACATTATGAGGGTGGCCTGAGGGCCTGACATCCTTTAGTAGACCCTGTGCTCACTGCCCGGCATGTGGACCTCAATTGGCATTTGCCATTCAACACCAGAATTGGCAGGTCCGCCACTGGTGCACTGTGCTTTTCACAAATAAGAGCAGGTTCACCCTGAGCACATGTGACAGATGTGAAAGGGTCTGGAGAAGCCATGGAAAAATCTATGCTGCCTGTAACATTGTTCAGCATGACTAGTTTGGTGGTGGGTCAGTGATGGTCTGGGGAGGCATATTCATGGAGGGACGCATAGACCTCTACAGGGTACAAAATGGAATCCTGACTGCCATTAGGTATCGGGATGAAATCCTTGAATCCATTGTAAGACCCTACGCTGGTGCAGTGGGTCCTGGGTTCCTCCTAGTGCATGATAATGCCCGGGTGAGAGAACGCAGCCAGTTCCCAGAGGATAAAGAAATTGATACCATCACCTGACCTAAATTCAATAGAAAACCTCTGGGACATTATGTTTTGGTTCATTCGATGCTGCCAGGTTGCACCTCAGTCTTTTCAGGAGCTCAGTGATGCCCTGATACAGATCTGGGAGGAAATACCCCAGGACACCATCCGTGGTCTCATTAGGAGCATGCCCCGATGTTGTCAGGCATGCATACAAGCACGTGGGGGCCGTACTGCAAAATGAAATTCCAGCAAAATGGACTAGCCTACTGCTTAATTTTTTCTCTTTGATTTTTAGGGTGTCTTTTGAATTTAGCCCTCTGTAGGTTGACAATTTTTATTTCCATCAAACAATGTGGCATCCTTTCTTTCCCAGTCCATATCAGTATAAATGTCCAGCATGATATTTTTCCCCATTGAGATCTGATGTGTTTTCAAAGTGTTCCTTTGTTTTTTTGGAGCAGTGTGTTTCTAAAGGTGCTAGTGACATTAAAATTTTTACCACATGTTGGTAACAATCCATACAATCCATACATAAAAAGAAACCAAAACAAATAAGTTCAGAAATTAAGTTATGTGTAATAAAATGGGATGACACAGGAAAATGTATGGAACATATGAAGAAAAGAAAGTGCAAAAAGGCATGGAAAGCCAAGACACCAGCTAAAATCTATTGGGAATTAGAAAGCAATCCTGCCCTTATCAGTGCAAATTAATTTTATCTGGTTCTGTCTCAAATAATGGCCTATAAAAGGTGTCTCATTACCAAGGTGTCATACCAGAAACATCTCATGATGGGTAAAAGCAAAGAGCTCTCTCTAGACCTTTGCAACCTTATTGTTGCAAAAAATGCTGATGGCATTGGTTAGAAGGACTACTAAACTTCCTGATGTTCCAGTGTTGGGACAATAATTTGGAAGTGGAAAGAACATCATAAACAACATCACCATAAACAGGTCACAAGCGGTTGCTCCTCGCAAGATTTCTGACAGAGGAGTAAAAAGATGAGAAGAGTTGTCCAAGAGCCAAGGACCACTTGTGGAGAGCTTCAGAAAGGCCGGGAATTAGCAGGTACAATTGTTTCAAAGAAAACAATTGATAATGCACTCAAACGCCATGGCCTGTATACCTGCTCAACACGCAAGACTCTATTGCTGAAGAAAAAGCTTGTTGAAGCTCATTTAAAGTTTGATGAACAACATTTAGACAAGCATGTGAACTGGGAGAATATAGTCTGGTCAGATGAGACCAAAATTGAATTCTATTTTGGTGTGTTTGTAGGTCAAATGGCACTGCACACCATCCCAAAAACACCATACCAATAGTAACGTTTGGAGGTGGGAACATCATGGTGTGGGGCTGTTTCTCAGCATATAATACTGGCAAACTTCCTATTATTAAGTGAAGGATGAATGGAAAAATGTACCAAGACATTCTTGATAAAAATCTGCTGACATCTACCAGGATGATTCAGATAAAACAAGAATGGGCATTTCAGCAGTGTTGAAAATTTCATGTGAATAGCACCTTTAGAAAAAAAAGTTACCTAGAAAAATGGTGACGTGTTCAATACTTTTTTATATATCCCAATACCTTAGGACAATGTCCAGTCCCTTAATGTCAGTTGCTAATTCTATTTAAAATGCAAATTCAACTGTTAATAGGACTGGAAAGACTTCCTCTGCTAATTTTATTCAAAGGGCAAATGAAAATGTAGTTTTTATTAATAGGACTGATGGACTGACAGACTCTCGCTCTCTCAGATCTGAAGGCATAATCTGTCATTGAATAATGGCACCAGCAAATTATGCCAAAGTGATAAATGTTAATTGTTTGCTGTGATACAAACTGCAGTCTGATATGAGGATTGTAAATACAACAATGGACCTCAAATGATATGGTAAACAAACTGCAGGAAAGGTCTTGTGACAGCCAAAAGAAAACCTGTTTTTGCAGTTGTCATATGATAGGTGGTTTCCACTAAGCAGTATATACACAAAAACAAAAATATACTGAGCTTATGATGACAAATTAAAAAAATAGCTGCACCACTCTAGTGTGATATTGTCACAAATAAGTGTATATGAAAAGAAATGTATTGCGCTTGATATAATCGGTATAATATAAACAGTGAGTCCATAGGTCACCAACATGTCATAATAAAGTGGACAGGTGTCTTGATTGTTAAATTCCCAACAAAATCCTCCACCTCGTGATAAACCACCACCAATAAAGGATGTGCTCTTACCACAGAGCATTGACCACCTATTATGGGGGGTCAAAGAAGGCTTTTATATCTCAAATGCTTTATCACCATTCAGAAGTCAGCATGGGGGAATATCGTTCCAGGCAGCCAGTAGGGAAGTCACACATCCTCTTATTCCAAGTGGACGCATCAAATGGCATACCCCAGCAAGAGATAAAATGCCACAATCTTAACAGGGCTTTTATTTAAAGTATTGCACTTACATGCCAGCAGATAAAAACAGTTAGGTAGATTCACAAAGAGTTAGGCTGGCTTATCAGTAGAATCAGTAGACTCTGAATCTACGCCGGCGTTTGTTTAAGCGTATGCTCAAACAGAGATACGCTTAAACAAAGCTAAAAAAGGCCGGCTTGCGCCGTTCTATCTTAGCTTGCAATGTTTCTGATGGCCGCTAGATGGCGCTTCCATTGCGGCCGGCGTAGATTATGTAAATGAGGGGATACGCCGATTCACTAACGTACGCCAGGCCTACGCCGTCAAATTACGTTGTTTCCGTAAGGGATAGGCCGCCTAAAGTTAGAGCTATGCTCTAGTGGCCTAGCCAATGTTAAGTATGGCCGCCGTTCCCGCCGCAAAATTCGAAATGTTAACGTCGTTTGCGTAAGTCGTCCGCGAATCAGGATTTACGTTGTTTACGTCCACGTCGAAATCAATAGGCCCGTACGGCGTACTTAGCCGCAATGCGCACTGGTAAATGTAGTCGCCCGGCGCATGCGCAGTGTCAAAAAACGTCAAAAAACGTGAGGTCAAGCCTCATTTCTATACAACACGCCCCCCTCCAAGTCATTTGAATTAGGCGCCCTTACGCCCGCTCGTTTGAAGCTACGCCGATGTAGATTAGCAGGTAAGTGGTTTGAAAATCACTACTAGCCTAACTAATTTACCGTGGTGTAGCCTAAACAGGCTAGGCTAGGCCGTCCTAAAGATAAGCCTTTCTACGTGAATCTACCTAAGTGTGTGTGTGTGTGTACATTGAAACAGTAGGTGGGTTGCGCTAACCTTTAAATAAATTAAAATTTTACCACTTTTATTATTGCCATGAGAAATATATGTCTATTCCCTTTTTCTATGGGGGTTCCTTGTGAGTAATTCTCCCAGTGTATGAATAATTTGTGCATGTGTCCAAAATCAACCCACTACAACATCTAAATACGTACTCCTATGGAAAGATATATGGGTACATGAATAAATTATATATAAAAATATATAAAATGTGAAAAAATAGTCCAATGACCCTAAATCAAAATATAAACCAAAGTGCAGGTGCACAATGTGAAACAAATATGAAACAAATCCCAATGGATGAAAAGTGCAAATGCTAATATGTGATATGGTAAGTCAATCTAGCTACAAAATAATAAGTCACAATGGGTAGCTCAGTGAGTGATCAGCTCATTTCAATAAGTTTGTTCCTTGTCCGTGGTGACTACACCACCACCTTATAAAATGGCCACTCACCAGATACAACTGTGTATGCACCTTTGGTTCAATAATTGGATAACCGCTCCAATTCAATGGATGAGACTGCAGCCTTTCCAAGCAGTATATCAGTGCAATTTGATATCTCTTGCTCTATCAGTTCTCTTAAAAGATAGATAGCCATCATAGTGTATTATGTCTCTACTCTATATTAAAAGTTAATTAAAATAGGACTGTTGCACTCACATTTGTATGTGCCCCTAAGCCGACACCAAGATAATCCAGCCATGTATGTGGGGTAGAAAATGTCAGCATGTATGCCCCTGTAGTTTCCTCTGTCGGCGTGCGTTCCAGGCCTCACTTTTGTTTGTCAGGAAGTGACGTAAATTGCTCCCAGCAGACTCTACGCGTTACGCAAATGTGATTGCGTCATCAGGAAGCTGCTGTGTTGATGTCTGTTGCTCTATTTATACCCCACTCATTGCTAATGGATCCTATCATGATGCCATATGGCTGGAAATGATCCATGTGCTCTCATCCAAACATGATGACAGGAAACTACACTTTAGCCTGACCAGTTTTGTCACTACAAGGACTTCTTTCAGGGCGTGGGCATCTCCTCCCGTCATCACACTTAAATAATCCTTGTAACAGACTCACCCTGGACAGAGGCTTTTGGAGGTGACTTAATGCTAGCCTCTTGCCTTGCGATCATGGGCCCTGGCATTTGGGGGAACGGTGCTCTTTGTGAGCTGTAAGCCTGGTGATCCTTGAGGTGGTGTTATTTTGGATTCAGGTCCATGTCCCCCCAAGACACACAGACTCTGGGAACCATGTATATGTCATATTAGAAAGAGTGACTGATTTATACTGTTGGGACACATACTGGTAGATGCTAATGTCATAAACTCCAGCTACCTGTCTGTCTGCCCGTCTGTTTTAATGTAAATGAGTCTAGGATAACTTCTAAGGATCTCTCACCCATTGTTGCTTGTGTTAACCGACCCTGCAATTGTATGAAGGAGTTCTGTGTAGATATATATGAAAATGTGTATTGTAGTTAGGGAGTCACAACGGCTGCATAAGGGATTAGTCTATTAGCTCATGTTAATTTATGTTACTGTGTATTGCTAGAGTAATATGAGCAGGATGTAGGAACCTCCTCTTTTACTGTATGTATTCTGGTTCTAATAAACAGTCCATGTTCAGCAGACAAACAAGTACCTTCTTGTGTGCTTGTGAGCAGTTGGAATATCTGATATTTATATCCAGACTGGGAGGAAGTGGTATATGACGAAAGCACTCAAGCGAAGTGTGGGATGTTTCGTTACAATCCTCATGTTCCTCTAAGCCTCAATCTCATCTCCTGCTCCGTGTAGTTCATTGCATTGAACCAAGCCTCATTCTGCTGTTGAAGCCTTTAAAGTGTCACCACACAGTAAGGCCACGATTTTCAGATTGGGGTCGCGGTCTCTTGTCTTCTGGGTATTCAGGTAACGTCATTAGAGAGTATCCCGAGAGTGGAGACACATGATCTGGGGGGCTGGGCTGCAGATGTAGCTCGAGCAGTGGTTTCGTTTGGAGTGAGGCTGAGGCCCCGTACACACGACCGAGTTTCTCGGCAGAATTCAGCCAGAAACTCGGTTCAGAGCTGAATTCTGCCGAGAAACCCGGCCGTGTGTACACTTTCGGCCGAGGAAGCCGACGAGGACCTCGGCGAGGAAATAGAGAACATGTTCTCTATTTCCTTGTTGTTCTATGGGAGAACTCGGCCCGCCGAGCTCCTCGGCGGCTCCAGGACTGAACACGCCGAGGAACTCGATGTGTTTGGCACGTCGAGTTCCTCGGCCGTGTGTACGGGGCCTTAGAGTGATGATTTTGTTCAGAATGAGGCTTGGTTCAATGCAATGAACAACGTGGAGCAGGAGATGGGATCGAGGCTTAGAGGAACATGAGGATTGTTTAAGAGTGGTGATGGGAGGAGATGCCCATGCCTTGGAAGAAGTGGTTGTAGTGACTAAACTGGTTGGGCTGAGGTGTCGTTTGCTGTCATCACATTTGGATGTTTTTGAGATTTTACACTATAGTGGCATTTTATCTCTTGCTGGGGTATGCCATTTGGTGCGTCCACTTGGAATAAGCGGATTTGTGACTTCCCTACTGGCTGCCTGGATCGGTCTTCCCCCATCTTCTGTATTCTAACTTGTGAATGGTGATGGAGCATTTGAGATATAAGAGCCTTCTTTGACCCCCCTGTAATAGGTGGTCAATGCTCTCTGATAAGAGCACATCCTTTATTGGTTGTGGTTTATCACGAGGTAGAGGATTTTGTTGGGGATTTAGCCCGATTCAACGATCAAGACTCCTGTTCACTTTATTATGTCACGTTGGTGACCTATGGACTCACTAAGATCAAAAGTGTGTCCGACCAACCAATCTTCAACGAATGAAGGAAAATTGGTAAATTAAGGGAATTTGAGTTGGCATGAAAGCAAGAACCTAGCATCATTAAAGTTGAGCTCTGGGAAAAGTAAATTACAATGTGACTTCTTCTGCACTGCAAGGGTAACATACTTGTGTACATCTAGTGGACCAGGAAAAGCTATTTTATTTACTTGGTCCTCCCCCTTAGGCTCGTCTGCACTGCAAGGTGGGTGCCTGCAGCCTATTCTCCCTTACAGTATTCTCTGGGGTCAGATGCCCCTGATGTCATCAAGACATAGGCCCCTTAACCCTGCTATAGATATGAGGACACTGATGAACTGTCCACCACCATTGGAGCCTAGCCATATGCCATGGGAGCCTAGTAGTCTGTATCTTCTAGATTAAGCTTTTGATCTAGCAGTGCAGGGGCTGCACTGCAAGGATGGCTTTTTTCTTTTCCTGGAGCTTTTTGGGACTCATTAGCTTTTATTACTATATTAATTTGCATATACTATGTTGGACATCTGTCTCTGGGGCCCCATAAATGCTATACTCTATAGAAAGGAATCAATGTGTCTTGGAACTTGCTTAAAGGTTGCGTCCTTCACATTATTTTTCCATTAGACATACATATTATCACAGCAGTCATTAAACTAGATTCAGCTAGACAGCTATAACCTTTACATTTGACAACCCAGGACAGTATGCACTTGGAGGAAGTTGCTTGAATGATGCTAGCTGTTATTCAGCCCATCTTATGACATTGTGTAATGGAACAAACTTGCAGTGGAAAGGGGGGGGGGCTCAGCTCCAAATTAAAATAGATTTTTATTTTTACCCTTGCTGGCCTTTTTATTTTTACCTGCAGTTTTGCCTTTAACTACTTGTCTACTGACTGCATAGTCAGGATTCATTGTTTGGGAATTTAGTAAAAGTGTTGGTCCGCTGAAAAGTTGAAAATCCATCTATGTAGAATGTTTGATGTGCAAAATCCAGCTGACTTATATGTTTTGGATAACCCAAAGTTGAAATCTCTCTGACATACTTCCTTGCTCAATTCCCACAAACCTTGGAGTTTTGGCTACTCTTGCCAATGATGGGGTATTTCAAGGGTGCAGAAACTAAGCACAAAAATCTCATCATCAGGCTTCCCAAGAGATATTAGAAACTGTTATGTCGTGTACACATGCTCTGAATTTCCGACAATAAATGTTCGATGGGAGCTTTTGGTCGGATATTCCGACCATGTGTAGGCCCCATCAGATATTTGCTGTCGGAATTTCCAACAACAAAAATTTGAGAGCTGGTTCTCAAATTTTTGGACAACAAAATAAGTTTGATCATGTGTGGACAATTCCGACTCGGGCCTGGTAAAACTAATGTTTGTAATGGAGATAGCACATTCGTCACGCTGTAATGGACTGAAAAACATGAGGCTGAAAAGCATGAATCGTTTCTCTCACCAAACTTCTACTAACACGACTGCACTTTTCTAGTGCCGTCGTACGTGTTGTACATCACCGCATTCTTGACGCTCAGAATTACTGACAACATTTGTGTGACCATGTGTATGCAAGACAAGTTTGAGCCAACATCCGTCGGTTTTATCCATGTTTTTTTTGTCGGAACGTCCGATCGTCTGTACGCGGCATTAGGTAAAAAATTTGTCTAGTATTCTCAAGAAACTTTAATAAAATGTTTTGGATAATAGGGGCTTTTGTATGATGTAAAGATGATGTACTCAAAGGCAACAATTTGAAAAAAGATAACTAAGTGGAGAACTATGTGAAACAGATTTTTCAAAAACAAACTTTGCTTTTTGGGTTTATTATAGCAATCCTGTCTATTTCTATATAGAGATATACAAAATGAAGACGTATACTATATACAACATGAGAAGCACATAAAAAGGAACATTATCCATTTTGCAATTTAATGATATTTTTTTTGTTGATGGTTTCCTTAAACATGCATACTATTTAATTTAGTGGTTATTTTGGTATGGCTGTTCGTTCTTCCTATCTGCACATTGTATTACTGCTGAAATGACAGGTATTAAAATGTAAGTAATGGCGGACAGAAGAAAATTATTTCATAATTAAATATAACTGCAGAGAGTGAGAAGACTTCATACTCAGTGGATTTTGTTACTGTTTAATGCAGTGAAAATGAAAATTACACATCTTCAGCTTTATGCAAATGATCAAAAGTAAAATAAACCAGAAATCCTCAGCTTTACAATACTGTAAGGTCAAGTGCACAGCAAATGATCCAACTGACATACAATAAATAAGCTTAAAGACTTTTAAAAAAAAAGGCCACTGAACATAAAATACAAGCTTATTCTTACAAAGTAGAGGGATACAAAAGGCAACACCTTCTATTAGACTTGAGGAGCCCAGCTAATCCTCTGAATTAAGAATGCATTTTTCCTTCCCTATCATTGAACCAACAAAAAAATGATCATATTGTGTTTTTATATTACAAAATGTTCTTGTTTCTGCAGAAACATAGTGTGGAGCATTTTTGTGACATGACACTATTCATATACAACATAAAATGTTATGCTTTATGCCCTGGATGTACATTATACTCTATATTATACCGTACACATCAGTCCAAAACAAGATATAGCCTAAATTCTGTTTCACTTTATGTATGACTTTGCAAAGAGGGGTGCTCAAGTACATGCACTAGTGCCACAGTAAGGCCTCGTACACACGATAGGTTAACCAGAGGACAACAGTCTAAAGAACCGTTTTCATCTGTCCAAACCGATCGTGTGTAGGCCCCATAGATTATTTAACCTTAGGTTAAAAAAATGGCAACTTGCTTTAAAATGTAACCGATGGATTGCTAACCGATAGGTCAAAACCGATCGTTTGTATGCAAAACCATCGGTTAAAAACCATCAAGTCGACGCATGTGGCAGGCGCAGCACTATAAAGTGCCTCATGCGCTGTGACATTAGAAGAATTGTGTTATCTCTGACTTTTCAGTCCAACAAGATTGTCTGTTACTCTGAAAATCCTCTATTGCCATTCTATGGAAGAAGTAAGGTTTAAAGAGCACACCAAATGCTTAAAATAACTTCTTTATTAACTTCACTTTTCTTCATAGATAACACTGCTACTTTGCAGCAGACAGTCCATGTACAAACACGTGTTGAATAAGTATCACAAAATGGCGGTTCAAATATTCAATCTTGTCATTCAACATAAAATGGTGGATATATTTCTTTCTTTAGTATTTTTACTCTCTCTCTCTGTAAGTTATCAAAGCATTCTCGGATATCTCTGAAAGGTATAACTGTGGTTTGCAACTTGGTTTGCATGGTTGCTTTAGTTCGGTTAGCTTGTTAAAGTGGATAGATGGATATGACTTAGTTCGGTGGAACTACAGTTAGGGCGGTTAGATGACTTTGTTTGGTGGAACTACAAGTGAACACACAACTAGATCAGTATACAGTTCTGATCACACTATTTACAATAAGAACATATATATAACTTGTGTAACGTACCTATTTAGGCCCTTGCTTCCATAAAACTGAACTCTGTATGTCTGCTCTGCTCTCTGTCTTCATGTGGAATGAATTTGCAGCACATGTACAGTATTAGGAACCTCCCAGACAGAATGGATGCAAAGGTGGCTGTGATAGGTCAAGACTCTGCTCAATGTGAGATTAGCTGTGATTGGCCAAGGCTACTGATGAGTCACAAAAGCTTAACTCTATGCTTTCTGGTATAAATTCTACTGTGTAATTTGAGCTTACCTTCACTGTCATATAAAAAAAAAATTCTTAAAGGCATATTTTTTCTTTTGCTTCTGTGAACACAACATACAACTGTTATATGACATTCAAGCATAAAATCACAGTGAATAACTTTGCTTTTGTCTCTCACATATAAACATGTGCATTACATTTAGGTTCTTAGCAGGTTTAGCTGTATATACATTTAGGTTATATTAGCTACCTAGGACAGGTTCTAGCTGACCAGCTACAACATTGAACTTCGTTTTTTTTCAGCACGTCGTTGTGTTTTACGTCACCGCGTTCAGACACGATCGTTTTTTTAACTGATGGCGTGTACGCACGACGGACCATCAGTCAGCTTCATAGGTTAACCTAGGACAACGGTCCTTCAGACCGTTGTCCTCTGGTTAACCTATCGTGTGTACGAGGCTTTACTGTTTCTATTATACCAAAAGTTTTAGAAATACCTTTTTAGAAGGTATTGCTTTCTGAAGTGTTGACTATAACACCCCTGACAAGAGCCACTGTCAATCAAACACTAAACTCACAACAGTAAAATTAGTGTGTATACAGTAAAGCATGCTTGTTATACTCACTGTAGAACCGAAGGGTCTAATCCTCTGCATTGTGTAAAAAGGCTTTTTGATCCTGTCTACTGTAGTTCCTCCTTCTTCCACTGTCCCCAATCCATCTGTTGATAGTTCAGAGCCCTAGGAGGCACTCTGCATGTGCTCAGTTTGATGTGTATTGCTAGATAGCTTTTTTTTTTTTGGGGGGGGGTGCATGTGATCAGCAGAGGGCCAAACAGCACTGTACAAACAGAGGGTCAGGGATCATGCAGCCTCATAGGACAGTCAGAGGAGAATAAAAACTCCTTCTACCAGCTTTAACCAGTGCTCAGGCATACACTGATCAAAGTCACAAGACTGCTATAACTTCTGATGAGAAAAGGTATTTAGCAATTTATATTTAATAAAATAATTGCATTTCCATGTTCTATGTACTGTGGGAGACCATATATAGTAAATGCAGGCTCCTGGGTTTAGTAACACTTAAGGGAAGGGCATGAGGCATGTCAGCAAGTGGGATCACAAGCTAACAATGACACTGCAGGCCACTACGAGAGTGAACACCTCATGGTGACAATTCTGCCACAGGATATGCAACCAGGTGGTGTGCGGCACTTCCGCCCATAGATATGGCGGCGCCCGCGCGCCATTTTCTGTGACATGCACGTGATCGGTGGAGCTGTAAGTATATGAGGGAGGTGCTAATGCGGTATGGCCAATCCCATGATTAAGTCAGAAGTGACCATACAGCTAATCTGTGAACCTACGTGACGCGCTAAGGTCGTACAGCGCTGTCAGCTATCTGGCTATCCGAGCAAGCAGTTCATTCGAGTGGGGTTGCAGTGTCAAGTTGTGGTGAGAGCTCTCTGGTTGATCGCAGGACCGCCGTGACCATTGTACACCAGCTGATGTTTTAAAAGGAAAACGAGTGTTGCTGTGATTCACTGCCTGCATTTTTATAGCGTTTGTGAGTTTAACCTTTGGAGTTTGTACAGAGTGTTTTTATTAAACTGGTAAACGATATCACACTATTGTGCACTTTCCTCTCTTTTTTTGTTTATTCGTGTGGAAACATTTGGATCACATCATTGGATATTGAAATCTGTATACCACATCGGAGAGATTTGTTTTGAAGCGTATTTGCCAAGCATGTGAGTGTAGGCATATTGTTGTGGACACTTGAGGTGTGGTGGAAGACCTGGAAGATCTGATAATCACTTACTTTATGAACTTTTTTGCCTTTCACGTTATTTAGCTATTTCACGGGTTCAGTTATATTAATTTGCATGTTTGTGATAATTGTGTACATCACTTTCATCTATTTGATTCACTTAGTAGAATATTTATTTATTCTTAATATCTGCTGACACTTTATGTAGAGGATCAGTTATTTATTTATTTTTCACATATTTTACGTTTAAACAGCAGCTAGGTTTTTCCTGCTATTTTCTTCCAATCAGGTGGGTCATCAGGAGGGCGCATTTATCTAGATTACCCAATTTTCTCAAGCACAAATTCTGACCTAACTCCCCCACTACAGAAAACCCGGGATGGTAGGGCCAGAGGACTTGCTGGGGCCCAAAATTGGGAAAAGGGATCCTGTAAACATAAAGTAAAAAAACACAAATATATGATTTTATATGATTTTTAGGGAGACTATGCTCACTAAATGGATATATGATGGAATTGTATTATATATATTGTATTACATTGTTAAATACCTGCAAATAGTACGTAATTTCAACTGAGCATGTAGGGAGGGTTCAGTTGTAGGAGACACTCACCACGACTACATGGGACATTCCAGGGCTCAGGTAAGTAAAACAGGGGGGGCCGGTAATTGTCGGATGTTTTTTCACTTTAATGCATAGGATGCATTAAGCTGTAAAAACAGGAGGGTTTACAACCCCTTTAGCATTGTTGGTTAAGGCATATTCTATGAAACACCTCCCACCCCCATGTTACAGCACCGGGGCCCAGTCCCAAGCTCTACATTGGGTGGAATGACATGCCATGTGCTTCTTTATACCTGAAACAATTAGATTTGTATAGCCAGTGTAAAAATATGTCCTAGAAGGTACCTACCTAGTGCATAGAGTGGTGGTTGATCTGGAATGTTTTTAATATGGCATGTAAGTTTCATTTCTTATGTGAATGCAACCATTACATTGCAGAAGTCCATTAGTGATTATTTTACCTGAATCAATGATTTTTCACATAAAAAGTTTACATAGAAAGTCAAGGTTTTTGATGAATGCCACTTTTGAAAAGCAATTAGCCGGACAGAAAAGACGACACTGTTTCATTGTCTAATTACTTTGTAGCACCTTGCAGCTAATAAATTTGTCACATTGAATTATTAATGAGGAATGAATATTTGACTTGCTGCTTTGAATAGAAAAATGTTCATTATCAGATGGAATTGTTCTTTCTGTATAACGAGTCTGGCACTATGAGAATTATGGAAAGGTGAATTAAATTGATTTTATTATTCCCATCATTGTCATTTGCAACTTGAAAAAATATTAATTAAAGGTGGGTGTGAGCCTACTTTTCTGTAGTTTATTTTGTTATGCTTTTTTTCACTCCTGTGGAGAACATTATGATCAAATTCACACCTATGCATGCATATTGCAGCATGTATTGTAACATGTTGCTTGATGCATTAATGCAGGTTGTGTTACATGTGCCCAAACAATATCACATATGGGGATGGTGCCACTCTGGTCTGCCAGTAAGGAGACCAAACAATTTTATGCATCTGCAAAAGGCAGAAAGCACTTCTTAACAAGTTGCTGTACAGCAATGATTACAAGTATATTTATACAATTACAAACAACTTTAATGTGTACAAATATAAACAACACAACCTAGCCCATAAAACTAAAAAAAAAAAAACGCACATAGATCATAATACAGTGCCCACAGTATACAGTAATCTGACTCTGTAATACATACACCGGTGAAAAGTTATATTAGCGCAAAGCAATATCAAAATGAATCAACAAACCAGTGCTGACTTTCAGTTTTAGGAATGTGCAATAATAAACATGTAAAGAGTATAAGAAAACCAGAGCTAAGGCTCCATTTACACCTGGGCATACTGAAATCATGGGCGGAATCGCATGCTTCTGCCTACGATTTCAGAACCTTGGCAAAACACGGGACGCATATGCAACGGCATTATTTCTTAACGGCGCTGCAAATGTTGTGCGCATTTATTGCAAATAATTGGCTCTGCCACGAAAAAGCTAAACAAAAGTGGCGCAGCAGCTGTCGCAGAACTATGCTTAGATGTGAATGGAGCCTAAAACTGCGTACACACAATGGGAAATTCCGGCAACAAAACCTTAACATTTTTACTGACGCAATTTTGGTTCAAACTTGTCTTGCATACACACGGTCACACAAATCTTGTCAAATTCCGAACGTCAAGAACACTGTGACGTACAACACTACGACAAGCCGAGAAAAATTAAGTTCAATGATTCCGAGCATGCGTCAAATTGATTCCGAGCATGCATAGGATTTATGTGCTTCGGAATTGCATACAGACGATCGGAATTTCCGACAAGAACTTTTGCTTTTGGAAAAATCGAAAACCAGCTCTTAAATTTTTGTTGTCAGAAATTTCAACAGCAAATGTCCGATGGAGCTTACACACGGTCGGAATATCCGACCAAAAGCTCACATCGAACATTTGTTGTCGAAAATTCTGACCGTGTGTACGTGGCAATAGAGTAAACATGCATGCATTGGCTAGGGTAACAGTGAATGCAAACCCCAGGATTGCAAAAGAAGCCTTGTTTAGTCACAAAAGTAAACATCAAGCTGCGCCATGGCATGGACGTTCTATTCCACATTGGTGATGGACAGCTCAAGAAAAGGAAGGATGTGTTTGGCTGTAGGGGCAGCAAGAGGACTTAAAGTGATTGTAAAGGCTTCTTTAAAAAAAAAAAATAACAAACGTGTTATACTTACCTCCTTTGTGCAGTGGTTTTGCACAGAGCAGCCTGCATCCTCCTCTTCTCGATTCCCTCTTTGCTGCTCCTAGCCCCTCCCTTATTTGAGTGCCCCTCAACCAGCAGCTTGCTACAGGGGGCACCCAAGTTTGTGCGAGGTGCTTTGGCTACCCAACTTCGTACTGACTGCTGCCTATAAAGATTTGAGGGTACTGCCACTGAGTGGATCTTTACTTAAAGCAGATCTTCAGTAATTTTTTCATCTTTCCCTCAATGAAATCTTCTGCCATTGTTATTTTAACTTTGGATAGTAAAACATTTTTTTTTCTGCCATTAAATACCTTATACAGCCTGTTCCTGTTTCTGGTCTGGTAATAAGCCTAGGGGCTAGATTCACATAGATTAGCGCATCTTTAGATCCGCGTAATCTATGTGATTTACGATCCGCCGGTGCACTTTTGCGAGGCTAGTGCAGTATTCACAAAGCACTTACCTCGAAACTTGCACCGGCGGATCGTAACTCCCCCGGCGGAATGCAAATTCCGCGGCTAGGGGGAGTGTACAATTTAAATCAGGCGCGTTCCCGCGCCGATTTAACTGCGCATGCGCCGCCGGCGAAATTTCCCAGTGCGCATGCTCCAAATGACGTCGCTAGGACGTCATTGTTTTTGGCGGCTACGTAAATTCCGGCCATCCGTATTCCCGATCGACTTACGCAAACGACGTAAAAATTTGAATCTCGGCGCGGGAACGACGGCCATACTTAACATTAGCTATCCCTCATATAGCAGGGGTAACTATCCGCTGGAAAAAGCCGAACGCAAACGACGTAAAAAAAAAGCGACGGGCGGGCGTTCGGACTTGAGTCGGAGGTTCTCCTCATTTGCATATCCGACGCGTAAAAAAACACGACGACATCTAGCGGCCGGCGGTAGATTGCAGCCTAAGATCCGATTGGTGTAAGTCAATTACACCAGTCGGATCTAAGGGAGATCTATACGGAACTGATTCTTATGAATCAGTCGCATAGATCCGACCGTCGGATCTCAGAGATACGACGGCGGATCAGGAGATCCGCCGTCGTATCTCTTCATGAATCTGGCCCATGGTTTATGACATCATTCACAGCTCTCTCTCTCTCTCTCACTCTTATGAGAGTTTGCCATCAAGGGAGGGGAGATGAGTCATAAGAGGAGCAGGGCTGCAGAGCTGGAGGTGTGCCTCTGTGTGTCTGTGTAAATCCAGGAAGTAAACAGGCAGCAGCTTCCCCTGCCCACAATTAAAATGAATGCAGCCAAACTTTGTGGAGGGAGGTTTCTGAAGCATATTTGGCAAATACAGAATCACAGTATATATAAAATAATGCAAAAAATGCAAAGTGGTTGGAGGGAAGCTTCAGAATGGCAAATATGTTTTTATTACAAATTATGTAAGCAGACTACAGGTCCTCTTTAAAAGGCACATCCCCACTCTTTTGCTGATAGTTGGATTGGGACACATTGTGAAGACACATTCATGCTTTGTATATTACAAATACCTTCAGTTTAAGGTTGAGTGCTACTGTTGAGTTTGAAAAGCCATGCCGCCAACAGACTCTGTGGTAGTTTTAGGATTTGATTACCTACAGCCCCAAAAGGCATATTGACACATAGTACAACACACTTTAACCTGTGCGGCAACACACATGTATAGGTATGAATGGGCCCATAATGTTCTACCTTGATATCCATACATCACCTTTTTGCTGGATCAGTTGTGATTCAAGTGTATACACAAAAGTGGCAGTTAAAGCCATAAAAACACAAACAGCACTTTTTTTATTTGGGGTTCTAGTTTCTATAGAATAGAATGTCGTACATAGAGAGAAATTTGTTTGTCAAAATAAATGATATACTACAATACAGCAAATAAATATGTAAATGGTTAAATATAAAACTAGCTGTAGCTGTGATAGGTCACCTTGTGAGGATGCCGCCTCTCACTACAACAGAAAAAGTGTATGAAATTGAATAAAAAAAACTGTGGAAATGAAAAGCTAACACAGCACAGAAACAAATATGCTTATAAGGCATAATAGTATTCTGAATAAGAAGCAAGGCTTAAGATCAATATGGTGCTGGAGGGTTTTCAACCTGTACAAAGGGCAGATGAGATAGGACAGATAATTCTTGCTTGCTATTGGCCCAGGTGATAAGGACATGTTGTACATCCATAAACTTTAACACATGTTAACATTTATTTACATAATAATTAATTATTGAGATACATTTATCCTGACTTTGCACATCTCCTTTCGTGAAAATAGATTGATACATTGCTGTTAGGAAATATTGCCTCTGCCTTCCGCAATGGTGATCAAAATAATTATTAGAAGTCAGCTAAATCAAACCTTAATATGTCATGTATGGTTTCTGTACATGGTAACTAATATTTTATATTCCCCAAAACATTTTTAATGTTATTTTGCATGTCAGTTCGGAACAGCAGCAAGTATCAATTCACACATTTTCTATATAAATAAAATCATGGCATCCTGGAGGTGGATCATTAGGCTCTGCACCCTCAGGCCCCTTTCACACTGAGCCGCCCATAGCCTTGGCGGTAAAATGCCACTATTTTTACCGCCGACGCTATGGGCGGATTTGCGGTGCATTTGGGCCGCTAGCGGCTGAGAAAGGGTTAAAACTGCCCGCAATGCGCTTCTGAAACAGCGCATTACGAGCAGTATAGCTGCGCTGTCCCATTGATTTCAATGGGCAGCAGCAGTGGAGGAGCAGTATACACACCGCTCCTTCACTGCACCAAAGATGCTGCTAGCAGGACTTTTTTACAGTCCTGCTAGCGCAATGCCTTGATACACAAGAAAGCCCACAGTTTGCTGTAGACAAGCAGACTAAGCACATGAATTACTGGAACCATGTCCTGTAGTCTGATGAGACCAAGATAACCCCATTTGGTTCAGATGGTGTCAAGCGTGTGTGGTGGCAACCAAGGGAGGAGTACAAAGATAAGTGTGTCTTGCCTAGAGTCAAGCATGGTGGTGGGCATGTCATGCGTGTTGCCGGCACTGGGGAGCTTTAGTTCATTGAGTGAACCATGAATGCCAACATGTACTGTGATATACTGAAGCAGTGCATGATCCCCCTCCTTCAGAGACTGGGCCGCAGGGCAGTATTCCAACATGATAACGACCCCAAACACACCTCCAAGATGACTAGGCATTGCTAAAGAAGGACGTGGTTCCTCTCCCCGCACCCACTGTCACATTTTTTAAATTGTCATTTACTCACAGCAATCTGTGAATGAGAAAAATACAAGTCCCATCTGCCATTATGGCAGGAGGCTTGTAGTTCTCAATGAACTGTGAGGGAATTGATAAATGTGCTTGTAGTTCATCCAGAAGCCCTGCAGCTTTTAAACTGACAGCCTGTACAGAGGTAGTAAAGCTGAGCAGAAAGCTGTAGGACTTGTCTGCAGGTGCCTGACATTGCACCTGTGAGCCACTAATTGTGGGTGCAATGCTTTGCAGGCATCTTGGGAAAAAAAAGAATGAATGCACTTTTTCCCTGCTAAACTTATCCTTTAATAACCTAATTTCATGCAGTTTGCAGAGTGCTCCATTAGGAAAATATTCTGCCTTATGGTAGGACTGGATGTATATTCCATGTTGTCTTTCACTTGTGAGGCCTCGTACACACGGCCGTGTTTCTCGGCAAAAACCAGCAAGAAGCTTGCTGTTTTTTTATTTTTTGCCGAGGAAACCGTTCGTGTGTACACTTTTCAACGAGGAAACCGCCGAGGATCTCGTCGGGCCAAAAATAAAGCATGTCTTCTTTTTCCCCGATGGCAATGGGAAAAGTTGGCTCGCCGAGCAAAACGATGTGTTTTGCCCGTCGAGTTTCTCGGCCGTGTGTACGAGGCCTGAGAGTGCTGGTACCAATTTGACTATTGTGTAATATTTTAAACCCACGCTTATTTTCAAACATACAGTATGAACAGGTAATGCTGGGTTTAATCCCAATTTATCTTGTTCTATTTTTAACTTTTAACTTGAATGTATTTTCATTGCAGATATACAAAATATACATTTTCAGGCACAGCCTCTCAATAATAGCAATATTAAGAATTACTAGACAAATATCACATGCAAGTGAAATTACAGTCATAAATTTGAAATAGTAACATAAATGATGTTCAAGAGCGTGATGCTTTAGATTTTATTTAGCGCTCTAAGCTTTTGATATTGAATATCGAACTATGTAATTATTTTTTAAGCTTAGTGCTTAGTAGGTAAGATAAAGAAATCCGTGTCCATGTGTATTTTTAGTGCTTATGGAGTATAGTTAACGTTTATGTAAACAAAACAAATTAAATCTCTTAAAATGTGCAGGTTTCATTAAAATAATATTTGAAAATCTTGTCATCAAGGTCGTTGCTGTGGCACTTCCTGTTATCTTGTGGACAGCCTTCTCAGAAGAGTTGAAGCTGTTAAAGCTGCAAAGGGTGGGCCAACTCAATATTGAACCCTACGGACTAGAACTGGGGTGCTATTAAAATTCATGTGCGTGTAAAGGCAAGCATCCCTATACTTTTGGTCTTTTAGCTCTACAGTGTGTGTGACGTCAGATCCCTGCTCACTGCTTTCTGCTGCTAAGAAAAACTATTTCATCTGTGTGTTGTAGAAGGCTGTTCAGGACAGATGACAGCAGATAAACAGGTACAACTTATGTAGGAGGATTTTTTTAATCTCTGTGTATCACCTGCGGCTACTCACTTCACTGGGTATATGTAAGGATTTACATTCATTTTAATTGTGTATTGGCTGTTTGCCTTGAGTTCTGTTTTGAAGTTCTAAATTAGGCTTGTCTTCTGAGGATTGGATCATTTTAAATATTCATTGTGACTATAATATAGCCTCTTTTTTTGTTCTTGTGCTAAGTCAAAAATACACAACTGCTCCAGGTCAGTTTATGTACCATGAGGCCTCGTACACACGACCGAACATGTCTGCTGAAACTGGTCCGCGGACCAGTTTCAGCAGACATGTTCGGTCGTCTGTATGGCCGACCGGACAATTTTCCGGCCGATCAAATGGTTCTTAGCATGCTAAGAAACATGTCCGCTGGAAGCCTGTCCGTCGGAAACGTTCGGTCGTCTGTATGACTTACCGGACATGTCCGCTCGGCCGAAAGCCCTTGCATGCGTCAAAGTGATTCGCATGGAAGCATTGACCTTCCAGGGTCGCGCACGTCGGCGCGTCATCGTCGCGGCGACGGCGCGGCCACGTCACCGCGTATCCTGTCCGCGGGGATTTCGGTTTGATGGTGTGTACAACCATCAGACCGAAATCTCCGAGCGGACATGTCCGATGAAAACGGTCCGCGGACCGTTTTCATCGGACATGTCCCCTCGTGTGTACGAGGCCTAAGAGTCAATCAACACAATTTGTTCAAACTGAAAGCAATGATAGACTGAGAGCTTATGCAGCCAATGGCTGAGAACGCTGACTGGAGGGTTCTGGCGGGCAGTGTTGAATTGTGAGTTTGTTAACTTGCCACACATTTTCACTGGCAAGTTGTACACTTGCAGAGCACTTGAAACACAAGTTCAAGTTCACACTTTTCCAATTTGTAGCAAGTGGCAAGTTTCTAGCAAGAGCAAAGTTGCAGTGGTGAGACTACAGCATGACCTCTGAAAGTCTACAGCATGAAAAATCAGCCACAGTGACCCCTGTGGTGGGATGACTATTTCACAACATAACTGAATCAGAACTTGCAGCAGACTTGCAGAATGTTTGCAAAGAAAGTTGATCTGGAGTCATGCAATGCGGACTTGCTGCAATTGTGAAACAAACTTGTGAAGCCTGGCAAGTCTAGCAATAGCTTAGCAAGTCATTTTCAAACTTGCAGCATAATTGCTTGGTTTCTGGGACACTGTTATTGTGCATAAGGCTTTTTTTTTTGCCTAAAATTCATGTCTGCAAGGTAGACAGACAGAATAGTGTAATAATTCTGTTAAAAAATGAGTAAATACCTATTAAATTCCTTCATCTATATCGCCTCCGGCATTCTAGTTTCTGTTCTCTCATTCACTTCCTGGTTTTCTATCGTTCGTTCATGTAAGAACTACATTTCCCAGTATGAATTGCAGCACGCCCAGTAATTCACACCTCCTTGAGGTCTCTAACACGTAGAGAGCGTCCTGCCGCACAGATGTAGTTCCCAGGAGGGGGTGAGCACGTTACTGACCACCACAGTAAACCCTCCCGTCACGGTTGTCAGTAAAATCAGACAAGCAGGAAGTGAACAGAACAGAGAAGAAATAGAGCAACTTCTAAACAAAAACGAACAATGAGGAAGTGAAAAGAGGAATGTCTGCAGGTAAAGGATGCCGATTATGAAAAAAAAAATTCCTTTACAACCCATTTAAGTCTACATCCAGGGCTGATCATTCACTGGTAATTGAAGTTTCAGCAATTATATGCGAGCAGATATGATTAGCCGTGGACGCTGTCAGCCTCCTATTGCTTTCAATGGGGCTTCCAGTTCCACCCACAGCTAATCTCCGGGATTTCTAACTGGGTCGCAAGTCTAAATGGGGCCTTAAAGTTAGTAGCTGGAGGAGACAAAGGTGAATTTGCGCTTGTTATTTAGATAAATGAGTCTGACACTGACCTGGTTGTAGAAAATTATCTAGCATCTGGAACTAACAGAATATACTCTGACATTTGTACATTTAATTAATTACATTATCACCACCTCAGGAATAGACAGAAGCAAGACAAGGAAACAGATGACACACACACACATATTAATCATGCTCTAGCTAAAATATCTTTATATACATGATTATTTACATCTGCTAATGGATATTTCACATAAGATATCATACTCTAACAAACGCCTTGTCCTGGGCACACTCTGGAGCTTGTGCTTTAACCGTTTCTCCCCTGTCACTCACTCAGCTCCCCAACATTTCCCCACAAAAGTTGTAATTTTTTTTCCCACAATTGCACAGTGAGTGACATGTCCCCATATGACAGTACTGCATTGTGAGGAGGCATGTATCATAGCAAGGAGGGACAGTAGGGTTGCCATCTCATCTCTTTAAAACCGAACACAGGTTCTGTGGCTCATTAATGTGGTAATTAAACTCACTTGGTGCCTCATCTGCATTCAATTAGCCTCAGAATCTGTGTAATTCATATGTGTTTGGGTTTAAAGGGATGAGGTGGCAACCCTAGGGGACAGCAGTAAAGGTAAGTATAGGCCCTGGTGGATGCCAAGAACAAGATGGTAGATGGTGTTGTGAAATAGTTTTTTTTTTTTATTATTTTAACATTTGCACAGTTAGTGACATGATCCGATATGACAGTACTGCATTATGAGAAAGAAGGTAATCAGGGCAATTGGGGATCAACAGGTAAATATAGGCCCTGGTGGGTGCCTAAGATATTTTTGTTTTTAAAATTGAGACAACGTAGGGCCTGGTTCACATTAATGCTACTTTGAAATCGCTCTACTTCGCTTGAAGTAGCGCAATTTCAAAGTAGCAAAGTCAGCGCAATTTCAGCTGCTACTTGATAGGCTTCATGCACAGATATCTATTGAAGTTGCACCTGAAATCTGCAAAAGTAGTGCAGAAACTACTTTTGCAAAACGGTGCGGTGCCGCAAAATTAGTGTTGCATCGATTGGAACCGTGCCAATGCCTCCAATTGACTGCAACTTGTCATGCGTTTTGATCTCTCAAATTGCATGACAAATCGCTCCAATGTGAACCTAGGCTTACACTTGTACTTTTATTTTTTCCTGTAAGAAAAAAAGCCTAGGTGTTAGCATCATTGGTTTTTAATACAGACACTAACATTTATCAACTCAGTTCAGTTTTGGGCACCAAAAAGGATATCGGGCAACTGGAGAAAGTGCAGAGAAGGGCAACCAAACTGATAAGAGGCATGGAGGAGCTCAGCTATGAGGAAAGATTAGAGGAACTGAATTTATTCACTCTTGAGAAGAGGAGAATAAGGGGGGATCTGATCAACATGTACAAATATATAAGGGGTCCTTATAGTGAACTTGGTGTTCAGTTATTCACTTTATGGTCAACACAAAAGACAAGGGGGCACTCTTTAGATCTAGAGGAAAAAAGATTTCATCTCCAAATACGGAAAGGTTTCTTCAAGGTAAGAGCTGTGAAAATATGGAAAAGACTCCCTCCAGAGGTGGTTCTGGCCAGCTCAGTAGATTGCTTTAAGAAAGGTCTGGATTCTTTCCTAAATGTACATAATATAACTGGGTACTGACATTTATAGGTAAAGTTGATCCGGGAAATATCTGATTGCCTCTCGGGGGATCAGGAAGGAATTTTTTCCCCTGCTGTAGCAAATTGGATCATGCTCTGCTGGGGTTTTTTTTCCTTCCTCTGGATCAACTGTGGGTATAGAATTGGGTATATGGGATTGTACAATATTTTTTATTTTATTTTTTTATGGTTGAACTGGATGTGTCTTTTTTCAACCTGACTAACTATGTAACTCACATGATTACAGAATATTTTGTTTTAATTATTCAAAATAGATGAAACAAGTATACAAGGGAGTTAGGATAAAACCACTTGAAATTTCAGTATTGCAAGCTGCATTTTACAAAAAACACTTGCTTTACTGTGGTTTATTCCGCCATAAACAAAGAGCTGTCATAACAGTCTAGTATTACAATGTAAATACGACATGCAAACATCACATTTTGGTTGTAAAGTAATAATCAGCCCAGTGAATAATAAATAGCTCAAGACTCGGAAAAAGCCATGTTTCAGCCTAGCCGAAATTACAGTCTTGTAATGGTCTTACACATTTACAGGTGGAGAGAGTAATACAAAAAAGGGCATTGTGACTTAAATGTTTCATGAAGGAAGGATTCTATTTCAAAAGAATGCCATTTCTCTGAAATATGTTTCAACGCATAATAGTTCTGGACAGAATCTGCTTTCAGAAATGCAATTGTACATGTTGAATGCTCCTTCATCTTCTGCTCGCTGGTTATTATTTCATACGGGGCAATACGTTACTGCATCACGAATGCTCACTGGAGTTAAAAAAATATCAGAAAAATAAAGTGTGGCTGTCCATCTCTACCCTTCGAAATCACAGATACTTCAGATCTTAAAGTGACACTGCTTCCTTGAGAACAAAATCCTGTCCATGTAAATTATATAAATTGGAAGGAATTTAGGAAACCTCAGTGATCATTCCTAACTTGTTCTATTCTCTTGATTTTACGGCAGTTCATTCCAATCATGTTCTCAAACCTCCCAAAACAGACCAGGAAAAAAAAAAAACCTGCATCTTGGCACCCCTTTAGATGTACAGTACCCATGACATTCATCTTACCAAAGATGAAAGACAGTGTTGAGGATGAATGAAATTTTACCTTAAAGTGTTACTAAACCCAGTAATATGAAAATAATTCATCAGTGCCCACAGCTTATAAATCTTCTTTTTACATTAAAATACTGCCACTATATACTGTTGTGGATCATTTGTATACCACAGTTACATGATAAACTGCAGCGTTTCTCATGTAATCTCCGTGCTGAGAGTTCAGGAAGGGGGAGATTTCCACTGCAGCCTGTATACACGCCCACATGTGTGATGTCAATATCATGTGACCTGGCTAGCTCTGATCAACAAGTAAATGTTCTTTCCAGCATAAAAGACACAACTGAGCATGTGCAGGTTGGCTACTCTGCCTGTGTTAGCTGGCCTTCCCCAGATAGACAGTGCAGGGAGGGGAGTGATCTGTGCATACAGGATAAAACAACCTTTTTACACAATGCAGAGGATTAACCCCTTAAGTACCACATTGAGTATAACAAGCATGATGTTCTGCAAATACAGACTGATTTTACCGTTGTGAGTTTAGTCACACTTTAAGCTTTGATTAGACCTCTGGGAAGGGTAATTAGTCACTCAACCAGTAAGAAAATGTGAGTGTTGTGCGTCTTCTCTACATAGTGTACAAATTGTCCCTAGTATTGCCATAATTATTGTATGGATTTTTGCCAGCTTTAAAAAAAATCTTACCAGGCTGCAGATTAAAATGGAAAGGTCATTTTTAATAGTGTGAAACTACAGAAAGGTTTACTGAATATAGCTATTGCATAGTTATATCAATCTTCAGAAAAAGTGGAGTTTCTCTTATAAAACCTTGTTTACGTTGAAAAACAGCCAGCCTTCTGGTCGTCTTAATCAGATATACCATATCTTATAGACCCTCAAATACAGACACAATTTTAGCCGACAACCGCTACCATACCAGAGCCATGACAATATATGTTTTTTCCCCCCCACTGTCCCTTTCTCCCTCTGATTATCTTGCATACATCTACCTCTGCCATGGTATAGCACACCCCATGCAGGAGCTGCAAATGTATAGGGATCCCTCCACTCCTGCGCAGCCAGGCACATCGAAACTTCACAGGCACACAGAGTCAGGAAACAGTCCATAGCTTTGTTTTTTTTGTTGTGTATTAGGTGGTTAAAAACGTGGATGGGCATAGGAGGTTATAGGATGCCCACCTGACTTCAGCAAACTTCAGGGACAACTTGCTATATAAAGGTATATACAGTCTCCTCTTCAACCTTCCTCCTGCACACACTTTGCTTCTGCTGGTTCACTCCTAGGGGAACTTGACAGACTCCTTTTCAGTTCAGTAATGGCCCATTACAGGCAGAAACTCACAGTTCCGTAACAGTAGCACACACAGAGAGACACAGCAAGTAATCTTCCCTTCTGGAAAGCAAAAAACCGCGCTACCACAACAAAGTCTATAGGCAGCAGCTAGCGTGTGATAAACAAAGATAATAAACAATATAGAAAAAGCCGCGCCCAAAATTAAAATTAAAAAGTCTATAATATTCAACAGATGGAGGAATGATGAAATCCCCTGTAGCATCAATCAAATATTTCAAGTAGAGCCTTCAGTGTTGATTTGTATGTTGAAACAGTGACTGGTCAAAACTTCAAACCACCAGGTGACATGCATGCGATCTGTGCAAATCCTCCACCATAAGCATAAGCAGCTTACCAGATGGCAAGCCTTTAACACAGTTGGCTATAGCCCAGCCATGGCCTTTCAATCCCCTGGACACTAGGTTAGGACACTTCGTACTCAGCGGCAGGATCCCAGGCTCGGGAGTTTAGTGGAAAAGGATTGCGATTCACCCGCAATTACAACCCATCAGAAAACAGCAGCAGTCAAGTAGTCCACAATACATATATCGGGAGATAAAGAGGGACGCAATAGCGTGATACCGCAGGGTATAAAGATTTATTAAAACAGTAATGTACTTACACAAGTATAGATAAAAACAGCGTGTAGCAAACGAAAAGTAAAAGCCGGCCGGCTTGAGGAGCCCTCCTCCTTGGCGTGGTGACGTCACTGACACAGCCTTCCAGACGCGTTTCGTCACTAATGGACGTTATCATTAGTGACGAAACGCGTCTTGGAGGCTGCGTCAGTGACGTCACCACGCCAAGGAGGAGGGCTCCTCAAGCCGGCCGGCTTTTACTTTTCATTTGGTACACGCTGTTTTTATCTATACTTGTGTAAGTACATTACTGTTTTAATAAATCTTTATACCCTGCGGTATCACGCTATTGCGTCCCTCTTTATCTCCCGATATATGTATTGTGGACTACTTGACTGCTGCCGTTTTCTGATGGGTTGTAATTGCGGGTGAATCGCAATCTTCCCTTCTGCTTCCTTTATGGCCACTGATCCCAGCACCACCTCTTCAGGCAATGTCAGCCCACCTGGCTGCAGCTGCCTCTTTCACCGGCCCTCCTGACTGCCTCTCCACACTAGTCCATTCAACTGATCCTCACTAGCCCACATGGCTGACTCTCTAGAAAAAGGTAGAAGATTTAAGCCCACCACAGTCTTCAAGGGGGACTGGCCATTTGTTAGTTCCCACCAGTGTTGCTCTACTCACTCTGTCCTCTCTTTGCTCCTGTGCTTCAAGGAAAGCTTCCTTCCTTGTGTTTTTGGCAGGATCCTTCCAGCACCCGACCCCCGGCCCAAGCAGGACACCCCGCCCCAGACTAGGGGGCACTCCTCAGGGCCACTGACAGATTTCTCAACACTGTATCTCCATCTTACACATGATCCCCCTGCTGGCATGGCCCATGTCTATTTATAGGGTAGTCTCTGAGGCCAATATTCATGGAACCCCCTCCTAGCCCCCACCCTCCAGTTCTAGAAGGTTCTTCAACCTTCCAGACACCAGGGGGGAGCACCAGAGAGCTGCCAAGATGAATCATCCAGTCCTGGCCTTTAATAACCCTGTCCCAATTTAGTGGTTCATGCAAATATATGTTTAAATGAATTCAGTGTGTAAAGTGACATCAAAAGCTTTATGATTAAAGCATAAATCTAGTCAAAAGTCCTCCTTGTTCCACTCTGTTAATTGACAGCAGTCCTACTCACTACTGCAGCATCAACAGAAGATACATTTGGTGCTTCAGCCATTTGCATGGATTGAGATTGCTATAGCAGACACGAAATCAACTGTAAACTCAGCAAACTAAGATTATTTGAGGAAACATTTGAAAATAATCACTACAAATCTGCAAGATGTTCCTCCTATGGGGCACACGTTTGACTTTAATGTCTTCCTGAAGTTACAAATCATGCTTTAAATAAAAAATGAACAGGATAGCAACCAATAAATAAATACAATAAAACAAAATCCCCATACAGACTTCCTGGGTCCTTCTTACCAAACATCTATTGTATCCTGTATCAGGCCGTTTGTTTCTGTCACAGGATGACTTAAAGATGGGGCACATTTTCATAAGTAAGAGAGCAAGGAAGATTTTAATATTCCATAACTTACTGCTCACCTAATCAGCCAATTGATTATTTTTTTCATTGTTTACTTGATCTTTCTATTGTAGATTACAACACAGGTTCCCCAACAGGTCTAAAATACAGTAGCAAACAAATCCAACAGTCTTAATAATGTTTTTAAATGGGGACAGCCATATTTGCTTATTGCTTTGCGGTCTTAGTAGTATGACAGGGATACGTCTTTTTTTTTTTTTTAATCATTTGGTGCAAATCTTTCAGTCTGCAAAGAATACAACTGATTCATGTGAAATATCCTGCACTGTTAGCTTAGTTTACTGCCTGACATGCAGAAGTCAGTTGAAAAAAATATACCACTCTGTATATGACATACCGCCATGAAAATATGAAATAGCAAACTTGTAAAAATACAAAAGTCACACAAAAAAAAAAATGAATTGGCCACATGGACATTAAACGGTATGACTGCTGCTTCAGTGGAAGTTTTACAGTTAAAAAATATGAAGAACTACAATTAAAAGAGAAGCATGGAAATATTTATGTAGCGCCTGTGTACTTTTCAGTACAGGTACTCTGTCAAATTTAGTGGGGGATGAGAGAGTTACCTTGCTCTTATCCATGTCATTTACTAAATTGGGTTTCTGCCGGTTCTGGACTGTCCTGTGGGCCATTCTGTGCTCCAGAGATGTAGTTCCATCTCTGGATGGCAGGTGGCGCCAGAGGGGTCCGGGCGGAGCTGCTTTCCTCCAGCAGCCAATTAGAGGAGTGTTTCCCTCGCAGGGCATGCTGGGGGAGGGTATTTCTGTGGCAGACGCCTTTTGGTGGAGTCTTCGCGGGTTCCTGGTTCCAGGTGCGGCACCCACCTTTAGGGTGTGCGCACATCACGGGCCCCGGCGATATGGCCTACCAGGCCGGGGCGCACGTGCTACGTGGAGTTCCTGACTCTGGGCCCTCATGGCCGGAGGAACTGATGCTGCCAAGGGGCCCCAGTGACTTACTGGGTCCCTCAACTTTATCAAGAAGATCCCAAGCAAGTTGTGCTGTTCGGTGGGGAGTCGGTCTGAGGTGAGCCCGGAGGCAGGTTATCCAATAGGGCTTAGACAAACCATCAGGGATCTGGGTGACCGGACACTGACAGGTTGTATGCTGAAAACTGTCAGTCAGTGACCCCAAGCTATCAAGTCTATCTGGGGAAGATTCAGGCAAGATTGTGTTACTGGGAGGATTCGCTCCACTATCCATGCTTCAAGTACTAGGCCTGTGGCAGAGGTCTCATTACTAAAATCCTAATCCCATTAGAGCCAAGTCTGTGGCAGAGACTTGTTCCTTCCCAGAAGTTCTAGTGACACTTCGGCTGCCAGGCCTGTGAGAGGGACCTCTCACATGTCAGAGGCCTGTGAGAGGGGGCACTACACCCACTTCTGCTGAAGTGGCGACAAAGTAAAAGCTGCTACTAGAAGCAGGACTGCTTCAATCTATTCATAGGCCTGAATCTGCATGTTCTTTCACCAACCTACTTCTATCTACCTCAGTTGGATTGTTGGTCATGTTGGGCCAGTAATAAAGCATTGAAAACATCACCCTACTATCTGGACATTCCGTCATTGCTTCACACCACCATCATCATCCCTAGACACATCATAGAGGTAACTTAATTATGCCGATCCCAAATCTAACCAGCGGCTCCTGAGGGGGTAGTGCTACATTTATATTTTTTAATCATACATACCTAGGTGGAAGCAGCATCTGTCCCCCGCTGGCTCTAACACTGAGAACAGAGCGATCAAGCATTGCTCCCTGATCACAGCTCCCTGACTTTCAGTCAGCAGCTCTTTGCTATGCCCCCCCCCCCACGCTCACTGGAGCACTGGGCTGTGGAGGAGGCAGGAATGGTCGGCTCAGGCTCTCAATGGCTCACTGAAAGACTGAGCTGGGTACCGGTCCAGGCATGTGGGTGGATACCGACTTCATTGTTGCAATCTTGCCTGAGCCTGGACTGACACTGTAATGTCAGCCGATAGCAGGCTTCAGCCCCCTGTCTGCTGAAAACGGGTTACAAGAATCCAGAATGAACTGCACTCTTATGATCCACAGGAGAAGTACAGCCAAACAAGCTGTACTTCTCCATTAAGTTGTTAGGGTGTGATGTAGGCAATGCTTGAATGACTTTCAATTAAGCAAAGTGCCTGGGTGTCAGCAAAGGGAAGAATAGGGGTAAGTTTGTTTATCAGTTTGGTAGGGAATTCAGCATGGGTGACAACAACCTACCTGATTTTTGGACAAGCATTGTGCTGTTTAGTTTGGCATGTCTTTTTCTCTTGAATCCTCAGTCATCTCCTGGTGTTCTGCAGGGAAGGTACATGTATAAAAAGGAGCAAAGCCACATTGACCTTTGTACATTGGGAGGCTATAGAGACTATATGATATGTAGATGGTGACTCTGGTATGTGGACGGTGGCTCTAAAATGTAAGTGATCAGCAGTTCCTAAATGAAAGTGGGAATGCTGATATTTGGACAGTGTCCCTTACAGGGAAAGGGTGTCCCTAATATTTGTACTGTGACTCTGGGTTGTGAATGGTTGCCCTGGTACATGGACAGGACATGACTTTGGAATATAGGAGCTGACCTTTTATATCATTTTGACATGTGGACATTTATTTGTTGGCATATGTGGATAATGACTTTGAAATATGAGAGGTGACATTTTAAATGATTCTGACATAAGGATGTATGTTTGTTAGCAATTAACTTGTATTGTGGGAGTATAGTAGCTTTGAGCTTTTTAGATCCCTACTGGGGTTTTGAAACAGGATTAATGTATTTAACACTGTATTAAAATGAGATTTTATTGCTTATAGTAGATCAACAATACTTTATTTAACAGCACCTGTATTTTCACATGCCAAACAATGTATGCAAGGCCTGTCCTTTATTTTCATGTGTTTTTGATTTGTGTTATTACCGTAGCTATAATACTTCTTTATTTAAACATGAACCTGCGACCAAAGTTAAACTAATCAAGCGAAAACGAAAAGATAGGTGACTGGATTAAATTGCTTATAAAGCTTTCATTTATTTTTATTCAAATAATAAACATATCATAATTACTTGCTCTGTGCTTTGGCTTTGCACAGAACAGCCCCGATCCCCCTCTTCTGGAATCGCCCGCCACTGTTCCTGACTCCACCTCTTCAGGCGTGTGCCCCCCAGTCGCTTTCAATGGTAGCACTTCTGCGAACTCGTTCCTGAGCTGAGCCGGTTGGGTAGGTTAGATGCACTAGTGGATTTAAATGGATATAAATAACAAATTAATTAAATCAAATTGTAAGCACATTACTGTCAATATTGGATAGTTTATCTTACACCTCTAACTGCCTCTTTTGCTGGAAAGCTTGGTCTGTTAAAGTTGAAACCTTTCAGGCTTACTGGCTGGATCACCAGTTGAAAATATGGGAAAAAGCCTAATGTCCCATACACACAATGGGAAATTCTGACAGCAAAAGTCTGATGTGAGCTTTTGAATAGAAATTCTGACCGTGTGTATGCTCTATCGGACTTTTGCTGTCGGACTTTCCGCCAACAAAAGATTGAGAGCTGGTTCTCAAATTTTTCGACTGAAAAATTACTATCAGAAAATCAGATCGTTTGTAGCAATTCCGACGCGCAAAATTCCGACGCATGCTCGGAAACAATTTGACACATGCTCGGAAGCATTGAACTTAATTTTCTCGGCTTGTCGTATGGGTTGTATTGTACTTCACTGCATTCTTGACAGACGAAAGTTCAGGGAACTTTTGTGTGACCGTGTGTATGCAAGCCAAGCTTGAGCGAAATTCCGATGGTGTGTACGCGGCATAACAGAAAAACAAGAGCAGCCACCAGATCTAAGAATTGGTAAGCTGCAATTTAATGCATTTTTATTTTTGGATTTAATACTGCTTAAGGTCTCCCTTTCACACTTGTGTGACTTGGGACTGCAAAGTCACATGACAAGTTGTACCTCAATGAGTACTGTTCATATCTGTGTGACTTCAAGTTGCAGAGACTTCAAAGTAGTCCCTACACTACTTTTGGTTTTACTTTGATGTGACTTGAGGTCCATAGACCTCAAGATTACACAGAAATTACTTCAAGTTTGCATCAGTCGTGCGACTTCCAGGTCGTACAAGTGTGAAATGGGCCTTAAGGAACTTTCATTGCAGCATAACAAAAAGCGCCACCACATTTTCTCTACTTCTTTATTGTGGATATTTGACAACCCCGTTAAAAATGCCAAAGCAGGCTATTGGTAAACCAAGGAATTACTACATTAGGGTGTGCCTAGGTCTATACTAAGGCCAACATATGCATATAGGGAGTTTTTGGGCAGACATATCAAAAGGTGCATTCTAACACAGATGTACCAAATGGTACCAATTGGCAATTGGAAAGTGGCAATCCTGGGTTCCCTTCCAACCCTTCTTTGCTGCTCCCCATTAGTTAAATGGTTACACTTACAATTATGTAGAGGGCAGGGATGCTGGCAGAAGTTCTTCCATGGCAGGTAAGCTCTGCAGGTAAGTTGTTGTACAAAGTGCAGTGGCACTGACTCAGGTGTCTCACTCTCTAGCACTCAAACTTAAGTAACAGTATATGATTTCAAGTACAGGGGCAGTGTCACTATGTTCTGTGGCAATTTCCAATTGTTGTGGATGATCTTCTTTTCATTCAGCTTACTCTGAAAAATTGTGATATTATAATAGTGCAGAAGGGGTGGTAAAGATGGAGGCAGCTAGGTTCAAAATCTGCTCCTGGGCCTGTATGTTTTCAGCCATGCCCCCCCCCCCCTCACTGACAGCTTGTCAGAAAGTGTTATAAATGACCTAAATACAATAGGAGAAATATGATACTGAAATTCAGCAGCCGTTTTGACAGTCTAATGTCTCAAACACTGAAGGAGAAAGAAGATGTGCTTAGGCAGCATATACTGTACGGTAATGTGACAGGAGGCAAAGACCATACAGAGATCTTATTCTTCATACTACAAAAAATATAAAAGGTCATAGATGGAAACCAGTCCAAGCTGTACAGAAAATAAAAATAGTCAGTGGCCATTATGACAGCTTGTAAAGGCTTATTTTTTGACATTTTTAATCATTGAAAGGACAATTTAAGTAAACAGTATTAAATGTAGGTGGTTAAGGGAACTACCAGTGTTTTATAATACATCTTTAGGATCTCGGCCTTTGCATGTTTGTCACCCATTCAATAAAGCAGTCAAAAATAGTTACCTGGTAAGTTTATTGTGGATGATTATTATACATGAAAAGCAAATTTGTTTGGCACTGGACTTGCACAGATGCTATTTTACTTTTGTTTTTATTTTTGTTATATTGTACCTATTTATGTGAGTATTAGCACAGCACTTGTTTATATACTTGCCGCCAAATCACATATATCTGGTACGTCATCTTACTATAAGTGGTTGTACTGGGGTGGTGCCTGCAGCTTTTTAGAGCCAAGGGTCGTCTCTCTTGTAATAGCAATTGGAGCTGCTAACTATCCACTTAATTGCTATTACAAGCAGCGGGAGAGGAAATCCCCCCTCCCTCCTGCTGCCTTCCGCGGCTTGCTCGGGATCTCCCTTCCCACCTGGAGACCCGACACATCCATCGGCTGGCCAGACAGCCGAACAAAGCCGGGATCGGCTTTGATCGGCTGTTTGTTATAGTAACCTGGAAGCGATGACATGACATCACTTCTGGATTCCCCAGATGTCAACGGCGCCATTTTTTAAAAAACGTAAACATTCAAAAAAACTGACCTTGATGGTCTGAATGCTTTTAAGGGCAGAGGAATGATTTTGGGTATTAGACCCCAGATCTCACCATAAAGAGTACTTATCACAAAGGATGTTTATATTCCTTGTGACAGCAATAAAAGTGATATAAAAAAATATAATTGAAAGCAACAGTGTAAAAAAATATAAAATAAAAAAAAGATTAAAGCGCCCCCCCCCCATATACATACCACAAAAGGTGAGCATACCCCTACTAACATATGATTCACAGATCCCAGAGAGCCAATTGGTTGTGACTCCTCCTATCTGTAGGTCACCACCGTAGTCAAGGAACTTGCATATATATAGGAGGTATCCCACAGGGGAAACCAAGGTGGGATACCCCTGGGGATATAAGGGGCTACTAAGGCAGTGACGGACAATATTATAGGTCAAAAAGGTTTATTACATAATAGTACAAAATTAATAAAGCTGGGATGAATTGTAATCAGATATATAAGCTACTAGTAGCTGTTATTAAAAACCAACTAGCTGTGGCCGGCCGATGTTGCACCAATAAACAAAGTTTATTGAGATGTGCAAACAAACAACACATAAAAAACATGGACGAACATGGACAACAAATAACTAGGGCAGTCCGGACGCCTAATGGATCGCACTTGCTGGAATTCCCATACGGTAGTTACACTGTGTGTGTTGGAATTAATAATAAGAAAATTGGGAGTTAACAGTATGTGCGTCTCCACGGGAGATTAAATATAAAATGGTTGCTGGACAATATACAGGATTAACTGCTGGTATCTAGTTTGCTAACGGATTTGATCCTGATGCAATTTGAAGATATGCCAGAAAACTGAATTTGTCCTAAAGCTGTGATGATACTGCGGATTGCAGCAATCGAATTGTCGTATATGTGGGCTGTAGAAAAAAGAAAATTTCTTTATATTCATTCACTCCCAAAGTTCCGGTGCAATAATCTCTGTTAAATACAGGACGCAGTAAGATCTGCAAAGTGCCTGGGCTTATGCACACCTTGGTTCAGTCAGTGCAATAAGTACTGCAGGATTTTCTATGTAGCCAGGCATTGCATTGTTAATGGGCATTTGGGCTACAAATTAGATGTAATAAAACATGAACGAGCTTACCATCCCCGTTAGTTGAAAGGTGATGGTAGGCGGCAAAGTGCAAAGTAACAAGCTAAGTGTAACACTCACGTTGGTCCCATACGCATGCAAACAGAGATCGTCCCACTCATATGAGGTAGTACTACAAATGTCAAATCAAGGGCATTAATTCTAGCACTAGACCGTCTCTGTAAATCTAAAATGGTAACCCAAAAATCTAAAATGTTCCCAAAAATAGCATTGTTCCCAAACAGCTGCACAAATACCATGTAATATAAAAAAATGCAGAACCCACTAGTGTATTCTCTAGAGCCTCTGCTTTAAAAAAATATACATATGATGTTTGGGGGTGAAACTAATTTTCTAGTAAAAATACCTGGTTGTTACATGTAGACAAAAAGTACCAGAAAAAGCCTGGTATTCAAGTGATTATTACATGTTTTCTATATCTCATATACTTTATTGGGTGCTATCAGCTTTTTCATATTATACTCATAAAGAGTTTTTCTTTCTTGGGTATTAAAACCTTTAGTGCAGTGTTATATGCAAAGAATATATAAGAGCCAAAAAAGTTTTGCATCAAATGGAGTCATAGAAGAGACATTTGATTCTCAAAGCTTTAACACAAGGATAGGGTTCATTCTAATTTCCAAGTGACATTTCGCAACTTGTGGCAGGTGACGTGGCAAGTGACAATCTGCATCCGGTGGCAGGCATATGACATTCCGCAACTTGTGGCAAGTGATAATCTGCAACATGTGGCAGGTGACGTGGCAAGTGACAATCTGCAACTTGTGGCAGGTGACATTATAAGTGACAATCTGCATCTGGTGGCAGGCAAGTGACATTCCGCAAATTGTGGCAGGTGATGTGGCAAGTGACAATCTGCAACATGTGGCAGGTGATGTGACAAGTGACAATCTGCAACGTGTGGCAGGTGAAGTGGCAAGTGACAATCCGTAACATGTGGCAAGTGACAATCCGCAACATGTGGCAGGTAATGTGGCAAGTAACAATCCGCAACGTGTGGCAGGCGACGTGGCAAGTGACAATCCGCAACGTGTGGCAGGTGACGTTGCAAGTGACAAGCTGTATCTGGTGGCAGGTGACGTGGCAAGTGACACACTTGGGGCTCCCACTGATTCTGCATTATGGTGAGTTTAAGCATTTCATTTTATGTTACAATGTAATAATTGAAATAATGCGCTTCAATCATCCTGACACCATAACAACCATGGTGCCGTGATCATTGAAGCGCTAACACCAGTCATTTCCCTGATAAATTGCCCCCCCCCCCCAAAAAAAAAAAATTCTGCTAGTGCCTCTCCCAAGACTACACTCTGGATCTGCTCCTACCCAGACGAGCCACTGAATTGTTTTGTGATTTATCTTAAAGCCTGAAGATGACACACCTTGCTCACCTAGCCCTTACTGACACACCTTGAGGCATTTCAAAGAATTTATCAGGCCAAGCACATCCTAAAAGTACAGAAGATTAGCAAGTGTACTTATACAAACATTTATTAAGGAAATAATGTTACTCTCAAAGATATAGTTAAACACCTGCAGTATTTTGACTAACAGTATCTAATAGAACTAAACTGAATTTCCCTACCAACACTATATAAATATAGTCTTAACTTACAATAACAGAGCCAGATTCATCCCACTGGCCAGTGATTGATGAAGAATATAATAAAACCATTGGCCAGCACAATTGGGACCCTTGAAGAAACCACAACAGTTTCCAGCAGACAACAGATTAACATGTGCAATGTTATTCTCTTACCGGCTCCAGGTCTCCCTCCTCTGGGTCTCTGGACACGTGCTCTTGTTCTTCCAGTCCTCAGACAGGGATAAGAATTGCTGTGATCTCTCTCTCTTTTAGACAAGCTGAAACAGTCCCTCCTTTCCTTCCTCACAAGCAGTAAGAGTACTTTCCAGTACGGTTTGATACCACCATGCATCTAAATCACACCTCACGCCCTCCTAGGGAAGAATTTTCTGATCTCTAAGGCAAGGTGAGTAGTCTCTTTGCTTCTGCCAGCTCTCACCCAAGTGTGGTGAGCTATGGCAGGGATCCATTCCGTTAGTAGCAGCAGGTCAGCCTGCAGACCCATGTTTCTTTTCTCTGTTGCATCAGCCATTTACTGTCCTTCAGTATCCAATGAGACTCAGCCAAGATAACTGCTCCCTGCACTGGGGACACTCTATATCAGGGGTGCCCAACCTTTTGAAGCGCGAGGGCCATTTAACCAACTTGGTAACTGGTCGCCGGCCACAATCAGTGGAGGGGGAGGATGGAAGGTCCATGTCCGCTCTGCATATGCACACTGATTTTAGTAATACACTGACCTTTAATGACAGTATTCTATTCTATTCAATCCCAGATCAGGAGGTCGCGGGCCACATCAGAGGGCTCCGCAGGCCACTGGTTGGGCACCCCTGCTCTATATAGTTTTTTTGAAGATGTCTGCTTTACTCTTGCATTAATGAATATTCAGTTTAACCCTGTCCACACTGCAGAAGGATAATACAGCAGCAACAAATGAAGATGTCCAGCAGTATTTTTACTAGATGAATCAAGTAACAGTATCAGAAACATTTTAATATAAGTTAGCATTTTGTATCTTTGTGTACATGTGAACAAATTCTTATCAAACCCTTTTGTAGCATACAAAATAATGTATCCTTTAGTAAAACTGGCATCACCAGTTGAAGTGTAAATTTCTTCAATCAAAAAGAGATTGTTGGGTTTTGGGTATAAAGGAGTTAAGTGATGTTCTGTGTTGGTTGAGAAGAACTACATTCACGTCCTCTGAAAATGTTTCTTGGTATTAATTTAGAAGAGGAATGGAATGCAGGCAACAGAGCAAGGCTCTGTCTTGGTGTGTCCAATACCTGTTTGTGCTGCTTATAAGCAAGATGATGCGTAACGCTGAATGAATTCCTATGTAGCTACTGACATTCACAGTCTATGAAACTGTGAAAGACAAATTGTCCACATCATCATGTCATGGGTATACTGATGAATAGAAAAAGTCAATGTTTAAATAGCTTGCAGCTCTCGAACTGTGCAGTGTAAGTACTTAAGAATGGAATAGAGATTTGCTAAATGAAAATGGAAAAATGTTTTGCATAAGAAAGAACAGGATTATACCATGTAGATAATTTTTCATCGAGCCTAGCAGGAGCCGGGGATTTTGCATAGAGGGAATGCATCAGTAGATTCAGCAGATGCTTACCGACCTGATCTTCTCCCTCAAAAAATGAAATAAAAAAAACATGTTTCCTTTCACCAGACATTAACTGTGGCACCTCAGCCTTTTATAAAGCCCCTGCAGTAATATATTTGGAAACACTTATAACCTAGACTGTGGTATCTTCCATCAGACCAGAGCATCGGTCTTTGTAGTTGTAGGAATAGCTGGCTTTTGTGAACACGGGCTGTTTCAGCATGTAGATGGGACAATTAAACAGACATCTGTCACTTTACATTTTCTAAGAGGCCCGTTTATAAAACTAAATACAAAAACATTTGCCTGCCTGGATTTGTAAACCAGCAAATATGAAGCCTTTCGACACGGTAAATCGGTTCATTGTTATTGCCCATTTGAGGTTTTAGCTTTTAAGTTTTTGAGTCAGGCTCTACAACACATATAAAATATTTCATTTTTTATTATGTGTTTGTGATTAAAGTGGTTGTAAAGTCTCAAGGTTTTTCACCTTATGCTTAGGGATGAAAAACCTCCTGTGCTGCGCCTCCCCTCCAGAGCCCCCCCTTTTCTTACCTGAGCTCGATCCGATCCAGCGATGTGCACGAGAGCAGCGGCTTCAGACGCTGTCGCTCTCCTCATTGGACAGATTGATAGCAGTGGGATCCATTGTCTTCCACTGCTGTCAATCAAAAGCTGTGACATAGGAGTGAGTGGAATTGGAAAAAATCCTGGACTGTCGCACTCTGTTAAACGACGTCTTTATTGGATGAAATCAGATCAAAACATAATCCAAAATGGTGCAGTCAAGATGAAAAAGTGGACAACAGGACAAAAAATGGCTAACATGTTTCACATCATAAGATGCTTACTCATAGCTGGGAGTAAGTGGCGGGGCCGAACCCCACTATCTCTGTCAATGGATGCAGCAGAGGGATTCAGGAGCGAGTGTCATACCTCCCAACATTTAGAAAATCCTCTGCGGGACATTCTTGTTGAGTGGGGGCGTGGCGGATAGAAGTTGTTGAGCGTGGGAGCCTCTCACCTGTGCACAGCATGTTGTTCCTCTTCCTTTCAGCTGCCGCAGTCCACACAATCACTCCGGTCAGCATGTCTTCCTTCCAGTTGTTGAGGGGGGGGGTCAAAGGAAGTCGGATCTAAGTTGTTGAGCGGGGGGGGGGGTTGAAGGAAGTTGGATCTAAGTTGTTGGGGGGGGGGGCCTCTCACTTGTGCACAGCGTGTTGTTTAGCTGCCGCAGTCCACACAATCGATCCGGTCAGCATGTCTCCTCTCCCCACGTTTTTCTTCTGCTTCAGTGCTTCCTGTGCGGGAAAATTAACCCCTTCGCGGGACTGCGGGAAGATGCAGTCTGTGTGGGAAGTTCCCGCAGAATCTGTGCTGGTTGGGAGGTATGGCGAGTGTCCCAATGGAAAGTGGCTTTTCGAGGGGGGTACCAGATGAAGAGAAGGGGCCAGGAGCACCGGCGGGGCACTCCAGAAGAGGAAGATCGAGGCTGCTCTGTGCAAAATGATTGCACAGAGCCTGTAAGTATAGGCATGTTTGTTTTGTTTTTTTATTAAAACAAAATCGAAGCTTTACAACCCCTTTGAATCCATATGAAGCTGTCCTGTGCCATCAGTACACTGGAAAATCGGACTTCTGCTCTCACATAGAGTGCAGCTGTCCAGGTCTCCAGTGGTCCGATACCCCCTGTACAGTCCTCCAATTACCAACACTGCTCAGGGAGCATGTTGATTGGAGTACTGTGCAGGGGGCGTGTCAGACTGCTGGAGTCCTAGACCTAGACTGCTGGGCTCTGTGTAAGAGCAGTTTTACAGCCTGTTTTCTACCGCACATGTGTGAGTCACACTGCGCCGTGTGAATGGTCCCGTAGTCTTCTGTGACCTGTGATGTGTCCCAGAAGACTGCGGGGGAAGGAGAAGGGAGAAAACATCTGTCTCAGTTCGCTGTGGCGATCTGAGCTGAAAGTGGGAGTGGGCATTGGTGTGCATTGCCTGTTAATTAGGGTGTGTTCCTCAAAGTTCCAACACATATACGTGACACTCTCCATTGTGAACCAATGGGGGGGGGGGTGCAAGGGAGCACACAGGACCTGGGCAGCTGAAAGAAGAGAAACAGAGACAGGAGGGGTGGTGGGGCATATATTGGTACCAATCCCCTGTATTTTCTTCTTGTGACAGCTGAATGTTGGCAAGAGGTAGAGGTGGAGAAGCCTACTTTCAGCTGATACAGGAGGAAAAAACAGATCAGTTCAACTAAATCACACCCCTGCGGCCTGTCCTGTTCAGGTTCTGGGGGTCGACAAGGCAGGGTCACGTTTTACCTGTCACCTGCCTATGATCATTGGGTGGATCACGATTGACAAGTTGCCAACCCCAGGATTAGAGTGTGCCTTGGCAAACCTGGCACACCCCTTGCGCATGCCTATGGGAGCGGGTATCTGTCAAAATCAATTACCCGCTCTCCCCCAAAAAGTGCCAAATGTGGCAGTGGAAGGGTGCAAACAAGAGGAGCTTCCCCTTTTAGGTGGAGCTCTGGCTCCGCTTTAAACCACCAGCTGAATTGTTCAGTTTTTCTTTTTTTTTTTGTTTACCAAAGTTTATTGTAAGTATAACTGTGGACAAGTATACATACATTATAAACATATGAATAGTATATGGTTCAAAATAGTATCTTAGACAGATAAGTATATCAAGCATTGTGTGATAATATTGTAAAACCTGTGAATTAGAGATCAGAAACGTTGCTTAGTACTGTGACTCAAATTATGTTATCTTGGAGTTATCTAGTAGCAAAGGGTAAAGGGTAAGGAAAAAAAAGAAAAAAAAAAAAAAAGAGGGTAACCCTAGGTGTCATTATTAACTGGAGGACCAGCTGGACCATTTAGAATTATATACTTGTAAGCTATCATTTAGGGTGTGGTATACTCTCTCCAAGAGTTTGATTATTTCCATTCGGTCTAACACCTGTTGCCAGGAAATGGTACTGGTTCTCCAATTCAGTGCAACCATCCACTGAACTGAACTACACCAAGAGTGTAGTAGTCCAATGTATGGTGTGGGAATATCAAGTATCCCGGCATAGAGGATGCAAATTTGAGGGGAGAGGGAGATTATGTGACCTGAGGCAGTCTCAAACTGTGCTGCAGCAGATTTCCACACTTGATTCAGAAGTGGGCAGCTCCAGAATATGTGTAGCAGAGTGCCCTGTTCAGTGCAGCCTCTGAAACAATTTGGAGAGATCGATGGATAAAAGGTATGCAGCTTGGAGGGTGTGAAGTACCACCGAGAGAATATTTTAATTGGTGTTTCTCTAAAAGAGATAGCTTTATTGCATTTCCTGAGATTTTCCGCCATAGAGTACCAGGATTCCGGAGGAATTGTCACTCCTAAGTCCTTTTCCCAATGTAACATCTGGGAGGATTTTTCTTCCAGTTTGAGATTATTAAGGTAGCTATATATCAGGGAGATCATCCCTCTGTCACGTGAGGAGGAGAGGCATATTTTTTCAAATAGTGTCTTGGTAGGGAGGGTGGAGAGTGAAAAGTAGTTTGCAAAAAAGGATTTTATAAGCCTATAATTTTCTATCTCTGCGTAGGGGAGACCATGGTCTCTTTGTATCATTGTAAAAGTTTTAAATTTCCATTTATATTGTAGTGAGGATAGAGTAGATAAGTTTTTGTCTATCCATAAAGAGAAATGTCTCCTGTTGGTGTATGCCTGGTTGAGTCTGGTGTTGCCCAGGAATGAGGTAAGAGGTGATATGGGTGAGGAGAGAAGATAAGTGTCATTTATTTTCATCCATAATTGAAAGAGGTGAGCCACTACTAAGTTAAGTTTAGAGAGTTTCCTATAAAGCACATTTTTGGACCATAATATGCCCTGGAGATGGTATGGGAAGATAGAAGCAGTGTCAAATCTCTTCCATGGTATATTTTGCAGTGGGGAGAACCATTGTGACAACTGGGAGAGTTTTGTGGCCAGATAATAGTGCCAAAGGTTGGGAAGGCCTAGGCCGCCCTTTATTTGAGGGCGGTGTAGGAGAGCATAGCTATATCTGGGTTTTTTACCCTCCCAGATAAATTTGTTGATATTTCTCTGGATGCCCTCAATCTTGGTTTTGGGAACCAGTATGGGAAGGGAGCGAAAATAGTACAATCATTTAGGGATAATACTCATCTTAATTGCACAAACTCTGCCCAGAAATGAGATGTGATAAGAGGACCAAGAGTTCATAAGATAGTTAATGCGTGCAATGATTGGGGGGTAGTTAACTTTGTATAATTGTGCATATGAATGGGAAATATTGACTCCCAAGTATCTGAATGAGTCTGTGCACCAGATGAACTGGAAGTTGTTGCTTAATCTAGACTGTAGGTTAATTGATAGTGCTGAACATTTAGCAGGATTAATTTTAAGCCCTGAGACAGCATGGAATGTGTCTAATGTGTCTAAGAGCACTGGGATGGAAAGGAGGGGTTCCGTAAGGAACACTAGTGCGTCGTCAGCATATAGGCTAATCTTAAACTCCGAGTCTCCCTTTGTGTATCCACGTATGTCTGTGTTATGTCTGATGGTTTGAGCAAGGGGCTCAATGGCCAGCGCAAAAAGGAGGGGGGAAAGGGGACAGCCTTGTCTGGTTCCCCTCCCCAGCCGGAAAAACTCTGAATTATTACCAGGGATTTTGATACGGGTCTGAGGGGCATGGTAAAGGGCGTTAAAACCTTGTAGAAAATTGCCTGTGATTCCAAATTTAGGGAGAAGTTTGTTCAAATAGGACCAGCTCACGCTATCAAAGGCTTTGTGTATGTCCAAACTCAAAAGGCAGGCCTGTTTGGAGTTCAGGTTAGCATCCTGGATAACATTTGTCACCAATCTTATGTTGTCCACTATCTGTCTTCCTGGGATAAAGCCTGATTGGTCGTGGTGGATTAGGGGGGAAATAACTGTGGCCAATCTGTCTGCGAGGATTCTACCAAATATTTTAAGGTGATTATTTAATACCGATATGGGCCGAAAATTTTGAGGGAGAGTGTGATCCTTATCTGGTTTAGGGATCAAGGAGAGGTTTGCCAAAAGCATCTCCTCTGGGAATTGATTACCCTCCAGGACATGGTTGAAAAGTTTCATAAGATTAGGGGCTAATAGGGGGGAGAATTTTTTATAGTAGGATGTTGTAAAACCATCCGGGCCCGGGGCCGTGGATACTTTGAGGGATTTAATTACCTGGGAGATTTCTTCTGTGGTACAGGGTCTATTTAGGGATTCAGTCTGGTGAAGGTCTAAAGATGGGAGTCGTAGATTATCTAACCAGGAATTTGCCAATGTATCTGAATTCGTACCTGGGTCAGACAGTAGTTTTTTGTAAAAGTCTGTGAAAATATTAAGAAATCCTCGTGGATGTGTGACTAGATTACCCTGAGTGTCCCGAAGCTTGTAAATATGAGTGGGATTAATGTCTTGATTCAGCTTCCTGGCGAACATTGCCGATGGGGAGTTACTGTGTATTAAAAATTTGGCCCTTGAGAACCTCAATGACCTTTCTGTGTTGGCTGACAAAATAAGATCCAGAGCCCTACGTTTGGATTGGATCTGTTGTGTTATTTCCTGTGAAGTTAAATGTTGTAGTTTATTGTATAATTGATTATACAACAGAATTGTTCAGTTTTTCATCCAAATACTTCATCATTATAACCATTTCCTTTTAGTCTGCAATCTGGTGATCCTAAAACACGTCTGCTGGTGATGCTGGAATGCCTCCTTGTTGCCTCAAATGCACAGAAAACCTATGATTAAAAAATGTCAGTGCTATGTGGGCATTTAAAATTTTGAACATGCTCAATTTTTTCGCGTAGTTTTTCACGTCGTAAAAAATGGTCGTGTGTACGCGGCATTAGACTAAAACTAAATCTTTCCAAAGGAAAAAAAGGGGGAATATTGCGCTAATCTAAATACAATAAAGTGAGAAATAAATGAAATATAAATTAAATGAAGCAGCTACACTACAATGTGACAAATATTGAACAGTAATGTGGAGAAAAAATGTAGCGCTACATTTTTTCTTCATAAAACTAAATCGAAATTTGCTGCCAAAATTAACACTGGTGTATGGACAGCATTAGACTAATGCCTTGTACACACGATCGGAATTTCCGATGAAAAAGTCAGACGAAACCCTTTCATCTGATATTCCGACCGTGTGTGGCCCCCAGCAGACTTTTTTTCGTCTGAGTTTAGAAATAGAACATGTTTTATTTTTTTCCGATGGAAACAAATCCTATCTGAGATTCCGATCGTCTGTGTGGAACTCCGACAGAGAAAAAAACATGCATGTTCAGAATCAAGTCAACGCATGCTTGGAAGCATTGAACTTAATTTTTCTCGACTCGTCGTAGTGTTTTACGTAACCGTGTTTTGGACAGTCGGAATGTGTATGCAAGACAGCTTAAATGGAATTCCGACGGAAAATTCCATCTGATTTTATCCCAATGGAAATTCTGATCGTGTGTACAGGGCATAACTGATTTAAATGACTTGACTAACAAATTGAAGCTGAACTCTAGCTAACACTTTATAAGCAGTTACAGCAAAAAAAAATTATTTTGGGATAAAGATTTTACAAAAATTAAAGGGGTTGTAAAGGTTTGTTTTTTATTTTCTACATAGGTTTTTTTCCTTGTCTGAATTTCTCACTTCCTGTTTCTCCTCAGTAAGCTTGCCCCCATGGGGGTTAGTCAGCCATACTGCCATAACAACAGCATACTGAGGAGGAACAGGAAGTGAGAAATTTAGACAAAGAACACGAAGAAAAAAAACATTAGAATGGAAATCGAAGGAAAAGGTAAGTGAACCAACAATGCACTAGATTAAAGGAACCTTTTTAGAAAACAAAAAACAAACCTTTACAACCCCTTTAATAAAATATGACCACTGTAAGCACAGTCAGTGTTAAAAAGTTTGTCTCAACCCTCCAACTGCTACCTTGTACGTCCGGCGTAAAGTTATTCCCCATATAGGAGGCGCAACCCATGCAAAGGTATGAACCAGGGAACACAAGCCGTCGTATCTTATGTCGTTTACGTTGTACGTGTATATGACTAGGCGTAGGTTACGTTCACGTCGTAGGCAGTGATTCGTCGTATCTTAGGGAGTATTTCCGATGTGATTCTGAGCAAGCTCAGTGGGATGCGTCCACGGGACTGCGCATGCACCCTTCGTTATTCGTATCTTTATGGCGCTCGGCCCATCATGTGCATGGGGTCACGCCTCATTTGCATGGCTCACGCCTACTTCCACTTACGGCGACTCACGCCTAGGAAACCCAGCGCAGATTTGGCAGCACTGGCTTTGTGAATCCAGTGCTTGCCTCTCTGCGCTACGTCGGCGTAGCATATATGAGATACGCTACGGCGGCATAAATATGCGCGATGTATGTGAATACGGGCCATACTGTATATACATTTATGCATTCACAATAAACTTGGAATACAATGATTACAATTTGGTAAAGATTCCTCAATTTATTCTAATCTGTTGACAATTCTCCAATATTCTATGTTCAGACCTCCTCCTGAGGATACCAGCCTGGCTGATCAAGCATCATAACTTATGGACAGAGGGTGCATGGGCCACCTACCAAGCTGATGCCAAGTCCCTCAGCATCAGGAATTTTCTCCAGTAGGGGAATATAAAAGGATGAAGCGTCCCTATAAACAAACTGTGTGGTAATGAAAGTCAGTGCCATCTTCCTCCCCACTGGTGTCCCAGAAGCCTGAGCAACAATTGGTAAAGTTTTTGTGAAATTTAAAGTGGATGTAAACCCCAAAATCTTTTTTTTTTTGATGTCCCAATGTATAGTATAAGATTTCCTATCATCTGTGCCTAGTCTTGCCACACAGAGTTAATCCAGCTCTGAGCAATACTCTTTTCTTTTTTCCGTGAGATAAACGGACAAATAGGAGAAAACTTTTGTCCGTTCTCCCCCCTTGCTGTGAATGACAGGTTATTTACATATCTCATGCACTAGCCTGAGACAGGCATTATTTTTTAATTCCCACCCCCACTCCTTTTGTGAAGTCATGTGGTTACTTTTCTGGATTTTGACTGGATGTTGGTGATCATAGCAGAATTCAGTGTAAGGGGAGTGTAGAGGTGGGCGGGGAGTCTACTGACATCACGACTCCACCCGCCGAGCTCCAGACAACAGACCCACCCACAGAACCTGCAGTTTTCCAGTTTTCCAGGTCTCATAACAGACAGAGGGGAGACATCTGACAGGTGAGGATACATGCAGGAGGCATGTATATCCTTATAGATCAGCACTATGGCAGTAGTTTAGAAAGGATGAAAGTGGGTTTACATCCACTTTAAGGGGACATAAGTGACTACTTTCTGACTGCTTATATGGTAAAGGGGATGTTAGCTGTTCCTTACGGCAAAGAGAAAAAAATGTTCCGAACCCAGTGTAGCACTGTAAGGAGAATCTAAGGTAAAATCACATCACATGTTATTTTCACACACACAAGCAGCACAATAAATTCTATAGAATTATCTCTGTAGGAGCTGTCACTTTTGTTTTTGACAACAAGAAGTGACAGTTATATTATAATTAACCACTTCACAACAGCACAGTCATGTGTTATTTACACCAGGATTCCAGTCCAATAAATCATCTGGAGATCATCTGGAAATCAAAACACACACACCCCGCACACGTACAAAAACCTAATAAAAAATACATGTGTGTATGTGTGTATATATAGTATATATAATAATTAGATGCAGTTGTGCTCATAAGTTTACATACCCTGGCAGAATTTATGATTTCTTGGCCATTTTTCAGAGAATATGAATGATAACACAAAAACATTTCTTTCACTCATGGTTAGTGTTTGGCTGAAGCCATTTATTATCAAACAACAGTTTTTACTCTTTTTAAATTATAATCACAACAGAAACTACCCAAATGACCCTGATCAAAAGTTTACATACCCTGGTGATTTTGGCCTGATAACATGCACAAAAGTTGACACCAATGACTATTAAAGGTAACCATCCTCACCTGTGATCTGTTTTCTTGTAATTAGTGTGTGTGTATAAAAGGTCAATGAGTTTCTGGACTCCTGACAGACCCTTGCATCTTTCATCCAGTGTTGCACTGACGTTTCTGGATTCTGAGTCATGGGGAAAGCAAAAATAATTGTCAAAGGATCTGTGGAAAAAGGTAGTTGAACTGTATAAAACAGGAAAGGAATATAAAAAGATATCCAAGGAATTGAGAATGCCAATCAGCAGTGTTCAACCTCTAATCAAGAAGTGGGAAATGAGGGGTTCTGTTGAAACCAAACCACGGTCAGGTAGACTTAAAATTTCAGCCACAACTGGCAGGAAAATTTTTGGGATGCAAAGGAAAATCCACAAATAACTTCAGGTGAAATACAGGACTCTCTGAAAACATGTGGTGTGGCTGTTTCCAGATGCACAATAAGGAGGCACTTGAAGAAGGATGGGCTGCATGGCCAAGTCGCCAGAAGAAAGTAATTACTACGCAAATGCCACAAAGTATCCCACTTACTATACGCCAAACAGCACAGAGACAAACCTCAAACCTTCTGGCACAAAGTCATTTGGAGTGATGAGACCAAAATGTAGCTTTTTGGCCACAACCATAAATGCTACATTTGGAGAGGAGTCCACAAGGCCTATGATGAAAGGTACACCATTCCTACTGTGCAACACGGAGGTGGATCGCTGATGTTTTGAGGATGTGTGAGCTACAAAGACACAGGAAATTTGGTAAAAAAAGACTGCAGTATGTCATCAAAAAAACTGGAGGAATATTTGCATTCATCAGCCAGGAAGCTGTGCATGGGACGTACTTGGACATTGCATCATGACAATGATCCAAAACACAAGGCCAAGTCGTCCTGTCATTGGCTACAGCAGAATAAAGTGAAGGTTCTGGAGTTGCAATCTTAGGGCCTGATCCACAAAAGGGATACGCTGGCGTATCTACTGATACGCCGTCGTATCCCTGTTTCTATCTATGGAACTGATCCACAGAATCAGTTTCTCATAGATAGGCAGAAGATCCGGCATGTGTAAGGGACTTACACTGTCGGATCTTAGGATGCAGTACCGCATCCGCCGCTGGGGGCATTTCTCGTCGAAATCCAGCGTCGGGTATGCAAATTAGCACTTACGGAGATCCACAAAGCTTTTAAGCTTCGTTTTTTCTCCGTAAGTATTAGTTTGCCGTCGCAAAATTAGGGCTGCTTTTACAAGGTGTAAAGTTAGTACACCATGTAAAAGTAGACCCTTCTTTCCCACGACGCTGTCAATTATTTTTTTTAAAAAAATTTTTCCCGCCGCATCTCCTTTTTTTCCGACGCAACTTTTTTTACCCGGCGCGATTCACAAAACTCTGCGTAACGTAATTTCGCGCAATGCACGTCGGGAAAATCGCGTCGGGAGCATGCGCAGTACGTCCGGCGCGGGAGCGCGCCTAATTTAAATGGGACTCGCCCCATTAGATTAGGAACGCCTTGCGCCGGACGGATTTAAGTTACACCGCTCAAAATTTCTAGGTAAGTGCTTTGTGCATCGGGCACTTAGGTAGAGATTTTGCGGCGGTGTAACTTAAATGTCAAAAGTTAAGTTACGCAGGGTTTTTGTGGATCAGGCCCTAAGTCTTCTGACCTCAATATCATTGAGCCACTCTGGGGAGATCTCAAACGTGCAGTTCATGCAAGACAGCCCAAGAATTTACATTAACTGGAGGCTTTTTTCCAAGAGAAATGGGCAGCTTTACCATCTGAGAAGATAAAGAGCCTCATCCACAAATACCACACAAGACTTCAAGCTGTCATTGATGTTAAAGGGGGCAATACACGGTATTAAGGACTGGGGTATGTAAACTTTTTCTTGAGGTAATTTTGGTAGTTTCTGTTGTGATTATGATTTAAAAAGAATAAACAGTTGATTGATAATAAATGTCTTCAGACAAACTCTAATCATGAATGAAAGAAAAGTGAAAAATGGCCAACGAATCATATATTCTGCCAGGGTATGTAAACTTATGAGTACAACTCTATATATTATTGTGCCACATGTGTAGGTGTGCATCAGGCAACTTGTATATCTAAAGCTGCCATCTAACAACAAGTTCCAGCATTAAAGGGAATGTAAAGTCAGAAGGTTTTTTATCTTAGTGCATTCTGATTGGCTGAGATGCAGCATCAGTACCATTGGCTGCCGCTGCTGTCAATCAAAGTCAGCTAGCCGATCAGGGAAGAGAGGGGGTGAGGCCAGGTCGGGGCTCCATGTCTGAAAGGACACAGGCACATGTGCCCCCATAGCAAACTTCTTGTTGTGGGGGCACTGAACAATATGGAGGGGCCAGGATCACAGAAGAGGGACCTGAGAAGAGGAGGATTGGGGCTGCTCTGTGCAAATCCACTGCAACAGTGCAGGTAAGTATAACCTGTGTTATTTTTATAGGGAAAAAAAACAAGGCTTTACAATCAATTTAAAGCCAATCTCTGTGTAAAATATGAAGCTTCCGATTAGATTAATAAATGTATCCTGCTGTGCTTCCCTAATTGTCCATGAACTAATAGCATCATCTTACATATTCATTATCAGGGGCCAATGCCCTCTTCCTGACTGTAGATGCCATACCACTGATAATATGATGGAAAGAAACAGCATGAACACATGTGCTCCACTTGCTGTGCGACACTCTTTACATTTTATTCAGCAGTTTCTATGGAAGTGCTGATGTCATTTGACTACCATAGAAACTGCTAATAATAACTGATCAGAGAAAACTGCATTGTGTATTTACCAGCCAGATCACCCTAGTGCATTTTAACTGGAAAACATGGATGTCTGGCATTGTTCTTGGATGGCTGGCATTGTGGGACAAAGTTGCTAAAGAAGTCCGGTGGATGTAGGGAGGGCATTCGTCTCTCTGCAGCAGAGATGAAACCTATACCAAGAATCCCAATCTTTGGAAAACTATAATTCCAGAATGTTCTGGAACCAAATGCATGTATTTCCCCACAGAAATTATTCTTTTGATTTGTTTTCCTCTGACATTAACTTAGATGCCAAAATGCATTTAATTTTGCATTATATTAGTAGATAATATAAATGATTTTAGTGCAATAGCACCAGGTTGGATCATTTTCCAAACCCCCCTTCCTTATATGGCAAAAATATTTCACATAATAGTAATGGAGTTAAAAAGCAATAATAATTGCTAGAAAATAACTGCAGATAGTTATAATTTGTGGTTTGTGGAGTGATGCCTCTTTACAATGGTCGTGGAGAGGTGCATCTTTACATTGGTGGTCAGTGAAGAAGTTTGGCTTTTTACATTGGAGAAGTGCCTCTTTATGTTATGGTCAGGAAGGTTACATAGTTACATAGTTAGTCAGGTTGAAAAAAGACACAAGTCCATCCAGTTCAACCACAAAAAACAAAATAAAAAAACACAGTAAAATCCTATACACCCAACTTCATACCCACAGTTGATCCAGAGGAAGGCAAAAAACCCCAGTGGAGCATGATCCAATTTGCTACAGCAGGGGAAAAAATTCCTTCCTGATCCCCCGAGAGGCAATCGGATTTACCCTGGATCAACTTTACCTACAAATCTTAGTACTCAGTTATATTCTGTACATTTAGGAAAGAATCCAGACCTTTCTTAAAGCAATCTACTGATCTGGCCAGAACCACCTCTGGAGGGAGTCTGTTCCACATTTTCACAGCTCTTACTGTGAAAAAACCTTTCCGTATTTGGAGGTGAAATCTCTTTTCCTCTAGACGTAAAGAGTGCCCCCTTGTCCTCAGTGATGACCGTAAAGTGAATAACTCAACACCAAGTTCACTGTATGGACCTCTTATATATTTGTACATGTTGATCATATCCCCCCTTATTCTCCTCTTCTCAAGAGTGAATAAATCTAGTTCCTCTAATCTTTCCTCATAGCTGAGCTCCTCCATGCCTCTTATCAATTTGGTTGCTCTTCTCTGCACTTTCTCCAGTTCTCCTATATCCTTTTTGAGAACTGGTGCCCAAAACTGAACTGCATATTCCAGATGAGGTCTTACTAATGATTTGTACAGGGGCAAAATTATATCTCTGTCTCTGGAGTCCATACCTCTCTTAATACAAGAAAGGACTTTGCTCGCTTTGGAAACCGCAGCTTGGCATTGCATGCCATTATTGAGCTTATGATCAACTAAAACCCCCAGATCTTTCTCCACTACAGACCCCCCCAGTTGTACTCCCCCTAGTATGTATGATGCATGCATATTCTTAGCCCCCAAGTGCATAACTTTACATTTATCTACATTAAACCTCATCTGCCACTTAGTCGCCCAATCAGACAGAGCATTGAGGTCGGCTTGTAAATTGGAGACATCCTGTAAGGACGTTATTCCACTGCATAGCTTGGTGTCATCTGCAAAGACAGAAATGTTACTTTTGATCTCAGACCCAATATCATTTATAAATATATTGAAAAGTAAGGGTCCCAGCACTGAACCTTGGGGTACACCACTGATAACATTGGACCATTCAGAGTAAGAATCATTAACCACGACTCTCTGAATTCTGGCTTTCAGCCAGTTTTCTATCCATTTACAAACTGATATATCCAATCCTGTAGACCTTACCTTACACATGAGCTGTGTGTGCGGAACTGTATCGAACGCTTTTGCAAAATCCAAATATATCACGTCCACAGCCACGCCTCTGTCCAGGGTTTTACTTACCTCTTCATAAAAGGAAATCAGGTTTGTCTGACAACTTCTGTCTTTCATGAATCCATGTTGACTGCTGCTTAAATAGTTTTTTTCCAGCAAGAACTCATCCATGTGGTCTTTTATTAAACGTTCCAGTATCTTCCCAACTATAGAAGTTAAACTAACAGGTCTATAGTTACTTGGTAAAGACTTTGTTCCCTTTTTAAATATGGGCACCACATTGGCCCTGCGCCAATCCAGTGGTACTATTCCTGTCTTTAATGAGTCCCTAAATATTAGATACAGTGGCTTTGAAATGACAGAGCTCAACTCACCTAGGATCCGTGGATGGATGCCATCAGGTCCAGGTGCTTTATCCACCTTTATTCTGTCTAAATATTTCTGGACCATATCACTTTTGAGCCATTGTGGATTTGGGGCTGTGTCACTCCCACCCCCATTTTGGACATGAGCTCCCCCATGCTCCATTGTATACACAGAGCTGAAGAAAACATTTAATAAATTTGCCTTCTCTTTGTCCCCAGTCACCCACTCTAGATTATTTTGTAAGGGGCCTACATGCTCAGACTTCACCTTTTTACTATTAATATATTTAAAGAATTTTTTGGGGTTTGTCCTACTATCTTTTGCAATCTGTCGTTCGTTTTGAATTTTTGCATCCTTGATTTCCTTTTTGCATATCCTGTTATATTCTTTGTAACATTTAAACAACACTAGTGTTCCTTCATTTTTATATTTTTTAAAAGCTACTTTCTTATTGTTTATAGCTTTTTTAACTTTGACCGTGAGCCACATAGGTTTTATTTTTAGCCTTTTAAACTTATTGCCCATGGGAACATACTTTGCAGTGAGGTTCCACACAGTCTTTTTGAAGAATTCCCATTTCTGTTCTGTGTTCATATGTGCCAATAGTCCCTCCCAGTCCAAGTCCTGGAGAGCAGCCCTCATCCTTGGAAAATTTGCTCTCTTAAAATTTAGTGTTTTAATATTTCCTGTATGTATTTCTTGCTTATAGTTAACATTAAATGAAATCATGTTATGATCACTGCTACCCAGAAGGTGAGCAGAGATCAGCATTAAATGTATTTACATCGGAAATTCCAATAAATTCCATGGGCCTTTAGATATAGAACATGTTCTATATTTTTCCAATGGAATTGCGATGTGATTTGGCCGGGCAAAAACCCGATCGTGTGTACGTGGCATTAGACATAGAGAAAAGTGTTGTTTGGGATATGGGCTTTAAAGGTGCATTATCATATAAGAAATCACACTGGGTGCCAGGGAATTATGCACTCTTACATGTGAGTCGAATACATTGTTTTTATTAATGGAATAAAGTTTTTAATAACGGTACTACGCAACTACGGTTTTCCTGTTACATTTATCCACAGGAGGAACATATACTACAGCAAATACCAGTCCAGAGGATATCCACAGGGGTCGCCCCATATGCATATTTGACCTAACTAGCGATAGTTGGTCCAGTCCAAGTGGTGAGTGCACATCTATAAGGGGGGCACCCTATCTAAAGTACATAAGGAGCACAGATTTTTCTTACCGATATTTCAAGCACCAGCACTTTACTTGATTTTGATATCTTTGTGATTGTTCCATTTCTTCCAAGTACGAGCACTTTTTCACTGGGGACTGTTTTTCAGTGACCTACTTATTTACTTTGAACTTTTTTTATAGCATTTCTTTCTTTCATATAAGAAATCACTCAAAATGTATATAAAAAATATACAAAAATATTTATTAAATAAGCAATATCATAAAACTGATGGATACAGTACGGTCATAGGCATATGAGTACCCAAACAACCTAACAGACAATGAATAACTGTCATCACATACATATTTTCATCACGTTCATATTTTCCTACATGTTTCGCCATGATGGCTTCTTTAGGAAAGAACGTAAAATCTTAATATTTTAAATATTTTAATGAATGACTGCAAATTGCACATATCACTGGAAAATCTAATCCCAGAAAGACTCCTACCTCTTGGGCTGAGTGTAAAAACTTGCTGGAATTGGCTATGGGAAAGGGATATTGGAATGCTGCAGTACAGTGTGTCCCCCACAGAAAAAAAATGCACAAATATTAGCCAGGTCTCTCGTAGGGAGAGGTATACATCAATGTCTCAAAAATAGTCTAAAATATGACCTATATTATAAAAGACAAGGTTTCCCCCGAGTAAATAGATACCCAACATGCCAAGCCTTAAATATTTGTGCGCCTGTGAAATTACATCAAACTTCAGTACCCTATATTTTCTATAGGCGATGATTCGAAAGCCCCCTATAGTTATCAGTTTAGTATTACAGAGGAGGTCTTGTGTTAGAATTATTGCTCTCAATCCGGCGTGGCAATATGTAACGTGTCTATCGCAATCAAGGTTTTCATGCGTATGCACCCCATTGCATGCGTTTACATTCGTGCGTGTCTATATGTTGGGGTCTCAAATATTTTTGGGGGGTTTGTGCTTCGGTGTAGCAATTTTTTTGCAAAAAAATAATATTTATTTTTTACTTAACCACTTAACCCCTGAAAGGATTTACCCCCTTAGTAGCCAGGCCATTTTTTTGCGATACGGCACTGCGTCACTTTAACTGACAATTGTGCGGGAGTGCGACGCTGTACCCAAATAATATTGATGTCATTTTCCTCCCACAAATAGAGCTTTCTTTTGGTGATATTTGATTACTCCTGCGGTTTTAATTTTTTGCGCTATAAACAAAAAAAGATGTACAATTTTGAAAAAAAAATCAATGGGGCAGATTCACGTAGAAATCTGTTACGCTGCGGCGGCGTAACGTATCCCATTTACGTTACACTGCCGCAGGTTTACAGCGTAAGTGCCTGATTCACAAAGCACTTACCTGTAAACTTGCTGCGGCGTAGCGTAAATCCACTCGGCGCAAGCCCGCCTAATTCAAATGGGGCGGGCACCATTTAAATTAGGCGCGTTCCCGCGCCGAACGTACTGTGCATGCGCCCTTCCTAAAATTTCCCGACGTGCATTGCGCTAAATGACGTCGCAAGGTCGCCATTGGTTTTGACGTTAACGTAAATGGCGTCCAGCGCCATTCACGGACGACTTACGCAAACGACGTGAAATTAAAAAATTTGACGCGGGAACGACGGCCATACTTAACATTGGTTAGTCCACCTAGAGGGCAACCTTAGTTTTACGTGACGCATCTCTACGGAAACAACGTAAATTTAGAGCGACGGGCAAAGCGGACGTTCGTGAATCGGCATAACTAGTCATTTGCATATTCTACTCCGACCGCAATGGAATCGCCACCTAGCGGCCGGCCTAGAATTGCAGCCTAAGATCCGCCGGTGTAGCACAGTTACACCTGTCGGATCTTAGGGCTATCTATGCGTAACTGATTCTATGAATCAGGCGCATAGATACGACGGCGTATCAGGAGATCCGCCGTCGTATCTCTTTGGTGAATCTGGCCCAATATTTTTTACTTTTTGCTATAACACATATCCAAAAAAATATGTATAAAAAAATAATCTATTCATCAATTTAGGCCAATATGTATTCTGCTATATATGTTTGTTAAAAATATCCAATAAGCGTATATTGATTGGTTTGCGCAAAAGTTATAGGGGCAGATCCACATACATACGCTGCGCCTGGCGCAGATGTCAAATACGCTACGCTGCTGTAACTTACTTTGAGTTGGTTTGAATCCTCAACGAATTTGCGCCGTAAGTCACGGCAGCGTAGTGTATCTCTCGCGGCGTAATTCAAATTCGGCGGGTAGGGGGCGTGTTTCATTTAAATGAAGCGCGTCCCCGTCCCCGCATGCGCTGTCCCTAAAATTTCCAGGCGTGCATTGCTCTAAATGACGTCGCAAGGATGTCATTGGTTTTGACGTGGACGTAAATTACATCCAGCCCCATTCACGGACGACTTACGCAATAGATGTAAAACTTTCAAAATTAGACGCGGGAACGATGGCCATACTTAACATTGAGTACGCCACCATATAGCAGCTTTAACTATATGCCGGAAAAAGCCGAACGGAAACAACATAAAAAAATGTGACGGCCGGTCGTACGTTCGTGGATCGTCGGAAATAGCTAATTTGCATACTCGACGCGGATTACGACGTAAAAGCCACCTAGCGGAAGCCAAAAAATTGCATCTAAGACCCGACGGCGTATGAAGATGTACGCCTGTCGGATCTAACACAGATGCCGTCGTATCTTGTTTTGTGGATACCAAAACAAAGATACGACGCGCAAAACTTGAAATTACGCAGCGTATCAAGAGATACGCTGGCGTAATTTCTTTGAGGATCTGCCCCATAGTGTCTACAAAATAGGGGATAGATTCAGGAACTTTTAATTTATGTCATTTTTATTATTGGTATTTTTTTTACTAGTAATGGCAGTGAGCAGCGATTTTAGCGGGGCTGCGACATTGCGGCAGACAGATCGGACACTTTTTTGGGACCAGTGACAATGACAGTGATCAGAGCAAAAAATATCCCTAATCACTGTATAAATGACACTGGCAGGGAAGGGGTTAACACTAGGGGGCTATCAAGGGCTTAAGTATTACCTAGGGAGGTGTTTCTAACTGTGGGGGGAATGGACTGACTGGGAGTACAGAGAGCTCACTGTTCCTGATCACTAGGAACAGACAATCTCTCTCTACTCCCCTGTCAGAACAGGGATCTGCTTTGTTTACACTGGCAGATCCCCGTTCCTGCTCTCTGTGAAACGATCGCGGGTGGCCGACAGACATCGTGGCCACGTTGGCTTTGACATGGGAGTGCGCGCGCCCCTGGTATAGCTATTAAACAAACCGCCATACCAGGGTACAGCAAGTCGCCCTGTGGCGGCTGGTCAGCAAGTAGTTAACTTTTTTTCATCACATAGGGGACAAGAAGTCTCCTATGTGATGTTTTTTTGGTGACAGGTTCTCTTTATTGAGATATGCGGGGTCTAAGAGACCTTGCATGTCTACCCTGTGCTCTACTAAATGTTTTGCAATGCAGGTCGCATTTCAAAATATTATTTCCCAGCTGAGCTAGCCGGGGACACTGAGAGCTTGACCCGGAAGTGATGTTAGAGGTGTTGCTTTCCGAGTCATAAGAAGAAGGGGAGGAGAGCAGATGTGTGTCTGTTCTTCTCCTTTCCCACCATGGAGCTCCCGGGCCAGCTGATGGGCAAGCGGAGCTCGGTAAGCATTGTCGGGGGATGGGTTAAAGTGGTTCTAAAGTCAACATGTTCTTGTGTTGTTAACCCCATTCATGAAATCTGACCTGGGCACATATATCTGTAGTGTTTGTTTATCTCTCTGCAAAGTCCTAAGTCCTGTGTCTTTCTGCTGCTCCTTTCCTCTGTTATAAGCTTTTGACAAGTTCTCCGTCACGGGAGAAAATAGCAGCTGGAATTCTTTTGTTGGAGAGGTAACTTAGATATAATTAAGCTGGTCTATTCACAGCACAGCTCTGCAAGTTTCTTCATTCCTCTGCCTATGTAGGATTGCCTTCCCTCCAATCAGTTCTCACACAGTGTATGCCCATACTCCCCTCCCCCTGCTAAAACAGGAAGAAAGACTTCTAACAGGATGTGCATTTTCTAAAGAGTGTAAAAATCTGAAGACAGCAGATATACATTTAAAAGCTATGTAGAGAGATTTGTTTAATCTCTGTGTACCATCTGAGGCTGTTTATTTCACTGGGTATACTAGAGGGTTTACATCCACTTTAATGCATGTTTTAACTTGCTGTCCTTCCCCACCTCTCTAAACACTTACCTGAGTCCCCAATCAATCCAGCACTGGATCTCTTCTCTCCTCTTTTCCTCTTTACGCACTAAATGGTACAGAACACCATCTCGCTTACACAAATTCTCTCCCTTAACCACTTAAGACCTGGACCAATATGCAGGTAAAGGACCAGGCCCTTTTTGCGATTCGGCACTGCGTCGCTTTAACTGACAATTGTGCCGTCGTGCGACGTGGCTCCCAAACGAAATTGGCGTCCTTTTTTTCCCACAAATAGAGCTTTCTTTTGGTGGTATTTGATTACCTCTGCGGTTTTTATTTTTTGCGCTATAAACAAAAATAGAGCGTCAATTTTGAAAAAAAATCTATATTTGTTTCATTTTGCTATAATAAATATGCCCCAAAAATATATAAAAAAAACGTTTTTTTCCCTCAGTTTAGGGCGATACGTATTCTTCTACATATTTTTGGTAAAAAAAATCGCAATAAGTGTATATCGATTGGTTTGCGCAAAATGTATAGCGTTTACAAAATAGGGGATAGTTTTATTGCATTTTTATTAATAATTTTTACTACTAATGGCAGCGATCATTGATTTTTTTCGTGACTGCGACATTATGGCGGAAACATCGGACAATTTTGACACATTTTTGGGACCATTGTCATTTTCACAGCAAAAAATGCAATAAAAATGCATTGTTTACTGTGAAAATGACAATTGCAGGGGTTAAGTGTGACCTCATATGTGTTTCTAACTGTAGGGGGGCGTGGCTGAACGTGTGACGTCATTGATCGCCTTTCCCTATATCAGGGAACAGACGATCAATGACAGCGCCACTGTGAAGAATGGGGAAGGTGTGTTTACACACACCTCTCCCCGTTCTTTAGCTCCAGGGACCGATCGCGGGACTCCGGCGGCGATCGGGTCCACGGGTCCTGCGGTCACGGAGCTTCCCACGACCCACGGCTGGGCATTTAACAATCACGTACAGGTACGTGATTGTGCCCAGCTGTGCCATTCTGCCAACGTATATCGGCGTTAGGCGGTCCTTAAGTGGTTAATACCGAATATTTGTTGGAGATGCAAAAGAGAGGAAGGCTCCATGATCCACATCTGGTGGGAGTGCTCCCTGATTCAACTCTTTTGAGCTGACCCTTTTTTTAAGCCCGTTAGAGCCTCAGGCTCTAATCATGTTCGTCAAAAAACAAACAAAAAAAAAAACATTGAAATCAATGCATCCGTCGCCCTGCATGTAGATTGGCCTTGAATATATGCACTTGCATTTCAGCAAAGAAACACCCATCATATCATCATTCAGTATGTTTTGGTTAATTGTATATTCCTGGACTGGAAGTTTATTCCTGTATAACTATTGAGTAATTTGAAATGAAAAAATGCAATATAGTATACATAAACATACAATTGTATTATGCTAGAAATATATTACATTTGAATGACTAGTGGAAGAAAAAGAAATATATCATCAGCAAGAAAATGGCCTTCCAGCAAAAGTCACAATTTTTACACATTCTCTGGTTTATGGACAATGTTCTGTGAATCATGGAATGTCTAATGCCCGAATCACATGTAAATAAACAAAATATCTTCTTTGCTTTAAAACCCCATGGCACTAATAATCACACATTTCCAAGCTCCAGTGGATGGGAAAATTATATGTTCAGCAATGTGAAAAAAGTGTCCTACATAAGAAATATAAAAATAAATGTTTTCTTTCCGACTGTCTGTAACCTAAAAAATATTGCTACAAATATATATTAAATATTTACCTTTCTCTTAATTTTGTGACGTGGTATCAAATGTGTGCTCGTATTCAGAACAGGTAATTTGAAATGGTACAGGGGGAAAAACACCTAGGGCCAGATTCAGGTACAAATGCGGCGGCGTAACGTATCGTCTTTACGTCACACTGCCACAAGTTTTCCTCGTAAGTGCTTGATTCACAAAGCACTTGAGTATAAACCTGCGGCGGAGTAACGTAAAGATGTCCGGCGCAATCCAGCCTAATTTAAATTACGGCCCCCGACGCGTTTGTGAATGGCGACGTGCGTAACGTACTTACGCCGAAAAAAAAAAAATTTAAAATTCGACGCGGGAACGACGGCCATATTTTAACATGGCTGGTGTAAAGTTAAGCCATGAAAAAGCAGGCTTAACTTTGCGACGGGAAAAAACGACGTAATGCACGCGAGTAGCTTTGTGGATCGCCGTAAAAGCTAATTTGCATACCCGACGCTGGAAAACTACGCGAACTCCACCCAGCGGCGGCCGAAGTATTGCAGCCTAAGATCCGAAGGCGTACGAAGCCGTAAGCCTGTCGGATCTTAGCCAAATGCCGTCGTATCTTGTTTGTGAATCACAAATTAAGATACAACGCGGCAAATTTGAAAATACGCCGGAGTATTGGTAGATACTCCGGCGTATTTCTTCTGTGAATCTGGCCCTTCGTTTTCCCCTTCCTTATGAAGGGCAAAGGAGCAATTAGGCTATGCATAATAATAATAATAACAATAATATGCAAAGTGCAGTAATATGTAGCACTACCCTTTGTTAGGTTTACTGATTTAAAGTCCCAGGTTCTATTCCCACTAGTGCAGCAGCTAGGCAAACACCAACTTCACACTTTTGCATCCAAAAATCACAGTCTAGAAGGGTTGCCTTTTTATAGTTTATTACAGCAGTAACTTGGATAGGGTCCATGGATAGAGATGGCCTGGCGGTTCGCCCGGCGGCCGGTCGCGGCAAACTTTGCTCATTCGCGGTTTGCCGAACAGGCGGACATCTGGCGATATTCGTGCCCATCCGCAATTTTACATTGAAAAAAACTTTGACCCATGACACATCCATCAGGTGGTACAGGACAGCCAATTAAGACGTTTTAGCACATGGACATACCCTTTACCTTATAAATAGACCTGATCTGGTCGCCATTTTACATTCTGCTTGTTGTCAGTATAGGGAGAGGTTGCTGTGTGGAACAGGGACAGGCTGTATTGAAACAAATTACTAGTTAAAAGGTCCACAAAAGTCCTTTTTAAGGACTGGTTTAGGTGTACTATTGTTTGGTGTGCAGTATATAGGGGTGTAATACACTTATAATATACTTTCTAACATAGAAAGCATATTATAGTGGATTTGTATTGTGCACTGTGCTGCATTGTGACTGGTGTATTTGGGTACTGCAGAATACATTTTTCTGTTTTGCTGCTTTAACTCTGCTACACACAGTGACAAACGTTACTGCAAAAAAAAGTTTTATAACTGGTGCGATAAACCAGTGGTCCCCCAAAACGACAGATTGAAGCGGGGTGTTGTATAAAAATATATTTTCATAATAATGTATTTGGGTACTGCAGAATTTGTGCCTCTTTCGCTGAGTTACCTCTGCTACACACAGTGACAAAATTTACTGAAAAAAAAAAGTTTTAGAACTGGTGCGAGTTGCCCCCCAAAATGACAGATTGAAGCGGGGTGTTATATACCTTCTTCCACATATACTGCGCTTCTCTAGAGACTTTTGTCACAGGGTCATTTAAAAAATGACAGGCAGAGGAAGAGGCAGGCCCTTCCGCAGGGGTGGTAGGGGTAGGGCAGGAGCACCAGGCCGGAGCCAAAGTGGGAAGTGCACATGATATGTCTTTTTAGTGGCAGCATTTGTGTTATCCACTACTATTATATGTTCATATCTTATTTATTTATGTTTATTCACTACTAGGTATACATGCTTTACTTCACAGGTTCAATATGTGTATTTGATATGCTCCCTCAGTGGTAGTATATATAATATTTTCTGGTTTAGCGTGACTATTTATTTCTTATTTCATGTACACTGTTGGTTCACAGATTAGTTGCAGCTTATCAATCCAGACACAGGCTACAGAACTTATCTAACATAGCGCAGTTGTTTCCCTTATTCTACAAAAGTTTATTATTAACTCCTTCCTGCCCAGCATAAAGCAGAATGATGGCCAGGCGGGGGTTCCATTATTCTGACTGGGAGTCATATGACATCCAGCAGGATAAGCGGCAAACAGCACAGCAATCTCCTATCTTGGTAAAGAGCCTATGATGTGGGCTCTTTACCATGTGATCAGCTGTGTCCAATCACAACTGATCACATCATAACCAGGTAGGGACAGTTATAGGCTTTCCACAATGCCTCCATGTTTACACGCATAACCTGAACTTCACAGAGGAGCAAAAGAGCGACAAGCAAATCTGAATGCATTAGAAGTTTTTTTCAGGCCCTCTAAAAATGTCATATATGAAAGATATATATTTGGCTACTGCAAGCAAGAAGACTATGAATCAATAGACAGCTCAGCAGTGAAAGCACACGCCACCACCTATTGAGGAAAAATGATTTAGACCTACAAACAGCAATTGAGATATGTTGTACTGCAGAATTTACTGACAAACATATGAAAACTATGAAGCAGGATAAACTGATTGACAATATCAATGCAGCCTCTAAACAACAGCAAAGGTTCAAGAACCACCAGTACAAGTTTCAGCTCAAGAGTCACCTACACAAATCATCTGATAGGAAGCCTGCATCATGCAAGTATTGCGGCAATATCAGGGGTCAAGTCCTGGGGAAAAAAGTGTGGGAACTCCCACCCAAGATCCACTCCCCCACTAAAAAAAAAAAAAAATGATACGCTCATATGCATAATTACTAAACCGCATGTTTTTTTGTTTTTTTCTATCCACTGTACCTTAGTAATCCTTTATGTTACTGGCCGCTTCCTGTATATGGATTAATCGGGTAGTATGCGGGTATTTTGTCACTTTCTCGATGCCGCGATATCTCCTGGGAGCTTTTGTCATTGTTCTCAGGAGACATTGTGGAGGTATGGCGTGAGTTATCACGGGATTTAGAAAGAACTTCTTTCTAAATCCCGTGAAAAACTTGTGGCAGACCTCCGCAATGTCTCCTGGGAACAATGACAAAAGCTCCCAGGAGACATCGCGGCATCGAGAAAGTGACAAAATACCCGCACAGTGACTCGAGCTGGGCATCGCCGCTTAATGAAGGATCGGCTCGAGGCGGCTCGGCTGCTCTAGTCCTGCAAAGGGAACTGCGTTCCTGCTGTGAAAAAAGTGCAGGGACTCCGTTCCCACACATTCCCGCAGGACTTGAGCCCTGGGCAATATGCATGTATAAGAGTAAGAAAGGTGTCCTGAATATGTGAAAAGCTGTACTGCTTGTGGTAAACCAAATCACTTTGCAAGAGTGTGTCTCTCCAGTAAAGTGGAAGCAAGGAAGCTACACACAACTGACCAAATGTCAGATACGCATGATGCACACATGCTTAGCACTGATATGGTTTACTCCTCAGAATGCATTGGTGCTGTAAACACAAAAGGGAAAAAATGGTTTGTAAACCTCAGATTAAACAATATAATCCAACCCTGCCAACTGGACTCGGGTGTAATATGTGATGTCATGAGTTTAAAGGACAAAATGAAACTGGCACCTAGAGCACCCCTTCAGCCTAGTAGCACCAATCTAAAGTTGTATTCAGGGTAACTAATGGAATCATTAAGGCTTTTCCAAAGAGAATGCAGCATACAAGATTGTATACAAAAACTGAACATTGAGATTGTTGAAGATGATCAGAAACCACTATTATTGGGTTCAACATGTGAGTGCCTTGGACTGATGAAGTTCACCATTCCTGTTGAGCTACATAATGTTGATAATCCCGCCTGAAAAATGTATGACTAGGCCACTGACAAAACAGCAAATTCTTTTTTTTAATCCATAAAGATTTTATTGAAAGCAAACCGGTATGGACAATTATACAAATATAACCGTAATATCAACAGATAATGCAAGTCCTCACAAGAGGATATACAACAAAATGTATACATGAGGGAAGAAAAGCATGAATTAAGCATGGAAGACAGGTATCATAAAGCAGATACATACACCGTGTAAGTCATCTTAACCTTACATGTCTCACAAGGGGGATGCGTAGTCAGACGCTCCAGAAGCAGTATATGCACTGGTTATTACGTAAGATGCCCCTTATGTCCTTCTAGAGCTAACCGTCTACCTAGATCCCCTGACTACTTTTACAAAATCCCATATTCACCCTTTGGATCCTCTTTGTACAAGTGGGATGGGTGAGGGGTCGACCCGGGATACCCCGTCCACCTCCGACACCCAGCCCCGATATACCTGTTATAGAGAAGAGAAAGAGAGATGAGGAGAGAAGAGTGGAAAAAAAAGAAAGAAGAAAGATAGAGAGAAAGAGAGGGAGAGAAAGAGAAAGAGAGGGAGAGAGAGAGAGAGGGAGAGAAAAAAAAAAAAAAAAAAAAAAAAAAAAGGGATGGGGGAGGGGGGGGGGGGGGAGAAGGGGGGGTATTCAACACAGGGGAGAAGGGGGAGGGTAGAGGAGGTAAGTGGGAAGGCCCCTTACCCCCGCCGTCCACATCACAGTAAAAAGCGGCATATAGTAATAGTGTCATAAACCAGACTTCATTCAGCTATTTCCTTCAGGATCTTATTTAGCCTGTATGCTGTATAAGGGCTTGGTATTCTGCTGAGTTCCGAAATTCAAACCACTCGTTCCAGACAGAAGTGAAGCTAGAGATTCTATCATATGCAGTACTTATCAGCTCCTCCATCGCTGCAATACGGTCGATGCGTGCCATCCATTCTTTGACAGTGGGAGGCTCTGTGGCTCTCCAGTGAACAGGAACACATAGTCTGGCCGCATTAATCATATGAATCGCTACAGAGTTACGATACCGTTGTTTGGCAATTTTCGAAAGATGAAGAAGATACTGTGCTGATGAAAACTCCAGGGGGAGCGTAGAGACCGTTGTCGTCACATCATGCACCGTTTGCCAATATGGCTGGATCAGAGGACATTCCCACCAAATGTGAAGGAAGGTGCCCAGGGCCTTTCCACACCTCCAGCACCTATCCGGTACGGAGGGGGAAAACTTGTGCACTACATCTGGTGTCCTATACCACCGCGTCCTAATCTTGTATCCACTTTCTTGAAACAGCAAATTCTTTACACCTACAGTGATGTGTTTGAGGGCCCGATAGTCTCTGTCTCAGGAGAGGTTCGTTTGAAAATTGACCCTACCATTCTATAGCCATTAAGCCACAGGTTTAAGCTTAACTAGATAAACATGAAGCTAAAGGACATCTGTTATTAGAAAGCCTGAGAAGATCAGAATATGCATTGATCCCAGGATTCTGAATATGGCCCTGAAATGGTCACACTACTAAATGCCAACACTCGATGAGGTATACCAGCGAAAGCAGCATGGACTATTAGGTGGGTTTCACGGAATTGAGCCAATAGCTGATGACATTCTTATAGTTAGCTGTGGTAATACAGATGAGGAGGCTGAGCATGGCCATGAGGAAAAGTTAATAGCGCTACTGGATCATTGTAGGCAGGTGACGCTGAGGCTTAGTGTAAAGAAATTGCAGTTCAAGCTGAAAGAAGTTTTGTTTCCATGGACACATCGGGCCAGATTCAGGTACGACTTACGCCGACATATCTTCTGATACGCCGCGTAAGTTCTAGGATGCGCCGTCGTATCTATGCGCGTGATTCAGGGAACAAGATACGCATGAATTTTGGCTTGATACGACCGACGTAAGTCTCCTACGCTGTCAATGTACCTGAATCTGGCCCATCCTGTCTTCACAAGGCTTAAAAGGTGACCCGTATAAGATTAAAGCCATTATGGACATGCCACAGCCTGCTGATGCCAAAGCGGTACAGAGATTTATTGACTTTGTTACATACCTAGTGAATTTCCTGACACACTTATCTGAGGTGTGTGAGCCATTAAGGCAACTTATGGACAAAGATGCAGTTTGGCACTGGCTTCCCAAGCATGACTGGGCAGTAGAGGATATAAAACGCTTGGTCACCTCTGCCCTAGTATTAAAATACTCTGATGTCGCAAAGCCTGTTGCGATACAAAGTGACTCCAGTAAAAATGGCAAAATTATGTTCAAATTGAGAAGGAATGTTTAAGTTTTGTATTTGCTTGCCAGCGTTTTTATCATTATCTTTATGGATGGGATTCTATTACAGTTGAAAGCTGATCGCAAACCTCTGATAGCCATATTCAAAAAGCCCCTTTTGTGGGCTCCCAAGCGTTTGCAGAACATAATGCTTACATTACATTACAACCTCAATGTTGTCTACAAGCCAGGATGTGAAATGTATATCAGCGATACCCTGAGCAGAGCTACATTGGATAATGTGGCACCTGGAGTTGAGCATGAGCATCGTACAATTTGTCTGCTGCAACAGGAACAACATTTATTTGCTGTCATTAATCAAGTAGACCTAATGTCACAGATAATCGACTACATCAACTTATACAGCACAACGACAGTGATGCAACTTTACAAGCTTTAAAGTCTATTGTTTTGAGTGGGCGGCCAGATGAAAAAGAGTCAGTACCTGTAATTGTAAGGGAATACAGGTCCTTTAGAGATGAGATCAGCATATAAAGCAGTATATTGTACAAAGGTCCAAGGGTTATAGTGCCAAAGTCACTGAGAGCAGAGATGTTATGGCACATACACTCCAGCCATATTGGAGGTGAGGCATGCTACCGACCAGATTGTGATACTCTTTAGTGGCCTAATATGCATGGTGAAATCAAAGACTTTGTCAGTAATTGTCCCACCTGCAATGAATATGCCCATTTACAACAAAAAGCAAAAGTAATGTCACATGAGATACTTAAACGTACGTGGCAGATTATCAGTATGGATGTATTCAACTACGCAGGCAAAGAATACCTGCTATTAGTCAATCATTATTTAGACTTCTGGGAAATAGACCTTCTTCCTGACTTTTTCACTGAAGCTACAATTAAGAGGTGCAAGGCTCAGTGAAGACCGGAAGTTTTGGGAAGCAAAGCCAAAATACCAGAAGCCAGCTTCACTGAAACATGGAAAGGACAAGTGCTTGGGCAAATACTTTAACAAATAGTTTACTGGGGAATGATTTTGTTATTCAGCAGTAACATAGGAAAAGGAGAGCGCACATCCATCCTAGTATAATACCGTTTTTAATGGTTAAAATTCAGAGGTAGAAAATGTTTTACTCACAAACAAGGGAAGTAATCTTGCATGTACACCGATATTAAGCCTTATTATTTCTTAGTTTTATTTTATTCATTTTCATTTAACTTTATTCATTTTCATTTCTATAATTATTTCTTTATTTTTCTTTATTACATTTTTTTTATTAAATATTTATTTAATCTCAATAATAAATAAAGAATAAATATACTTTATGGTAGAGGATTTGACCGTTCTTACCAGAGAAAGGTAGGGCATGACCTGAAAAAGAAGGCTGTTCCTCCGAAACATGTCGTCATGCTAACTGCTCTACACCAGAAGACACGATTCACTCCCACCACTCCACTTCCCTTCTCAGCTGTGAGTGACGTTTATTTTTTTCCGATTGAAAGAAATCATATTGGAGATTCCGATCGTCTGTGTGGAACTCCGACGGAGATAAAAACACGCATGCTCAGAATCAATACGAAGCATTGAACTTAATTTTTCTCGGCTCGTAGTAGTGTTTTACATCACCGCGTTTTGGACGGTCAGAATTTGGTCTGACAGTGTGTATGCAAGACTTCCGACGAAAAATTCCATCGGATTCTATCCCATCGGAAATTCAAATTGTGTGTACAGGGCATACGTGTAGCAATATGGTTACATTTAATGAAGGTACAACATTTAGCAACATATTGCTACACTTATGCCTCATTCACATGACCGGTTTTCCCAAAGGCAGAACTGCCATGTTTGCTTTTTGTCGGGAAAACCGACTGTGTGTATACTTCATAGCAGTTTTCCCGACGAGAAAACTGCCCGCAAAAAGAATTAGAACCAGCTCTCTTTTTTCCCATCGTGATTCCCGGTGGTCTTTTTCCTGTCGCGAAAACCGCTCATGTGTATGCTTTTCTGAGGGGAAAAAACGTGCATGCTCAGAATCAAGTATAAGACGGGAGCGCTCGTTCTAGTAAAACTAGCATTTGTAATGGAGATAGCACATTTGTCACGCTGTAACGGACTGAAAAGCACGAAGACTGAAAAGCGCGAACCGTCTCTTACCAAACTTTTACTAACACGAGGATCAGCAAAAGCAGCCCGAAGGGTGGCTCCATTTGAATGGAGCTTCCCCTTTATAGTCCTGTCGTACGTGTTGTACGTCACTGGGCTTTGGTCGGACGGAATTTGGCATAAACGTCTGTATGCAAGGCAGGCTGGGGAGGAATCACGTCTGGAAAAAACATTGTTTTTTTTCCTGTACGAGGCATTAGAGGCGCCTCTCTTCTCTTTTATACTTTGTAGCTCCTGCTGGATTTTGCTTCTACTTCCCTTGTGGAGGCTTCCATTTGTGGGTGGACATTTTATGGTTACACAATTTATCACATTGCTATAATCTTTTTATATGGACTATAAACTGAAGGACCTATGAATAAATGGTTGTGGAACGAATCATTTGAGTTTCCATTATTTCTTATGGGGTAATTTGCTTTGCTTTGGATTACAAGCATGTTTCTGGAACGAATTATGCTTGTAATCCAAGGTTTTACTGTAATTACAATCTGCCGTAATTTTACTGCAGTGTACCATAAGCTCATCTGAAGTGTTATTCTACACATTTGTTCTTACAAGGATGAACTTACTAATGAAATGGCAGTTTCACTGAAATCTGAGTTCAATTTACCTATGGGCCAATGTTAATGGGATGGAAAACTAGCTAATATTTTACAACTCTTAGCAATTTTTTAACTATGGCTAACTAAAGAATGAGGTTTTTGGAGCCCATTGTAAAGTGTAAATTTGTACATTTAAAGTTGTAAATTAAATTGTAAACTTAAAAAAAAAAATCATGTTATACTTGCCTGCAATGTTTTTGCACAGAGCAGCCCAAATCCTCCTCTTTTGGGTTCCCTCGCCAGCACTCCTGGATCCACCTCTTTGGTGCCTTTAAACCTTAAGCCATTAGAACCACTCCTATTCTAAACCTATTCTATCTACCCTGTAGAGATGCCTATACTTAGCTATTCTGAAGTTGCTCTTGTCCAGCCATATGATCTCTTCAGTGTAGAGGACAGATCGCTGACAACGGCTACAGAGCGTCACCCATAGGCTAACTATGAGGCATCAGTTGTCATCTGTCCCTTCTCGCTGAGACCCGATCACGTGCTCAAACCAGAGAAGCTTCAGAATTGGTAAGTATAGCCATTTTGCATTTTATAGGGTTTTGACTGGACTTCCACTTTAATATAAAATATTTGTTTTGGGAGGATAACCCATCTAGGTATGTTCAAAGTATATACTGTAGGTTGGACCAAATATGTTACTGAATAAATTGATGGTATGGAACTGTATAATTTGAATACCAACACATTGTTCTCCACAACCATATAGAAGGTATTTGGTAAAAACGATGCTCTAGATCTTTAAAGACAATTCACTTTAAAAAATGCAGCCGAATCAAGACAAACAAATGCATTATGTAATGGAAAATATAATTCATTTATTTTGCAGTAAAAGTGGAAGAAAGATGGTAATTCTTAGCTTTTCAGATAAAAATCTAATTTTCTTCAAATTTCTTTCTTCTTGTGTCTTGTAAACTGATTTTACAACTTTTACAAAAAGTCATCAGAAACACTTTTGCTGTCAGGAAAATCCAATTACTTCTTTATCATACAATTTTCACAACTGTTATTGATAGTGGCAGGGTATATTGAATTTAAATTATTTATTTAGATTGATTGGCAGTTGTCTCTTTACATTTATACTGCAAGCAGGAAAGTGACAATTCTAATTCATATATTTTTGCAAAAGGACTCACATTAAAGTGGAACTATAGTAAACATTTTGTAATACAGTAAGCAATGGTAAGAACCTTTTGTTGCCCCTATCCCCCACAAATGAAGAGGCTTAGGGTTGATTTACTAAAATCGGAAAGTGCAAACTCCGATGCAGCTCTGCCTAGAAACCAATCAGCTTCCAGGTTTTATTGTCAAAGAAGAAGCTGATTGGCTACAATGCACAGCTGCGCCAGATTTTGCACTCTAGTTTTAGTAAATCAACCTCACACTCTTACTACATTTCATGTCAACAAGACAGGATAAATCTCTCCAGTGGAGACACAGACATAAGATTATCCCCTTACTGACCGCTGCACATCAATATACGTTGGCACAATAGCACGGGTGGGCAAAAGGACGTACCCGTACATCCCTCCGTGTAAACCACCTAGCTTCTCTTAGCCACAATGAAAATTTAAAGCTGGATTCCAAGCAACAGTTACAACTGAACTCCAGGAATGACATAGTTTGCATACTTACTTTGGGCCAGCTTGGCACAATGTAAGTGTGCATATGTTATACTTAAAGGAGAAGTCTCCTAGGCTGGGCTTCTTCTAAGGGTCACAGGAGTGCAATTCATTTTGCACTCCTGTGACTGCAGACATCACAGGAATCAGTGCAGGCACCGTGTCATCCTGACTCTAGAAGTCTGGATCCGCCAGGTACCTGGACTGATTCCTGTTTTGTCCTCTCACCGAGCTTCTGAGAGGCTGAGACGGCTTCTTCCCGCCCCTCCACAGCTCAGCGCTCCAGTGAGTGCGGAGGAGCAGAGCAGGAGAGCTGCTGATTGACAGGCAGTAGCTCTCCTCTCGGGGAGCTGTGAGAACGGAGCCATCAGCGGTGTTCGATAGCTCAGTTCTCAGTGTAGAGACGCCAGGGGACAGGTGCAGGTCTAATGCTGCATCCACCTAGGTAAGTATAATGGGGGGAAAAAAATCAGATTCCCATAATTCTCTTTAATTCAAGTCTGTGGACACTGTAGTAAAACAAGCTACTACAGTAATAGCCTTGGTTTTCTGTATGTTGTGTCAATTGGCCACCCTTCTGCATAGTAACCACAGCGACCCATTTATTGAAACAATCCAATACATTCTCTTAATTGGCAACTGAACTGAGTGAGGGAATCCTGTAAATACTATGCAGGACAGCTGCTTGGTATAGCACCTGGAAGACCATGGTCATAATTGTAGTAGCTTTGGCTACTACTGTGGTTTACAGAGGCCAATCAGGTATCTACATTGTGTCAATCTGGCTCCATGTAAGAATGTAAAGTAAATCATCCCTGGAGTTAAGCTTTAAATGCAAAGCTGAACTTCTGAGGTGGTTTTATCTGACAACGAATAATATTTCTGCTCATCCAGTCCTGAGATTTACATTGCCCTGTCAAAGAGCAAGCCAAGTCAGTGACCTGACTTTACTCAGCTGCAATAAGCAGTATGGCTTAGTCACCTCCTTGCCATCAGTCTGTGATAGACAATAAAGGACAGACGCTGAGTGATGAGAACCTTTCTCCGTTCTCTTCACATGTCAGCATATTTCTTATAAACAAATGATCATTCAGCAGATCTGAATGGTCCCTATTGCTGCTCCTTCATCTAACAGTCTGGATTATTTTGTGCAGGAGAGAGACCAACATTCAGGTACTTACACTGAATACATTTAAAAATAAAAATGAATATATTTTATTGAATACTTAACTAAATTAACTGATGTAAACATCTGGGTGGATTGATTTTCAGAGGGCATTTGACAGGCAGCTGGGAGGCATTATGTCACCTCCTCGCTGCCTGTTTTAAAGCCAACAATATCGCACACTGTTGCAATCACGGCCCCATTCACTTAAATAGGTCGCCTTCAGCAGGAGGTACTGCCTGAATAATGTATCAGGGATACAGTTCTTATGGCAGCCAGGAAGCAAAGCACCACTGCTGCAGCATGTGTACAACCTGTGCACAATGGAGCAGTGCTCATAAATGACTGTGAGATCTGCCAGGAATTGGTACATTGACATTATTCATGTTATTTAAGTGTTAATCCCCTTTTTCATGTGAATCATTAGAGTGCAGGGTTCTCTTCCTCCTCAGATTTTCTCCTGGTGCTAGGCAGCTGTTCGTTGCTGACTTTTTGGCTTGTTCATCGACTATGCTTCTACCTGATCCCATCCAGCTAATACTCATTAATGACATATTGGCTTATTCATTGACCACAATTCTTCTTATTCCCTATCTGACTTATCTGCTACCTGACCCCCATTGCTCTCTTCATGCTAGGGCAATCAAGACGGCAGTGACCTGGCATTAGCATGCAGCGAACCCCTCTCCACCATCAGAAGCTCTGGTGAAGATCGTCTAGTGCTTAGACCCTGCTCCTTGGGAGAGCCAGCTTCATTTGTTAAGGGGATCTGCTTGTGTATTCATCCAGCTGACTACTACTACTACTCCACTGCTACAGCCTCTGGTCTCTGGTGGTATTTGATCACCTCTGCAGTTTTTTTCTGCACTATAAACAAGAAAAGACCAACATTTTTGGAAAAAAACCCAATATTTTTTACTTTCTGCTATAAAACATATCCAATATAAAAAAAATTATTTCTTCATTAACCTCCCTGGCGTAATTCTGAGAAATAACTCACTTAAATCTGTCCAAACAAGAGTCTAGTAGAAATCTCGGGTTTGATAAAGTTTGAAACACACAATCATAAATTATAATATAATAAATAACTATAAATAATTATAACATATAATAATAGTAAAAAATCATTCAATAATGTAATCAAATCAAAAACATTGAACTTTGCTCAGTTGCAGAATTGTCGCTGTCATTACTTTTAGTGTTTGATGATGAATTTCCCCACAAATCGCTATCGCTCAATTCTGCAAGTGATTCTAATTTATTATCGCTGTTTTCTAGCTTGTCTAAAAGCACTTTTGATGTAACTGGACACTATTTGGTTGCTATGGACAATCTCCAGTTTCCAGGCAGAAAGAACAGTATTTATAATATAAAACTGGATGCAGGGCACTGGACAGACTACTAGGGACAAAGGGGATGAAAAATTATTTAAAACAGTACTGTAATCTGTAATCTGAATTTGGCGCCGAACTCCGTCCCCGTGCGTCTCAACGCTCGCAGGGAACGAAGCTCGGCACTGTGAATTGAGCGGAGACACAGCTTGGACACACAGTGGGAAAACATCACAGGATCAGACACCAAGTGACACTTTGACACTTTTTTGGGGACCAGTGACACTAATATAGTGATCAGTGCTAAAAATATGCACTGCCACTGTATTTCTAAATACAAATGACACTGGCAGGGAAGGGGTTAACAGGGGAGATCAAAGGGTTAAATGTGTGCCTAGGAAGTGTTTACTAACTGTGGGGGAGGTGCTTGTACTAGGGGAAGACAGAGGTCTGTGTTTCTGCTTTGCAGAAACAAAGAATCGCAACCTTCCCTTCTCACAGAATGGCGATCTGCTTTGTTTACATAGGCAGACTGGCATTTTGCTTCTCTCCCAAATGATCGGCGGGTTCCGGTGAACATCGAGTTTGCCGGACCCACTGATTGGCTCCTGCTGTGTCCAATCACAGCGGGAGTGGGTTGCTGGTGGCGCGTGCAGGTCGGAAGTGCACAACCACATACAGGTACATGATCCTGCACAGGAGAGCTGCCATATAGGTACAGTATACAGCTAGGAAGACTTAGGATTTCTAGAAGTAAAACGCGAATATTGAGGGGGTCACTACTAAAGAAAAGATGGGTATTGCAGCTACGCTTTTTTTTAACAGGATTTTATTTGCTTTCATCAGCAGTGCTATGTTTCCTGCAGTATGTAATTGTCCCATGTGAACATGTGATGGGCTCAGGCGTGTTTGGGATCCTAGTCCCAACCCACATGCCTGATCCCGCCATGAAGCCCACATTGCACACCACTATTCACAGGCAGTGAGACATTTCCTGGTCTGTACAGCTGTGCAGGGTCAGCTCCCTGGAGGGATAGGGCAGGTGGGTTGGGACTAGGATCCCAAACACGCCCAAGCCCATCTCTCTTATTTGGAAAATCTAAACACAGTTCTCCACCCTTATATTTATTCATATCTAGAAAAAAAGTAATGAAAAGATCTGTAGAAATTGTAATATAGAATCTAACCATACAACTTGTCTCTATCTGAAGTTAGCCTTCTCAAAAGCTGTTAGCGCATGCATGTTAATGTTCATCCGTAATGTACAGCTCAGAAAGCCCTGTTGTCTACTGATATTTTGTACAGCAGGTAGAAACTATTAATGTACACAACTCCAGAATGCTCTCTCTGCATGGACATAATTGGTTTTAAATATAGCAGTTGAACTCTGCTGTACATTCTGCAGGCAGACAAATGCATTTCAATTTCTCCACAGCGAGAGTTCGTTCTTTTTCGCATACGGTAATATAGGGTAATATGTTAAGACTTTTTAAGCCAGAGTCACAAACTAGCCATTTTGTCACCCTTGCTCTATGCAAATTGTCTGCAATTAGTAAGGCACAGAAACTGTGAACAGCAGCCAAGACCACAAGGACCCCTGGAAAGACATGTAAAAATAAAATAGAAAATTGTTTGTTTACTAGCTTTCAACTCGAAATATAATTTTTATTGAGTTCTTGCAGAAAAGGTCTACACATAAAATAACTAAAAAATGTTCAAAGTACGATTGTGTTATCATAATGTTTCATTTCCTCCCTGTTTTCTTTTTGTATTTATTTAAATAACTTGATGTCTATATTGATTAGTGGCAGTTGCTCAAATAATGTTTGCCCTTCTTCCCTCTCTATAGTTCTATTAGTACCCGTGTTGAAAAAGGTCTTTTAACAAGTATTCACCCTATTAGGGCCCTTTTACACGGGGCGGATCAGTAATGATCCGCCTTCGTGTGTCCATCAAGCTCAGCGGGGATCCTCCGTAAAATCCCAGCTGAGCCGTCGGCTGACAGGGCGGTCCCTGCACACTGTGCAGGGACCGTCCTGTCTTTCCTCCGCTCTCCCCTATTGGGGGAACGGATGAACACGGACCGTATGTCCGTGTTCACCCGATCCGATCCGCCAGACGGAAGAAAAATAGGATTTTCTTCCGTCCGAAAAATCAGATCTTTGCAGAGGCGGGTGATTACGGGTGTCAGCAGATGGTCATCCGCTGACACCTGCAATCACATACGGACCAATGTATGTCCCTTTTTTATCCGCAACGGATGGATGAAAATGCGGACATACGGTCCGCACATGTGAAAGGGGCCTAAGACTTTCCTCCATTTTTATTTTGTTACAAATATGGAATTACAATGGAGGTAACTGGGATTTTTACCATTTGATTTACGCAACATACTTACTTTAAAGTTAAAAAATATTTTTCACTGTGACAGAAAAGTTAATTATAAAGCAGCCATTTGTTAAGTCATTGCTTGCCCTTCCCCCCCACGGTGTTGCTAAGGTGTATACACATTGCCATGACAATTTTAACACGTCGTGCCATGTTTGTAGGGTGACACTGCCTGTCAAACTCTCCCATGTGAGAAAATGGTACCGCGCCGCAACCACAAGCCAAACGTTTGGCTCACAGTTGCAGCACACTCTTGCAATGCAAAATCATAGTAAAGAAAACTGAAAAACAAACAAAAAAACAACAGGCATCAGGAGGTGGCAGTATTGCCTTCTGAGTGCCTGCAAACCTCCTTTCATCCAATCCATGCTTTGAAGAGCGATTGCTTTTCGGAGAGGAGGTAAACATATACAGTATATATAATGTTTAATAAAAAATTATTTTCAGGGAGGAGGTTATATATATATATATATATATATATATATATATATATATATATATACATACACACACACACACACACACACACACACATACTGTACATTTTTATGTTGGTATTGATATTGATTTACTGCAACATGATCTGTGTGTTATCAGTATACTATTAACAATCTGATACAGTCATGCATTGATATTGTGACACAGGTATAGATAATACACAAGTGAATAAATCCAAACACCAAAACGGAATGCTCTGAGATAAAACTTCTAGATCTTCCACCACGAGTGCTCAGTATGAAGATGGTCAATTACCAGAGCTGTTTGACCCCTTTTTGCAGGACGGTCAAAAAACGCTTTGGGAACACCAGATTGGTTGCGCTAATGGCATAAATCCACTCCAATGGCCACTCAGGAAGGGGCTAGAATGTAAAAAAAGACTCCACAGGAGACACGAATAAGTCTCATAGTGTAGTCATTTTTTAATAAAGTAAAAACAGCAGCAATAATAGAAGTTACACTCACATGTTGTAGTGCCTGGCCTGGCACTAGATGTAAACAGCGTGTATGGCCCCGTACACACGACCAGTTTCCTCGGCAGAATTCAGCTTCCGACCGAGTTTCTGGCTGAATTCTGCCGAGGAAACTGGTCGTGTGTACACTTTCGGCCGAGGAAGCCGACGAGGAGCTCGGCGAGGAAATAGAGAACATGTTCTCTATTTCCTCGTTGTTCTATGGGAGCTCTCGTCCCGCCGAGGTCCTCGGCGGCTTCAGGGCTGAACTGGCCGAGGAACTCGATGTGTTTGGCACGTCGAGTTCCTCGGCCGTGTGTACGAGGCCTATGAGTCAGCTGATCCCTGGGGGTGGCATGCGTTACACGTCTCGATTAATTGCTAAGCTTAATTGAACAAGGTGAAGTTAGAAACTGATTGGCTTCTATGCACAGCTGCCCCCGATTCTGAGTCCACTAGCTTTAGTAAATCACCTCCACTGTGAGAGAATGAGGAATCCATACTACAATAAAATTGGTCATAGTACAATAAATTGTGGTATGATTTTTCTCTTTTGGATCTTTTTGCTTTCTGTTTTTATTTCCAGTGATGTTTTGGGCTTCAGCCAGCACACTGAGTAGAGAATTACTTACCTTAGATCGAAGCCCCCAAAGCCGCCCTCGTCTCACCCTTTGGCCGCAGACATCTCTCCAGAAGGTAACTCATGGGTATCGCTGCTCCGGCGCTGTGATTGGCCGGAGCGGTGAAGACATCACTTCGCATTAGCCATGGAGAAAACCGGCATTCTCAGTGCGCGTGCGCCTACCTGAGATATTTCAAACACTTACAGGTAAGCCTTAATCTAGGCTTACCTGTAGGTGTAACTTCCCACAGAGGGTTTACAACCACTTTAAAATCTGAATATAATGTACAATCAAAGACATAGAAGGCAAAATATGTAAAACATTAATGTATTCAAACCAATTTTTAAGTATTAACCTAATTACTTAATTTAAAGTCAGAACTTATAAAAATAAAATTTTAAGATATACTTAGTATTGTTTAAACCAGCAGATGAAGCTTTCAGCTCTTTTTCACATATTTTATTTAGCACTTTAGATTCTATTGAAATGTACACAGACGGGAATAACTTCTAGAGACTCATCCTTTATCAGACAACTGAGTTAGACAAATAGAAGTCAGGCAGCCACTGTATTGTTTTTAGCTGAGCCGTTGTGCACTCATATTCCTTTGTCATGTAGTAAATATTTATTTGTAATACATGTTTGTTTGTAAAGAGAGAGAGGGGGGATAGGGGAGAGAGAAAATGGGGGGATGGAGAGAGGGAGAGAGAGAGAGAGAATAAAATAATACAAGGATTAAAAACATATAAACTTAAACAAAAAAAAAACACTAAAATAAATGTAATGCCAAACTTTTAGTTTCCCTTCCTACTGTTAACCCAACAATAAAATATAAAGCACAAAAGAACTCCATAAACATTGGTACAGAGGGCAAAAGAACACAAACAGAAGACATATGAAACACAAATGACAGGGTCAAATCCCTCACTGCCGCTATTGTTGTAAATGTATTTTATGAAGAAACAATAAGACACTCTCCATTATACCTCTTAGAAAACACAGGCTGTGTATATAAATCTCCCTGCATTTATGTATAAGAAGAAAAGCCCGTGTCAGTGCAAATGTACAAACCAGTCTCACACAGACCTCATCTCTGTCAGACGCGGAAACCTTTGTCCTGTCCTATTGGCTGGAAATAGGTCCGACAACTGCTTTATCATTCCGGAGACAATAGATAAGATATTTACAGCTACCTGGATCTTATACTGTCTGACTGCTTTTATATTTTTAACCTTGAAAGTAAATATACTCATCCCCCTCTATTCCCTATTATACCTTTCTATCTTGCTTCATTTTAAAAGGTATTTATGTGAATAAATGCTGTTTCTCACACAAAAGAGACACAACAATTTATGACTAAAAGAGGAGAAATGCATTATCTGTTGAAAAGACTAATAAACTTTTTCAATGCACTTCTTCTATTGTTTTTCTTTTCTCGGCTGTCAAGAGTAGATTTTATTTTTCTCAGAAACTTATCAGCTTTTAAGAACAGCCAGTGATTTAAAATCATTCACCTTTTGTGTTTCAAACAGTGAATTACAGTCTGCAATCAAACAATGCAGTGGTAACTTTATGCATTTATCGTATCGTACAGATGATAGTCAAACATCTATTTATGCTTAACATAAATATTTATATATATTTGCATTGATGTAGGGAGCCCAAAATCATTCAAAAGGTTTTATGACAGTTTCTGGCGTAAAAAGAACAGGGTCAGAAAAACACTTGTGAAGTATAAAGAAAAGCCACCACAGAAGGTTTACTCGGCAAGACAAGCAGATGTCTGCCAATCACCCGCTGTGTCACATCCCTCCAGCCTGTGTTTTAGAATAAGAGGAAGGTAAAGCCACCATTAATCTACATGCAATATCCTGCCCCCATTTAGCCAGATTCAGGTAGACGTGCCTATCTTTAGGCGGGCGTAGCGCACCTCATATACGCTAGGCCGCCGTAAGTTAGAGAGGCAAGTACAGTACTCACAAAGAACTTGCGTCCTAAGTTACGGCTGCGTAGTGTAAATGGGCCGGCGTAAGCGTGAGTAATTCAAAGTAGGCTGTAGTGGGTGTGTTGTATGCTAATGAATTGTGACCTCACGTAAATGACGCGCCTAACGAATGGCGCATGCGCCGTCTGTGAACGTATCCCAGTGCGTATGCTCAAAATAATGTCGCAAATAGTCAATGCTTTCGACGTGAACGTAACCTATGCCCAGCCCCATTCTGAATCGACTTACGCAAACGATGTAAACAACGTGAAATTCGACGGCTGTCCCGACGTCCATATTTAACATTGGCTTACGTAAACGGCGTATCTTACATGCGACGGGCGTACGTACATTTGTGAATAGGCGTATCTTGCTCATTTGAATATTCTCGGCGTAAATCGTCGTACATGCCCCTAGCGGCCAGCGTAAATATGCAGCTAAGATACGACGGCGTAGGAGACTTACGCCCGTCGTATCTTAGCAACAGAGAAGCGTATCTCAATTTGAGCATACGCTTAAAGATACAACGACGCGGATTCGGACTTACGACGGCGTATCTACTGATACGCCGTCATAAGTCTTTATGAATCTAGCTAATTGTGTTTATCTGGTTAGTTGGTATGGAGGAGGAAAGAGAGAGTGGGCTGTTCATTAGCTTTTTTTAAAACTGAACTCTAGGATAAGCAAATATCTAATTGTCTAAATGTAAGAGGCATGAGTATTCTCGTAGGCATACGTTTGGAGATTTCTCCTGATTGCTGTCTGTCATGAGTGATTCTTTTACATGCTTACCCTTTGTTATACAATGTATGATTTATATACAGTGTTATATACTATATATCATGTGCTTTCTCCTCTGTTTATTTCTGTCTCTATTGAAGATAGTTAATTTATTATTGCCTTTTTTTGTGAGTGTCATATATACAGGCATACCCCACTTTTAAGTACACAATGGGACCAGAGCATGTATGTAAAACGAAAATGAACTTAAAGTGAAACAATACCCTTTTTCACTTCTAGGGTGTAGTGGGGGGTCAGGGGCTGTAGTGGGGGTGTCAGAAGCTGTAGTTGAGGTCCCAGAAGCTGTAGTTGAGGTCCCAGGGAATGTAGTGGGGGTGTCAGGGGCACACGAACAGGGCGGGCTATGCTCTCGGAGCTTCAGCTCCTTCTACTGTGGCTGCAAAATGTCTGTACAGTACTTGTAAGGCACTTTACATACACTCGCGGGTATGTCCTTACTCGCGAGTGTATGTAAAGTGAGTGTACTTAAAGCGGGGTATGCCTGTACATGTTTTTTGATAAAATTCAAAATCCCATTTCTTATAGTCAGAGCTGTGTATATTAAATGATCTAGATCGGGGATATGCAATTAGCGGACCTCCAGCTGTTGCAGAACTACAATTCCCATGAGGCATAGCAAGACTCTGACAGCCACAAGCATGACACCAGAGTCAGAAGCATGATGGGACTTGTAGTTTTGCAACAGCTGGAGGTCCGCTAATTGCATATCTAGATGATATTATGGTCCTGATGAAGCAGGTGTCCCTGTGAAATGCATAGACAAACAGACTATTGGATCACCGATCAACAGAATAAAAATTTCAGCGTTACGGTTATGCTCTGTACGGCATGGTATACATTATGGATTTAGCGAATGTTTTTAACATGTTAATTAATACATTTACATTTTTATTTAAACAAGTCTGAACGTGGTTCTCAAAGACATATTTAAATTCCCTATTTTGTTGTTGTTTTGATTGTGGATATACATTTGGGATGATGCTGATGGGAACCTTATAGAGTTTTTATAAATAGTACTCCACCCCCAATTTATAGAATAGACCATGTAAACAAGCCTGGGAATCGTATCCTAAAAAAAAGGTTGGTCTTTTAACTGCTTTTGTATGTTTAGATTGTATTCTGCACCACATAGGCATAGTTGAGTCTGCTTTTGTATGTTTAGATTATATTCTGCACCACATAGGCATAGTTGAGTCTCTCTATGTCACTACAGATAGCGTCCCCCTCCCCTCCATATTACCAACTCCGGATTTGCAGAGCCCAAAATAAAACTTAAAAGCATACTGTTTTTACCAAACGGAGGTAAGAGCTTTAATGCTTGCTGTCTGAGATTACTGCCTAAATATATAACCCATCAAAAATAGCTGATGTAGAACCAGATAAATTAATAAAAACACTAAGTTGACAGGCAAGGGTATAGTCTACAAACAAGATGTGCTCAGGGGCAGTGATGTTCAGACATTCTGTAAGTATATCCAATGAAAAGACAGATTATATGACCGGTAGCACCCTGATACAAGGTTGCTAAAAAATGTAGCTTGCTAGGTGATAACTAACCTAGCTGATTGCTAAGGGATTTACTGGCTTTTTACCTAACTCTGGATTGGATGCACCTCTCTCTTCTGTCACTAGGTGGAGTTGTTGCCTGTGGCAGTAGAATGATAAGGTCATAGGGAATCCAAACTAGGAGTGAATAGGTTGACTCAACCAATTGACAGGGGGCTCTTTGGCCCTTGGCCTGCTGGGAGCACCTATTTATTCAGGACAGGAGGAGTCAGGTGATCAAGGTTCTATGCCACCTAGATGGCTGTCTGGGTGGGCATGTGTCACAAGGCTCTGGGATGCTAGGCCAGAAGCCTTAGGCCTACCTTGGGAGCTCCTGGCTGCTAGGCTGTCTGAGGCCTATCCAGGTTTGAGAGAGGCAGCGTCGGGTTGGGAAGCCCAACCAAGTTGCAGAGGTTCTGCCGAATGGGGGACCTGGATCATTGCCAGTGGTGAGGGAGAAGCAGTTGCCACAAGGGATGACCACTTCTGTCGCCAGGGGTAAGTGATTATCAAGGCCAAAGGTAAAGGAAGGAATAGTCGCAAGCATGGGACAACCATTCCTGTTATCAGAGGCCAGTGTATGGAAGTCTGAAGTAGTATCAGAGCAGCCTTTTCACCAGCCGGGGACTGTGAAGAAGTGGGAAAGCTTCAGCAGAGTGCCAGACCAGAGACCCAGCTTAATAGTGTGGGCTAAGCTTGAGGAGTTTACAGCGGGTTAGCTGTGGAAGATCTCAGGAGATCCAGTGACGTCTGGGATCTTGAAGTCTAAAGAGAGACCGGAAGCTCAGTGAGTGAAGATCTACAGTAGGATACTGGGAGATGTGAGAGGAGATCTACTGTGAGTTACGTGTATGGATCTCTATTGACTGTTCAAAGTTCAGTTGCCATAGGAGACAGCAGTTCTACAAATACAGTTGCTTCATCCAGCTTAAAGGCCCTCTACCTGTATTGCTGTCTGCTTATTATTTTGTCTCAGTCTGCCAATTACTATTGCATCAGCCTAAGGGTGTCCTGGCCCTAACCCTCTCTCCCCCAGTTCTGTTTAAGAGACAATAAATCTCTATTCTTGCATTGCAAAAAGTGACTGGGGCCTGTGTTTGCAACTTGCAATACACCCACTATGTCTAATTACCCACACTACAAGGAAGGATGTCAGCTCTCCCTGACTCTCAAGGTCACCATTAGGCCTTTTGTGGTCAGGGATGCCGCTACATGACATAAAAAAGAATGGCAGTATCCAAAAGACACTGAAGCATCATAACCACAAAAAACTGTAGAACAGGATATCAAAGCATTACACAGAACCATGCGTAGCACATTTCCCCAGGAAAACACACAATACAATAAGTGATATTTGCATTTCCTGCTTTTTAATTTTTGAGATATGCTTAAATATGCTTAGCTGTGTTCTCAATGTCAGCAAACAGATAGTAACAGCATATGCCAAAGAGCACCCAGCCAGAGGACAAAGACACTAGCTGGGAGTTAAAGGGTAGATGGGATCTCTGCATGGCCATGGTAGGTAAACAGGATCTGCTAGTTCCATATTCTGAAAATATATATATATATATATATAAAACACTTTGAGGTTCACACCCCAATACAATAGGCTGCGCACACCTATGACTGAGAAAGATTTTTCCAACAAGCCCATTCAACATAAATTAATCTAATGAATGACTTCTGTCAAGTAGGCATAGCCAAAACATGGATCAAATTTCAGCCAGTCCCTGCTGAACTGGCTGAATGTCGATCCATCTATAGCTTTAGACTCTCTGTACAGGATAAGCCTGCCCACAACCATCTTCTTCCTCACCTGGTCACTTTAAACTACTACCACTGCCACTTTTTGCCCCTGTGTCAGCCCTTGGGTACTCTTCTCCCTTTTTAGTCACTAATGGCACATTTGGAAGAAATACCAAGCACAATCATAAACAGCATTGCTAACAGACTAGAACATTAGTAGAGGAACTAAGGTTATATTGTACATAGTTAGTAAGTTACATAGATGGTAAGAGTGAATAAAATCACTGGTCCATCCAGATCAATCTGAATGTATGTGTGTGTTTATGTTGCTACCAACTTCTATATCTCTGTACATTATGTTTGCTATTAACACATCTAAAAGTTTTTTCATTTATCTACACATCTTTACCAACCTAACAGTAAAGATCCTCTTACACAGTTTAAGATTGAAACACTTCTTATCCAACTTCATTCTGTGGCAGTATGTCTTCTTTGAAGACCTTAGAACAGGGGTGCCCAACCTTTTGAAGGCCGAGGGCCACTTAAGCGGCTTATTAACCAGTTGTGGGCCACAATGAGCGTTGTGGGCAGTTGTCAGGTCAAAACCAACACAGCCCAATCTACTCTATGGGCCCTCTGATCCGATTGGATTGGAAGGGGAGGGATCCACTTCTGTTTTTTTTTTTTTTTTAACAGATAGGACTGGAGGTAGGCGGCTGTAAATGGACAAAAGTCTGCCTCTCCATAGTGGTGAATAGAGGGTCCTATTGGGTTGGACCAATCGTGTGAAAGAGGTTTGCCCGGCGGTTAGCTGCACTTTGCCATAGACGTCTATTATATCCTGCAGCAGTGGTGCACTTTCTGAAAAGTCGCTTGCTTCCTCTACCGCTGGCTTCATTCACAACATTGAGCTCTGGGATGGCAGCCAACCAGCCATCCCAGAGCAGGAGGTCGTGGGCCACATCAGAGGGCTCCGCGGGCCACATGTGGCCCCCGGGCCACTGGTTGGGCACCCCAGCCTTAGAATAAATAGTTTTCTTTCAATGATCCCAAGTAAAAGAATAGGCATAGGCGTCTCAGACATAATAGTCCAGATTGGGTAGGTCCACCCATTTTCCTGTAGGTCTTCCCCACTGAGGCGCACTAACACCACCTTGCCCACAGACAGTTGGCACCCATACAGTAGCTAAACTCCTTAAAGCATCTTTTAAATTCATGAGTTGTAAAATTTTCCCCTTGAAAGAAGTACACCCAAATGGCAGTATTGTAGATCTCCTGCCTGTCTGCTTTCACCAACTGAAATAGCCCTTCAAGTAAATATGGAAATTCCATGCCATGGTTCTTCTGCACTTTATGTACCATGTGCCATTGCAGGCAAGACAAACAGGGCAACTTGCAACCTCAACCCTTTTCAGGTGGAGGATAGGTGTTTGGTACCCTCAACACTGCTGTCCTTTCCATTACTCCTTTGCCTGCTCAAAGTCCACTGCTAAGTTCCCAGTGGTGGTAACCCATTCCCACTAAAGTGTCACAAATTCCAGATCCCCCCCATATGGAGGCACCATTTTGAACCACAATTTCCCAGGAAAAGCAACCACATTTCCAGCATCCTTACCTCCTGCCACCAACTCCGAGAATTTCTGAGTGACAGTTTTTAGCTATCACAGGGGGGCAAACATCATTTTCTACACTTTTCTGTTCACTGGGCTGTCTGCTTGACCTCTGGAGCCTATACTGATAATAAACAGGGAACCTACCCCACCAGTGCATCTCAAGTAGGTTGCAGCTCCCCCAATTTCTGCACCACCCTGGGCTTTCTGTAGGTTTATTAACCCTCCAGAAGTAGCAAGGGAGTTATGCCAGAGCACATGTCCAGGACCAGTTGGGGCCAGGAGAGCCCATGGAAACTGCTATCGCGGACCCAGCAGCTCTCCCAGACCCAAATACCTTCTCACTATCATCATCCTCCTCCTATTGGATAAACAGGTCTCTAGGCTCCACTAGCTCTGTTAGGGCCTCAAAAACCCAGACAAAGTAGCGCCAAAGTCCCAATTACCCCCTTTTCTAGTTGTAATGTAGGCATGTGTTCAGTGTTGTTCCCCTAACAACTAGGACTGTTAGTTGGGGTTTAATACCACAGAAACTGGAACATGATGGTTAGCTCTGTACACACTCAGGTGTTCTGTTGCAGCAGAAACTCTAATAGTATTTAGCTGCACCTTCCATAGGATGGGCACACAGCAAGTCCAACACAATTACCAATAAGCAGTTGAGCACCCCATCCTTATGACTATGCAGGTTCCCTAGTAGACATCAAGAATGTCCATGCTGATCTTGGATATCTTCCTTTTAGGTTGTGGAAAACAAGAGGCTTGGGAATTTCTAATCACAGGGGAAGCTCCACCATATGCATTCTTCCAGCCCAAGACCCTCAGGTCCTTTCACCAATAAAGAATATCCAGTTGGTCATTTCAACAAATTACTAATACCAATTCAACACTATGCATTCAAGGTTCAGGAAACAACTATTGACAATAGCACAGTATGTCCTACAAAGAGAGGTTACTAGCCAGCATTCCATACTTCAGTCCCAGTTCTAACACCTCCAAGTTCTGAGGCTTTCCGTGAGCCAGACAGGGAATTTGTTTCCTGTTACCCTTTTACTACATCTCTTCACACTCTCAGACTGCTTCTTCACATCAGCCCTCAGCCATTCTGCACCTTCTTCATTTAAATGAGGGAAAAAGATTCCAAGCCACACTCAAAGAAGGAACAGGGCAGGGTCACCATTAAAGGAGCTCTAAACCTTACTTACACAGCGATTGCTAATGCATAAAACTGAAAGTTCATATATCGCTGCAGCACTGTGCCATCCATTGGCTGGGTTGTTTATGTGTACAGGCACTGATAGTACACAGTGCTGCAGACTTGGAATTATTTTTTTAGTAAATGGCAGTACTGGTACTATAGTTGTTGTTAGAAATCACAGGACCCCATACAGCCAACCTGACAAGACGCCTCACGGCCAAAAGTTACTGAGGACATAGATTTATCAGTCTTTTTCTTTGCAGCCTCAGCTGCACAGATGAATAAATAGGAAGCACTCTGATGTTTCCTGCTCATTCACAAACCAAAGCATACTAAAGTGATTAATGAACACAGTAGTGATTGGTATAGATTTCTCACTGTGCTTATTCAGGAAAGGAAGGTGCCAGTAGATGACATATTTACTGATCCCTTCCCCCGCTCTCCATCCTGAAAAATCTCTGTCTGTCCATAGCAGCTGTCATTGGGAGAGGAGGGAAGCCGGAAGCGCTATGGGGCAGAGGGGCACATGGGGGATCTGGACAGAAAATGGAAGGGGCACATGTGCCATGACCAATCCCCCTGCAGTACAGCCGGAGGGAGAAAGAGGATTGGAAGCTGGCAGTGCTGCAGGGGGAGGCAGAAGATAATTGGTGTCTGCAATAAGTCAGTACAGCCAGGGCCGTCTTAATAGCATCATGGGCTCCTGGGCAAAGTAATGCTCTGGGGCCCCTATAATGATGACAGTGCAGGTAAACAGACATGAAGTAGGTAGGAAGCAGACTGCCACCCCTTTGCATCTATCACTCTCAGTGCCATCATGGGGCCCCTAATTTCAGGGCAGCGTGGGCTCAAGGACCAGCTGCTTTGGGGAAAGTGCAGGGGCCCCACATGCAGCTGGGGCCCCTGGGCAGTGCCCGGGTGTGCCCTCTCATTAAGACAGCCCTGGGTACAGCTGGCGCTTCTGCTCAGAAGGTGCCTGGGCCCCCCTTTTGAACTGATAGGGCCCGGGCCCAGTACAGGAGGGTTGGCAGTACTGCCTTATCAGTGGCCCTAACTGGTCCCCAGAGCGGCCCCTGTGTTCACAACTGTCAATCACAAATCTGTTTCCGGTGGTGTTGTCAGATGAAGGTAACATGTCCAACCATGATGCTTAGAAACAAAGGGACAACTTTGAATGGGACCAAGTGATATAATCACTTTGTCCAATAGGAAGGTAAAAACATGAAAATATTTAATAAGATATATTCTTTAACAGGGACACAGGCAGCAATAAACCTGACAGTTGTTTTAACCCCTCGCCAATATATACAAATTTAAATATAATGTTTTGCCTTTAGTTAAATGTGAAGAACATATTATATGTAAACACAAAAGGAGACATTTCATCTATATTTATAAAGTTGGGCAAATCAACTTTTTATAGTTACTAGGTTCCATTAATCTCCAATGGTATCCCAGCGCAATGATGAAAATCTTTATCATTAAAAGCACCTATTGAGTGAGGCATCACAAGGTAATGATATCTGCGTTCTTTAGTTTAATGCGGTTGTTCAAGCTATAAAACACCAGAGGACTTTACTATGACACATGATTAGGCTGAGTAGACAAGATTTATTACAGTGAGAAAATAAAAACAGTATGCCGCTTCACAGTGATATTAAAATTGTGTCTTGCCAGATGTTCGAACTTCAGAGTATCCCAGGCAATGCAGACACAGGAGAGATCTATAATTATCAGCAATGACAATCTGAGTGCAGCAGTGCTTCCGAGGAGTATGTAGTCGAGGCAGACACCTAAGAGCTGCAGCCGCCTCACAAGAAGAAGATGAATTTGTGAGAAGAGATGTTGAGAGAGCAGTGATTTTTTATAGGTAATTATGCATCAATCAGGATGGCTTGTAGCATCAGCACAGGTGTTGTAAAAAGCCTACTAGAGACACTAAGGTTTTAGCAGTAAAATATTAGTGTGCAAGATGAGGGAATTGAAAACTACATGAAGCATACAGTGACTGTATTACAAGGCAAAATTGCAAATGAATTAATTTCAAATGAGTGTCCTTTTTCAGATTACGATTTTTAATATAAATTGGGCAATACCCTAGCTATCTAATTTAATAAAGGGTTAGGTCACTCTATTTTTCTATTTTAGTTCTGAGTAAATGCTGGTGGGTTAAATCATCCTCTGGCTTAATATATCTTTCATGGGATTTATGGGTGAGTTATCTCTGCTCAGCCCCACATTTAGCTACGGCTGTGGCTCTTCTTGCTGCAGCAACCTCCATAGAACCTGCATGCCATTAGTAATAAATCCTATGGGGAATCTCATTGTTCTTCCCTGCTAATGGCTATATATTAATGCTGGATAATACAGCAAAATATCGAATGTGGGTGATCCAACAATCAAAATACCTTTTTGCTATAAAGTGATTTGTTAAAATGTAATACTAAAGGTAAACATCTGCAGTAAAAGATTATTGTGCAATATGATGTGTTTTGGTGCTAGATAGTGAGGGCTCCAGAGAACATCTGAATCCTGACACCAAGCTTTAACCACTTCAGCCCCGGACCATATTGCTGGCCAATGACCGGGCCCCTTTTTGCGATTCGGCACTGCGTCGCTTTAACTGACAATTGCGCGGTAGTGCGACGTGGCTCTTAAACAAATTTGGCGTCCTTTTTTTCCCACAAATAGAGCTTTCTTTTGGTGGTATTTGATCACCTCTGCGTTTTTTTAGATGTTGGCTATAAACAAAAATAGAGCGACAATTTCGAAAAATAATGAATATTTTTTACTTTTTGCTGTAATAAATATCCCCAAAAATATATATAAAAAAAAATGTTTTCCTTAGTTTAGGCCGATACGTATTCTTCTACATATTTTTCGTAAAAAAAATCACAATAAGCGTTTATTGATTGGTTTGTGCAAAAGTTATAGCGTCTACAAAATAGGGGATAGTTTTATGGCATTTTTATTAATATTTTTTTTTTACTAGTAATGGCGGCAATCAGCGATTTTTATCGGTACTGCAACCTAATGGCAGACACTTCAGACACTTTTGACACATTTTTGGGACCATTGGCATTTTTATAGCGATCATTGCTATAAAAATGCATTGATTACTATAAAAATGCCACTGGCAGGGAAGGGGTTAACACTAGGGGGCGAGGAAGGGGTTAATTATGTTCCCTGTGTGTGTTCTAACTGAAGGGGGGAAGGGATTGACTAGGGGAAATGACTGATCATTGTTTATACATTGTATGAACAGACGATCCGTCATTTCTCCCCCTGACAGGACCCTGGAGCTGTGTGTTTACACACACAGCTACCGGTTCTCGCTCTGTAACGAGCGATCACGGGTGCCCGGCGGTGATCGCGCCGGGCAGGCACGCGCGACGGCACCAGGGGTGAGCGGGGCACACGCACGACCCTATCGGCTGAAATGCAAAATGACGTATAGCTACGTGATCTCACGCAGCCGAGCCGACCTGCCGCCGTATAACTGCGGCGTCTGGTAGGCTAGTGGTTAAATAGACTGGAAGTTTCTGGGCAATTTCCCGATGATTCTCTCTCATATGCTGGGCTGGACTTACCACTGGGCTTGACTGGGCTCAAGCCCATGGGCCCTGCCCGTTTAAGTTTATTTTTTTTTAATAATATGCCAGTCATTTAATTTTTCATTTAAAGTGTGTTGGTTGGTCTACCATTTTTACCTGTTCTAGGGACATTGATCATTTTTATCCTCCGTCCAAGTAGACAAACTGTCTTTCTATTATTATTTCCCTTGTGAAGCTATGTTTGCAATATTATGCCCGGTGTCTGTCCTTTTACTGGATGTGGCATGTTACTTTGGCTCCAATTGCTGGACTTGCCCTTTGAATACATTGCACTCTGACTTGTGTAAGTGCTTTTTTGTGCCCATGCGCAGTATACATCATGTCCTTCGGGACAACGCTATGTTTACTATTGATGACTACGCGTCATCATTATGCAACGCGGTCGCGATGATGTCATTATGCCCGGTCATTCTTCTGCGCATGTGCGGGCATCCGAATGACACTATTTATAGCTGCGGCGGCTACCGATGGACATACGTGACGGCTCGTATGGCGGAATTATATGATCCCTCTCCATCTGACAGGTACAGCGGAAGCTCTTTCGTTGCCAGGCTCTTTGTGGTGATATTGGGTTATTTATCCCTATACACACACATAAATGTTATGCTGTTTTGCTTCCCTGGGCATACCCCTTTGAAGTGGTAGAATACATAGCTTGTGTATGTATCATTTTGTTCTATTTAAAGTAATATATAGAAGGTAGGGCCCGAAAGTGACTCAAGCCCAGGGGCCCCCACCACCCTAAGTCCTGCCCTGCTCATATGTTGTATATGGAGAAAATTTAATGCCACATTTTACAGAGTTTTTGTGATATTGACCAAAAAAGTAAATGTTATGCAAGGTTAAAAGTTTTTTAAAGCACGTGATCATATAAATAGACAGCCAGCTTTTGTGTAAGCAATTAAGCATTAAGCTTAAATCAAGAGATTTCCCCAAAAGTATATTTTCTTTACTGCCAATAGATGCACTTAATCTGATGGTCAGCATCATTCAATCCACTTCCTCTAAACCCAGGTCATCCTGAACCTGTAGAAGTTCAAAAAGGGATGGACAGCCGCACTCCAAAGGAACTTCAAAAGTTGTCTTTATTGGTAAAAATGGACATGCATCACAAATACAGCCAAAGAAAGGGACAGCCGACGCGTTTCACACTGATTCAGTGCTTAGCCATGACTAAGCACTGAATCAGTGTGAAACGCGTCGGTTGTCCCTTTCTTTGGCTGTATTTGTGATGCATGTCCATTTTTACCAATAAAGACAACTTTTGAAGTTCCTTTGGAGTGCGGCTGTCCATCCCTTTTTGAAATTCTACATTTGCCTTGTGCATTGCCAGCACCTTGGTTTCCTAAAAAGTTCCTAAATTGCTTACAAGACCCACCTGGAGCGGTGACTCCCTTCCTTCATCCTGAACCTGCCCAAGTCTGTGACGAAACTGTGAAAGAAGAAGTAGCACAGTGATTAGTTCATGTCTCTGTTTCTCTTCTTTCTCACCCTATCAAAAACAACTTTTTGTGCTAGGAGTGGGAATTTGGGGGAGAGGATTTGTGCTAAGAGTGGGAATTTGGGGGAGAGGATTTGTGCTAAGAGTGGGAATTTGGGGGAGAGGATTTGTGCTAGGAGTGGGAACTTGGGGGAGAGGATTTGTGCTAGGAGTGTGAAATTGGGGGAGAGGATTGGTGCTATGAGTGGGAATTTGGGGGAGAGGATTTGAGCTAGGAGTAGGCATTTGGGGGAGTATTTGTACTAGGAGGGGTGATTTGGAGAGATAATTTGGGGGGGGGGGATTTGCACTAGAAATGGGAATTTGGGGAGACGATTTTTTGAAAAAATTGGGGATTTGGAAGGAAAAGGATGTGTTCTAGGAGGAGTGATTTTTTGGGTAGGGAATATTTGTTGGGAATTGGGGGGATTTGAGTTGGAAAGGGGGATTGGAGGGCAAAGAGTTGTGCTGGGAGGTAGATTTGGACTGTGCGGATGGGGAGTTTTCACATTTGTGTTTGGGGAGAATTTGAGCTTGCAGATGAAATTTATGCTTAGGGGGTGAGAATGTTGATTAGTTGACGAGGGGCGCAGTTTGTCTACTTCACCTTGAGTGCTAGATGACTTTGTCCTAGTACTGCCTGCACTGCACACAGGGCACTCAACAGATCTCCTCCTCTCCACATAGCACATAACTGAGATCAGATTCCCTCAAAGACAAATCCTCAATCTGCACAATGTACAGCTGGCTGCTATGTTGAAGTGTTGACCTGTGAAGTTCCCTGATTGGATTAGCAGCTGCAGTGGTCAGCTACACACTGTGTGCAGGTATACTGATCTCAGCTATGTGCTGTGTGGACGCTACACAGTGCATTCTAGGGTCCTAATTGGATAAAGCAATGCACCTGACCAGCGGGTCAGGTGCAAGGCTTTGCCCAATTAGGGCACAGAGCACTGTCAGAGCCCTGATTGGACAAAGTCATGATGATTTTGCCCAACCATAGTATAGTCCCACCCCACACTATACAAGTTTACTTCCCACAGGAAGATAGAAAAATAGCTAGATAGAGCAGGGCTAGCTAGTTACTGTAGAATGTCAGTGTAGTATTAGTGTAGTGTTAGTCTAGAGGGAGTATAGTGTATTGTAAGTGTAGAGTGTTATGCCGCGTAAACACAATGTTTTTTCGGGTTCTAAAAAATGACGTTTTTTTTTAATGTCGTTAAAAACGATCGCGTGTGGGCTTCAGAGCATTTTTCGGTTTTGGAAAACGGGCAAAAAAAATTTGAACATGCTCTATTTTTTCAATACGTTTTTAATTTTTCTTTTTTTGGGTTGTAAAAAATGGTCGTGTGTGGGCTTTAACGACGTGAAAAATTTGCGCATGCTCAGAAGCAAGTTATGAGATGGGAGCGCTTGTTCCGGTAAAACTACCGTTCGTAATGGAGTAAGCACATTCATCACGCTGTAACAGACAGAAAAGCACAACTCGTCTTTTACTAACACGAAATCAGCTAAAGCAGCCCAAAGGGTGGCGTCATCCGAATGGAACTTCCCCTTTATAGTGCCGTCGTACGTGTTGTACGTCACCGCTAAGGATGAGCCGAACACTCCCCTGTTCGGTTTGCATCAGAACTTGCGAACACACCAAATGTTCATGTGAACTTTAGAACCTGTTAAAGTCTATGGGACTCGAACATTTGAACATTTGGCGGGATCAGCATTTTTCGACATTATGGCGGACACATCGGACAATTTTGACACATTTTTGGGACCTTTGTCATTTTCACAGCAAAAAGTGCTATAAAAATGCATTGTTTACTGTGAAAATTACAATTGCAATTTGGGAGTTAACCACTAGGGGGCACTGAAGGGGTTAAGTGTGACCTCATATGTGTTTCTAACTGTAGGGGGACGGGGCTGGACGTGTGACGTCATTGATCGCCTTTCCCTATTTTAGGGAACAGACGATCAATGACAGCGCCACTGTGAAGAATGGGGAGGTTGAGGAAGGGAGTAACATGAGCCTACAGAGAGAGGAGAAAACCGATAAACAACAAATTGGCAGTCATGTTCCCCCAGTCACAGTGTAATGCCAGTGATGATGAGGATAGAGGGGCTGATGATGATGAGTTTGCTGATTCAACTTGGGTGCCTGATAGAGCAGAGGAGGATAGTGCACAACTCCAACGAGGCAGGATGTCCTCCAAAGACATCATGGAACAATAGGGAGCAGACTCCCTATTCCATCAGATTGTAGAGCTCTTATCTCCCGGCCCACTTCCCACAGCTCAGCTATGTGGGCCTTTTTAAGCACATGTACAGCTGATCACACTGTTTCAATTTGTAATCTCTGCCGCAAGCAGATCAAGTGTAGCAAAAACACCAGCCATTTGGGTACCAAATGTTTGCAAAGGCATTTACCTCCAGCCACTCAGTCCATTGGCAAGAGAACCTGAAAGCCATACAAAAGAAACACACGTCTCCTCACTCTTCACCTTTCATCTCTACCCCTGCTATGTCTCATGATGATGACCTCTCAGAAGCCTCCGCTGACAGGAATGATGGTATAACAAATGGTGTCACAGGTCCTTGCAGCAAGTCTGCCAGCAGCATACCACCAGCTGTAAAGTATACTGTAGCAGGCAAATTTCTCTGCCACAGCTGCTGCATAAAAATAAAAAAAAACACTCCTAGGGGCAGATTCATGTAGAGCCGCGTAAAATTGTGAGGGCGTAATGTATCTGATTTACGTTACGCCACCGCAACTTACACGGGCAAGTGCTGTATTCTCAAAGCACTTGCTCCGTAAGTTGCGGCGGCGTAGCGTAAATCGGCCGGCGGAAGCCTGCCTAATTCAAATTTGGATCAGGGGGGCGTGTTTTATGCAAAACTACTGTGACCCGACGTGATTGACGTTTTTTCGGAACGGCGCATTTCCCAGTGTGCATTGCTCCAAAGTACGCCGCAAGGACATCATTGGTTTCGACGTGAACGTAAATGACGTCCAGCCCCATTCACGGACGACTTACGCAAACGACGTAACTTTTTCAAATTTCGATACATAACATAACATTGGCTGTGCCTCATATAGCAGGGGCAACTTTACGCCGGGAAAAGCCTAACGTAAACGTCGTAACTTTACTGCGTCGGCCGCGCGTACGTTCGGGAATTTGCGTATCTAGCTAATTTGCATACTCGAAACGCCATCCTAGCGGTCAAAAAAAATGCAGTTAAGATCAGACGGCGTAAGAGACTTACGCCTGTCGGATCTAATGGATATCTATGCGTAACTGATTCTAAGAATCAGGCGCATAGATACGATGGCGCAACTCAGAGATACGATGGCGTATCTGGAGATACGCCGTCGTATCTCGGTTGTAAAATTGGGCCCAAGTGTCTAAATTCCAGTTACTCCAAATTGCCGGTTTTACAATTCCTGCATTTTTATCTGGTGGATTCTGTCCCCTTCCAAGAATTTGCAGAATTTGCTTTACCACAATGGCAGCGTCCCAGTCACTATTTCTTTGCACATAAGGCCATTCCAGCTCTGTACCATAACCTGGAAGGCAATGTTGTGTCATTGTTGAGCAAGGCAGTCAGCAGCAAGGTCCACATTACTGCTGACACATGGTCCAGCAAGCAGGGTCAGGGACGATATATTTTGTTCTCAGCTCACTGGGTAACTTTGCTTACAACTAAGAAGGAAGCAGGACAGGGCTCAGTGCTGGAGCTTGTTTTGCCGCCAAGTCTCCAATCAGCTGGTGGTGATGATTAGAGATCTTTTAGCTCCACCACTTTTCCTCCTCCTCCTCAATGCCCTCTTCTGCTGAATTATCCTGTGAACCATTAGTTCCCCCTAAGCGTTTTAGACCCCCTCCTTAGTACAAACCAGCTCCTCAGTACAGACCACCAGAACATACCACCTCCTCAGTACAGGCCAACTGCTCAGTACAGGCCACCTGAACAGATCACCTCCTCAGCAGAAACCACCTTCTCAGTACGGATACTCAGAACAAACCACTGCCTCAGTACTGACCACCTCCTGAGTACAGAGCACCTTTCCAGTACAGACAACCAGAATAGACCACCTCCTCAGTACAGAGCACCTTTCCAGTACAGACAACCAGAATAGATCACCTCCTCAGTACAGAGCACCTTTCCAGTACAGACAACCAGAATAGACCAGCTCCTCAGTACAGAGCACCTTTCCAGTACAGACAACCAGAATAGACCACCTCCTGAGTACAGTGCACCTTTCCAGTACAGACAACCAGAATAGACCACCTCCTCAGTACAGAGCACCTTTCCAGTACAGACAACCAGAATAGACCACCTCCTCAGTACAAACCACCTCCTCAGTACAGAGCACCTTTCCAGTACAGACAACCAGAATAGACCACCTCCTCAGTACAAACCACCTCCTCATTACAGAGCACCTTTCCAGTACAGACAACCAGAATAGACCACCTCCTCAGTACAAACCACCTCCTCATTACAGAGCACCTTTTCAGTACAGACAACCAGAATAGACCACCTCCTCAGTACAGAGCCATACCTCCCAACATTTTGAGATGGTAATGAGGGACACCTACTACCAAACGTATGTAGGCATAGAATGTGCCCCCCTGCCACACCCCCTTAAAAGGTAAATTAACCAAAAAAAGATTAATTAAATCCACAAGAGCTTTTTTTACCACTATTATTCATTTATAGTTGTATATAAAATGCACTTTTTATCTTTCAAAAAGTGTTTCCCAGTGCTAAACCTTCCATTCAAATTCTAAGTTGCTGTGTTTGTAAATTTTTAAAGCTTTAAAAATGTACAAATGCAGCCATTTCGAATTTAAATGAAAAGTTTAGCACTGGGAAACGCTTTTTGAAAGATAAAACGTGCATTTTATATGAGGATCAGCCCAAAATGAGGGACAAATGAGGGGGAAAGAGGGACAGAGGGACATTGCTCCAAATCAGGGACAGTCCCTTGAAATCAGGGACAGTTGGGAGCTATGACAGAGCACCTTTCCAGTACAGACAACCAGAATAGACCACCTCATCAGTACAGAGCACCTTTCCAGTACAGACAACCAGAATAGACCACCTCATCAGTACAGAGCACCTTTCCAGTACAGACAACCAGAATAGACCACCTCCTCACTACAGAGCACCTTTCCAGTACAGACAACCAGAATAGACCACCTCCTCAGTACAGAGCACCTTTCCAGTACAGACAACCAGAATAGACCACCTCCTCAGTACAAACCACCTCCTCAGTACAGAGCACCTTTCCAGTACAGACAACCAGAATAGACCACCTCCTCAGTACAGAGCACCTTTCCAGTACAGACAACCAGAATAGACCACCTCCTCAGTACAAACCACGTCCTCATTACAGAGCACCTTTTCAGTACAGACAACCAGAATAGACCACCTCCTCAGTACAAACCACCTCCTCATTACAGAGCACCTTTTCAGTACAGACAACCAGAATAGACCACCTCCTCAGTACAAACCACCTCCTCAGCACAAATCACTAGGACAGACAACCTCCTCAGCACAGACCAACTCAAACACAGGCCCCTTTTGCCTTAAACTTACTGACCAGTTGCTGGAAATCTTACAGTATATTTAGCAGCAGTATGTGACAGGAATGTGACAGGAATGCTGGAGTAGTATCCTTCCACTGTGCATATGAATGAGACCCAGACGGTATTTTCACATGAAGGAGCCACTATAGCTCTTTTATATGCAAATCCCATGAGGTATTTTTTATGCAAACTACATGCACAGATTATATTCATATGCAAATTGAGTAGCGATTTGCATATACACACATTATCATTGTGAGCACAATGTACAGGGGCAGAGACCCCTAAAAACGGGACAGCAGGATTCTATTTAAAAGGTGGGACAGTCCCGCACAGTCTAGGACTATTGGGAGGTATGTCAATTTAAGTATCTATGTGCCATACATGTGGGATCCCTGTGGAAGCTGGAAATCACTGAAGTAGTCACTGCAACTATAGTGATCCCCTCTAGCTTCCAGGTCCGTGCCAAACAACTGTCCTGCTGCTTACTAAATACAGAAGGTCTTCTGGACGGCATGGTCATCATTTAGAGAGTATTTCCACAGGGATTGTACAAGAATGGCACATAAAGTACATGTTTACACTGGTTTCAGCTATATCATTGTAACCATGTAAACATTTTCATAGCTAAGCTTCAGCTTAATTAGTTAAAAAGAGATAAAACAGAAGAAATTGTGAAATATATAGTCCCTCTTTAGTATTGACTGTGCTGTGTAATCTTTATACAACTTAGATTTCTGTTGCGCATTCTGTTTAACTAAAAACATCACTGCTTGCTGTATGGCCTCTGGGCTCCTTCACATTATTTGTTTATGGGTCGAAGAAAATTGTGCTAGAAATGAATGTAAATTGTTTTGTTTTGTTTAACTACAAATCAATACCACCGGCTTATTGGAAAGTAGCTTTAGCAGAACAATTGGATAAAGAACCTATAGTACAATTATCTGTGATAAACTATGTGTTGTTGTAAAGTCTGTGTGCTAGGAGCTGCCTTTACTGCAATATTTCCTGTGAAATCTAATGAAGTTTTCTGCATTATTTTTCAATTACTAACCCTAGTCCAATGTTATTGTAACGGTTGTGAGGTTTTTATTTGGTTCAGATTGGTTTATGACAGCAATATGAGCATTACAATAAAAAACTGGCTTACAATGGAAACTATATTTAATAAAATAAGGATATAAGACCAAGTTATATCCCTAGATACTCCTCATAATTATACAATCTAAATATTAATTTTTCAGGTAGTAATATCATTTTGGAAAAGATCATTTCCCTGATGGTGTTTAGATGACTCTTTGGAACCCAACTGCAACAGAAACATATTTGTATACAGTAAAAAATAATAATGTTTTATTGTCAAAAAGGAAAAAGAGATGATGATGGTCTTGGGGTTGTTCATATATTTCTCATACATTTGAAAAATGAAGACTCTTATTGTCAGATCATTTAAACACAAGAAATCTTCACTGGTGCCAATACATTATACCAAATTATTATATAATGTCTAGGTCCATGAGATAAGAGTTGCACTAGAAAAAAGTAAAATAAACACTCACAGTTATTTCTACAAATATGTTATTTGTAGATTCACTTAAAATGCCATTAAACCCAAAGGCAAACATTTGTTATTTTGCAGCTTTCCAATTATTAGATGTGGTGGCTGCATGTTTTATTTTTTTATTTTCATCTGGTTATCTAGCCAGCAAGTCTTGTTTTTAAACCAAATAAGCTATCCCTCAGATGCAGCAGTTAGAGGATTGATACAAACCATTTACCACTGACAAGTGTGCTTAAAATTATCAGCTTTTATAAATTATGTAAAACCCAAAAAGTACAAAAGAAAATTGTTATCAAAGATTAACCACAATTGCCCTTTCTGATAACCTCCATGCCAGCATATGCATGGGAACACTCTGTCCTTGCTTTCATCTCATAGAATCCCTCTCCCATAAATTTTGAGGATGATCCAGTCCATATGTTCCGGAGGTAGCCGACTCAACAATTGAGAGGGAACCTATGCTATCATGGAGTTAAACAGAAAAGGAAAATGGCAGAAAGTGTTTGATGACAATTGTCCCTTTTCCCTGACTAACTACATGGAAGCATATGAATGGAAACTAATTAGCCCCAAATAAGGATGAGATGCTTTAGCTAACAGACACTTCAATGCCAAAAATAACAGACTATGGATTCTAGCTTTCCTACACTGTGAGCCTTAAAGGTATTGGTGGAGAACCATGCCATTGCACACATTCCTGGAGCTTTGCCTACAGTAAACGGGTTTAAATCTCTAACAAAGTTAAAGCTTGTGAGTAAGCTCGAAGTATCCTGCCATCCAACAAAGTGAGCTGCAAATTGTTGGCCTACTTGGCGGCGGATGCTCAAATGCATACAGCCACCCCCTGCATCTATTCATCTGAAATGGAGAAAGTATTATGCTGGCTTTTGTGTCTTACTACTCAGAATTATATGCTGCTATCCCAAGGTATGACAGCCAGGTGCTGACGGACCTGCTGGACTCCCTTCAGATACCGGACCTGCCTGGGGAAGTGGTGGCGGACCTGGAGGCCCCTTTTACTCCTAAAGAATTGGCCTTGGCCATTGCCTCCTTCCCTAATGGTAAATCGCCAGGCCCTGACGGGATCCCCACAGAGTGGTACAAAGCTTATTCGGACATGTTGTCTTCCAGACTTTTACAACTTTATGGGGAATGTTTTGAAGCAGGGAGCTGGCCCCTCATTGTATGAGGCTCACGTGGTGTTACTTCCTAAACCAGCTAAAGACCCTCTCTACTGCTTCTCCTACAGGCCCATAGCATTGTTAAACATGGACCTCAAAATCCTTACCAAAATGGTGGCCAAACGGTTGATGAAAATCCTAGATCACTTAATCTCACCTGACCAGATGGGGTTTATGCCTAAAAAAAATACTGATATTAATATCCGTAGGGTGTTAAAAAAGATGGGAAGACATCCTCTGGAGGGGCTCTAGTGTTTTTTGATCTAAAAAAGACAACTGATTCCATAGATTGGGGATATATGACCCAAGTACTGCAACGCATGGGGTTTGGTCCTATATTCCTCAAATGGATATCAATGCTATATGACGGTCCGGTGGCAGCACTCCGTCTAAATGGCGGGGTGTCTAGCACTTTTCCAGCATCCAGAGTCACTAGACAGGGGTGCCCCATATCACCAGGCTTATTTGCGCTGGTCATGGAGCCCTTGGCGATTACACTGCACTCCTCCCCTCAATTCCAGGGAATCGGGGTGGGCATTCTTACAGAAACTACAGCCCTTTACGCGGATGACCTTGTACTATTCGTTAGGGACACTGGACCCTCTTTGCACTGTCACTACTGGGATAATTCACCAAGGTTTCTAGTCTCAAGGTCAATTGGACTAAGTTAAATTGCGTTTCCACACAGCTCTAAAAAATTGAATTCCTGAAAAAATCTTCCCTTGTCTCTCATTGAAAAGATAAACCTAATCAAAATGAAGATTCTACCCCTACTACTTTATACTATGGATGCACCAATACCAGTTTTTTTAACACTGAGTACGAGTTCCGATACATTACCTCAAGTACTTGCGATACCAATTACTGATACCTGTTTTTTGTCATGTGACAGCTTTTTAAAAAAAATGAAAGATTATAAAATGTTCTTTATAAACCGAGGAATTGTAACTCAAAAGACATTATGAAAGAAATAAAACATTTTTATTTTCTGGTCACAAAGCTGTGAAAGCGCAAATTGCACAGAACATGTTAAATATAAATGTCAATGACATGTACATTGCAAGTTCACAATGTTTAGGTATGAGGAGAAGCAAGAACAGTACATTACCTCAGTTAACTCACAAGACATTATAAAATGTTGTAAAAAAAAAAAAAAACAACAACATAATGGGCCAGATCCAGAGAGAGAGAGAGTACACAGGCGTATCTACTGATACGCCGGCGTACTTTCAAATTTCCTGTGTCGTATCTATAGTTTGAATCCTCAAACCTAGATACAACAGCATCTGGGTTCGATCCAACAGGCGTACGGCTTCGTACGCCTTTGGATCGTAGATGCAATACTTCGGCGTCCACTGGGTGGAGTTCGCGTCGTTTTCCGAGTCGGGTATGCAAATTAGCTTTTTCCGACAATCCACGAACGTACGCGCGGCAATCGCATTCTCCTATGTTGTCTCTAGTCGGCTTTTTCCGGCGTATAGTTAAAGCTGGTATTTTGCGGCGTATAGTTAGACTTGCCATGTTAAGTATGGCCGTCGTTCCCGCGTCGAAATTTGAATTTTTTTTTTGCGTAAGTCGTCCGTGAATAGGGATGGACGTAAGTCACGTCTAAGTTTAAAAAATTACGTCGTTGCAACGTCATTTTGCGCAATGCACGGCGGGAAATTTCGAAACGGAGCATGCGCAGTTCATTCGTCGCGGGGACGCGCTTCATTTAAATGAATCATGCCCCCTAATCGCCGATTTGAATTCCGCCGCCAGAAATACACTACGCCGCCGTAACTTACGGCGCAAAATCTTTGAGGATTTGAAAGAACGCCAGGTAAGGTACGGCGGCGTAGCGTATCTCTGATACGCTGCGCCTATCCATTTCTATGTGGATCTGGCCCAATGTGTTTGTTTCTAGTTCAACTTCTTACACATTTGTAAAAGAAACACATTTCACAGACAGAACAAATTATGTTCATTCCAGGATGGCAAGGATGTGGGTTTACACTTAGCAGTAGCACTGCAGTAAGGCCTTGTGCACAATGCAGCTCAAAGCAGCTGCTTCTCCAGGTGTTTTAGCTCTTTTGAGTTTTTTTTCTACCTGTTACCTCTTCCCCTCCATGTTAGCCTATGTGTTCATGGCCAGGCACCCTATATGCGGTTTCAGAAGTTTAGTGGCAGGGCAGTTTACAAGCAGCAGGCAGGAAAAAATCCATAAAAATTGGAAATGGAAACCTTTGGATTTTTTTTCTGCCTATAAACTTCCCTGCCACTAAATTCCTGAAACTATAGTGTGCAATGGACTAACATGGAGGGGATGAGTTAATAACAGGCAGAAAAAAAGCTCAAAACAGCTCAAACGCCTTGAGGAGCAGCTTCTTTAAGCTGCATTGTACAACTGTGCAGACATGTGCAGGAATTATAAGAATGGTGTATGGAATAATTCCACGCTGCCCTTTGGATAAGCTGCTGACACTGCAATAAGACAAATAGCGAAAACAAAAGTGTAGCACTAATCAAAAAGTGAAAATTAGGAAATAAAAAATGCATGAAAACATTAAGTTAACATGGTGCTCAAATCCCAAAGTGACAATGAGAATATGAATATCCACATGAATACAAAATTAAATGTCCATATGTAGAAAACTCAAAAAGCGCAGAATGACACAAATATCTATCCTTAAGGTGATAAAACTCGATTGTTGGCAAAATCCAAAACTTAGGCCTCGTACACACGATAGGATAGCCAGAGGACAACGGTCTGAAGGACCGTTGCCCTAGGTTAACCTATGAAGCTGACTAATGGTCCGTCGTGCGTACACACCATCAGCTAAAAAAATTATCGTGTCAGAACGCAGTGACGTAAAACACAACAACGTGCTGAAAAAAACGAAGTTCAATGCTTCCAAGCATGCGTTGACTTGATCCTGAGCATGCGCGGGTTTTTAACCAATGCTTTTGCATACTAACAATCGGTTTTGACCTATCGGTTACCAGTCCATAGGTTAAATTTTAAAGCAAGTTCTCATTTTTTTTACCCTAAGGTTAAATAACCTATGGGGCCTACACACGATTGGTTTGGACTGATGAAAACGGTCCTTCAGACCGTTGTCCTCTGGCTATCCTATCGTGTGTACGAGGCCTAAGTGATAGCTTCAAACAAAATTGAAGTGCTGAAAGTGTTGAAGTGAAATGAAGTGAAGAAAAACCACCACCGATAGGTAAGGAGCTTACCAGAGTGTTTGAACCCAGGAGAACAGATGTTAAAAAGGGCTTTGTGTGGTGAAACCATGATGGAGCCGGGACAAGCCTGTGTGTTTCTCAAATTGCTGTGTCAGGAGTGACCAAACGTCAGCAGGATGGAATATGCCACGGAAGAGGATGGCTGGTTAACAGGTGATCTCGCAGGGCATGATGGTCCAGGAAATCCCAGGTCGGTGTGGAAGGGTATGTATCCGGCACTATCGGGGAATCCACCTAATAAACTCTGCGCTCTGCACAGCAATTTGAGAAACACACATGATTGTCCCAGTTCCATTGTGGTTTCACCACACAAAGCCCATTTGACCCTTTTGAACGTATGTTCTCCTGGGTTCAAACACTCTGGTAAGCTCCTTACCTATCGGTGGTGGTTTTTCTTCATGCCTTGAAATTGAAAAGCTCAAATTTCACAAAACATGAAATATTATGTCATCATTGATGATGTCAAGTGTAAAACAAACATCACAAGTTCACAACCAACCCAAGTGCAATACAGTTAAATAATGTTAGGCATGAGGGGGAGCAACTAGAACAGTACCTCAAAACATACATTATTTTGTAAACATTTTTTAAAATAAAAATAAAGTGCTTGCTTCTAAGTAAACTTCTTAGGCCCCTTTCACACGTGCGGACCGTATGTCCGCTTTTTCATCCATCCGTTTGCGGATGAAAAAGATACATACATTGGTCCCTATGAGATCGCGGTTGTCAACGGATGAACATCCGCTGACACCCGATCTCGTCCGCCTCCGCAATGCTCCAATTCTGCAGACAGAAGAAAACCCTATTTTTCCTTCTGTCTGCGAATCGGATGAACCCGGACATACGGTCCGTGTTCATCCGATCCCCCCATAGGGGAGAGCGGAGAAAAGACAGGGCAGTCCCTGCACAGTGTGCGGGGACCGCCCTGTCATCCGCCAGCTCAGCGGGGATCAACTGAGCGATCCCCGCTGAGCATACGGAGCATAGGGAGGCGGATCATTACTGATCCGCCCCGTGTGAAAGGGACCTCCTCTTTTTGAGCTTTTTGTTTGCCTGTTAACTCTATGCCTTCATATTAGGTTATGTGTCCCCCATGCATGGCCATGCATTGCACACTATAGGTGAATTCACTTTTTCACTTCAGGAATTTAGTGGCAGGGCAGTTTACAGGCAGAATTTTTTTAAAGGCCAACATGGAGGGGAATTAACAGGCAGAGGAAATGCTAAAACCGCTCAAACGCCAGGTGGAGCAGTTGCTTTGAGCTGCAGCGTGCAACTGTGCATGATGCCTTAGGCCCCATACACACGATAGAATTTATCCGCAGATACGGTTCAGCGGACCGTATCCGCGGATAAATCCTCTCTAAGATTTCAGAGGATTTCAATGCGATGGCGTGTACACACCATCGCATTGAAATCCGCGCTGAAATCCTCTGCCGATGACGTGTCGCGCCGTCGCCGCTATTATGACGCGGCGACGGGCGCGACACTGTCATATAAGGAATTCCACGCATGCGTCTATTCATTACGGCGCGTGCGGGGAATCCCTTTGGACGGATGGATCCGGTAAGTCTGTACAGACGAGCGGATCCATCCGTTGGAATGGATTCCAGCAGATAGATATTCTGTGCATGTCGACAAATATTTATCTGCTGGAAATCCATTCCAGGGGAGATTTATCTGCGGATAGATATCCGACGGAGTGTACACACCATAGGATCTATCCGCAGAAACCCATTTGATGGGATTTATCTGCGGATAGATTCTATGGTGTGTATGGGGCCTTACAGTTGTACAGTAACAGGCGGTAGATTACTTTTCCAACTCAAATGCAAGTGACACGTTTTTAAGAAACAGAAGAATCTCTGCATGTTCAGTTAGAAGTCGGTCACTGGTGTCAGTCAGAATGTGTGACTCTGCACTGAACAATCTCTTACTTTCCACACTACTACAAGAAGCTGAAAGATATTTTTGTGCCATTTGGCCAAGAGTGGGAAATCAAAGTTTATTGACTGCCCAATACCCAAGAGGTTTGTCCGAAAGAGGCACAGTGACCTCTCTAAGATATGCTTCTAGTTGTATGGTAGCAGCTGTGTGAGCACTGTTCTCAAATGTAGATGAATAAGCAATTTCTTGAAAAACACTGTCCACACTGGTACCTGGCTGTTGGTCAGTGTGAGGCCTTTTGGCAGCTGGTTTATCAAGCACCTCAGGTGTAGCTGGCTGTAGTACCTGTACAGATATTTTTTGCATTTCCAGCAGGAACATATCTTTGGCCTGCCTGCCAGTATCTGCATTTGAGAAGAACCAATCTTTATACCTAGAAGAAGAAAAAAACAAGACAACGTCATGCAAGCAAAGCAACAACTGTGGAAGCTTGCTGTGGGTGCACTGCTAGAAGGAAAGGAGCCAGGAGTGCCGGCGGGGGAACCGGCAAAAAGAGTTGTCGGGGCTGCTCTGTGCAAAACCATTACACAGAGGCAGGTAAGTATACACGTGTTTGTAATTTGTTATTGATTTTGTTTTGTTTTTTTAATGCACATGATATTTACACTGTAAATGTATATATTATTTTCATAAACAAAAAAACAAAATCAATAATTAATTCAAATAAAAACAAACCAAATATACAAATAGCAGCCAGCAATAAATAATGATAATTTCTTACCTTGGATCGAGTAAGGTAGCGATGCAGTAAAGTGGATTTTGCTCCATGTCAGAAAAGCGTTTCTGCAAAGAACCAAGCAATGTGTTCTTCATCGTTTTAACACCGCAGTCCTCATCCACTTCTTTCGATAATAAAATCATTTTTTTTTATAAAAATTGTATAATATACAGTTTTTCAAAGTGAGTACACCCCTCACATTTTTGTAAATATTTTATTATATCTTTTCATGTGACAACACTGAAGAAATTACACTTTGCTACAATGTAAAGTAATGAGTGTACAGCTTGTATAACAATGTAAATTTGCTGTCCTCTCAAGATAACTCAACACACAGCCATTCATGTCTAAACTGCTGGCAACAAAAGTGAGTACACCCCTAAGTGAAAATGTCAAAATTGGATCAAAAGTGTCAATATTTTTTCTGGCCACCATTATTTTCCAGCACTGTCTTAACCCTCTTGGACATGGAGTTCACCAGAGTTTTACAGGTTGCCACTGGAGTCCTCTTCCACTTCTTCATGATGACATCACGGACCTGGTGGATGTTAGAGAACCTTCCATTTGAGGATGCCCCACAGATGCTCAATAGGGTTTAGGTCTGGAGACATGCTTGGTCAGTCTATCACTTTTACCCTCAGCTTCTTTAGTCAGTGGTCGTCTTGGAGGTGTGTTTGGGGTCGTTATCATGTTGGAATACTGCCCTGCGGCTCAGTCTCTAAAGGGAGGGGATGTCACGTGAACATGTTGACATTCATGGTTCCCTCAAAGAACTGTAGCTCCCAGTGGTGGCAGCACTCATGCAGCCCCAGACCATGACACTTCCACCACAATGCTTGACTGTAGGCAAGACACACTTGTCTTTGTACACCTCGCCTGGTTGCCGCCACACACGCTTGACACCATCCAAACCATATAAGTTTATCTTGGTCTCAAGATTCATGTCCTTAGTCTGCTTGTCTTCAGCAAACTGTTTGCGGGCTTTCTTATGCATCATCTTTAGAAGAGGCTTCTTTCTGGGATGACAGCCATGCAGACCAATATGATGCAGTGTGTGGCGCATGGTCTGAGCACTGACAGGCTGACCCCCCACCCCTGTAGCAATGCTGGCAGCACTCATGTGTCTATTTCCCAAAGACAACCTCTGTATATGATGCTGAGTACGTGCACTCAACTTCTTTGGTCGACCATGGTGAGGCCTGTTCTCCTGTCCTGTTAAACCGCTGTATGGTTTTGGCCATCGTGCTGCAGCTCAGTTTCAGGGTCTTGGAAATCTTCTTATAGCCTAGGCCATCTTTATGTAGAGCAACAATTATTTTTTTCAGATCCTCAGAGAGTTTTTTGCCATGAGATGCCATGTTAAACTTCAAGTGACCAGTATGAGAGAGTGAGAGCGATAACACCAAATTGAACACACCTGCTCCCCATTCACACCTAAAACCTTGTAACACTAACGAGTCACATGACACCATGGGAGGGAAAATGGCAAATTTACCCAATTTGGACATTTTCACTTAGGGGGTACTCAATTTTGTTGCCAGTGGTTAAGACATTAATGGATGTGTGTTGAGTTATTTTGAGGGAACAGCAAATTACACTGTTATACAAGATGTACACTCACTACTTTACATTGCAGCAAAGTGTAATTTCTTTAGTGTTGTCACATGAAAAGATAGAATAAAATATTTACAAAAATGTAAGGGGTGTACTCTTCTGAGATACTTTGTGTGTGTGTGCATATATACTGTATATATATATATATATATATATATATATATATATATATATATATATATACATATATATATATATATATATATATATATAAATAAATAAATATATATATATATATATATATATATATATATATATATATATATATATATATATATATATATATATATATATATATATATATATATATATATATACATAAACCAACAGTTTAAAAAAAATGAGTGTAAAATAAAATCTAACATAAACCATTCTAGTTTACCATTAAGAGGACTGACATACTGTATGTTACAAAAGTTCCTATTATAGTGTTTACCAAGGTTATTTTTTTTTTAATTCCCCGTGCTAATTTACCTTTCAACTTTCTCTGCTTTTGGCAATGGTCATTTCACTTGAGTGCTTAAATAAAAATAGACTTTTATAGAGAGGACAACATGAAGGTGAGCACATCGCTGGCCCAGCACATACGCTTCTCCATTCATTTATGCAGACACTTAAATAAATCCATGTTTTCCTCTAGCTTTGTTGGAAAATAAAATGGAAGATTAATTGCTGCAAGTGAATCATAAAAAGAAATAGCAGAAAATCAACAAAAAAATCTGCTTTCCTGGCAATCTTCTGTGTTAATCAAAACTTGAAATACAGGACTGAAAGATCAATATTTCACTTCAGAATGAAACATGGCAGAGCTTCCACCCAGAGAGAGAGCTTAAGTTCTGAAGAGAACATTGGCAGCCTTAATTGAAAGACACCAAATGCAAAAATCTATTTGCTTTTTTGTGATCTCTAATAAACAGATCACATTAGTGGCTCATAAATTATAGTGTGCACATAACTGAGTTCACCTTGGTTCCCTCACAAGGGGAAAAATACCATCTGTTTGTTTTGTAGAAATAATTCACAAAACTCACTTGCTCAGAATCCCTTAACAAATGTGTTTAATAATGACAGAAATCCCCTTGTTGTGCTCATGAAAAATACAATGAGGCTTGCTTTATACATATAGATGCTACAAAGGTTTCTCTTGATTCTGAATCGGGAAAGATAATGTTTTCAGTGTTATGAAGAAACAAGATCTTAATAAATCATTCACTAGTTAAAAAATACATTCAACTGAGCTAACCAAGCTTCTGTGGTGGATGCTAGGTAATTTCCTCATCATTCTGAAAAGAAAGGAAATTTTTTTTTAAAATAGTTGTAGCGCTGGTATCCCAACGAGTTAGGCGCTATAGTAAATTTAGGGGTGTCTGAGCCAATAGTTGGGCTCAGACTCTGTTAATTCTATTCAAATTAGCCTCTGTTCTTGGCTACGGCTGTGCTCGGTAGAACTTTAAATCCTGTGGCAGAGGATTCCTGACTATCCATTCTGTGTTCTCAGACGGTCTGTGGTAGAGACTGTTTTCTATACTGTCCGTGCATCATTCTGGCTGCTAGGCCATGTGAGGGGGGTCTATCCGGGTGAGCAATACCCACTCACTCCTGAGTGGCGAATATTGGAACTTTGAATACTTTGTGCATTCTGTACCGCGTACCTGAACCTTCCCCTTCTCTCTATACTCTCTACTTCCTTCACAAGTTTTATGCAGCAAACATAAAACCTAACAGTTGAAGGTTTTAAATCTTGTGTGGACATTGCAATTTCTACAGACTTTCTTCCCTAGACAACGAACTTAGAGATAACGTGCAAAACCCAAAATCTAAACCAGCAGCTCCTATGGTGGTAGTGCTACATAGCTAATTCAAAACAACAGTAAATATTGCTGGTAATGTCAAGTGGTCAAAAAGCACTTAGTGGTACATAGGCACTAGATGGACACATTTAGTAAAATGCCAAGATATAGTTGTCAGCATGGTTAACTGAGTACAAGCCTCTTTTTACATACTCTTATTTTACAAATTATACACACACTATATGACTGTTAAAAATCTTTCTTAATAAATGAGTTCATAATGCTGTTGAAAGAAGCATATTTAATTGCGACATTGCATATCAATTACTCTGGATACTCAAAATCACACTTAAATTGTTTGCTTATAAACCAGAATTTATACCCTGTGGTTATGGCAGAGGTGAGTCTGAAAATTAGCTTATTTGCAAACATGGAGTAATGTGTTACCCTGCAAAGCAGAAAATCTGTGATTATACTGAATAATAAAATCTGTAATTTGAACAGAATAAAATGAATGCATTAAAATATATATTTCCATGTCAGCAATAGTTCCAAGTGCCCTTATATGGTAAGGAGGTCAGTCCATTTTTCAAGATGGTATTTAATGTCAGTGATTCCTTTGGTATTTTTGTGATGTCAGCTGAAAGGTAGATTTTAATTTGTGAGACCCGATGTCAGAGCAATTACATTCAAAATAATCCTCAGGTAGTTAAGCAGCTCTGTAGCTGTTTGAGTTTAATTCTTCATGCCAATTTTCAAGACTTATTTTAATTCAAGGGTGACGCTAAGAAAAGTGACTGACCTTCAGGATTACACTGGATCTGTCTGTCATAACTGTTAAGGCCATGACCACTAGCCACATGTGATATTTACTTTTTGTTTGTAAGGACAGATGACATTTGCTTTCTGTTGCTTTAAAGTGGAAGTAAACCCTCCTATTGTTTTCAGCCAAGGAAGCGGCCATCTTGACCTCTGTTTAATCTGCAACTGCCATGATGCTGTACATGTGACCTGTTATGAAACCAGCCATTGGATGGTTTGGCAGTTTGGTTGAGAGCACAAACAAATGTGACAGCTAGCATTTCCGGCATGCCGGGAATGTTAACTGTTTTTGTAACTATCAAATTGAAGGGTTTACTTACACTTTAATAGAAGATCGCTTTACACATTGTTTCTGCTACATTTCCAAGGATATCCCTTGAAGCTAACAAAAATAATCCATCATAATGTACTATATGTGATCATAGGGTGACATGCTGTATGATGTGAGTGCTCAAAGATGAGCAGTTGAGTCGTTGTAAAAAAATGGATGCTCAGACATCTACATTTCCTTAGCAAAAATAGCAACAAAAGATCATCTTTCCTGGCAATCATATGCATTGATTAAAATTTGGAGTACAGGACTAAAAGATCGATATTCACTCCAAAATGAAACATGTCAGAGAAATTGTTGGTATATTGTTTTTTGGTGTGGCTAGTTCTAGATTTTTTAGGCATCAAAAACAAGTGGAAAAAATAAATAAATACATTTCCCAACTGTCCCTGACCCATAACCTGACTCTATACCTTAACCCATACTTTGAACAGTTTTCTAGGCAAGTTAAAGTGGAAGTCCAGGCTGGACCAATTTAATCCTATACTAGCTAGCCTGCAAAGATGTCTATACTTACATATTTTCAGAGTGCTCCAGTCTGGTCACTTGATCAGCTTCCAGTGTCAACTTCTGGGGAGATGAGAGACAGCCAATAACAGATGCCTCATAGTAAGGCCGGCAGTTCGAATCTCGGCCGGTTTAGAAGGAATAAAACCTTTAATGGGCATGCTGAATGTACCAAGTTGATCTATCAACCAGTACAACCAGTCTGCTGTATTCTCTTGTGATTATTGCTATATAATCACTGTCTTCTCCCGACAGGGATGGCTCCCACCCCCTCCCACCAGGAGAAGACAATGGCCCAGCAGGAGGGATTAATATATCAACACTGTCTGTGTTGATGAGGGAACTAAGCTAGTTTCTTTCCTGCAACCCGTTGTTTGCTCCGTGTATGGCTGTCATAAGTCAATGGGTGAGGTCACCGCCCAGGCATTGCAGCCTTTATGGCTGCTCTTTCATCTTCACTGAAGTCAGTGCTGGGAGCCATTCATGTGACTGGATCAGAGTGTCCTGAGAATAGGTAAGTAGAGAAATATTTTCTCTACAGGTTAGTTAGTATAGAATTTAGAATAGGGGTGGGCGCAGGTTTAAGAGTAGACAGGTTTAGCCAGAACTTTCACTTTAAACTTATTATTCTGACTTTACAACCACATTAAGTCCTTCCTACTGTCTCACTGTTGGCGCATTGTGGCCTCACCCTGTATTTATTAAAAGGCACAAATTGCATCTTGCTTCTAGTTGTGGTGTCCAAGGGTGCCCCAGGTCTTTCAGAAATCCTATCAAGCTGTTGTAGAACACACAACAGGAAGGTTCCACGATGTTACTGCACACTTCAGGATCCTCGTGACACCCGATTGGTGGAGCTGAGCAGCGATGCTAAGGCAAACATGGTGAGTGGGACCCCAGCTGCAGAAGACAATCGGGTGTGGACATCAGAGATGTAGGGGGGTGGGTTTGGTGCAATTTGGCATCTTCACCCTTGGTAGTGATGGACCTTGTTCTGGCACTGGTGAGATCGCAGTGGAAGGAATATTTCTTTGAGTAAAGAAAATGAGAGGAGCAGGTCAGAATGTGCTTAGAGAATCAAGAAAATGGCAGTAACTGAGACCAAAAGAAAAGAGTGGTGTCTAGGAGCAGAGGAGAGAAGTGGTGTGCAAAGAAGGGAAATAGGTGGGATGCAGAAGGTTAATGCAGTACATGCAAAACACTGGTGTCTTGGGACAGATAAAGAAAGTAAAACAGGATGGGTAACCAGCCAAATGATGAGATAGAACAGTAAGGCCCCTTTCACACGGGGCGGATCAGTAATGATCCGCCTCCGTGTGCTCCGTAAGCTCAGCGGGGATCGCTCTGTAGATAGCATAATCTTTATAAGATTCACCAACATTAGAGAGTCAAGCTAAGAATCGCCAGTTCAGAAAAATAGTACAGAACACAGCTACTTGTGACTGTACTCGAAAACAGCAACATTCACAGCAAAGTCCAGGGTAGCTCTGGTAACCAATGCCCTAGGATGAAGAATCACCCCACTGGAACTGCAGTGCTCTGGTAACAATCAGGGAGGGGCTTTCCACAAAAGCTGGGCTTTTGGAGAAGCTGCATGCTTTTGTGCTCTGGCCTGGCTGTCCACATGCCTGTTCTGACAGTGGAGGCCCTACCTGTTGCCCAGCTATCTCTGCTTCTTCAGGTGTGGTTTATGTCTGCATCTGAGCGGTGCAGAACAAATTGTGTCACCCCCCCTCCACCAACTATAGTCCCCTTCTCAGTACTGACCCCCTCCCTCAGTACAGACCCCCCTCAGTGCAGACACCCCTCTCCATCAGTGCAAACACCCCTCAGTGCAGACCCCCCTCCATCAGTGCAACCCCCCCTTAGTGCAGACACCCCTCCTCCTCCTCTATCAGTGCAGACCCCCTCAGTGCAGACACCTCCCTCCTCCTCCATCAGTGCAGACCCCCCTCAGTGAAGACACCCCCTTTCTCTATCAGTGCAGACCTCCCTCTGTGCAGACACCCCCCTCCTCCTCCATCAGTGCAGACCCCTCTCAGTGCAGACACCCAACTCTTCTATTAAAGCAGACCCCCCTCAGTGCAGACACCCCCCTCTTCCATCAGTGCAGATCCCCCTCATTGCAGACACCTCCCTCCTCCTCCATCAGTGCAGACCCCCCTCAGTGAAGACACCCCCTTTCTCTATCAGTGCAGACCTCCCTCTGTGCAGACACCCCCCTCCTCCTCCATCAGTGCAGACCCCCCTCAGTGCAGACACCCCCCTCTTCCATCAGTGCAGATCCCCCTCAGTGCAGACACCCCCTGCTCCTCCTCCATCAGTGCAGACCCCCCTCCTCCTCCACAAGTGCAGACCACCTATAGCGCAGACACCCCCCTCTTCCTCCCGCTCCAGTGCAGACCCCCCTCAGTGAATACATTAAACTTTTCAGAACAGCACGGGATACAGCGGTGTGTCCCTTGGACTCCCTCTCACACAGCAGGGTGAACCAAAGACACCTCCCCCATAAATGTAAACAGAGAGGAGGCAGCTTCTGTCCTATCCACTGTGTGAGGCAGCCGGTGAGACACAGATCAGTGAGCACTGTGAAGCATTAGCGATGCGGCTGCCCACAGGTGTCACCCCTCTGGCAGGTGTCACTCGATGTGGCCCGCCCCCCTAGCAATGCCACTGCATCTGAGCAGGGTGGGTAAATTGGCATTCCACTACAAAAATAGATGCTGAAGCAGGCCAAGAAAGAGACTAGGGGTTACATAAACAGTTGCGTCACTGCTGTTCTGTGTACTTGTCAGGATGAATATCTAATTCAAATAAGGGTGGAGGTCCAAATCTATTATTTTACACTAAACCACCGGGAAGTATATATCACTCAAGCCGCAAATGTCCCCCAACAAATGGAGATCTCCACATGGGTTTTATAACTACATTTCATGCCTTTTATCATCAATATAAAGTTTATAATTTTTGATTTTACTTAAACTTGACCTAATTACATACATAGAAATCAGTTAAAAGACTAAACACCCTTATGGGACTTCCTCTATAGACATGTATTGCAAAAAAAAACGTATTTCCATGATTTGTCCGAAAGATTTAGCGCGGGCATTAAATATAATAATAAAGCCACAGCCCATCGCAAGTGTCTATCTTAGGTATTTGTATAAATAATGTTGTAACGACAACTCAGCATTTGCACATACAGTATAAAAAAAACTTCTTTTGATTCAAACTTCCATCCAATTACTAGTGTTTGAATCAAAATGGCTTATTTTTTGGCTTGTCAATATACTGCAAATAGGAGGTGTATGGTGATAAGGGGGCGCTAAATAAGTGTAAATAAGAAATAAAGTGCAAGTGTTAAATTTTCATAGAACCTGTGATACGATAAATAACTAGGGAACTCGATAGTATAATATAATACTTAAAAAGCAATTCATATACAAAGTGCAATTGTGCTATATACAACCATCTATTAAGAAATAAAGTGCATGTGCTCAATAATAATATATATCCAATTGAACAATCATAAGTGGAAAAACAAAGTGCATAAACAAACAATGCAATGGGCAGCAATAGTCAACCAGCGGTAAGAAACAATGAAAGTCCATAAAGTGAATATGGTTCCTTGAAATTCTACACCATCAACACTGTGACAATAGCGATATGGAAAAAAATGACACCCAGTGGAAATAATGGTAAGTGACTACTTACCAAACCACCATGACCCCTTTATTTAAACAGAAAGGTCAGGTGGAGCTTTAGTACAATTTGGTTCTGTGGTCTGTACTAATACCATGGGATCAAGCCAGAAAGGACTCCGCCAGAATGATGGTCAGGAAAAGAATGAGAGAGGGCAAGCCATAGCGTGATTCTGTTTTAATAAAAATATACTTTAAAAAAACACACAGGCCAAATGGCCGCTTACTTTAAAAAGTGCCTAAGCCTCTGCACTAAAGGTGACAGGCGTGTTACAACCAGGCGTGTTGTGAAGTGATCGCCACACTTGGTCTCACTCGCATGGATCAGCGTGCGTGTCAATGCCTGGGAGTCCTGAAACCGGAAGTGGCCGAAGGTAGTAACGTGACCAGGAAGCGCCTCGACGTACGTTTCGTTGTGATGACGTCGTCAGGAAACTTTGATTCTTAATTGCTGGTTGTTGATAGCACAATTGCACTTTGTATATGAATTGCTTTTTAAGTATTATATTATACTATCGAGTTCACTAGTTATTTATTGTATCACAGGTTCTATGAAAATTGAACACTTGCACTTTATTTCTTATTTACACTTATTTAGCACCCCTGTATCACCATACACCCCCCACAGTACAAAACATGTTATTTACAAAACACTTTTAGGGGAGCAGCTATATTTATTTTTATTTTTTACTCTTCCTTTGACCATAACGCAGTGTTCTTTTATTTCTTTCAATATGCTACAAATACATCCACATGTTCCAAGTGTCTATTGAGAAAAGCAACACACCAAAATGTTCTTAAAATATACAACTTGAATTTGAATAGTAATATAAATGATCATCATATCAACACCAGAGTCTTGTACTTGGCCAATTTGGTGTTATAAGTAGGGTTGTCCAGATACCGATACCAGTATCGGGACCGATACCGAGTATTTGCGGGAGTACTCGTACTCGCGCAAATACCCCCGATACCTAAATAGAATACTCCCCCCCCCTTTCCCCCCCCCCCTTTCCCCCCCCCGCCGCTCCTGCCGCATCGTGCCGCCGCATCGAGGGACATGGCTAGAGGGACATTGCTGCATATGTGAGGGACATTTCTGCATATGTGAGGGACATGGCTGCATATGTGAGGGACATGGCTAGAGGGACATTGCTGCATATGTGAGGGACATGGCTGCATATGTGAGGGACATGGCTAGAGGGACATTGCTGCATATGTGAGGGACATGGCTAGAGGGACATGGCTGCATATGTGAGGGACATGGCTAGAGGGACATGGCTGCATATGTGGGGGACATGGCTGCATATGGGGGGACATGGCTGCATATGGGGACACATTTAAAAAAAGTATCGGTATTCGGTATCGGCGACTACTTGAAAAAAAGTATCGGTACTTGTACTCGGTCCTAAAAAAGTGGTATCGGGACAACCCTAGTTATAAGAATGCTCTCATGATTGTAAACATTTGTTCCCACCAATAAAGAGGTTCATTGAGAGTCCCATGATGCAACCCAGTCAACTTCAATAAATGCAAAAGGCTGCTGCAGAACCCGTCTCACAAACTAGCCAGCCAAAGGAAATAATGGCACAAATTGGAAGGCAGCTGTATGCAGCAGGTACTACTTGAGGCTCATTAAATCTAAGAAGGCTGTCTGCAGGTGCCAATGGTCCACCCTACATTCATATTCCCGGAATAAAGAAAAATAAAGTGGCACTTCTGTTAAATCCAATGTGTATATAATTTATTAAAACAAATGATGGTCTTTAAAGAAACTGCTGCAACCATGTGACAGTGATTTATCAGTCACATGTAATGAATTAGCATAGAGCAGGGATCCATCAATGGATCTGTTTTATATTAATGTGCCACTCTACATCAAAACTAAAGATTAAAAATAGTGTTTCATCTGCAATGTACTAATATACAGTAAACATTTTCTATACCTGAATTGTTGCTAAGAAAGCTTGTCAAGCACTACGTTATTCAGTGAATACAATAACGCTGTCTTTTCTAAGTAATCACTTTCTCCATGTAGGCAGTAATGCCTTGTACACATGATCGGAATTTCCAAAAAAAAAAAGTCAGACGAAATTTTTTTCATCGGAAATTCCGACCATGTGTGGACCCCATCTGACTTTTTCCTTTGGAGTTTAGAAATAGAACATGTTTAATTTTTTTTCCGATGGAAAAAACTCCTATCGTAAATTCCGATTGTTTGTGTGGAACTCCAATTAGGGAAAGAACGCACGTTCTGGTAAAACTAGCATTCGTAATGGAGATGGCGCATTCGTCATGCTGCAAATTATTGCATTGTTTAATGTAGCGCATTCTTTTCTTCTTTCTAATGCTAGAATAATGTTATTTTTTTGCTGCTGATAGTCACACAGAGTTCTGACAAACTTGTTTCTTTATTGTTTCGTGTGATCTCATGAATATTCGTATTTTATTTTAAAGCCAGATCTCTTTTTTTTTTTTTGGTGATTTGAATCAGGAGCTCCTTTTTTTTTGGGTGGGGTTTGAATATTTTCTTGTGATCTTAATTTTTATTTTATGGTCAAGTTACCACAACAACATTATTATCTTGTATTTTGTTACCTCAAGGAGGTTGTTTGGTGTCCCTTGTTAATTACACATTGTATTTAGGAAATGTACCTGCCTACTCACAAACAAACTGTCCTTTTTATGAAAAACACATTTTAATTAAAAAAATATCCATTTATTCTGGGTAAACAAAATAAAAAGGAAGGGCAACAATGGAGAAATTGATGGAATTTATGCAGCATTTGGACCCCAAGGCAGACATCAAGTGTGTTGAAAATAAAATAAATAACTGGAGGAGTCCATATAATAGGGAGCACAATCTGGCCCTCAAATCACAGAAATCAGGAGCAGCAGCAGAAGGCATATACTGTATGTACCCAGGCTGTGGTACTACAACAAACTGCGTCTTCTGGCAGACCAGACTGAAGCCAGGGAATCACTTTCTTGTCTTCCCTCCACGCTTCCCTGCAGTGTTCCTTCCACGGTTCCCTCCGCGCCTTCTTGCAGGCTGTGACTCTGGTGGTGGACTTGTGGCAGCAGGAGGAGGAGTAGGGGGAGGAGAAGAAGGATTGCCAAGATCACATAGATGGGTGATCTCTGTCAGCTCGCCCCTCACCACCTTCTAAAGGGCCAAAGAAAAAAAAACCTTGCAGAGGGGGCATTGGCCCTTCTCCACTGTCTGTAGCCTACTTGTCAGAAAACACCCATAGGCCTCTTCAGGGTTGGTGGGGGCTCTCATGATCTTGGTTGCATCCCTTATGAGCCTTAGGGATTCCTCCTCACCTTCCTGGGCCTTTTTGATCTTATGTGGAGGGGAGGTACCTGTGACTGGGTTCCTGCCACTCGGCCTGGGCACCTGCTGGCTGCCACTTGGCCTGGCCACCTGCTGGCTGCCACTTGGCCTGGCCACCTCCTGCCTGCCACTAGGCCCTGCCTCCTCCTGGCTGTCACACTCCAGAGCCTCCTCCTGGCTAACCTCATCATGTGTATGAAAAAGGGACACAGTTTTAGTTTTTGGTTCATCAATCACACACAATTTTCAGCTCATGACTGTTGCAAATTGAATGTTAATAAATAGAAACGAATCTCATTCTGACCCCAGCAGTTTTTCTTCCTGTCCCAATCATTTCTGGCCAATACTGTCTATTGATATGTAAATCACTTTTGGATTAATCCTTAATTAGGGAATAATAACATCTAGTTCCCATCAATAATTATAGGACAATAAATATGTATAAAAATACTATACCTGGCTATAGATATTCAGATTCGGGTATTTCAGGTCAGGTAGCTCCCCGTGGGGTGAAGGGTAGGGTGGAGGGGTGGAGGGAAGGCTGGAAAGTGATTGCCTGACTTCTAGCGGGTCGTGCAGAAATTGCAGTTTCTTGAAATACCACAGCTTGGGGACATGCACTTTGTCTGCTGCTGCTCCTGACCTCTGTGATATGAGGATTTTATTGTACTCCTTGTTATATATGTTCCTCATGTTATTTATTTTACTATTTACCATTTGATAGTCTGCCTCGGGGATCATTGTCTTCATAAATTTCACAAATTGCTCCATTGTTGCCCTCCTTGCGTTGCGCTTATGGTATAATTTGTGTTTTAGCTCCGACAAATTGCACAGCTCCCTGTACTTGTCTATGAAAGCACACATTATGTCAGGCTCTTTAAACTTCTGCATATTTTCTGCAAGATAAAATACAAGACAAAAACACTAGGTTAGCCTAAACTGTCATAATCTTATACCAATATAGGCCTCAATGATGAAGCAGTATAGGCCACTGATGCCCCAAGTTGAAATTTTACCCTTGTTTAGTACATTCATAGCACCACCTTGGTCCGCACACAGAACGTAGTTACAACTCATGCATGTTAGCATTATATACACCGTGCATTAGTTATTTTGAGGGGACGGCAAATTTACACTTTTATACAAGCTGTACACTCACTACTTTACATTGTAGCAAAGTGTAATTTCTTCAGTGTTGTCACATGAAAAGATATAATACAAAAATTATAAAAATGTGAGAGGTGTACTCACCTTTATAAGATACTGTATCTCTCTCTCTATATATATATATATATATATATATATATATATATATATATATATATATACACACACATATTTTATAAATATACATATTTGTTGTTTATCAGTATACTAGTCTGTGAGCAATAAATATTGAATTAATGAAGAATACACATCTCAGCTTCTCCTTCACCTTTGGGCACTTCTGCTGCACCTTTCCATCTTTTGGGGCGCAAATACTTCTTACTGTGAAAACAGTAATCCTGAGCCCGCAGAGCATAGGACTGTCCGGATCCCTCCACTGAGCATCGAGAGTGACATTACTGTGTGATGGGACAGTCATTATCCATGCAGGCTTTCACTCCAGGCTTTTTGATCCCCCATTATGGATCTCTGCTACCTCACAGATGTGAGTACTCCATTGCACTTTACCTTTTACCTCTTTCTATATTTCATCCAATTATCTGTCAAACCAATTACACCATAAGGAACTCTCTTGCAGCCTCTGTCTCTCTTTTTCTTTTCTTTTTTTCCTTATTTTTAAAGGTGCCCCGGTTATCTTCATGTAGGAAATATATATTACAACCCAGGGTACAAATATGGAGGGGGGCAGAGCCTATTACCAATCCAACAAAGCCTAGGGAGAAGCAGGTAGAAATGAAAACACAACTAAAAGTATTAATACTGTTAACCACTGGTTCTTCAAATGCTTCCAAATGCCAAATTCTGCATTCCTTTTGTAAAAGGAATTTAATATTTATTCCAGTCTCCTCCTCTTTATTTTTATAGATGTGTTCCAGGAGCTGTACTTTTGGACTCTCCCATCATGTCTGAATATCTTATGTCTTGCCATACAGGATATCAATTTCCATGAGTTATTGCCATACACTATTATTTCTAATTCTATACTTTAGCCTTTTTTTTCTCCCACCCCAGCATAATACATGTTTCTTTCACATAACAAAATGTACATGACCTTATGTGTTTCATAATTCACAAAATGCTTGGCCCCAATCATGTGTCCCTTCAGCTCACTAACTTTAATTCCTTTTTTTGTGAATATTCAGAAACAACGCTTTTGAAAAGGATATGCATTAACAACAGACACTACTAGATTCATTACTCAGCTGCCAGATTGGAACTAACCCCGGCTTGGATCTCGACCATGTTTCTTCTGATTAACCCTTCTGTACTTCATTGCCAGAGTGGACCTCGGCTCGGATCTCAGACTAAGACTTGCATGGTACTCCGCACCCCTGGCACCCGTGCCACTCAGTGGCCACCAAGTCTCTGTTTCCATCTGCAGAGGCTTCAAGGACCCAAGGTGCAAGGGAGGCCTCCCACTACTTCAGTCTCACCTCAGGTACGTGGCCCTTGTGACAGAATAATCCAGCCATGTCTGAGACTGAGGTGAGTGCTTCCGCCTTCGAGTCCCTGTGCCAACAAGTGGCCTCTGTGTCTCAGGCCCTGACATTCATACAAGAGGGGTACTTTCAACTGGATGGACAGATGAATGCAATGGCCAATGCCTCAGTTCTGAGCCCTGCGGAACCACCTGTTATGGCTATGGAGCAGCCCATCTCTGCTCCAGCTCCTGAACCAAGGGTTTCTTTCCCGGAACGCTTTTCAGGGGTTCGCCACAAGTTCCGGGCTTGTAGGAATGCCTGTCAGCTATACTTTACTTTACAGCCTAGGACCTTCTCTACAGAGGATACAAAGGTTGAGTTCGTAGTAGCCTTACTTGCAGAAAAACCTCAGGCATGGGCTCATCAGCTATTAGAAGTCCTATACTGCACTCACTATCTTATTTCTTTGATGCTTTGGCAATGCTCTATGATGACCCACAATGAACCACAACGGCTGAAACAGTGTTGACCGCTCTACAACAGGGGAAACATCCTGTGGAGGACTACATAATGGAATTCTGAAAGTAGGCTGCAGACACTGCATGGAACGATGCTACCTTGCGCCATCAGTTTCACTTGGGCCTGTCGAAGCCCCACAAAGACAAATTATCAAGAGTGGGGCTCCCTGATACATTGGAACCTACAATTCAGTTGGCTGTACAGCTTGATCGCAGAATCAGAGAATGTCACAGGTAGCAATCCGGTATGGCTCGTCCTACATGGATGCTGCCACAAGTACCCATGGCGCCACACCTGAGAACCTCTGAGACCCACGCATCAACCCCAATTCAGGACACAGAACCGATGCAACTCGGCTTAGTTCATGCACACCTCACAACCGAAGAACAACAACGCTGTCGCCTGAACAATCTATGCCTGTACTGTGGTGGAGCAGGTCACTTTCTTCAGGGATGTCCCATTAGGCCGAGTAAGTGGATTGAACCCCCATCTGTTTCGCCGTACATTGTTAAATCCTTGCATATCACTCTCTGCCTCTCTTTGCAGATACCGGGAAGGATAATCCCAGTAGCAGCCATTATTGACTCTGGGGATTGTAGCTGCTTTATTGACATCCACTTCTCCAAAAAGTATGGAATCCCACTATGCAAGGAGATCAAGCCATTTACCGTTTTTCAGCCTGTAACAAATATGCCATGGCTCCGCAGGAACCTCAGGTCCAATAACCCATGAGACCACCCTCATATTGGCCACCACCGAAGCAGAATATCGAGAATATCTTTATCTGGATATGATTTCTTCCCCCATTTTCCAATTATTTTGGGGTTACCGTGGCTTCTACAGCACTGAAGCTGTCTGTTTTGGCTCACCCTATTGCTTACACCACTGTTTCCCACAAAGAGCTTGTTTGACGGTTCAACCCCTTTCCACAGATGACAACACTCTTCTCCCCCAGGTTTAAAGAGACTTCTTAGACATCTTCGATAAGAAGGGGGCTGAATCCCTACTGTCTCACCAGCCGTATGATTGGCCCATTGAGCTTCTTCCTGGTTCTGCAATACCATTTGGGAGGATCTTCCCACTCTCTGAGCCTGAATTAGAAGTCCTCCGAAAATACATTGATGACAATCTTAGGAAAGGGTTTATCCAGCCCTCTACCTCACCTGCTAGCGCTGGACTCTTCTTTGTGGAAAACAAGGACCATGTATTGACTACAGAGAATTAAACAGTATAACAATCAAGAACCGATGCCCGCTGACTCTAGTCCCTGAACTTGGTCAGAGGTTCCGCATCGCCAAGGTGTTCTCAAAATTGGACCTACAGTGGGGGGGGGGGGGCTACAATTTAATACTCATTAATGGAAAACAGCCTTTCGTACTAGGTTTGGCCATTTTGAATATCTGGTCATGCCATCTGGGCTGTGTAACGCCCAGCAACTTTAAAGTGTGACATGTTTCATATCTGTTTACTTGGTGTAACACCGGCTTTTATATTTTACAAAAAAAAGTGGGTTAGGCATTATGTGTTTTTGCATTAAAACTCAATAAAGTGTATTTATTGCCAAAAAATTTGGCTTGAAAAACGACTTTTTAAATACCATGTGACATTAAAAATTGCAAAACCCATCAAGTAGTTTTCTGTGGCTGTATCACTTTATTTATCATGAACAGATTTTCAGAACTTTCTCAACACGTTATTGACATGGCCAGGTAGGAAGATAGTAGAGATTGCTATCTGTGTTTTAAAATGTCTTATGCTTTACCTATTTATATTAACAGTAAATTCATTATTTCCATATTTGTTATAGTTTTATTATTTATGTACTATAACAAGAAAACCAATACAAAGATTGAATTCAAATGAAATGTCATTTTATAGTAATGTAATTTTATATTGATGATACAAGTGTGCAACAAGTGATTACATAACCCATGAGCAGATTTCTGCTTGTTGGGAGACATTTGCTTCTTGAGTTATATTCATGTCAGGATGAGCAGAAAAATCTGGCTATGCACAGCACTGGAAACAGATGTGGGCTTGAATTTTAGCTATATATGGCAACTTATATACAGTAACAGAGTGTCGTCCTCTTGGTTGTGTTTTGCGATGGAACTGTGGGGAACGAATGGACAGTTTCCATATGTACATATAATCCATGTTTGCATGTTCAGCTTTTAGGAAAAAATAAAAACACCTGTACACAGGAACACATGAAAGTTGCCATTCCTGATAGTCTTCAGAAAATCTAGCTGCTTGGCTTTTTCTGACTTCAATGATTTTCATTGCTATGCTTGAAAAAGTAAGTCCAGGCTGGGTTGGACTGAAGTGCAATCCACTGGCATACATATAACCACCTTAAGGCTCCATGCACACTGAAGCTGATAAACTGAAGTTTATTGGCGTTTTGGGCTTTTTTTTTAAAAGCCCATAAACTGAACTCTATGTTAGCCTATGTGCCCATGCACACATGGGCGTTTTTTAGCGTTAATGAGTTTTGGAGTTTATTGGCTTTTTTCTGAACGCCCGAAATTTGCGTTCAAAGTGCCGTTTTTGATGTGATTCTAGTGTAACCATAACGTCTCTCTTACCTATTTCTGGTGTATAGGTTGTATTGTATTATTCAGAATATACAACCTTCTGGCATGTATAATCTGTCTGCACTATGTTTTCTTTATATGTTACAATGCTTTCTATGTTAAAGCTAAGGTGGTTATGTTTTTCCTTGATGCTTTCAATAGATCCACAAGCCTACAAACAATTTAAATTATCTAAATATATTGTACATTAGGGTCCATACACACTAGGTAGCGGAAAAAATGTCACAACTGCCAGCATAAAAACACTCCTATGGAGCACACTTAGGTAGATTCAGAGAGATTGGATTACATTTAGGGCGGCGTAGCCTAGCCTGTTTAGACTACACCGCCGTAAATTAGCTAGGCTAGTAGTGATTTTCAATCTACTTACCTGCTAACCTACGGCGGCATAGCCTCAAACGAGCGGGCGTAAGGGCGCCTAATTCAAATTGGTTGGAGGGGTGCGTGTTGTATGGAAATGAGGCTTGACCTCACGTTTTTTGACGATTTATGTTACTGTGCATGCGCCGGGCGCCTACATTTCCCAGTGCGCATTGCGGCTAAGTATGCCATACGGGCCTATTGATTTTGACGTGTACGTAAACGACGTAACTCCCGATTCGCGGACGACTTGAGCAAACGACGTAAAAAATGTGAACCTCGCGGCGGGAACGGCAGCCATACTTTAACATTGTTATTCCACTTCATAGGTGGAATAACTTTAGGCCGCCTAAGGCCTTACGGAAACAATGTAATTCGACTGCGGCGGCCGCGCGTACGTTCGTGAATCGGCGTACAAGCTCATTTACATAATCTACGCCGGCCGCAATGGAAGCGCCACCTAGCGGTCAGCCAAAACATTGCAATCTAAGATAGGACGGCGCAAGCCGCCCTATCTTAGATATGTTTAAGTGTATCTCTGTTAGAGAATACACTTAAACATAGGTCGGTGCAGATTTAGAGTTAGGTCGGCTTATCTGTAGAATCTGTCTGAATCTACCTAATTGTACCTGCATTTAGGCATGTTTAGACATTTTTCATTTATAAGTGTTTTTCACCAAAACACTAGAAAAACATACACTTAAAAATTATTGACATGTCTAAATGCTGCGTTTTAGGTGCGTCAAGCATTCTTTCTGCCGATAGCTTCTTTTTTTTTCAGCCTGTAACAAATATGCCTGTATATGCCCAAATGTGAATAGACACATAGGCTAACATAAAGTTGCTTCTACAGGCTGAAAGAAAAAATGGCAAACACCTGTATAAGCATCATTTTTTCATGCCCATTGTGCATGAAGCCTAAAGTTGAACTAAGGGCAAAATCACAAAATAACTCCATTGTGATCAGTGGTCAACTAACCTTAGTTCACTGTATCTTATATTTTTTTCCATTCATTAATTATATCAATAACATCATTCATTAAATTGTAACAATGTTGTAACAATGTTGCTGTTTAAATTGACTTTCCTTCTTTGAAAGTGAGAGTATACTCTTGCTTCCCTAAATATATGTGCAATCAAGATTTCTGTAAAGATCAGAATATGTATTTCGAATATTTCTCTCCTGTATTAGCCTTAATATGTTGACATGCTCTTTTATAGTTGGTAGCTTTTCCGGATTTATATAAATATTTCTTGGCCACTCAACTGGTTACGGTTGTATGGTGGCTAAGTCCAGATATACATAACTCCTCCACTTGGCAATGGTAGGCTCTAGAGAAGCTCCTAAGGTACTTTTATTTAGGGGCTGTAGGGCACCATATCAGTTGACTGTTTTGACTTTTGCTTAATATTATTATTATTATTTGGGCTTGGGAGGCTGGTCTCAGATGTGAGTATTACCAAAGGGGGCGATCTCTCCAAATGCCCCTCTATGGTTAAATTCTACCTTCCCCCAATTTTTTCAAGTACCAGAGCCTAGTGCATGGACTAAATATAATATTACACTTTTTTTAAGTGGTCAGAAATTATCTATCTTTTCTACGCTTACCTCAATTTTTAATCTACCTAGTTCTTATCTATTAAGATATTTCCAGCTTCACCATATTTTTCATGCACAGTTTCCACAGGACAGCTTAAAGATCATACAATCCACCTTAGAATCGGTACTCACGGCTGAGTGCCTGGATAAGCCCACCTCGAGACTGTACCCACATTTCACTTTAATTTACATTTTGCCATTAGAAAGTGTCAGAGCTAGGTGGATGCGAGATATACCAGCTTTGGATATGGAAGACTGGAGGGGTGTGTGGGACTTCCCTATGCGATCTCTGGTATCTTTGAGAGACCGTATGATTCAATTCAAATTGGTACATAGAGCATATATTACTCCATTTAGACTGCAAAAGATAAATCCTTCATGCTCTTCAAAGTGTTGGTGGTGTGGAACATCTCAGGGGGATTTCACACAATTTTTTTTGACTTGCCCATATATAGCTATTGTTTTGGGGAAGTGGTCGATTTATTGAATACTTTTATCTCTGCTCCTTTACCGGCCTTAAGGTCTGTTCTGTTCGCCTGTTGGGTCTGGGAGAGGCTATTGTTTCTACAGTGTCTGAGTGAGTGTTTATCAATATAACATTATTCTACGCAAGAAAAGCCAAGAAAGCCAAGAAAGCCAAGAAACTTTGCTCCCCCACACTTTTATACTGGAAACAATTGATAAACAATAATCTCCAATTGTATAGAGACACCTACATTGATAGGGGGTTGTCTTAGTAAATATGATAAAGTCTGGGCAAAATGGCTGGACAAACCGTATATGGCATCTAATGCCGATGTGAGTCATTAATCATAATAAGGGTGTTCCTGTATGAGGGATGTTTGGGGCCATTGGCGATAGAAGGGATTAATATTTTTTACCCTTTTTTCAGTATATTGGGTAAGGTTTGACATTTGAGTGGATAAATGGGAAGGCCTAGATTTAGGCCCAGATATAATATTTTTTTTGTCAATTATTGTATCCATTTAAGATTTTTTTTGTGTTTTGCCTTCTATGTTTGTCTGTCAAAGAAATTAATTAAAACGATTTATAAAGCGTACATAAAAATGTTGTTTAATTTAGTTTATTCCTGCAAATAATTTTTCCTTTCATAGGGTTTATTTCCAGTAAAATTGTGCAGCTGAGTTGTCATCTTGAGGACAGTGTAGTCTTAGATGAACATATAGTTTTAAATGGCAGTGACAAACAAATTCCGTAATTCAGTGACAAACAAATTTAACCTTCAGCTGTGATGTTTTCTTAAGCAATTGGCTCATTACATAGAAACTTAGGAAAGTGATGGCAGAAAAAGACTGAGTAGTCCATCGAGTCTGCCCATTTTTTTTTTTTTTTTGTGGTTTTCTTCATTTTATTTTTTTTGTATAATTTTATTGTTTGACTATAGATCTATGTTTGTCCAAAGCATGTTTGAAGTCATTTCTAGATTGTAAGCTCTAACGAGCAGGGCCCTCTGATCCCTCCTGTATTGATTTGTATTGTGACTGTACTGTCTTCCCTGATGTAAAGCGCTGTCCAAACTGTTGGCGCTATATAAATCCTGTATAATAATAATAATAATAATTTACTGTTGACTGTCTCACTGCCTCTGCTGGTAGTTTATTCCAAGCATCAACTACCCTTTCAGTAAAATAATACTTTCTAAGATTAGTTTGGAAACTTTCGTCCAGTTAGGCCCCTTTCACATTGAGGAGTTTTTCAGGCGGTACAGCGCTAAAAATAGCGCTGCTATCCCGCCTGAAAAACTCCTTCACTGCAGACTCAATGTGAAAGCCCGAGGGCTTTCACACTGAGGAGATGCGCTGGCGGGAGACAAAAAAATCTCCTGTCAGCAGCATCTTTGGAGCGGTGAGAGGAGCGCCATGTATACCGCTCCTTCACTGCTCCTTCCCATTGATATGATTTAACCTTACTGAAGCCATGCTGCTTCGGGTCCAGCAAGTTGTGCAATTTTAAGTGATCACTGATCCTTCTTTTCAGGAGTGATTCCATTACCTTGATTACAACTGATGTTAAACTCACTGGCCTGTCATTACCCGCTTCTACCTTGCTGCCCTTCTTTTGAATTGGTACAATATTAGCTGTCCGCCAATCATGGGGAACTTCTCCTGTTAGAAGAGATTGATTAAAACGATCTGTTAATGGTCCAACAATTATATCTCGAAGTTCTCTGAATACCATCAGGGGCCATTGCTACCTCTGTCTCCAGAAATCCTAAAAATGAACCGTCATTACTAGAACCAATATGATTCCCCAACTTGTTATTGTAATATTTTTCTGAGAAGACTGAGCAGAAGTAATTGCTTAAAAGGTTTTCTACATCCAGATCTCGCTCAACATATGTGTTGTGCCCAGTTTTAAAGAAGTTGTAAAGGTTTTTTTTTCACCTTAATGCATCCTATGCATTAAAGTGAAAAAAAAAATCTGGCAATGATAGCCCCCAGCCCCCCTGTTTTACTTACCAGAGCCCGTTCACCTGCTGTGCTCACCCCCGACGTCCTCTTCTCCACTCAGTCTGGCCATTGATTGGCTAGATTGGATGGATTGAGAGCAGCGCAGCCATTGGCTCGAACTGCTGTCAATCACATGATGCGGCGCATCGGGGGACGGGGCCAAGTGATACAGTCGGCGGCTATATCGCGGTAGCGCACGCACAAGAACTAACCCCCTATGGGATAGAGCTCCCATGAAGGGGGTTAGTTCTTGTGGAGAGGAGCCGAGACAGCTGCCGAGGGACCCAAGAAGACCAGGATTGGGGCCACTCTGTGCAAAACGGGCTGTACAGTGGAGGTAAGTATAACATGTTTGTTATTTATTTATTTTTTAAATGTGAACCTTTAGTGTCCCTTTAATTTTAGTGATCCCGTTGTATTTTTTTGCTTCTATAATTAATGTACAGTGCATCCGGAAAGTATTCACAACGTTTCAATTTTTCCACATTTTGTTATGTTACAGCCTAATTCCAAAATTAATTCAATTCTTTATTTTCCTAAAACTTCTACAAACAATATCCCATAATGACAACGTGAAAGAAGTTTGTTGGAAATCTTTAAAAATATAAATCCCATGTATTTGTTGAAACACCTTTGGCACCAATTACAGCCTCAAGTCTTTTTGAGTATGATGCTACAATCTTGACACACCTATTTTTGGGCAGTTTCTCCCATTCTTTGCAAGACTTCTCAAGCTCCATCAGGTTAGATGGGGAGCGTTGGTACACAGCCATTTTCAGATCTCTCCAAAGATGTTCAATCGGGTTCAAGTCTGAGCTCTGGCTGGGCCACTCAAGGACATTCACAGAGTTGTCCCGTAGCCACTCCTTTGTTATGTTGGCTGTGTGCTTAGGATCATTGTCCTGTTGGAAGATGAACCTTCACCCCAGTCTGAGGTTCAGAGCTCTCTAGAGCAGATTTTCATCAAGGATGTCTCTCGACACCTTTCCCTCGATCCTGGCTAGTCTCCCAGTTCCTGCTGCTGAAAAACATCCCCACAGCTTGATGCTGCCACCACCATGCCTCACTGTAGGGATGGTATTGGCCAGGGGATGAGTGGTGCCTGATTTCCCCAGACTTGACGCTTACCATTTAGGCAAAGAGTATAATCTTTGTTTCATCGGAACAAGAGAATTTTGTTTCTCATGGTCTGAGAGTCCTTCAGGTGCCTTTTGACAAACTCCAGTTGGGCTTTTATGTGCATTATGCTGAGGAGTAGGCCTGATTGGTGGAGTGCTACAGAGAAAGTGTCCTGGTGGTTCCAAACTTCTTCCATTTACAGATGATGGAGGCCAGTGTGCTCATTGGGACTTTCAATGCTGTAGAATTTTTTCTGTACACTCCCCTATATCTGTGTCTCGATACAATCCTGTCTCAGAAGTCTACAGACAATTCCTTGAACTTCATGTGGCTTGGTTTGTGCTCTGACATGCACTGTTAACTGTGGGACCCTATATAGACAGTTGTGTGCCTTTCCAAATTATGTCCAATCAACTGAATTTACCACAAGTGGACTCCAATCAAGTTGTAGAAACATCTCAAGGGCCATCAGTGGAAACAGGATGCACCTGAGCTAATTTTTGAGTGTCATGGCAAAGGCTGTGAATACTTATGTACATGGGAATTTTATTTTTAATACATTTGCAAAGATTTCAAACAAACATTTTTCATGTTGTCATAATGGGGTATTGTTTTTAGAATTTTGAATAAATTAATTAATGTAATCCATTTTGGAATAAGGCTGTAAAATAACACATAATGTGGAAAAAGTGAAGCGCTGTGGCTACTTTGCAGTTTTATCTTCTTTCCTAATAGATTTAGCAAATAGCAATTATATGCATGCAGTAAATGCAGTAAATTTAGCAAATAGCAATTATATGCATGCAGTAAATGCTAACTATTGAAAATAACCACAGCAGTGCTATATTGTTTGTCCCAAACCATGTGTCATGATTCTGTTGATCCAGTGCCGTTGATCCGGTGTTTTACCTCCTGTTTGAGCTGCTTGAGTTCCTGCCAATCTGCCCTGAACCTAGGTATTATTAAGACTTTGTACCTGTGACTTAGTATTTGAGTAACGTGTCTCCGATGAAGACGGACCTTTCTGTTCCTCTGATGTTTGCTGTTTCTTTTTCCTTATTCTGTATTTCCTTATTCTGTGTGTTGTTTGATCCTGTCTTTGTTCTCAGTTTTTCCCTCTGGCTGTGCAGTTATATTCCCTTTGGTAGGTATAATTTCGGCACGCTTATCCTCTATCTCCATGAAATAAAAGTGCATTCACATCGAGAAATCAAAGATTCTAAACAAACAATTATGAAAAAGTGCTTGTGCTTATCAATCAATTATATATTAAAACACAACGCTGCTTTAAATACATAAAGTGTCGTGCTTAAATTATTTTAATAGGTGAATTCATATCATAACAAATGTCTGTGATGATAACAAAATATTCTATTACCAGTGTCCAAAATAAAAAGTGCTTTGGTGATTTTTTATCTTCTGATATAGTAATAATAGTAATATAGTATAATCACCGCAACAATCAACTCTGTGTGCGTTGTGCCCCAACCGCTATGGGTTCAAACTCACCAGATGCAGTAGATTTTGGCTTATGCCAATGCTTTCCCACTGCTCCGCTGTGTGTGGCTGTTTATATCCACTTCTACTTCACTCTACTGCTTCTTTGACACAGAACCCAGATAACAGCTCCCATGCAGAGAAGGGTCAAACAAAAGAGAGTTTTATAGTGCAAACTGTTTTTATTTTAAAACTTAAAAAATTTAAAACAATTTAAAACAAGATTGCTTTTTTTAACCTATGGATAAATAACCGATGGGGCCCACACACGATCGGTTTGGTCCAATGAAAACGGTCCATCAGGTCAGTTTTTATGGGAATAAGTATCCATATTGGAAGATTCTGGAATTCCAGGTGACATCTGTGTTCAGGACAATTAGAGTGGGCGAATTTGCCCAACGTGCACACAGACAGCAAGCATTAAAAACAGTGGGCCAGATTCACAGACACTTACGTTGCGCAGCGGTGGCGTAACGTATATGATTTACGTTACACCGCCGCAAGTTTACAGCGTAAGTGCCTGATTCACAAAGCACTTACCTGTAAACTTGCGGGGGTGTAACGTAAATGATAAGATCTAAAGATAAGCCATGTTAAAGCAGGTGTAACTTTGCGACGGGAAAAACCGACTAGCGATAACGTACGGGATTGCGACGAACGCACGGAACTTCGTTGATCGCCGTAACTAGTCATTTGCATATTCTACACCGACCGCAATGGAATCGCCACCTAGCGGCCGGCCTAGAATTGCATCCTAAGATCCGACGGTGTATCCGACGGTGTAAGTCAATTACACCTGTCGGATCTTAGGGCTATCTATGCGGAACTGATTCTATGAATTAGCCGCATAGTTAGGACGGGCGGATCACAGAGATACGACGGCGTATCAGGAGATACGCCGTCGTATCTCTTCTGTGAATCTGGCCCAGTGTTTATAATGCCCCGTATACACGATCGTTTTTTCTGTCGGCATAAACTCTGACAGGTTTTTCAAGCTGTCTTGCATACACACGGACACATCAAATTCTGACCTTCAAAACCGTGGTGACGTACAACACTACGACAGGCCTAGAAAAATAAAGTTCAATGCTTCCGAGCATGCGTCAAATTGTTTTCGAGCATGCATGTTTTTTTCTTCGTCAGAGTTCCATATAAACTCCGTCTGAATTTCCGACGGAAAAACTCTGATGGGGCATACACACGGTCGGAATATGTGATGAAAAAATTCTGTCTGACTTTTTCCATCGGAAATTCTGATCGTGTGTACGAGGCATAACTGAATATCATATTCTAAATATCAAAAATCTTAAAATAAAGCTTTGCCCTTAATAAACATTGTCTCTTTGACCAAAGTTAAATAATGCCCTTGATATAAGTGTTGACTATTTACGTACTTCCCAAAGCCTGGCTGAAAAACTCCCACAAATGGCATCATCTCATCTTGCTTTGTTGCTAAGACAATCTAGTTGATTCAAACCCCTCTGCGTGTGTTCACTCTCCCCTGTCCCAGTAGCTCTAAGCTCAGTGATGCTGCAACAGAGGATATGGTGGGCCACAGTGTGCTCAGAGTTACTGGGACAGGGAAGAGAGAGCTAATGCAAAGGGATTTGAATTGGCTGAAAGTGTCTTAGCAATGTCCTAGCAACAAGTTAGGACAGGATGATGCCATCTTTGGGAGTTTCCAGACAGACTTCGAGAGGTATGTAAATGGCTTACACCTATAGCAGTGGGATTCTTCAACTATCGTCAGATTTGTTTGTTTCTATCTAAAGGCATCGCTTGTGTGCATGGGTAGTTTTCTGGTGAAGGTGAACGAGCCCTTTAACCCTTTGTGGCCAAATCTATCATCAAATGTGCAGAGTATGTACACAACAGAACCAAAAATATAGTGTAAAAGATCAGAGGGGTCCGCAACCTAGAAATCTTGGAGGTTTGTCTCTGGGCATTACATTTCACTGTAAAAATGTGACAACTGACACCACAATTCAGTATAGCTATTATAGCTAGACAGAATTTCTAATCTTGCTTCAGCTTCTCCACTCACTAAATGGATTTTTCAATATAGTAAGTAGCGAAGCTGTGGAAAGATTAGAAATTCATACCTTATCATGAACATGAAGTTGAAAATATTTTACATACAGTATTCCAAGTACATAGAAAATCTTATACTCTGCTACACTGCAATATATTTTTGAGTTTTCTAATATATTCGTACAATTTTCTGATAAGATTTTTGTGTATTGCAGTCATCTTGGTATGTGGCTCCGGTAGCTCAGTAGAATTTCTATTTATTGATGACCCTGTTGTTTTGTTGCATTCATAATACCAAAGCACACATATTAGTACTGACCAGTGGTGCATTGCATTTATTTCAATGTCTTTCATTGTATGGCACATTCCAAATCCATGATTTTTAAGTCAAGTCACATCAAGTTATGTCCAAAGGATTACATTACAGGCACAGTATGAAAAGAAGATGGATGGAGGCAGACACAATGCATCATCACTGTGATGTGTCATTGTAATAACTTTGCAGAAATCTGAAGTTGCACTTCTCATACATCTAGTCTAAAATAATATAGTGTTTGACATACATTAGATTCATGGAAATAAGATGCTCACTTTTCTTCCTCCCTCAACAATCCTCCCAATTTAAAATGATTGCGCTAAAAATTAAAGCCAGAGGTCACTCTGTAAAAACTTTTGACTTTCTAACTTTTACTGTGCACTATAAATTCAATACATTTCTTTTTGCCTTAAAATGCAAATTACTACAATGTTTTATCCATGTCCTGAACTGGTTTGCTGTGGAAATAAAACTTTGCATTGCAACTGTGAAAAAAAAATCTATACAGGATTAATATGTAATGTTTATTTATGTAGGACAACATGAATATTTGTAGTGTGTCCCTTACATTTTTAAATGCTACATTAGCTGTCCTTAACACATCAAGGCAATTGTTTCTGAAAGCAACTTTGTCATCAAACTAACTAACTAAATAAAAACACCCTGTGAGTTAAAGTGATTATAAAGGCAGAAGGGTTTTAACTTAATGCATTCTATGCATTAAAGTGGTTGTAAACTCACAATAAAAAAAAAGAAAAAAATGCAAGATAAAGGAATAATGAGCTAGTATGCATAGCATACTAGTTCATAATGAAATACTCACCTTAGATCGAAGCCCCTGTAGTAGTAATCGTACACCGCTCTGGCCGGTGACATCACTCCCGGAGTCACTTTCGGGTATCGTGGGCTCCGGCGCTGTGATTGGCCGGATCAGCCATGACGTCACTGCGTGGGAGCCGCTGGTAATGGCACACTAGTTGAAGCAGATGCAGAAAAAGAGTCACCCTTGGGACTTTAAATGAGGTGGTCACAGTTTGCATAACGTGCCCTCAGACAGTAACCCCCCAGTAGTGCAGACCTCAGACAGTAACCCCCCAGTAGTGCAGACCTCAGACAGTAACCCCCCAGTAGTGCAGACCTCAGACAGTAACCCCCCAGTAGTGCAGACCTCAGACAGTAACCCCCCCAGTAGTGCAGACCTCAGACAGTAACCACCCCAGTAGTGCAGACCTCAGACAGTAACCCCCCAGTAGTGCAGACCTCAGACAGCGGCGTGTGTGTCCCTCATGGGCTCCTCCTTCTTTGTGGGTGTAAACAGAGAGGAGGGCCGCCGCCTGGTGTACCCAGGTGGCCGCGGCTCTGGAGCTAGGCCAAAGTGGTGGCCTTTCCTAATGCTATGGCCACGGTGGCAATCCGTGGATCGCATAGCGTGCCGATCTGAAGGGGGGTGACCCGTTCAGATCACGGATCAATCTTGATCTGCTGCACCAATAATTGGAAGCAATATTATGATTGTGTCCTTTAGTAATGTAGTGAATGGTGGGTGGAACCACAGCATGCAGTTATGTTTGTCAACCAATCAAATTTTTAGGCTACTGTAGATAGATCAGTGACAGATTAATTTTGATTGGTTGCATTAGCGAACACTCTTGCCCCAGTCATTGCTCTTTGTCCTACATAATTGGACATACCTGTTAACATCTACTTAGGTTATCACCTCCTAATCTAAACTTTTACTTGTGTCATTGTTTTTACTCCTGTATCACTAAATAATTATTTTCCAAATAAAAAATGCCAATATAAAGAGTAGCAAACAGAGAAGATTTCATTCATGTTCTTAACTGTTAATCCTTATAGATTGTTTATTTTTTAAAAAGCGTTCAGTAATTCGCTTAGAAATTATAGAGCAAAAATGAAATCTTTGCAAATGAACAGCATCAACCAAACTAAGCTGAAATATCTCTAGGCATATATATATAAAGTAATTCTAACAAATAAATGTTCAGCAAAACTCAGTGACAGAGTGTCATTCTTCATTGTAAGTGCAGGCAGGGAGTGAGAACAAGGAAGATATCTGCTTTGCATACCCAATGTTTATAGTACGAGAAGCCATAAATAATGATTTCTGCTGCATTCTTTGCAAAAGTTTAATGTACCCATGCTTATCCCTTTATTACATGTGATTCCAAACAGACATTTGTGAAAAGCAGGATGAATATCTAGAGGAATTTTCGGATGCCTTTCTTGTTGTCAGTTCTGGTGTGCACTCTTTACACCCTACCTAAACCTATGCTGGGGTCAAGATGGGTTGGATATCTACAAAGATAACATGGGTCATGGACAATGTTAGTAGGGCTGTAAGGACAGCAGAAAGCCATTCTCATTGTGAGTAACCCTCAATAACACATTCCCATATGTAATAAAAGGTCAATCTGAATGGACCCTTGTTATAGAACTGAATATTTTATCCACATATTTTGGTTATTAGTGCTCAGTGTTCCTGCTTAGAGCATAATAACTGTCCCTTTCTGGCTTCCAGACTGTGCCTGAGAAATTAATTGAAAAAAACAACAACATATTTTTCTGATTTTTAATAGATGACACATACACTATATTGTCAAAAGTATTGGCACCCCTGCCTTTACATGCACATGAACTTTATTGGCATTCCAGTCTTAGTAGGGTTCAATATTAAGTTGGCCCACCCTTTGCAGCTATAACAGCTTCAACTCTTCTGGGAAGGCTGTCCACAAGGTTTATACAAAGAAAAAGAGCCACTGCTCCAGGTGTATGATGATAACCTGAGGTGGAATATCGCGTAGCGTGCCAACCCCTGGCCCGCCTCCGTGGGAAACTTGTAAGAAAAGAAATGGCTGCACATCCAGGAATTCCGATTGCCTTTTATTGTTCAAAGTGATAACACCAAAGACACCAACACAAGGTCACGTAGACGTGTATCACACATATATATTGTGCTTAATCATTACCTTAATCAGCATACCAAGACATTTTGGACAATTTCATTATCCCAACTTTGTGGGAACAGTGAATGCGCATTAGTGCACAAAGCAAGGTCCATAAAGACATGGATGAGCAAGTTTGGGCAGAGGGACTTGACTGGCCTGCACAGAGTCCCGACCTCAACCTGATAGAACACCTTTGGGATGAATTAGAGAGGAGACTGCAAGCCAGGCCTTCTTGTCCAACATCAGTGCTTGACCAAATGCGCTTCTGGAGGAATAGACAAACATTCCCATAGACACATTTCTAAACCTTGTGGACAGCCTTCCCAGAAGAGTTGAAGCTGTTATAGCTGCAAAGGGTGGGACTCGATATTGAACCCTATGGACTAAGACTGGGATGCTATTAAAGTTCATGTGTGCGTAAAGGCTGGTGTCCCAATACTTTTGACAATATAGTGTACATAACTTACATAGCTAATGTGTAGTCGTTTTGCATATATTTTCTAATGGTTGAACCTAAATTTGAAAAAAAAAAAAATTGCCTGGTTAGTGTGAAATATTGCATAATGATATTTTGTATTCTCCTTTGGAGTCAGCAGATGGCAGGTTGATGAAAACAAAATACTATTATATGCACACCAATGTAGGTGTAGTGGAAATGTACACACAAACACACGTGAAGTAGTCAGAACGGTCACTGGACAGCTGCATCCGAGGTTTCATTCAGACAAAGCCAGCCTACAGGTCCCCATCTGCAGAGTAACATTCTGTGTGAGGGATATGTGTGCGCAATGTGGAGAGATCTTATCTAGGACATGCTTCACAGAAAGATTCTGGGAATGTTTGTACATCACAGAAATAAAGCAAATAGGAGCTGGAGTACTCTGCAGAAGGGGACCGTGACTGCATATGAGTGTGGAGTAGATTGTGATATAACATTGTTTATGACCCCTTATTAACCACGTAAGGACCGCTCACTGTATATATACGTAATTTTTTTAAAGATGGATATCTCGGTAACAGCAGCAGCCACAACCGAAATATCCATCTTTTCAGTGAGTGGTCCTCTAAACGATAACGGTGGTCTCCGCGGCGGATTCGCCGCAAGATCACCATTATCGGCGTTCTCTTATTTTCTTATTAAAAAAAGTGAATTCTTTCCAAAAAAAGTGCGCTTGTAAGACCGCTGCGCAAATACGGTGTGACAAAAAGTATTGCAATGACTCTAGGGTGTTAGAAAAAAATATATATGATGTTTGGGGTTTTAAGTAATTTTCTAGCAAAACAAACTGTTTTAATCTTGTAAGCACCAAATCTGAAAAAAACAGGCAAGGTCCTTAAGTGGTGGTTAATGGTGAGGTCCACCTAAGGAGATGAGGTCACATCTGAATGTGCACCTGGGAGAAAGGTGATTGACACAGTGAGAGACACTGGACTGAAAATATTGCACACTTTTTTTGGACACTGGGACTGACACTGGGATTCATGAATTGTGTGTATATATAAGCACTTTTTTTGTATATATAAGCACAGTGATAGGTAAAAGCTGCTTTTATTTGTACTTGTACTTGATATTCAGAGCAATATCTCTTTTGAGATTAAGTCCAATTATCAGTATCTATTTTTAATGCCAATATTAGTTTACCTGATACATAGCAGCACCATCTAGTGTCCTCAGCTGGACGTACATGTGTATGTGTGGGGCCCTTAGGTCTGGCGCCTTTAGTGTGACAACGTTGTCTATTTTTACTGTTTTGTATGTATGTTTTTTATTGATGGACATGACGAGGACTTATTCCTCATAGGTAACATTTAGCATTTAACTGAACTAATAGCACACCTTTTGATACAACAATAACGTTTATAATTAATTTTGATATGATTCTCCACAAGGGCATTTTGGGGGTCCTCCTTGCCCCTATTTCTATCATTTTTTTTTCTAATAGCGACAGAACCTGTAAAATAAATAAATACAAAATAAATAAAAAAAATAAAAACATATTAAAGGGGTTGTAAAGGTAAATGTTTTTTCACCTTAATGCATCCTATGCATTAAGGTGGAAAAACATCCGATGGTACCGCCCCCCCAGAGCCCCCGTTTTACTTACCTGACCATTTGAAATTCCCGCGGGCGCGTCCATGTGATGTTCCTGGTTTCCCAGCCTGGCCATTGATTGGCTAGGCTGGGCGGATTAATAGCAGCGCAGCCATTGGCTGGCGCTGCTGTCAATCACAGCGGATGAAGCGGGACGCTGGGGGGCGGGGCCGAGTGATACAGTTGGCGGCTATGGCCGCCGCTGTATCACGGGAACGCGCTCGCAAAAGCTTTCCACCATGCAAGCTCGCTCGCATGAAGGTAGAAAGCTTTTGCGAGGAGGAGCTGAGACAGCCGCCGAGGGACCCCAGAAGACACGGTTCAGGGACACTCTGTGCAAAACGAGCTGCACAGTGGAGAAAAGTATAACATGTTTGTTATTTTAAAAAATAAAAATGTTGACTTTAGTGTTGCTTTAAGGTTAAAGTTATCCTAAAAACTTCATGTTGTGCTCCTGTGTTTCCTCTGTCCTATTTGAAGCCTTTTCTATTTATTTAAAAAAAAAAAAAAAATTCATTAAAAAACAGTACATGTACATCACATTTTGGTAATTTTATTTTATGGTTTACCTCCAACTTAAAGCAATGTGGCCAGGATTCACGTAGCACTTACGCCGGCGTATCGCGAGTGTCAATGTGTCGGCCCATCATTTGCATGGGGTCACGTTTCATTTAAATGGATCACGCCCACTTCCACCTACTTTGAATTAGGCTGGCTTACGCCTACGAATTTACGTTACGCCGGCGCAACGTTGGGAGCATTTGCTTTGAGAATACTGTGCTCGCCGCTCTGCAATACGTCGGCGTAGCGTATATTTGATACACTACGCCGGCATAACTATGTGCCACTCTACGTGAATCCGGGCCTATGTATTTTGAATGGTTTTGGTAGTAATTAACATTGGATCACCAACCTAACACTTATTTTTCAGTTGCCTTCTTCCAAGAAACACAGTGCATAAACATGTATTAAAAAAATATAAGAAAAACGTATGATTCTTATCACAAATTCAAAACCAGAACAGGAAAATGAATATGTTTCAGGAAATTATTCTTTGAGGTTTGCTGCCTAATCAGCTGGGATCATGCATCTGAAATGTTTCATTTGCTTAAACAGACTATCAGGCTTAACTAGTCAACACATTCTTAATGACCTGAGAGATTTTTCTTATTACTTAAGAAGAAAAACCGTTCAGAGTTCTGAGTTTGTAATAAATGCAAACTCAATTACAGCACACAATGCGCTTAATTTATCAAGGGATTAAGGGAATATGTTTACTTTATCTTATATTCAAATCCAGTTATATTTCTAAAATGTGTTACCGTATTTAATATATTGTGTACAAAGGAAGTAATCTTGTATATATTTTAATTATATGTGCTTATGCTTATGAAATTCAATTCAACACCTTATCTTGAGCTCCTAATTACTGATGTATAGCCCAGAATCATATGGGTTGGTTGCTTGATGTGTTTTACATAATATGATGGCTTCTCAATTGCTCTTTTAGCTGAAAAAGTTAATTGTTATCTGTACTGAAAACTTAGACATAAATGTATTCAACCATCAGTAGTTTAAAAATGTTCCACATTGATAGCAGCGATTATCATGCTTAAAGTCAAACAATATTTTTTGGCTTCATAATTTTTCCAAGCTCATGTTGTAAGTTTGTCAATATTTCAAAACTTTTGTGAAGATTTGAACTTTTCCTTGTATAAGTCCAGTACAGTGTTAAATCAGTACTCCTGTTAAACATTTTGGGCCAGATTCACAAAAGAGATATGACGGCGTATCTCCTGATACGCCGTCGTATCTCTGTTTCTATCTATGCGACTGATTCATAGAATCAGTTACGCATAGATATCCATAAGATCCGACAGGTGTAATTGTTTTACACTGTCGGATCTTAGGATGCAGTACCGCGGCCGCCACTGGGGGGAGTTTGCGTCGTAAACCAGCGTCGGGTAGGCAAATTAGGAGTTATGGCGATCCACAACGGATTTTCGTGTTCGCTACGTCGCCGCTAGTCTAGTTTCCCGTCGCAAAGTTAGTTGTCGTTTTTGGTGCCTTAACTTTACACAGCATTTAAAAATGAACGTCGTTTGCGTAAGCCGCCTGGGAATACGGAATTACGCTACGCGCGTCGCCGTTCGAAAAAATTACGTCACTGCGCGCAAAGCACAACGGGAATTGCGAAACGGAGCATGCGCAGTAGGTCCGGCACGGGAGCGTGCCTAATTTAAATGGCACACGCCCATTTGAATTGGCCCGCCTTGCGCCGGACGTATTTACGATACACCGCCGCAAGTTTCCAGGTAAGTGCTTTGTGGATCGGGCACTAAAACTGGAAACTTGCGGCGGTGTATCGTAAACGGGTTACGTTACACGGCCGCAAATGTATGTGAATCTGGCCCAGTATTCCTAGATTGTAACTCCACTTTTGTTAAGAAAAAAAAAAATCCCCTCTGAGTGATCAATGTACATTACAAGGATTTTGATAAACGTTGTTTGCAGATTCCTATCTTTTGTTATTCTGAAGAAATCCCATGTGTTTGTCTGTGCAGAAGTGAGTCTAATGGGAGAGGTTTCTTAATTATAAACCAGCTGCTGCACCTGCAAAGCTCTGAGGAAAACTTCACAGCCTGCATCCAGTTTAGATGTGATTTCCTATTGGGAGTATTTCACAAAAAATGATAGTGTTGCGGGGGATGCCTGAAATCTGAATTTGTATCTTAGTAGAGACTTCTGGGAAGAACAGTGAGCCAATCACACAAGTAGGAAATTATGTTTCTGAGGGGCGTTCTGTACACATTCTGTGTACAGAACACCTCCAGGTAGCCATATTGTATTGCATTTCACAGAAAATTATAGCGCTTCAGATTGAAAAGGAAAAGTAATTTTTAATAACATTCAATTACAATATGACCTGAGTCACAACTGTACAGTATATACGATTTTTTTTAAATCTGTTGTGTAAAAAAGTTTACTATCTACAAATCCATAATGCTATATAATGTAGCTTTCACTATAATTCCAGTGCTGCAACTATTAAAGCTGCAACTCTCATATAAAGAACCATATTTATCTTTCCCTCCTTTCCCCTTGTCCGTTTGCAGAATGCTTTTTGTTCTGCTGTCAGTCGTTCACAAAATACAAGGCGGATAGAAAAGAAAGGGCATCTATCCTAAAAGTGAGATACACCTCATGTGGGTAAACCAGTTTTTTTACACACCAGATTTTAAAAACATTTTTTGTCAGAGTTATGCTTTAAAGCCCATCACTGGACAGGTTTATTGGCTATTGTCCCTATTCTTAACTCCAATATTTGCTGAGCCACTCCTAGAACAAGCATGCAGAGTCGGAATTACTTATCTGTATACCCGTTTCAGCTCAGTGACTCAAAGTGCTGAGCCAAATAGATCAGAAGGACAATAGGCAGCTAGCATGTATAGAACAATGGCAGCCTCCATGTTTCTTTCATGACAGATTTATTTTAATGCCTTCACTGACCTAGAGTGATTTATAGTTCTACATGACAATCATCATTCCTCTGTATAGGAAAGGAGACAGGAATGTTATGGGTCATAGTTTAGGCTTTATTTGTTTGGCTTAAAATGAATGTACCCACTGTAACAATGCTGCCTGAATTACTGTATGTACACGACTGCATGTGTAGGCTATAACATTTAACTGCAATGATTATTAGGATGGAGAAATTGCAAACTTCAGTCAGAAATCCTAAAACTTTAAAGTAGTAATAAACCCAAGCACTTGAAAGTTGTGTAAGCCATAATATGATAATGGTATTTCAAAAGTTGTTTTCATTATTTTTGAATCAACGATCTTTCTGTCCTTCGGCTGCAATGTTGGTGCACAGGGCTTCTGGATGTCTGGAGCAGTTATTGGCGCTGCACACAGGCGGCGGTGCACACAGGCGGGGTCACTTCCGGGGTCAGGTCAGCAGGTGTTGCTTTGCATTCGGAGCACGCGTGCTCCTTCCTCAGGCTTCACACTTTTGAAATATCCATTCTATCCCATGCCTGAACATACTACTCTCTTGTGAGTGTATTCATTTATTGTTTGGAATTAAAACTTTTCACTTACTGCACTTAGAGGGTGTTGTTCTTTTACTTTCTTGCATTCCAGAGTTTTTTCCTGTTGAACTGGCAGCTTCCTGAGGACAGCTAAAAAGCCATCCTTACATGGACCTAATTTAAAGGACTTGATTTATTCCCCCTCTATCCATCCTATATCCCTCTATATATAACAAAACTGAGTGCGCCATATTACCCCATTGTCTGTATGTCCTTCAGAAATGAGGCAGAGATTGAACTATGGTTTGGGTATCTAAATCAGCATTAGGTCCTGTGTTAGTGGACTTCCATCAGAAGGGTTTACATTCCTATACAGGGCGATGGGAAATCAAAAACCACTTGAAAGGAAAACATATTGTCAAACGCTGATCAGGAGAAAGTAAACTACAGGTCAAATGAACCTGTCAATAAATTCTGAATATTCTCACAAGCATTTCAAACTGATGTCAGACTGATGCCATCGACACAAGTTCTTTTTGAAAATGTATGTTTATTTGTAGTTTTAAACAACACATACAGTAAAAGCATATACAAACATCCCCCCCGCTCCCCCCTCCCCCTTCCCGTCCCACGTGCAGCATTCCAACAAGTACAGAATCATATGTTATGCTCATAATGTTTTTCAATAAGAAATCAATCCACCCACGGAGTTAGTGGTGCACCCAATCCTCACACAGTCAAATAATTATTCGGTCAACATTACATAGTCAAATAATCCAAGAAACTAAGAGCGCCTTTAATAAGGCACCCTCCCACCATGGCATGCTAGATCAACGTGCCTTTAGCATCAAGTTAGCATTAATGCCAGGTGATCAATGCGGACCATCATCATGGTTTTGAAGCCCTCAATAGCCACCAGAATGGGTTTAGTTATCGCCTCTGGTGCTTTCTCCAAAGCTGCAGGAGCTAGAGCAGCCTCATGTGCCTCAGGGGAGGATGACATGCCTGCGGGGGATACTGACATTCCCGGGCTCTGCACTGTCCCCAGCCCGCTCCGTGCACCGGAAGTGGAGGCCACTATGGTGCTTGGTGAGTTTGTGCCCCGCCCCTTCCCAGAGCGCTGTTGCTTCGGGTCTTTGTGTAGCTTTCCCCGGCCTTTGTCTGCCATGATCACCGTCACGGGGGTCCTGTACACCCGCGGGAGATGCCGTGATTGTTGTGGGCAGATAGGCGCCGATAAACAGGACAAAAGTGTCGGATCAGCATGGAGCTCCTGTGTCATGCGTCCGTCCTGCTTCACATCCCGGCCTTGCCCCCCATCAACACAAGTTCTTACTTCTCCAGACTGCTGCACTGGCTATTTGTTCAATAAGCCTTTACAAAGGCATTCAAGTGACTGACATCCTGTTTATTCTGACTACTACAAGCTAAGAAATAATCTTACGATTGAAGGGCCAAAAGCTAAAGAAAATGACTAAAAGTAATTTAAGGGGTCTATGTACAAAGTGTTCACTTAAAGGGGTTGTAAAGGTTCATCTTTTATTTTCTAAATAGGTTCCTTTAAGCTAGTGCATTGTTGGTTCACTTACCTTTTCCTTCGATTTCCCTTCTAAATGTTTTTTTCTTTGTTTGAATTTCTCACTTCCTGTTTCTCCTCAGTAAGCTTTCCACCATCATCCGAGCGGTGGAAAGTCATTTAGAACAGCTTACTGAACACCTTACTGAGGAGGAACAGGAAGTGAGAAATTCAGACAAAGAAAACAAAGGAAAAAAACATTTAGAAGGGAAATTGAAGGAAAAGGTAAGTGAACCAACAATGCACTAACTTAAAGTAACCTATTTAGAAAATAAAAAACAAACCTTTACAACCCCTTTAAGAAATGTGATAGACATCTACACAGCTCCAACGAAACTGGCCATATTTTGTGTAATATAGTTACCTCATGATTTTATGCACCATCTAATGGCCAAAAGGTGTTAAAACAAATTATGGTCTTTAGATGGCCCCATTGATCATACAAGATAATTATATTACACAGAGTATAGCAAGTTTGTAGGAGCTAAGCAAATGTGTGTCCAGGGCCGGTACAAGGCCGGGGTGGAAGGGGCGGGTGCCCTGGGCGGTACAATTTGCTGAAGGGAGAGGGGCGCAGGTGAAGTGCCTGCGCTGCTAATAGTTGTACTGTAGGGCCTTCCTGTCACATCAGGTTTTACGCCGCTGTGCCTGTATGTGGGCGGCTGGGTTACTTAAGGTATGTGAAAAAAAATATGTGACAGACCACTCCCCTTGCACGGGACCGCTGAGTTGGGTGGGCCATCAGCTCTCCACAGAACATCGCATCCAGACTGCCTCCAAGCAGCGTGAGTGTTCTTCCTGTCCCTGCTGCTCTGTGAGCTGGTTCCGCCCCCTCCACCTCTTACATCTCTCACTGCAAGTCAGTGCGCTCTTATCTCTCCTCACATCCCTCATCTCTCGTTGCCACCCCCGACTCCCCCCCCCTCACCTCTCCTCAGTCATGGCGGGACCCAGCTGGGGATACGTGCTTTTAAGCTGGAGCCGGTAGGAGTCGGAGATACTGCAGGCAAGTTCACCAAGAGGTCAGATGCAGGAGGGGGGGGGGGTATGTGGAGGAAGTTCGAGCATTCAAAGTCCAGCCTGGACACTGACATGGCTGGGGTGCTTCTATACATAGGGGGGCTGAGACTTCCCTAGACTCCCTCTGTTCTGGGAACATCCCATATGTGAGGAAGTGCCAGGAACCCAGCATTGGGAAAGGGGGAGTCCTGGACATGCATTGCTGGGACTTGTAGTGACTGTGTGGCTATCCCTAATTCAGTGCCACAAGCGGTTCAGATGAATGTGCAAATAACATAAGGAACTCCCATAACAGAGATTATATTACAACTAAGAACACCAGTGCTGCACATAATTAAAAATGTGCAAACAAAGCGCAATAAACTGATAAAAAGAAAAAAAATCCATATATACAGATCAAATTCATTAATAAAGTTCAAGTGAATGTGCACATAACAAATAAATATATAAGACGTAACAATCAACAGTAACCTACTGGATATTGCAACCAAAAGCACCAGTGCTGTAAAAAATCAAAGGTCTTGATGTAAGGTCTGAGGTGAGCTGTTAGCACATATGGAGTGATCACACCATCATATATGCATTTCTATCACCGCTGGGATCTGTTTGATGTATTTATTTGCTTGGACACATAGATGTGGGATGTGAAACACAAAAAAAGGACACTTCATTGATGAACTTTATTATCCTATGAAATATATTTGTTTTATCTATTTATTCACCATATTTGCACATATTTAGATGTTTTACAGCACTGGTGCATTTGGTTGCAATACCCAGCAGGGGCATCTTATTTGGATATTGCTACCGCATTAATGAACTTTATCTGCATGTGGAATCATCTTGCTTTGTTTGCACGATTTTTAATATTTGCAGCACTGGTGCTTTTGGGTGCAATATCCAGTAGGGCACTATTGATTTTTATGTCTTTTATATATTTGTTATTTGCACATTCAATTGAACTTCATCTATGAATTTGATACATTTATGGTATTTTTCCTTTTTATCTATTTATTCCGCTTTGTTTGCACATTTATATTATGCGCAGCACTGGTGTTTTTAGTTGTAATATTCAGTAGTGTATTAATGATCTCTGTTATTGATATTCCTTATGTTATTTGCTTGTTATTTGTACATTCATCTTAACCTCTTGCAGCACTGGGGTTTTGATTTAGTACCCAATAGGTCTTTTTGTGTTATGCATTTATACACTTTGTTTTATTGACCCGTCTGGATCCGATTGGGGGAGGGGAGGATGCTGAGGGGAGGTTAAATACCAATGCTATTAAATTTCTGTAATATGAAGCATGAGGGGGTTAATGGCATAAAAGGGCACAATTCATTTGGGCCCATGCACATGGGTCCTGCAGCCGCCCCTCCACCCTCCCCTTTTCAGGCCTGGCTTCTACTGGCAAAATTATATGGTCAGTATAGTAAAACACCTGATTGTTATTATAAAACACCTGTGCAATTTTCTCCTGCTTCTAGTAAATTACAGGTACCTGGATAAGTGGGCTCTGACTGGTCCAGGTAGAGCAGGTGACCGCTGGAAGGTTCTGGATTCCGGATGGACCCTATATAAGGCTGCAGCTGCGTCCACTCAGGGCTGTTGGCTGGGTACTGGACTTTGATCCTGCGGGCCCGCCATGAACTCACTCCTGAGGGAACTCCTTGTGAGAGCAGAAAGCGCCGGAGGGGAAGACTGGATCCGCCGCTGCCTGGCCATGGAAGATTCGGCTGAAGAACGGACCACGGATGTGGGAGAAGGATCGTCGGCGACACACGCGGCAACCGAGGAGGAACAGCGCCATGATGCCAGCCCTCCCACCTCGAGACCCAGACGCAGCTGTGCGGCGGAGCGATCTGTAGTCGCAACGCCTGAAGAAGAGGAGTCCCGGCGCCAGCAGGAGGATGCAGTTGCCACCCCTACAGTGAGGAGGTCTGGCCGAGGCAAGCGGGCCCCCTCCTCCTCCCCATGCAGACCTGGTGGAAAAGGGAGCCGTGGGCGGCGCACAGCCGTGCCTCCAGCTCCTAGCCCAGCTCCTATACCAGCTAGCAGCACACACCAGCCGCCAGGGCGCCACCTACAGGACGGAGGCCAGAACGCACCGGAGGCTCTGCAAGGTAAATTAACCCCTGCTCTCCCAGTAATGTTGCCTCAGGCTGCTTACAATGGTTCTGTCCCTCTGCTGGATTCTCTCCTTTCTTCTTTGTCTAAAATTGCAGAGGCAGTGGTGTCCCAGCAAAACTCACCTGATGTACCCTCTGAACCTGCTTTACCTGTGAATAATTCTCCTGTTAAAGTGTGGTCTAATGTCAATATGCCTGCTCCTACAGTTATGCATACACCTGTTTTTACTAACACTTATCCTACAACAGAATTATTTAATCATCCTGTCCCTGAAACATCTGTCCGTGGGGTAATGCCCTGTGCACTATCACCCCTGGGTTTTCATTTAACTACATCTCTAAAAGAAAAAATTTGGAAAGGGGAATTCATTGACATGCTGTCTCTACTTCCCTCTGCCAAAGAGTATTTTTGCGCACAGACAGAAGGGTGGATGATAGGTCAGAGGATGATAGGAGGAGGCCGGTAGCCAGGTCCTTTTTTAGTTGGCTGCAGGCCTTCTGCATCTTCGCTAGCGTAATGGGAGAAAAATTCCCGGATCGCTGCAGCGGTCTTTTCCAGCATGTGGAAATCATACTGGAAGCGTACAAAAGCTTTGGTGGTTTCGGATGGTTTGCATACGATGAATCCTTCCGCCAGAAGTTGGCTGTTTATCCCAGCCTGCAATGGGGCATGAAGGACGTAGGCCTCTGGCTAAATCTTATTGTCCCCCAGAGACCCGTCCCTCCGAAACCAACGCCTCAAGTCAATAGCACTGGCCAGTCTCCATACAAGAAAGGTTACTGCTATTCTTTCAATGAAAGTCAGTGCAAGTGGGGTAATTCTTGCCGCTTTAAACATGAATGCTCCTTCTGTTCAGGTCCACACCCCGTGGCAAAATGCTTTAAAAAGAACACCCCTACCAGCTCCCAAAGGGATATTTTTTCCAAAAGCCTGCACGCCACTGAGGCTGGAAAACATGCTTCATTGGTTGGCAATCTATCCAGACAGGGTGAAGGCCAGCCTCTTAACTGAAGGTTTTAGGGATGGTTTTCCTTTACCAACTTTTACAGGTATAGGTTGCCAACCAGTTAAAAATTTGAAATCAGTGGACAGGTTTCCTGAGGTTGTCCGGGAAAAAATATTAAAAGAAGTCAGAGAGGGTAGAGTAGCAGGTCCTTTTGCCTCGCCACCTTTTGTTAATTTCCGCATTTCTCCCCTGGGTATCGTACCAAAAAAGGAACCCAATGCTTATCGTTTAATACACCATCTATCATTCCCGGCGGGGAGCTCATTGAATGACGATATAGACACTTCCCTTTCTTCAGTTTCCTATTCAACTTTTGAGGATGCCATAAAGGTGATCCGGCGCCTTGGTCAAGGCGCGCTATTGGCTAAGGCGGACATTAAAGCTGCCTTTAGGCTGCTGCCTATTGCCCCATTTTCTTTCAACTCGTTAGGTTTTTGTTTCGAAGACAAGTATTTTTTCGATATGTGTCTACCAATGGGGTGTTCACTATCCTGCGCTTATTTTGAGTCGTTCGCGTCCTTTTTACAATGGGTTGTATCTTTTGAGTCAGGTCTGGACTACATAGTCCATTACCTGGATGACTATCTCTTCGTCGGGCCGGCAGGTTCCCCGGCATGTTTGCAGCTGTTGCAGCTTTTTTCAAAAATATCGGCTTATTTTGGTATTCCCCTAGCAGAAGAGAAGACCATCCTCCCGTCGGTGTCCCTCGAATTCTTGGGTATCACAATTGACACCCTTGCCTTGGAATTTCGGTTGCCAGAAAGCAAAATCGATCGTCTGAAATTGGTCATAATTGGTATGCTTCGAAAAAGGTTTTATTGAAGGAGCTCCAATCCTTGCTCGGCCTGTTGGCATTTGCGTCCAGAATCATGCCGGTCGGCAGAATATTTTCATGTCGTCTGTCGTTGGCAACATCGGGGCTCAAATCTCCGTTTTCGCACGTTCGATTATCTGCAGAACTGAAAGATGACCTGTCGGTATGGTTTAAATTTTTTGATCAGTATAACGGGAGGTCATTTTTCCAAGCGGATTTTGTTTTAGCTACTGAGCTAGAGCTTCACACTGACGCAGCGGGCTCCTTGGGCTTCGCGGCCATATGGCAAACACACTGGCTTTGCGGCGCCTGGCCTGCCTCTTGGGTGACCCGAAAACTCACCAAGAATATTGTTTTGCTGGAATTTTTTCCTATTGTGGCAGCTTTCGAACTCTGGAGTGTTCACTTCGCGAATAAGCGTATAACGGTGCAGACGGACAACAAAGGGGTGATGTTTGCCATAAACTGTCTCTCTTCCAAATCCTTGTCAGTAGTCAGGTTGATTCGGCATTTTGTTTTGCTTTGTCTAAAACATAATATTTGGGTGAAGGCTCAGCATATTCCCGGTAAGGCTAACACTATTGCGGATGCTCTATCCCGTTTTCAGATGTCACGGTTCCGGCAGTTATTCCCACAGGCAGATCCCGAGGGTTGTGTATGTCCAGCTCATCTGTGGGACCTGATATAGCAAGCCTTTCTACAGTAATCCAGAACTCTGTATCCCCTCATACTTGGTCGGGCTATTCGGCCGCTTGGAATCGGTGGTTAGTTTTCTGTAGATCCCTGGATTTTGATTGCTACCAATACTCGGAGGGAGCGGTTCTATCCTTCTTGTGTACATTGATGCACGAAAATCTATCACACGGCCACATATCTAAGATTTTGGCTGGTGTATCTTTCTTTTTTAAGTTACATAACCTACCTTCGCTGAACATGTTCTTTTCGGTCAAACAAGCCCTGAAGGGTTATAGGAAAAGCACGTTTGTACAGGATAAGCGTAGGCCAGTATCAGTTGAACTGCTCAAAAGAATTTGCGTGTCCACAAATTACACTTGTCTGAATCAATTTGAGGCTGGTCTGTTCACAGCAGCTTTTTGTATAGCCTTCTTCGCAGCACTTAGAGTATCTGAGTTAGTACCAGCGAATAAATCTGGAACTTCGGGTCTGTTGTTCCAGGATGTCATTGTCTCCAATGAGGGGATTGATTTGTTTATACGTCATTCAAAGACGGATCAGCTGGGAAAGGGGTGCTGTATACAACTCTACCCCTGTGGGGACCAAATTATTTGCCCAGTGTTGGTTTTACAAAGATACTTGGCCATCAGGCCCCCTTACACAGGTAATTTTCTCTGCCACAGTGACGGCTCACCACTGACCAAATATCAGTTTAGTTCAGTTTTTAAGAAGTGTTTACGGGCTATTGGTATGTCGGATGCTTTCTTTTCAACCCATTCTTTCCGCATCGGCGCTGCAACGGAGGCGGCAAGGTTGGGGCTCGATGAGGCAATCATCCGCAGGTTGGGGAGATGGGAATCTGGTAGATTCAAATTATATGTCCGGCCTAACCTTCTTCCTTGATTTTCAGGTTTTCACAACACCGTATGGATTTTAGGGCACTCGTTTGTTTTCTGGGCACGTAGGAGAGCATCTCAGCGTTGCTACACGGAGAACTTAACGCTTCCAACTGACGCCTTCTCAGTATTATGGCAAGGTATTCGGGGGTTGCGCTGGTGTCAAGTGTCTTTCCAACTAGCCCAGCTAAGCGCACAATGGCCCCCTCCCTCTGTTATCATTATACATGCAGGCGGTAATGACATCGGGAAAATGAAATCCATTGAGTTGCTTTTTAATATAAAGCGGGATTTTCAAAGGTTTAAGCTAGCCTTCCCATCTTGTAAATTTGTTTTTTCTGAAATAGTCCCCCGGCTTTCCTGGTCCACTTCCCCCCAGCTTAAGCCGCTTGAGAAGGTAAGAAGGCGGGTGAACAGATCTATGGAAAATTTTATGCCATCTATTGAAGGTTTTTCCTACAGACATGCTGATTTGGAAGGGGGTATCCCAGGGTTTTATCGATCAGATCTTATCCATTTATCCAAAGTTGGTTTGGATTTATTTAATTTGGGTTTGCAAACCTGTGTAGAAATGGCCGTGGCTGTTGGGTAGGCCAGTCCTGTTTGCAACAGGTCTGGCTGGTGGGGGACTTTACAGTTTTTCCAAGTTTAAGCTGCTCGAGTCCTATGGCTGAGCAGGGAATTTTTTGGTTTATTAAAGTTTACTATTCAATTCAATAATTTGATTAAATAAAGATGGTTATTCTATATAGATTAATTTTGTTTAAACCAATAAAGGTGCCACGGCCATTAAAATGCCAAGCAGTTGTTTTGATTTTTTGTTCACTGGGAGTTTTGGGTTCTGAGGGGGTGGGTGGTGTGGCCTGCGGTCCCATGGCATAAAAGGGCACAATTCATTTGGGCCCATGCACATGGGTCCTGCGGCCGCCCCTCCCCCTCCCCTTTTCAGGCCTGGCTTCTACTGGCAAAATTATATGGTCAGTATAGTAAAACACCTGATTGTTATTATAAAACACCTGTGCAATTTTCTCCTGCTTCTAGTAAATTACAGGTACCTGGATAAGTGGGCTCTGACTGGTCCAGGTAGAGCAGGTGACCGCTGGAAGGTTCTGGATTCCGGATGGACCCTATATAAGGCTGCAGCTGCGTCCACTCAGGGCTGTTGGCTGGGTACTGGACTTTGATCCCCACCCCCCCTCCCTGTCGTTGGCACAATTATGTGGTTTGTCACCCCCGAATCGGGGGGGGACTTTACAGTTTTTCCAAGTTTAAGCTGCTCGAGTCCTATGGCTGAGCAGGGAATTTTTTGGTTTATTAAAGTTTACTATTCAATTCAATAATTTGATTAAATAAAGATGGTTATTCTATATAGATTAATTTTGTTTAAACCAATAAAGGTGCCACGGCCATTAAAATGCCAAGCAGTTGTTTTGATTTTTTGTTCACTGGGAGTTTTGGGTTCTGAGGGGGTGGGTGGTGTGGCCTGCGGTCCCATGTATTGCCATTGGTCACTGATGCATTGGTGACCAGTGGCAATTAATTAACCCCTTTGTGCATTAGTGGCACCAGTACCCAGTCAAACACCACTTGATATAAGTCCCAATGTGATTAAAGCTAATCGCAGCTACCCATCCTCCCGGGATTTCAAGAAGTGCAGTGACATCAGCTGACGGAGCGACGTGCTGACGTCACCGCACTTCTCGAATTCCCGGGAGGACAAGTAGCTGCGATTAGCAAGTTGGTTTGTTTTAAACCTTAAATCTATTAAATGTTTTTCTGTTAAGTGCAATATTTTATACCTTAAAATTTATTTTTTAAAGATATTTACAGTATGGCGAGCAAGCCTTTTGTATTTTGAGGACCGGGGTGGGGGGGGGGGGGGCGCAGTTTGCCATCTTCGCCCTGGGCACCAAATGACCTTGTCCCAGCACTGTGTGTGTGTCACATTTGCTAAGCAACATTTTGATACATAGACCCTTAAGTATAAGCTATTAGAAGAACAATAGTGGAAAAGTACATTAATATAGATAATGATCTTGATTCTTTGTCTAATGCCTATGGCGTACTTAGTTCAAACCTCTGCAGTGGTATAGGTGATATTTTGTACTGTACATCTTTCTAGTATAAGTTTTTAGTTTTATTACAACACTGTTTTATATCATCATATGAAATAAAAAAATGGCTTTATGGAATGAGAGAGTAACTACTTCAATTGCCATCTTAGGTTGGGGTGCCCAATCTACTCTATGACATGGTATGCTATAACTGTAAATATATCAACAGTCCTGGCCATAGATGCTTTTGCATGACCAGTTTCCACCTTTCCCACATGTCAGAATCCTCCAGCATGCTCCCACACAAGCAATGACTAAAAAGGCATTGCATATATCCATCTATTTAACCACCTATTTATACTGTGGCGAAAACATGTAAGACTTCATAGTGCGGTACTACTGTTGATGCACATGTTGGACTATTGAGGTTGAGGGTGAGGGTGAGTTTTATGGTACTTTTTTCACTCTATGCTTAGGTACTGTGGGCTGGATTCTTGTAGATCGGCGCATTTTTGAGGCGGCGTAGCGTATCGTATTTACGCTACGCCGCCGTAAGTCAGAGAGGCAAGTGCTGTATTCACAAAGCACTTGCCTCCTAAGTTACGGCGGCGTAGCGTAAATGGGGTCGGCGTAAGCGCGCCTAATTCAAATGAGGATGAGGGGGCGTGTTTTATGTAAATGATTGGTGACCCAACGTGATTGACGTTTTTTACAAAGGCGCATGCGCCATCCGTGTACATATCCCAGTGTGCATTGCTCCAAAGTACGCCACAAGGACATATAGGTTTTGATGTGAACGTAAATTACGTCCAGCCCCATTCACGGACGACTTATGCAAACGACGTTTTGACGCGGTAACGACGGCCATACTTAACATTGGCTACACCACCTAGGGGGCAGCTTTATCTTTACGCGGCGTAACTCTTACGGAAACAGCGTATCTTTACTGCGACGGGCAAGCGTACGTTCGTGAATCGGCGTATCTAGTCATTTACATATTCTACACCGAAATCAACGGAAGCGCCACCTAGCGGCCAGCGGAAAAATTGCACCCTAAGATACGACGGCGCAGGCCGTCGTATCTTAGCTAGGTTTAAGTGTATCTCAGTTTGAGCATACACTTAAACTTACGACGGGCTTAGATTCCGAGTTACGTCGGCGTATCTACTGATACGCCGGTGTAACTCTTTGTGAATCCAGCCCTGTGACTGCAATAGTAGCAAGTTGAAACTGTTTTAAATATATCAACTGGATTCTGGGCACATAAAAACACAACTTAATGCAGTTATATGTTTTGTATTAAGCCTCTGCTGGTTACACAGGGCCAGCAGTTTCTTGAACTTGATAGCATCCAGGCTCAGACATCCATCCATAACCGCAGTTAACCGCTCTGTGCGTGGCAACATGCAAACAGCTAATTGCATGTCCCAGTCATTCCAGCCACAATAATTTTTTGCTGGAATCCAGTGGCTGCATGTAACCAGCTGGAGGAACATGGCCTTAATAATTAAATATGTCTAGAAATGCAACTAGTGTAAATACCTTAATCTGTCTTTATATCAGCTTCTGACATATTTTACAGGTACTCATATAGCGCCATCAATTTATGTGCTTTTACATATATCCTTTGTATGGTACCATACAAACTGGGTAAGGGAATATCCATAGCAGAACCAATTATATTATTCTGCAGTGCACATCTTCTGATAGGTAACATGGTAACAAGAAGACAGAGACGTTTCTAGTGAAAATGTCGCCTATGGTAAGCACTGAAACTGCACCCCTGTCAAAACAATGGATAACCTAACAAAAAAAACAGCTAACAAAACTACAAGTCAAGCTCTTTAATTTTTCAATTAACAAATTATGGATTGGCTCTACATAAAAATGACAACTGCAATTACACAGCCTGTTGCTTTTAGCAGGTGTTGTACCCTCTGACAGTGTTTACAAATTCAAATGAAAGGCAGCGCTCTTGCAAGCTCTCCAAAACTGCGTGCAGTGTGGTGTTCAAGGGGTTAAAGCGCACAGTGTGGAGGAGATACACCTCCTCAACACCTCTCAAATACACATGTGAAAGAGCCCTACATATTCCTGCATGTCAATGGTGAAGGTGAAGGGCAGCTCAAACAAAATGTCATGCCTTTTGCTGAACCACGAATAAACAGCAGGTGCACATAAGGGATCACAAAGTTATCTCACAAAAATTGCATTTCTGTATTTATATACAATTTTTTTTTACAGTATATAAAAAGGTCCACTTTTTTGAAAGCTACACAGAGCAGACTTGCTTTTTCTGTATGTATACTGTGCACTGTCCTGTGTAAAACATTTGCTCTTCCCTCTTCCCTCTTTGGGTGCCAGAAGGATCAGCAAGGTGATCTTTGTCTCAGTGTGCAGTGAATCAGTGTGCTGGTTAATTGACTGTGCAGTGTGAGCTGAACACACAGCTTACACACCAAGGATGGGGCACAGGAATTTTGATGACTCTTTCCTATGACACAGATGGCACCTTGGCATTGTAATTGGAGAGGGGGGCCTAGAATTGTGACAGGAGTGGGGGTCCCTGGGCAGTGTGATGGGGGGTCCCTGGGCAGTGTAATGGGGGGTACCTGGGCAGTGTGATGGGGGGTACCTGGGCAGTGTGATGGGGGTACCTGGGCAGTTTGATAGGAGGGGGTATCTGGGCAGTGTGATGGGGGGTACCTGGGCAGTGTGATAAGAGGGGGATATCTGGGCAGTGTGATAGGAGGAGGGGTACCTGGGCAGCGTGATAGAAGTGGGGGTACCTGGGCAGTGTGATAGGAGGGGGGTACCTGGGCAGTGTGATAGGAGGGGGTACCTGGGCAGTGTGATGGGGTACCTGGGCAGTGTGATAGGAGAGGGGGAGAACCTGGGCAGTGAGATGGGGGGTACCTGGGCAGCGTGATAAGGGGGATACATGGGCAGTGTGATAGGAGTGGGGGTATCTGGGCAGTGTGATAGGGGGTACCCGGCCGTGTGATAGGGGAGTACCTGGGCAGTGTGATGGGGGGTACCTGGGCAGTGTGATAGGGGGGTATGTGGGCAGTGTGATAGGAGGGGGGGTACCTGGGAAGTGTGATGGGGGGTACCTGGGCAGTGTGATAGGAGGGGGTACCTGGGCAGTGTGATAGGGGGGTATCTGGGCAGTATGATTGGGGGATACCTCGGCAGTGTGATAGGAGGGGGTACCTGGGCAGTGTGATGGGGGGTACCTGGGCAGTGTGATAGGAGGAATACCTGGGCCGTTTGATAGGAGGGGGTACCTGGGTAGTGTGATAGGGGGATACCTGGGCAGTGTGATAGGAGGGGGGTACCTGGGCAGTATGATAGGGGGGTATCTGGGCAGTGTGATCGGGGGATACCTCGGCAGTGTGATAGGAGGGGGTACCTGGGCAGTGTGATGGGGGGTACCTGGGCAGTATGATAGGAGGAATACCTGGGCAGTTTGATAGGAGGGGATACCTGGGCAGTGTGATAGGAGGGGGGTACCTGGGCAGTGTGATAGGGGGGTATCTGGGCAGTGTGATCGGGGGATACCTCGGCAGTGTGATAGGAGGGGGTACCTGGGCAGTGTGATGGGGGTACCTGGGCAGTGTGATAGGAGGAATACCTGGGCAGTTTGATAGGAGGGGGTACCTGGGTAGTGTGATAGGGGGGATACCTGGGCAGTGTGATAGGAGGGGGGTACCTGGGCAGTGTGATGGGGTACCTGGGCAGTGTGATAGGGGGTACCTGGACAGTGTGATAGGAGGGGGTACCTGGGCAGTGTGATGGGGGTACCTTGGCAGTGGGATGGGGGTACCTGGGCAGTGTGATAGGGGGGGTACCTGGGCAGTGTGATATGGGGGATACCTGGGCAGTGTGATAGGAGGAGCAGAGTAACATAAGGACAGACAGTGTGACAGGGGACACACTATTCACTCTCATGTGCAGGGCACTGTGTCTTATGCTGACGCCACACACAACACACAGTAATCACAAAGAATACTCAGAACCCCCCCCCCCCCCTCACCCGCCTCCTCCTCCTCCTCCTCCTGCTCGCTCCTTAGGTTGTTGTTTCTCTTACTGTGGCTGACTTTGCTGTTGGTCTCTTGGAAGATCTGTTTCTGGTCAGCTGTCTGTACATAAACAGCATGCTCATCAGCCGATCATGGAGCTTTCATCTCTGATCCAGCGCCAATGTCCCACAATTCTTCACTGACACCTCATGACCCCAACAATGTGCAGAGTGATCTGACAGGTTGCCAGCCAGGCTCTGAAGGGGGATGGGACTGGACTGAGTTCACTGCTAGAATCCCTCTTCTTCAGCGGCTCCTTCATAAGCATAAGCTGAGCTCTCTGTAAAGTCCTTCGGGGCTGGGGTGCTCTTAGTGTACGCCGGACACTTATTCTCCCCCCTGCAGGATTCTGGCGGCTCCTTCCAGTGTCTGAGTTTGCATTGATTGACGGGGATGCTGGAATAGATTTCTGGCAGCTCCTCAAGAAAAAAAGTAATTGCTCACAAGCGCCCCCTTCATATGGCGCCCATGGGACTTGCCATGTCTGCCATACCATGGATATGCCACTGCAAGAAGAAAGAGCAGAGAGATGGCTAATTTTCCAGCTAGCAGGCTGGAATTTATTTTTGACCAGGTTGTGGCTATGCTGTCTTTGGTTCACTGAACTGGCTGAAGAGAATTACACAATCCTCTGGCAGATAGATTGGAATACAATTATGTATTCAACTGGCATTTAGATTCAGTTCAACCTCAAGAACTTTATTTTAGCTCAACATGTGTTTTGCCCAGCTCAACCATTTATCCAGTAATGATGAACTCATTTTAAACTTCACTGTATCAAAGCTTATCTCTGGTGTCATGAACTGCTCTTATTGTTTGGAGCAATGGGGAGATGAACAGTTCTTTCTTTGTAGAAAATGTCACTATGGAGTCACTGTGGTGTCCCTTATACCCTTTATATATTGTCTACAATAGGAAGAATTATGTTTTAAAAATTAGCAGTAAGTTTTCTTTGTTAAGACAAATCCAGCTTTGTTCATTAGGCAAAGTGTAATACCGGGAGTGTATTGTCATTGTATTTATTAGCATTGTTGTGTAATTTCAGGCTTCAAGGTATTTATGTTTTCAGGAATAAAATCCTTGGGGAAACATGTGAATTTGCATTTTAAAACAAAACAACTTCTCATTTTAATTTTTGGCAGGATGTCAAAGACACATTTATCATAATTTATTCTGCTTGTTAACGAATACCATCAAAAATTAATGCTCATTAGAGCGCTCATTAATATGCATGCTGCTATTGGTTGTGACTTAATTAAATGAAGCACTACTTCACAACTGCACTGTGCTACTGCAATAAAGTGATTGTTTCAAGAACACCCAGCAAGATGAGGTTTCAATGTTGTCCCCCCAGGATACAGATAACCTATATTTTATTTGGAGACACCTGCTGTTTCTCATGCTGCTGTTTCATGGATGCTGTTACAATCAATGATTTTAGGTTAACTTGTCTCGTAGCTTATACACACAGTGATAACTTTGGTTTATTCTCTATTGAGATCTCTATGTTGATTTTCAGGATCATTATACTGCACACATATAAAAGCTCAAGCAGATAAATATACAGTTGCAAATATGGGAACTATTTCCCTTGATGAAGGATTTGTAAATCCCTGCAGTCAGTTTAAGACTCAAGGCCTCGTTCACACATGCATTTAGGGGCACACTTTGAATTCCTGCAAGGTACTCAGCAAGTTCTACTCATCGTCTTGCCTAGGACTAGGGTTGGGTGAATGATTCTGCCTGAGCATGAGTTTGGTCCAAACATTGGCTGTTCGCCCCGTCCGGGAACACCTGAATTTGCACGGCGTTCTGTGGGTATTTACCCTGCTGAAAGCCCCACAATGCACTGCACACTGCACAGTGCACTCTGCTCCCTGATTGGGCAAAGCTTTGCCCAATCAGGGTGCAGTAAAAGCACTGAATAAGGAGCGGGGCATGGAAGCTGGCCACGCCTACCTTAACAACCGACGAGTCATCAGCTGTCAATGGGCTTTCCGGTTAACAGCTAAAGAAAACTAAATAAATAAATTGTCGGTATTAATAAAAGCCATGTCCTCCTGTGACGTCACTGACCCAGCATGCACCGGTTTGTGATGTCACGGGGGGGTGGTGCCAACAGGTGACATCTCCTGTACCTATATAAGTACTGTCAAATGGTGGGGGAGGCATTTGGTGGTCAGCCATTAATGAGTGCGGAGCATTTTTTTTTAGGGTTCTGGCGGGCATCGTGATTGATGATAGATTTACATCGGGGGACACTTTTAAAAATTTTTTTTTAAATAAAGGCATTGTCAAAAACTGTATTTGTGTTTTTATTACTTTTTAGTACTATGTACCCAATACTTGGCGGTGGGTGCCGGGACTCGGCGGGTCCCCTTCCTAATTCTAGATTCCGATAAGCCCCCTGCCCACAGACCCCCACAAACACAGCCCAGGGTTTTGGGGAAAAAACCCTTGTCCCCATCAATATTTTTTTTCTTTACCTCTAAACTTAATTTTTGCTGCAGAGTGTTCTATACATGCTACAGATGTGCCACTTTGCAGGCAGACTAAGGGGACTCCCCAGGCATTGTGTTTAAAGGAATTTTCATTTTTTATTGTTACACCCCCATACCCCCTTCATGGCCCATTACTTGCATATAAGCCTTCAAAATGGACACTTGATTTCTCATGTTCGGCTCCCATAGACTTCGATGGAGTTTGCGGTTCAGGGTAGAACTTTTCCCCCGTTTGGGAGTTCTGCTACAAACTGAACAGGTGGCCCATCACTACCTAGGACTAAAGGGAGTTCCCTCCACCTCCTGCCCTGTATTAGAGAGAGTTCCCTTCACCTCCTGCCTGTAGATACACCAAAAAGTGGACTGGATCGAGATCGGGCTCAGTGGTGTATTTAAGGGGGCTGCGAGGGGGGGGGGAGCTGTATGCCGAAGTTTTTTTTACCTTACTGCATAATGCAGGAAGGCAAACAACCTTCTGCCTTTACAACCACTTTAAGGTCTGTGTCTGCAACTCTACCCAGTAATGTGCTCTTATCTGTGTCTCTAATGAAGAAATTCTCCTTACTGCCTATCATAGGGACAAAACAGAAAGTGAGTGTAAATCGCGCTAATTGGGATCCAGACAATATTGAAATACAGCAACGAAATCCAACTAAATGATTGACTTTGTATCTGATTAAAACCTTTTACATCTTTGTTAAATCATCTAAATACAATTTATAAAACAAATATTACTTTCAGAGAGTGGATTGCAAAAAATAACTCAAACACACTTAGTGCTTTGTTGGTTTCTGAGGACATGGTTAAATTTTAGTTTGTTAAATCATTTGTTAAAAGCAGTTGATGGTGCCATCACTGAGCCAAATAATTATTTTTAAAAGCCCTAAAATGTATCCACATCTGATTTTAGAATAGATTCTCAAACGTATTAAACAGATTTCTTTTGTTGCTTATGAAATCATGGAAATAATAATGCAAAGCAACATTTATTTTACTGTATAAGTATATTAAATATCTAGAAGAATATTTAATCTAATGTACATTTTGTGCTCATCAGCCCATGGGTTTGTAGTTTAATACACCATATACTAGCAATAATTTTTTTCAGTTGATACACCACAGTACTCAGTATCTGCACCTCTGGCAGGTACAGATCCAGACTGGGGGTGCAACACCACTCAGGGACAGTATAGGGGTTTGCTCCTTTAGTTAGGTAGTGCTCCTTTCAGATTTCCCATCAGTTCAGACATGCAGTGACAGACCCAACATCCGATCGCTTGTGTCAAATTTAGACAAAGAGCTTGGGTATAAGATCATGTTCTTTACCTAGATCAAACTGATGACATCTATTACAGAGCTCAGAAATGGAAGTGAGTAGTATAAGTGTTCTTCTGGATAGACTCTTTGCTTACATGTAACAGAATTGTCAAAAAGGGAGAGTATAGCCTCAATTAGGACTGATAAACAGTGTATCAATGTGCCATCATCCAGAATATATGATTGAAAAAGTAAGACCACGTGAGTATAGGTAAAAGGCTGCTTGGGGCCAATTATCAATCAATAGTCACAGGTCAAGGGGGGTGTTGGCTAGGATTTTCAAGGCACTGATAACATTGTAATGTTGCTGGTTCAACTAGACCCGGGTCTTAAGGACAATTTGAATGTATGGAAAGTCCCCAATGCATTGGTTAGTCAGGAAAAACATCCACACGCACTCATGGTATGTCCAAGACTAGAGTTTATTTCTCCTGCGTATTTGTACATAAGCAAATCATACAAGAAGGGACGCCCTAATCCCAGCCAATCATATGTAAGTAATTAGGTTATACAAGTAATATTCGTCACAATTATACAACGTGCATAGAATATAGCAGTCCCATCTTTGTGCCCTGCTTATCTCATTTGTACTGCAGCTAATCTTAATGTTTTTCATTCTTCATCTAGAACATAATAACAAAATGGCAAGGTTGTTTCTATGTAACTTGTCCTAAAAGCTCTGGGTAAAAGGGTACATAAACATACACGCATTCATCACTAAGGGGAACTCTAACAAGCCTTATAATGCATTATTAGTACAGGGGAACTATAGCCTATCAATGCATATGGGAGAACTCTAACCACCTTTCAAACATAACCATAGAATAATATACAAGATATTTATGAACATAAAACAATATACAGTTTTAAAAGCATTAGAGACACGCCCCACAGATCAGACAGGCAATGTAATGAAACAAAAACCATTAACATCTAATGAGTGGATAACTTGTTTTCCCGCGGCTTATAGCAGTGTTTTTGCTGGTCGATTTTACCCATGGAGCACTGCAGGCATTCAGGGAGTATAGCTGCATTGGGGACACAGGCTGAATTGGGAACACATGGCTACACTGGCAGACACATGGCTGCACTGGCGGACACGTGGCTACACTGGCGGACACGTGGCTGCACTGGCGGATACAGGCTGCACTGGCGGACACAGGCTGCACTGGCAGACACATAGCTGCATTGGGGACACAGGCTGAATTGGGGACACATAGTTGCAATGGGGACACAGATAAAGTTGTTAATATTTATTTTTATAACTTAATTCTGCATAAAACATTTAAGTGTCTTTTCATGAGATAATTTATAAGGGTGGGATTCGTGGCGGGGCATGGTAGGGGTTGGGTGGGGCAACTAGTGGCGAGTAACCCTTGAGGCCTGGCTAGTAGCTCAGGACTTGAAATTTTGAGCCCCGAACTAGGTCATAAAAAGTTCAGAGGGAAAAGTATCCATTAAAGGCATGGTAGGGGTTGGGTGGGGCAACTAGTGGCGAGTAACCCTTGAGGCCTGGCTAGTAGCTCAGGACTTGAAATTTTGAGCCCCGAACTAGGTCATAAAAAGTTCAGAGGGAAAAGTATCCATTAAAGGTAGAACACAATAATGGTGACTTGTTGGACACTCTCATCAGAAAACAATGGGCTTTCCCTGTGATAATAAAATGAGTGCTGCTTTCCTGTAATTGGTTTAGTAGATTGCTGCATGTTTTTGTTTGTTGGACACATTTAGTCTCATAGGACACACTAGTACTTACTATCTGATAACATATATCAGCGTGCAGAAGATGAAATCTATTACCAGTAAGCACCATTTATTAATGATCTACACCTTGTAACTTGCCATCTCTCCCGCCCAGCAACCATTCATTGAACTTCCATGTGCAGATCTCATTTATTTACATCTGCTATTTCTCGTGAGAATTACTTAATATCCAGAATTTCTTTGCAAGTGACACAACATATCAAACTCTGCATGAGAAAGAGAAAGACTTTTATGAATGCTGCAGGCTTGTCATATGTCTAATTCCTTGTGTTAGGGCCACGGGAGACATCACTGTTTATTTCATGAGCTAAAGCAAGAATTAGTCATGCTGAAGTGTGATATGCAGACTCCAACAGTGCACTGACTTCCAGTCTAATCAAATGACATATACCCAAGAGCTTCACCTGGTAAACAAACACCTTTGAGTTTAAAAATAAGTCTTTATTATGCTAGTTATGAGCCAAAAGATTGTGCATGCTGGTTGATAGCACATGCAAGATGAACTATTTTAAAGAGGTGGTTTGTGGTATGATGAACTCATTTCAATAGCATGGCATCCATACATGTACAGATTTTCTACAGAAAAAGGTTGTTGTAGGCAAGGTAAAAAGACATCCACTCATATAGATCTTAACCACTTCAGCCCCGGAAGGATTTTCACCCTTTCTGACCACGCCATTTTTTGTGACACGGCACTGCGTCGATTTAACTGACAATTGCACGGTTGTGCGATGTTGTACCCAAACAAAATGTCTTTTTTTCCCCACAAATAAAGCTTTCTTTTGGGGGTATTTAAGCACCTCCACGTTTTTTATTTTTTGTACTATAAACAAAAAAAGAGTGCCAATTTTGAAAAAAAAAAATCACAATATTTTGTACTTTTTGCTATAATAAATATTAAAAAAAAAAAAAAAAAAATTCTTAATCAGTTTAGGCCGATATATATTCTTCTACATATTTTTGGTAAAAAAATTGCAATAACTGTATATGTCATTTATATTATTATTATTTTCATTACTAATAATGACGGCGATCTGTGATCTTTATCAGGAGTGCAACATTGTGACATTGCTTTGGGACCAGTGACATTTATACAGCGATCAGAGCTAAACATAGCCACTGATTACTGTATAAATGTCACTGGCAGGGAAGGGGCTAACACTAGGGGGCGATCAAGGGGATTAACTGTGTTTCCTAGGTGTGTTCTAACTGTAGAGGGGATGGGACAGACTGGGGGAGGAGACCGACCAGTGTTCCTACTTAGTATGAACACACGATCTGTCTCCTCTCCCCCGAGAGAACCGGGATTTGTGTTTACACACACACATCCCCGTTATCGATCTGTCACGAGAGATCATAGGTCGGCTCCGGGGACATGCGACGACATGCGTGTGCGCCGGCTATGACGTCTTAAAAGGAGCAATGTATAGCTATGGCGATTTGAGCAGCTGTGCCAACCTGCCACATAATAACTGCGGTGGGTGGTCGGCTAGCAGTTTAAGTGGCTAACTTCCTCCTGCAATTTCAATTGAGCTATTTAGAAACTTTTTTTTTTTTTTATTTGAATCTAACCCCTTTATGCCCCTTCATGCCTAATGCCACGTACACACGACCGTTTTTCGGGTTCTAAAAAATGACGTTTTTTTAACGTCATTAAAAACGATCGTGTGTGGGCTTCAGAGCATTGTTCGGATTCTAAAAAATGGGCACATTTTTTTTCGAACATGCTCTATTTTTTCACAACGTTTTTAACGTTGTCGTTTTTTGGGTTGTAAAAAATGGTCGTGTGTGGGCTCTAACGACGTGAAAAATCCGCGCATGCTCAGAAGCAAGCTATGAGACGGGAGTGCTCGTTTTGGTAAAACTACCATTCGTAATGGAGTTAGCACATTCATCACGATGTAACAGACAGAAAAGCGCTAATCGTCTTTTACTAACACAAAATAAGCTAAAGGGTGACGTCATCCAAATGAAACTTCCTCTTTATAGTGCCGTTGTACGTGTTGTACGTCACCACGCTTTGCTAGACCATTTTTTCTAGAGCCTGAAAAACATCGTTTTTTACAACCCGAAAAATGATCGTGTGTACGCGGCATTACAGTGGAGTTTCCATCCCAAATTTTTTTTTCATTATTGTGCTCATTAGACCTTAAAAAGAAAAAAAGAAAAAATAAGTTTTTTTACTCATCTGGAAATGCCTGTTGCTATGCAGTCCCACGAAATCTGCCTTTGGAATCACCTCGGATCCTGATATCATCTCCCTCTAATGCTCCTGGTAAATGTGTGTCATAATTTCCCAGGATGCAGTGCGCTACCCAATTATCACTCCCCATCCAAGACTACCAGGAAGTAAGTGCTTGTGGGCTTCACAATGCCCACAAGCAAAATGACAACGTTGTGGACATATTATAAAAACGCATGATGAAAGGACATACATTTAAAAAATGCTAATTGTGGTTGGAACCCCGCTTTTATGCTAGAAAATTACTTAGAATCCGCAAAACATTATATATATATATATATATATATATATATATATATATATATATATATATATATATATACAGTACAGACCAAAAGTTTGGACACACCTTCTCATTCAAAGAGTTTTCTTTATTTTCATGACTATGAAAATTGTAGATTCACACTGAAGGCATCAAAACTATGAATTAACACATGTGGAATTATACATAACAAAAAAGTGTGAAACAACTGAAAATATATTTCATATTCTAGGTTCTTCAAAGTAGCCACCTTTTGCAGCAGACACATCTCTAGAACTGGTAAGAGGAGACTGTGTGAATCAGGCCTTCATGGTAGAATATCTGCTAGGAAACCACTGCTAAAGAAAGGCAACAAGCAGAAGAGACTTGTTTGGACTAAAGAACACAAGGAATTGACATTAGACCAGTGGAAATCTGTGCTTTGGTCTGATGAGTCCAAACTTGAGATCTTTGGTTCCAACCCCCGTGTCTTTGTGCGACGCAGAAAAGGTGAACGGATGGACTCTACATGCCTGGTTCCCACCGTGAAGCATGGAGGAGGAGGTGTGCTGGTGTGGGGGTGCTTTGCTGGTGACACTGTTGGGGATTTATTCAAAATTGAAGGCATACTGAACCAGCATGGCTACCACAGCATCTTGCAGCGGCATGTTATTCCATCCAGTTTGCGTTTAGTTGGACCATCATTTATTTTTCAACAGGACAATGACCCCAAACACACCTCCAGGCTGTGTAAGGGCTATTTGACCAAGAAGGAGAGTGATGGGGTGCTGCGCCAGGTGACTACCTCTTGAGAATGCCAAGAGTGTGCAAAGCAGTAATCAAAGCAAAAGGTGGCTACTTTGAAGAACCTAGAATATGAAATATATTTTCAGTTGTTTCACACTTTTTTGTTATGTATAATTTCCACATGTGTTAATTCATAGTTTTGATGCCTTTAGTGTGAATTTACAATTTTCATAGTCATGAAAATAAAGAAAACTCTTTGAATGAGAAGGTGTGTCCAAACTTTTGGTCTGTACTGTATATATTTAGCAGAGACCCTAGAGAACAAAATGGCAATATTTTATGTCATGTTTTTGCACAACTGAAGCTACACACATCACCTCGGGAACAACCCCTTCAAGTCGAAGTTACAGGACTTAAAACAGAAGCAATATTTTAACATGTGCACCAATGTATCCTGACATAATAGCAAATAGAAATACTCCAGACCTTATAACATGTGTCAACAAAGAAGCAGCAGATAAGTGTTCACGAAACGTGTCAAACTTTACATACAACTACACATTGGGGTTAATTTACTAAAATTGGAGAGTGCAGTTGTGCATGATAGCCAATTAGCTTCTAACTTCAGTTTCTTTAATTAAGCTTTAATGAAAAGAAAACCTGGAAGCTGATTGGTTTCTTTGCAGAGCTTTTAGTACATCAACCTCATGTCCATCAGTAAAGAAAAACCTTGTTTGAGAGAGATCTTAAATGTACTCCGCTATATTCCAAGGAAAGGTTTCCTAATTGGGAAAGTTCTGATTCTCTTTAAAACTTCTTGAGAGTCTAATGGTAGATTTGTACAGAGAATGTACAAACAATGAAATAGAAAGGAAAAGGAAGGGGGATACTATAATGAAAGGGAAGGAAAATTTATGTAAACTCTTATGATTTCTCATATATATTTATTAGATGTGATATCCCCCGAGCTATGGTCTGCCTGCATTTCATAGAGAAGCACAGAGACCCAGGGGTGACATTACTGGGTCTAAAGTAAGGTATGACATGGAAATTAAAATATTTTATTTAAAAATGTCATTAGCGTGTCAATGGGGGGAAAAGGCAAACCATGGAAGCAGATTTAACTTTGGCTTTAGCGTCAGCGGTTATTATATGCACTCGTGTCATTTACAGGGTTTTCCAGTTCATTTTTATTCAGCCAAGAGAAAAAAGGGAAAGTTTTCTAACAAACATCAAAACAGTTCACATATATTCAGAAAACGCAAAAACTGTAAGGCCCCGTACACACGTCCGAGAAACTCGACGGGCAAAACACATCGTTTTGCTCGTCGAGTTCCTTGTGAAGCCGCCGAGGATCTCGGGGAGCCAAGTTTCCCCATTGACTAACGAGGAAATAGAGAACATGTTCTCTATTTGGCTTGACAAGTTCCTCGTCGGTTTCCTCGGCCAAAAGTGTACACACGACCGGGTTCCTCGGCAGAATACGGCTCCGATCGAGTTTCTGGCTGAATTCTGCCGAGAAACTCGGTCGTGTGAACGGGGCCTAACTGTTTTCAGTCTATCTTCCTCACTCTACGGCCCCGTACACACGACCGAGTTTCTCGGCAGAATTCAGCCAGAAACTCGGTCGGAGCTGAATTCTGCCGAGAAACTCAGTCGTGTGTATACTTTTCAGTGAGGAACCCGTCGAGGAACTCGTCGGGCCGAAAAGAGAACATGTTCTCTATTTCCTCGTTGTTCAATGAGGAAAGTCGGCCCGCCGAGCTCCTCGGCGGCTTCCACACTGAACTCGCCGAGGAACTCGATGTGTTTGGCACGTCAAGTTCCTCGGTCGTGTGTACGGGGCCTACCCCTTTCACTTTCAGTGTTCTCTGACTCACATTCCCATTCTTCTTGCTTTATTTTCCCTCCAGGTGGAATACCTGGCATAAGGAGGTAGTCAGAAAACCCACCTTCATTTTCCTGCCCAGGCTCCAAAGCCCAAACAACACATTAATCTTTTTGCCTGCAAGATCAACACACTGGGGAGAATTTACTAAAACAGGAGCAGACAGAATCTGGCGCAACTGTGCATATCTTCACCTTGGTCTATTAACCACTTAAGCCACGGACCATTATGCAGGTTAAGGACCTTGCCCCTTTTTGCAATTTGGCACTGCGTCGCTTTAACTGACAATTGCGCTGTCGTGCGACGTGGCTCCCAAACATAATTGGCGTCCTTTTTTTCCTACAAATAAAGCTTTCTTTTGGTGGTATTTGATCACCTCTGTGGTTTTTATTTTTTGCGCTATAAACAAAAATAGAGCGAAATGTGGAAAAAAATGCAATATTTTTTACATTTTTCTATAATAAATATCCCCCCAAAAAAAAATAAAAAAACGTTTTTTTCCTCAGTTTAGGCCGATATGTATTCTTCTACCTATTTTTGGTAAAAAAAATTGCAATAAGCGTTTATCGATTGGTTTGCGCAAAATGTATAGCGTTTACAAAACAGGGGATAGTTTTATGGCATTTTTATTAATAATTATTTTTTTACTAGTAATGGCGGGGATCAGCGATTTTTTTCGTGACTGCGACCTTATGGCGGACACATCGGACACTTTTGACACATTTTTGGGACCATTGACATTTTCACAGCGAAAAGTGCTATAAAAATGCACTGAGTACTGTGAAAATGACAATGGCAGTGAAGGGGTTAACCACTAGGGGACGCTAAGGGGTTAAGTGTGCCCTAAGGGGGTGATTCTTACTGTAGAGGGGCGTGGCTGTAGGTGTGATGTCACTGATCGTCGTTCGCTATATCAGGGAACAAACGATCAGTGTCACTGCCACACAGAAGAATGGGGAAGGTGTATTTACACACAACTCTCCCCATTCTTCAGCTCCTGTGACCGATCGCAGGACACCGGCGGCGATCAGGTCCGTGGGTCCTGCGGGCAAGGTCACGGAGCTTCCGACCGGGTCGCGAGCGTATACAGGTACGTGCCTGTGCCCAGCCGTGCCCTTCTGCCGATGTATATCAGCGTGAAGGGGTCCTTAAGTGGTTAAGCATTACAAATGAATGGTAGAATAGGATTAATTACCATGCACAACTGCTCCAGATTCTGTTGTTACAGTCTTAGGGGCAGATCCACATACAATTAGATGGACGCAGTGTATGTGAGATACGCTACGCCGCTGTAACTTACTGTTGGTAGCTTTGAATCCACAAAGAATTTGCGCCGTAAGTTACGGCGGCGTAGTGTATCTCTCGCGTCCCCGCGAAGAACGAACTGCGCATGCGCCGTCCCTAAATTTCCCGCCGTGCATTGCGCGAAATGACGTCACAAGGACATCATTGTTTTGACTTGGACGTAAATTACGTCATCCTGCGATTCACGGACGACTTACGCAAACGGAAAAAATAATTCAAATAAATGTGGGAACGACGGCCATACTTAACATAGCAGGTCTTACTATACGCCACGAAACAGCAGCTTTAACTATACACCGGAAAAAGCCGACTGGAGACGTCGTAAAAGAATGCGACGGCCGCTCGTTCGTTCGTGGATCGTCGTAAATAGCTCATTTGCATACTCGACACGGAAAACGACAGGAAGCCCACCCAGCGGACGCCGAATAATTGCATCTTAGATCCGAAGGCGTACGAAGACGTACGCCTGTCGCATCTAACCCAGATGCCGTCGTATCTTGTTTTGAGGATTCAAAACAATGATACGACGTGGGAAATTTGAAAGTAAACGCCGGCGTACTCTCTCTGTGGATCTTCCCCTTAGTAAATTCCTCTCACTATCTGTCTTGAGCTTTCTCACCTTAAATCTGGGATTCAGAGTTTTCACCATAAGGCTGGGTTCACACTGTTGTGTGGAGCGGCTTACAGCAGGGCTCCGGTGTGTCCCTGTTCTCTGTTTCAGGGAGAAATCAGGCACAAATTTTTGGCTGAATTTGGACCTGAAACTGACCCGAAGACACACAGAACTATTATGCAAACCGCTCCACAGCCGTCCCGTAGATGTGTGAACCGGCTCCATTGAGAACCAGTCACAGTCTCCTGACATGCAAATTGGATGCGGGAAAACCCAAATCCAATTCGCAACGCTGTAAACCCAGCCTGAGTCTGAGTTCCTATGTCCAGGGCTCCTGAGTTTTTCACTTTAGGTTTTCACCTCGAGTCTCTGAGGCACTGTTCTGGGGTCCAGAGTCCAGACACTAGAGTGTGGGAACAGGTACAGTATATGCCAATACAGAGTATACTCTAGGGTTGCTTCTCCCAATTTATTTCATAGTTTCCAACTGTACCTTATGATAACGAGTTGTCCCTCTTTTGGAACCAAATCCATCGGTCTACCTTTCCCCAGTCTTCTTTTCGGACCTCTACAAAAATGTCAAACTGCAGTACCTCTACTGTATTTTTTTCAAAAAGCAAGTAGAAAAACAAATATCATCCTTCATAGCCAATATAAAGTGTATTGTAACCTGTACCTGCATACTTTGTGATAAAATGTATCTCTCTTTCTCATTTTAGAAAGTTGAGAAGTAGATATATACTGTAATATATCACACCAAACGGCAAAGTACTTTCCGCCCAATGCACAACAGTACCGCACCATATGCATTGAACATCAGTGTATGATTAGCTACAATGCCAGATGTGTGCATAAAATAAATGGAAATGAAAAACTAGGTGATATTTTACCACGGAAAAGATACCCAAAGAATGCAAACTCAAATTCAAGACAGAAGGGCTCTTGTGCATGATGTTCAAACAGTGTTTCAACAAGAATTTACTTCCATCTACAATCTCCCCATGAACAATGTCTCTCAGCAGTTGCACAGGCAGGGGACAAGCTCATATGCGGCAAAGAGAAACAGAATAAGTACCAGCAAAGCCCTAAATCGTATGCTGTTTAGGATTAAATACAAATAAAATTCTCTTACAGAAAGTAAGAAAGTGGGTAAGCATATTTCCAGCTAAAAGTTTAACTCTGTGTAAATAATCAATCTGTGAAATCCAATACTATATCAAATTACAGTAAAACCTTGGTTTGAGAGTGTCTTGCAAGACAAGCAACATTTTTTATAAAATTTTGACTTGATATACAAGAGATGTCTTGATTTACAAGTAGCGTCATGTCACAACTGAGTATAAAAGAGAAGAGAGGCGCCTCTAAGTGTAGCAATATGGTTACATTCAATGAAGGTACAACATTTAGCAACTCATATGGTTGATGATTAAAACCGGCACATCTAAGTATGCAGGCATCCGGGATAAAGCAATCCACATAGACCGTCCTCCTCACCACCATCAACGTTGTCTCTTCCACGCTGCTCTCCGCACGCGGTTCAATCGCTGTACTGCAGGGCAGTCTTTCCGGTCACGATTGCAGACTGACAGCGGTAAAAGTCGGTGGTGCGGAGGATGGTCTATGTGGACAGCTTTACCCCCGGATGCCTGCATACTTAGATGTGCCTGTTTTAATCATCAACCATGTGAGTTGCTAAATGTTGTACCTTCATTAAATGTAACCATATTGCTACACTAAGAGGCGCCTCTCTTTTCTCTTTTATACTCTGTAGCTCCTGCTGGATTTTGCTTCTAATCCCCTTGTGGAGGCTTCCATTTGTGGATGGACATTTTACAACCTATCACATTGCTATAATCATTTTATATGGACTATAAACTGAAGGACTTATGAATAAATGGTTGTGGAACGAATCATTTGAGTTTCTATTATTTCTTATGGGGAAATTTGCTTTGATATACGTGCTTTGGATTACAAGCATGTTTCTGGAACAAATTATGCTCGCAATCCAAGGTTTTACTGTAAATAAAAAACTTAGGGAACTAATATATAAAACAGAATAATGTAGCTCAACTAACTAAAAATAACCACAATATAATAAAAGTGCAAACAATTGAGCAAAAAATGTGTAAAAAATGTATAAATAAATAAATGTATATATAGATAGATAGATAGATAGATAGATAGATAGATAGATAGATAGATAGATAGATAGATAGATAGATAGATAGATAGATACATAGATAGATAGATATTTATCTATAAAGATATATATATATAAAGGAATGGGAAGGGTGAGCTGCAGATGTATGTGCAAAAGCAATCAAGTCTTCTAAAGGGCTTATATCATATGAAAAAATCAGGAGGGATTGCTGCACAAAAGTGTTTTAATGAAAAGATTAAAACATCCAAAAATTACAGGCAGTCATACATGCTGCTATGACTGCCTGTAATTTTTGGATGTTTTAATCTTTTCATTAAAACACTTCTGTGCAGCAATCCCTCTTGATTTTTTCATTAATATATATATATATATATATATATATATATATATATATATATATATATATATATATATATATATATATATATATACAGTATCTCACAAAAGTGAGTACACCCCTCACATTTTTGTAAATATTTTATTATATCTTTTTATGTGACAACACTGAAGAAATGACACACTATTCCAACATGATAATGACCCCAAACATACCTCCAAGAAGACTTGCTAAGGAAACTGAGGGTAAAGGTGATGGACTGGCCAAGCATGTCTCCAGGCCTAAACCTAAAGTGAGCATCTGTGGGGCATCCTCACACAGAAGGTGGAGGAGTGCAAGGTCTCTAACATTCACCAGCTCCGTGATGTCATCATGGAGGAGTGGAAGAGGACTCCAGTGGCAACCTGTGAATCTCTGGGGAACTCCATGCCCAAGAGGATTAAGGCAGTGCTGGAAAATAATGGTGGCCACATAAAATGTTGACGCTTTGGGCCCAATTTGGACATTTTCACTTAGGGGTGTACTCACTTTTGTCTCCAGCGGTTTAGACATTAATGGATGTGTGTTGAGTTATTTTGAGGAGACAGAAAATGTACACTGTTATACAAGCTGTACACTCACTACTTTACATTGTAGCAAAGTATAATTTCTTCAGTGTTGTCACATGAAAAGATATAATAAAATATTTACAAACATTTCAGGGGTGTACTCACTTTTGTGAGACGCTGTATATATATTTTTTTACAAATTTTTGCTCAATTGCTTCGATTTTTATCATATTATGGTTATTTTTTGTAAGTTGCGCTACATAATTCTGTTGTCTATAAAGTGGAACTCTGGTTAGAAAATTAAATCCAGCTAGATCACTTCATGCTGGCCCCTTTTGCAGGTATAGCTATGTAAAACATTAAAAATAAGTACTGTTTAAATCCAGTAATTCACTGTCTCACCATGCTCTGCACATGCTCAGCTCCCTAGCTAGAGGCCGATCTACTGACAGCCTTAAAGTTATTCAAAGGCAGAATGTTTTTTATCATTATGCATTAAGATAAAAAACCTTCTGTGTGCCTCAGCCCCCATAATGCTTACCTGAGCCCTATCTGGATCCAGCAATGTTGCACAAGAGACTCGGCTGTCCGGGACTCTCCCTCCTGATTGGATGAGACACACAGTGGGAGCCAAAGTTTGTAAGTCAATGAGGAGAGAGGGGGTGGGGATGAGCCATGGTTTAGACACACAGAGCAGCCAGCTCAGATGCCACCATAGCAAGCTGTTGGCTGTGGGGCCACTTGGCAGGAGGGAGGGGCCAGGAGTGCCGGTGAGGGACCCAAGAAGTGGAGGCTCTGGGCTGCTCTGTGCAAAACCACTGCACAGAGCAGGTAAGTATAACTTGTTTGCTCTATTTAAACTAAAAAAGACAATACTTTAGTATCACTTTAAGAGTTACTGCTGCTCAGAGGGCTCTCAGCTTCAGCAAAATGACAGCATTCAGCAAGAAGAAGCAGGAGCAATGCTAGAGGCAATTTACAGCGCAAAATGTATGTTCCTTGCTAAAGAACATTGTTTTTTAATCAAGTTGTTATTGGTAAAGTTATGCTTTAATTTTCTTAAAACCAATAAATCTTAAAGCGGAGGTCCGTTGATTTTTTAATTTTTTTTAAGTCAGCAGCTACAAATACTGCAGCTGCTGACTTTTAAAATATGGACACTTACCTGTCTAGGGCACCCGCAATGTCGGTACCCAAAGCCGATTTCTCCCTCGGCTCTTGGATCCTGCCGCCGCCATGCCAAATGCTTTAAAGTGATTATAAAGGTAATTAAAAAAAATATAAATAAATAACAAACATCTCTATACTTACATTGTGCAATGGAATACATTAAGGTAAAAAAGTGTTTAGGCTCTACAACCACTTTAACAAAGTTGAAATGCATTATATCCAGTGTCCCAATGTCCAGGTTAATGCTTTTATCAATTGGAGAGCCAGGAATTGGTAATCTTTGCTGCAGTTAGACTACGACACACCTGCCAGTTATCAGTAACCCTCTACACCATAGGTGTCAAACACAAAGCCCGCGGGTCGAATCCAGCCCTCCACCCTGGTTCACACTGGGCTGGGGGAGTGAAGCCGTGCGAGTTCAGCTGAACTCGCACGATTTCACTCCCGCCGGCAGTCCCGATTTCGGCCGCGATTTAAGAGACATCTGCACAGATGTCTATGTAAATCGCGGCCCGAAATCGCAAAAAGTAGTACAGGAACTACTTTTTGAAATCGGTGCAGGGCCGCAGATGCGGCGTCGCACCGATTAGGACAGTGTCATTGCCGACAATTGGCGATTTCACATGTGAAATCGCATCTCAAATCGAAGGAAATCGATCCCAGTGTGAACCTGGGCTCCAGGTCATTTCATGTGGCAGCTGCAGGAGTGCTCCAGCCCCCCACTGGTCCTCCTCCAAACCCTTACTTTCTGCTTTGAGGGCCCATTCACACCTGAGCGTTTTGTAGCCTGAAGCATGAAGCTACAAAACGCTAGAGGGGAAAAAATCCATTATTCTTAATGGAGATGGTTCACATCTCCACTCCAAAACGCCTAAAGCCGAACGCCTGAAGCTCAAACAAGTTCTGGACCTTTTTTTGTCGCTCGAATTGAGCTGATTGAGCGTTTTTGAACGTTTGTATTCCCATAGAAACTAATGGAAACGCTCGATTCAAGTGTCTAGCGTTTCTACGGGCGTTTTGACGCTTTAATCTGTTCTGTGAAATAGAATATTCACCTAGGAAGAAGATAAAAAAAATCTACAAACATAGCAACAAATGATGAAAGAGATGATCATTTTTCCTATTGGCTAAAATAAAAAAAACGACGAAGTTCAAAAACGTCGGACAATGACGTATGCAAACGTGCAAATACGTGCTAATACGCGCCACAAAACGCAGGAAAGAAAACTCTACGCTCAGGTGTGAATGGGGCCTTAAAGCAATGCACCCAACTTCTTCCTAGTAGCAACATAAGGAAAGGGGGGTACACTGTGATGTAAGGTGGGGGACTCAACTTCTGATGGTGGGGTGGCTCTTGAAATATATTGTAAGGGGAGGGGATGCGCTGGACATCTAATCTTACAGATACAACCGGCCCTTTTGAGGACAATCATAAAGCTGATGCAGCCCACGATGAAATTGAGTTTGACACCCCTGCTCTACACTCTATCTTGCTTGGTCATTGGAGCACACATGTAATGCACATATAACTCCTTGAAACGTGTAGTGTAGCCTAAAATATTCTTTTAAATGCTCGGGGATCTCCCCTCTGCTCCTTTTACTGAAGGGACTAGAAAAGTACTAAAAAGAAAAGTTGACTGCATCTAGGCATGAGTAAGTGTCTAGGTTCAACCTCAATTTAATAAATATGCCTCTAAGTAACTTAACATATATGCAGAAAATTATATGCCAAAGAAAATGGAAAAGGAAGGATATAAACATTTTATTTAAAAGTAATGAATCTAGTAAGTAAAAAGTTTAAAAAACTACATTCACCGGGGGGAAATTCTGCAGTTCCATTGTAATCTTCCCATTTTGTATTCTACCAAAATGAAAATAAAACCAGTGTGCTAACAGCATATTATTGTGCCTATAAAATATTTTATATTCCAGACAGAATTTTTCTTTTATATATTTGTACTTTCAAATGCTATCATCTCTATGACACTGTTTCACGACACTAATTAAATATAGATTGTCAAAGTAAAGTACAGTTAAAATTGCTTGAAGAAACCAAAGGTGTCTTATCCTCATTACTGAAATATGGTAAAGTAGAAGCTCATACCTATTAAAATGAATATAAGTCTTTACTAAAATAACCTCTACTTCCATGAATATAGAGCATCTCTCTTTGAAGAGATCAGACTGAACAGCAGCTTAGAAACCTATTCTAGAGATGAATTGAAATGTAAACGATTGCCAAAGACTAATAAAAGACCAATAAACGTAATATACAAACTGCCCTATATAAAAAATATCTTTGAATGGCATTTGCAGATGAAAATATTTGATGAACTCATCAGAACTGAAGATATGTGAGGTAAAGCCACAAATATGGAGGAGTGTTTATTTTGTTGAAGGAAGCCACCTGTTTTTGCCATTGAAACATATTCAAGTAAATTTCTTCTTATGATAGATAGATAGATAGATAGATAGATAGATAGATAGATAGATAGATAGATAGATAGACAGCTAGATAGATAGATAGATAGATAGATAGATAGATAGATAGATAGATAGATAGATAGATAGATAGATAGATAGATAGATAGATAGACTTTTTTTCCCCTTTGTATGAGTGAGCTAGATCCACTGTCAGTGCTGTCTACGTCCATATTGAAGAGATTAAAGTGATTCTAAAGGCAGAAGTTTTTTTTTTACTTTACCCACTTCAGGACGGTCAAAAAACGCTTTGGGAACACTAGATTGGTTCTGCTAATGGCATAAATTCACTCCAATGACCACTTAGGAAGGGGCTAGAATGTAAAACATTTCTCCACAGGAGACACAGATAAAAGTCTCATAGTGTAGTATTTCTTTAAATAAAGTAAAAACAGCAGCAATAATAGCAGTTACACTCACATATTGTAGTGCCTGGCTTGGCACTTGGTGTAAACAGCATGTGTGAGTCACCTGATCCCTGGGGGTGGCATGCGGTACACGTCTCCCTCCGAAGGGCAAAGCCTGATGTGGGGAATCAAAATATGGACCCGGAAATGATGGATCCTCCGTTCCGACATATGTTTTGCCGTGATTGGCTCTTCAGGAAGTCTTCCTGATTTTCAAATGTCTCTTTGGTAAACTGCATTTATGTAACTGGTGCTTCACATTCCATCTGTAACCATGTTCACATTATTGTGATGTTTCTTTTATTTAAGTCTTAATTAAATGATGGGTTCCCCTTATCTTTACAATTCTGGCCTTTTGGTCCTCTTACAGTTTGATTGTGGTGTAAAATTTTTGCTGTGCTAGCTGTGTGCATAATATTACCTCCTGCAGGGGCACATGCTAGTGGGCACATGTTGGGGTTCTTCCAAAGAAGTGGGATTCTTTAAATAAGTGGCACTTCCTCTCTTGCACTTCAGTGATTTGCACAAAGCAAACAGCATCAGCAGACTACTTTACAAAACAAACACCAGACTGCAGGTAACCTCATTTCCAAATCAATTCTCCTTCTTCTCTTAAACATGTATAGCCGGATTCACGTAGATCGGCACATCTTTGTGCCGGCGTAGCGCATCTCATATGCGCTACGCCAACGTAACTCTGCAAGTGCAGTATTCACAAAGCACTCGCTCCCAAACTTGCGCGGGCGTAACGTAAATTGGCCGGCGTAAGCCCGGTAACTTCAAAGTAGGAAGGTAGTGGGCGTGATCTATTATAATGAAGCGTAACCCCATGTAAATGAAGGGCCGAACGAACGGCGCATGCTCACAATCACGTTGCATATACTCCCTAAGATACGCCGGCTCAATGCCTACAACGTGAACGTAACCTACGACCAGCCCCATTCACATACGACTTACGTAAACGACGTAAAATACGACGGCTGTTCCGACGTCCATACCCTAACATGACTTACCCCTGCTTTAGGTGGAATAAATTTACGCCGGACGTACGCCTTACGTAAACGGCATAGATTACAGCGACGGGCGCAAGTACGTTCGTGAATTGGCGTATCTCGGTCATTTGCATATTCGGCGCGTAAATCAATAGAAGCGCCCCTTGCAGCCAGCGTAAATATGCGCCCAAGATACGACGGCGTAGGAGACTTACGTTGGTGTAAGTCCTACGTGAATCCGGCTGGTAATCTTTACCTCTTCTTTTCACAGTTGCAGCCTCTCTCCTCAAACTCTCTTTTCTTCACCCCTCTTCTCCACCCCACAATCTGTACATATCACCCTCACGTCTCCCCTCTCCCTATTACTGCTCTCATCACATCTTTCTAACTCTAATCCCACATGCTAACAAAACCCTCAGAATGCTAAAGCATGTCCCCTCATATAAATCATATTCTCATATTCTCTCCCTTACTCTTCTGCTTCTCCTAACCTCTGGAGATATATCCCCAAACCCTGGGACTCCCTTATTTAACTTTGCCCAACACACCCACTCTCCATCATCCCACATCCTCTGGTATTCGCAATCTATGCAATTTAGTCTCCATTCTTCTTCTTCCAAAATCCAGCCTCCCCTTCTCCTGTGCCATCTGGAATGCCCGCTCTGTCTGCAACAAACTCACCGCACTGGCTCCATAAATCCGACACTCCTTCTCCTGCTTCCCTCTCCCATGGTAGCCTTCTCTGGACTCACTCCCCTAGACCTAATGGATGCAAGGGCAGTGAAGTGGGGTTCCTCCTATCCCCACAGAGCACCTTCCAGGTTCTTCACTCTCTCCTCTCTCTGTCCCTCTCATCATTTGAAGTTCACTGTATACGCCTATTCTCTCCAACTTCACTAAGAATTGCTGTGATCTACCGCCCCCTGGACTATTATCAACTTTCCTTGATGAGTTTTCGGCCTGGCTTCCCTACTTACTCTATTATGAAATTCCTACAATCCTTTTCAACATCTTCAATATCCCTGTTAATACAGACACTTCCAAACTTCTTAGTCTAACCTCCTCATTTGACCTGAAGCAATGGGTACAGGCTTCTACTCACTGATGGCAACACCCTTGACCTTGTATTCTTCTACCTATGCACTCCATGCAAACTCTCCAACAATCCTTTTTCTCTATCTATTCACCACCTTATTAGTTTCTCTCTCTCCCTGTCTTCCACCACCTTTCTCTCCCATCCATTGCCCGTAGAAACCTTCATCACTTCAACCATTCTCTCCCCTATTCTGCTACTGACCACCTCTATGACAAAATCTCACCCCTATCTTGCCCCAACCAAGCCACTTCTGTCTACAATAAATCCCTGTCCTCAACCCTGGATGAGCTTGCTCCCCTCACTACACACAGAATCAGGCCTTGAACCCCTACAACCCTGGCAAACCGATGACACGCTCTTGAGCATCTATGGCATCTCTACCTTCAACTCTCTACTTCGTCTGCCACTGCCTCTCCCCACTAACTCGCTCACTGCCTAGGAGATTGCTAATCACTTCAGAAATAATATTGACACAATTTGCGATGAAATCTCTATTCTACAGGTATATGCCCCAAATAACACCCTACGTCAACTGGTACAATTGACACTGCCCTTATTCAAACCTGTTACTATAGACAAAGTAGCTAAAGTCCTTTCTAATGCCTACCTAACCACCTGTCCCCTGGACCCTATTCCCTCTCAAATACTTTGGTCACCCTCTGACTCTATCCTACACTTTCTAACCAACATCTTCAATCACTCCCTCTCTTCTGGCACCTTCCCCAATGCTCTAAAATGCATTGGTCATCCTTGGACCCTGCCAATCCTAACAATCTACGACCTCCTTGCTCTCCTTTTCCTGTAAAACTTATTAAACGCCTGGTCTACAACCAACTGAGTGACCACCTTTTTGATCCCCTTCAGTCTGGATTTCGCCCTCAAAACTCCACAGAAACTGCTCTTCTAAAACTCACAAATGACTTATTAACCACAAAAACCAGCGGACACTATTCTGTACTCCTACTTCTTGACCTTTTGGCTGCCTTTGATATGGTTGACCACCCCCTCCACCTCATAAAACATTACTCCCTCAGTCTCTGTGACTGCGCTCTTTCGGTGGTTCTCATCCTACCTATCCCAATGCACCTTCAGTGTCACTTAAAATTCTACTTCCTCCTCTCCTCTTCCGTTCTCTGTCGAGTCCCCCAAGGTTATGTTCTTGGACCTCTCTTATTTTCAATCTACACCTCTTCCCTAGGTCAGCTGATTGCTTTACACGGCTTTCAATATAATTTCTACATTGACGACACACAAATCTATCTCTCCACTCCTCAACTCACTCCATCAGTCTAGTCACACATCACTAACTTACTAACAGACATTTCTGACTGGATGTCACACCACTTCCTCAAATTCAACTTGTCCAAAACTGAGCTCATATTATTTCCTCCCCCATGTGCGTTTTCCCCTGACTTCTCTGTCAAGAGCAATGGCACAACCATCCACCCATCCCCACATGCCAGGGTGCTAGGTGTTATCCTGGACTCTGAACTCTCCTATCGGCCCCACATCCAATCCCTTCCCAAAGCTTGCTGCCTTAGCTTCCACAAAATCTCCAAACTACGTCCCTTCCTCACCAATGAAACCGCAAAGCTCCTGATTCACTCCCTGGTTATCTCTCGTCTCGACTACTGCAACTACCTCCTCATTGGCTTACCTTTAAATAGACTATCCTCGGTTCAGTCCATCATGAATACTCTTGCCAGACTCATCCATCTTACAAACTGCTCAGCGTCTGCTACCCCTCTCTGCCAATCCCTTCATTGGCTGCCAATCACTCAACAAATTAAATTTAAAATACTAACAAAAAGTTTCAAAGCCATCAACAACTTTGCCCCCAGCTACATCACTAGTCTAGTCTCAAAATACCAACCTAATCGTCCTCTTCGTTACCTCTTCTAGTTCCCTCATCACTTTCTACCATATTCGCCTCCAGGACTTCTCCTGAGCCTCTCCCATCCTCTCGAATACACTACCCCAATCTGTCAGACTATCTCCAAATCTATCTACTTTTAGGCGATCCCTGAAAACTTTTCTCTTTGCAGAAGCCTACCCTGCCTCCACCTAAACAACTGTTTTTTTTTACTTTCTTCATCATCTCATGCCCCACAGTTATTACCCTTCCGTATCACTTGACCCTCCCTCCTAGACTGTAAGCTCTAACGAGCAGGGCTCTCTGATTCCTCCTGTTGTATTGTAATTGTACTGTCTGCCCTACTGTTGTATAGCACTGCGCAAATTGTCAGCGCTATATAAATCCTGCATAATAATAATTAAACCGCTCCCACTTTGCACCACATGTTATTACATTTTAAACAATTATACCTATCAGAACCTGGGACCTCGGCTTTTTCTGGCAATGACTTTGCTTGCTGAGCCACCTGGAATGCTAGACAGTTGTCAGGTCACCTGAGGCCAGGTGACAGATGCACACCTATGGGTCAGGAGTGCACCACTATGATAGTGGACCCTACGGCTGACTGCTGCGGTTGGAACCCTGGGTGGTGCAGGAAGGCAGGTGCACTGGGGCACCAACACAGATCCCACAGGGACCAAGAACATGAGATTCCCCAGGCCTCGGAGTCTAAGCGCCAGCTGGTGTTCACCAGAGCCTCTAGTGGTGAGGATGGACTTCGCTGCAGCTGACTCCAGGTCGCTGCCCCTGGGGTCTCCCAGCTCATGCTCACGGTAGGCTATAGGAGGATAAGCTAAAGGTTGGGGCGACAAAGAAGGATAAACAGTGAACAAGCCAAAGGTCAAGGGTCACAAGCAAGCGGGGATGGTCGGGAACATGCAGACAAATGTAGAGCACACGGCAAGCAGGAAACCAAACACACAATTTTGCACGGCAAGGCAGGCTTGGAGGACACAGTGTTAAATAGTGGTTCCTGTTGCGGCTAGGGTGGAGCCACACTAAGGGAAGATTACTTAACCATGCAGGTGTGAGAAGGCAAGCCCTAAGGCTGATACACAGACAAGGTAAGAGGCAGACAGGTCATGAAAGTATTACTGCAAGGTCATGACAACAGTTCTCTGGACAATTCCTTAAATGATCCTGCCGTGAATCTTATTTGTTTTGAACATTGAATTCTTTGCTCTTCCCATGAACTTCCTGGTTCAAGCCATGTCTCTGCACTTCCTGGTTGCCAGAATATGTCACATTCTCAAGCCAATATCTCACTTTTGTCTCTCCTACTGCTGTCTGTATCTTCACTACTATTCATTACCAACCTTTGGCTTGCTCCTTGACTACGCTTCTGCTTAATCCTAACCTGCAACTTTTCGTTACCGACCTTTGGCTTGTTCCTCTTTTTCGCTTCTGCTTAATTCCAACCTGCAATTATTCGTTACTGACTTTGGCTTGTTCCTCAACTACGCTTCTGCTGGAACCTGAACCTTGAATCTGCTATATCTTCTACTGGACCCCAGCTTGCTCACCTCCTGGTGGGGCTATCCTGAGGACTGCAACCGGGTGCTAGCATGCAGCAAAATCCATCTCCACCATCAGGAGCTCTGGTGAACACTGGTTAGTACTTAGACTCCGCACCTTAAATGAGCCTGTGACATCTTCCAGGGTGACCTGCCTGTATTCCCTCCCTGCCGGTTCCTGTGTGAGCTTCCACTGCTCAAGCCGAACCCCTTGATTTTGACAATACCGTTTGTTTTTGCTGCGTTTGTGCTGACTTGTACCACAAAAACAAACTTTTTGTTTGTTTGGTTTTTGAGATATTGGACATTCAACATTAGAATATGTAACCTAAAGTCCCGCCCTTATTGCACTAAGTTATTACAGTTCAAAAACAAATATACCATAAGTTTGTGCTGCATTTGTGCAGCAAAGACAAGCATATTGGTATAGTGTATTTTTTCACATAGCACTCTCATTTTATATCAGAAAGAATAATTATGGGCTGTTCATTCTGTGTTTAGGAGAAATGGTTAGCATGTCATAGGGCATTTATTTGGCCACCAATGCTCTGGCTCATGATTTACACTATACCAATACCAGTTATTAAAGCACAAACTCAGCACAAACATATGGTATAATTGTTTTTGAAATTTAATTACATGGGGCACAAAGTGGGCAGGGTTTCCTCAACTATAATATCTGAAACTAAACTGGCATAAACGTTTGTTTTAGTGGCACAAACGCAGCACAAACAAATGATATATTTGTTTTTAAAATGTAATAAGATGGGGTGTAAAGTGTGCGGGGCTTACATAATATTAAATTTAATGTGCAATAACTTCAAAAGCAAACCATCAGAAAAAAAAATTGTATATTTGTATTCACATATCACATAAATATTTCCCCTCATTTTTTTTAATCTTTCTTTTGGGAATGGCAGTTGTACCTGAGATTTAAATCCTCCTGAATTAACAGAAGTGGATGTCTTAGAAATACATTTAGCTAAATATTTATATATGAAAATATATATTAAAGAAATTATATGCTGTAAAAATGTAATGATTATTTATTTAACTAACTTTGGGATTTTATGAAACAAAACCAATAAATTGCTGGTGCAAATAAAGGACCTTGTTACACCCTGTGACATTCTGTTCTAGTCTTATTACACTGGTTTTTGTCTCCACAGGACCTGGATGATGAGGATGCCTCACGGATGCAAGAAGACCTATCTACCTTGATCCTGAATATTTTCGTTATTCACAAAGTTACTAATGAAAACAGTACCACCTTGGGGATAGTTATTGATGGAGTAGAGGTTCTCGCTGGAATCTCTGATGGACCCTAAGCATGTGTTTTTCTTATGGGACTCATTTATGCTTTTAACCTGAGCTACCCTAAAAACCTAAAATATATCTTTGAAGTTTTTCAGAAGATCTTTTTAGAGCTGGATGTGGGAAATCTATCTTCCAAATTGCATACTTTTAGGAAAGCAAATTGCTTTCCTAAAAGTAAAAAAAAATAAAAGTGAATACATTCTGCGTTCCATACTGTATGTTACGTGTGTGTGTGTGTGTTCAGTTTGATTTGTTAGCTGAGAAAGATGGATTTTTTTTCTTTAAAAAAAAAATGAAGATGTGTACATTGATGCTGCTTTAGTATTACATTTGTAACACATTATAAATAATAAATGTTAATTTGTTTTGAAAGCCTGTTTCATGAGACTATTCCTTTTTAAAAAAAAAACATATTATTATATACAAACCTTCAAACACATATCAAATACATCTGGAAAATACATTTTACCAACTTTAAAAAAAATTGAGTAACTTACAAGAAAAAATAAGTTAATATCACTTAAAACTATGGTTCCAGACAAGTTAATGCACTGTAAATAATATTGTACTGGGTCTACTCAAAAATATAGTGGCAACTATTTGCATCAGCGTTTTAAGTACTGTCCACTAAACTTATATTTGTCTTACTCTTTTCATGTTTTCAACTTTGTTGTTTTAAGTAAAGCCAATAACATTTTTCCAGTTTATAGAACATTGGTTTAGGTAAAGCGTACTCAAAATTTTCAGTTTATAGACCACAGGTTTAACCACTTGCCGTTGCCGCACCGTCAAAATACGTCCACAAGGTGGCTTTCCTAGGCGAGAGCACGTAATATGACGTCCTGCCTAAAAGCCGCCACTAGGGGCGCACGCCCCCTAGTGTTAACCCCTTCACTGCCAGTGGCATTTTTATAGTAATCTAATGCATTTTTATAGCACTGATCGCTATAAAAATGCCAATGGTCCCAAAAATGTGTCAAAAATGTCCGAAGTGTCCGCCATAATGTCGCAATACCGAAAAAAAAATCGCTGATCGCCGCCATTACTAGTAAAAAAAAATATTAATAAAAATGCCATAAAAATACCCCCTATTTTGTAAACGCTATAACTTTTGCGCAAACCAATCAATAAACGCTTATTGCGATTTTTTTTTACGAAAAATATGTAGAAGAATACGTATCGGCCTAAACTGAGGAAAAAAAATGTTTTTTTATATATTTTTGGGGGATATTTATTACAGCAAAAAGTAAAAAATATTCATTTTTTTCAAAATTGTCGTTCTATTTTTGTTTATAGCGCAAAAAATAAAAAACGCAGAGGTGATCAAATACCACCAAAAGAAAGCTCTATTTGTGGGAAAAAAAGGACGCCAATTTTGTTTGGGAGCCACGTCGCACGACCGCGCAATTGTCTGTTAAAGCGACGCAGTCCCGAATCGCAAAAAGTACTCTGGTCTTTGGGCAGCAATATGGTCCGGGGGGTAAGTGGTTAAGTTAGGAATACATACATGTATGTATTCCCAACTTAAGCCTACGGTCTATAAACTGAAAATATTGAGTAGGCTTTACTTAAACCTATGGTCTAGAAACTGGAAAAATTGAGTAGTCTTTACTTAAAGCGGTGGTTCCCCCTTAAAAACAACTTTTTTTTATTCCACTGCCCCCCCACATTCCATCACGATTAAGGCACATATTTTTTTTTCCTGCTGTACATACCTTACTACAGCATATTCACCCGTGCATCCGGGTTGCGAGTCCCGCGGGAGTGGGCGTTCCTCACATGCTGTTGATTGACGTTTTTACCAAAAACGAGCTCTCCCCCGTCGCGTAAGCCGCGTAACGGTTGGCGAAAGGAGCCGAACGGCGAGTCGGCGCTATACTGCGCATGCGCATCGCCGTTCGGCTCCTTTCGCCAATCGTGACGCGGCTTACGCGATGGGGGGAGAGCTCGTTTTTGGGCAAAACGTCAATCAACAGCATGTGAGGAACGCCCACTCCCGCGGGACTCGCAACCCGGATGCACGGGTGAATATGCTGTAGTAAGGTATGTACAGCAGGAAAAAAAAAATATGTGCCTTAATCGTGATGGAATGTGGGGGGGCAGTGGAATAAAAAAAAGTTGTTTCTAAGGGGGAACCACCGCTTTAAAGCAATTGTCTAGAAACTGGAAAAATTTAGTTGACTTCACTTGAACCTATGGTCTATAAACTGGAAAAATTTAGTTGGCTTTAATTACATAGTTACATAGTAGGTGAGGTTGAAAAAAGACACAAGTCCATCAAGTCCAACCTATGTGTGTGATTGTATATCAGTATTACATTGTATATCCCTGTATGCTGCAGTCGCCTCTTCGCCAGAGAGAATACGTTCAGTGCTCACAACCTTTCTTCATAACTAATGTCCTCCAGGCCCTTTATTATCTGTGTTGCCCTTCTTTGTACTTGCTCCATTTCCAGTACATCCTTCCCGAAGGACTGGTGCCCAGAATTGGAAAGCATACTCCAGGTACAGCCGGACCAGAGTTTTGTACAGTGGGAGAATTATTGCTTTATCCCTGGAGTTAATCCCTTTTTTAATGCATGCCAATATTCTGTTTGCTTTGTTAGCAGCAGCTTGGCAATGCATACCATTTCTGAGCCTATCATCTACTAGGACCCCCAGGTCCTTTTCCATCCTAAATTCCCCCAGAGGTTCTCCCCCTAGTGTATCGATTGCATTGATATTTTTGCCACCCAAATGCATTATTTTACATTTTTCTACATTAAACCTCATTTGCCATGTAGTTGCCCACCCCATTAATTTGGTCCCAGCACAGAACCCAGTGGGACCCCACTACCCACCCTTGATCATTCCGAGTATTCCCTATTCATCACCACCATCTGAACTCGCCCGTGTAGTCAGTTTTCAATCCATGTACTTACCCTATGGTTAATGCAAACAGACCTTATTTTGTACAGTAAACGTTTATGGGGAACTGTGTCAAACACTTTTGCAAAATCCAGATACACCATGTTTTTGGGCCTTCCTTTTTCTAGATGGCAACTCCCCTCCTCAAAGAAGGTTAATAGATTGGTTTGGCAAGAACGATTCTTCATGAATCAATGCTGATTACTGCTAATGATACAGTTTTTATTACTAAAATCTTGTATATAGTCCCTTATCATCCCCTCCAAGAGCTTGCATACTATTGATGTTAGGTTAACTGGTCTGTAATTCCCAGGGATGTATTTTGGGCCATTTTTAAATATTGGTGCTACATTGGCTTTTCTCAAATCCATTGATGCCATTCCAGTCAGTAGACTGTCAGTAAAAATTAGGAACAATGGTCTAGCATTTCCCAAGACGACGTCAGTGTATGACGAAATGTGCATCGGGAGGTTGGACGTACTGACACCATCATGCTATCCTCGTTTGTGGATGGGTGTTTGCTCGCTTGCCGGCCGGCTTTTTTCCTATATTCCTTGTGATGCTTTTTAACATGTAAGTGTAACCTTTACAATAAACCTTATTGTTTTAAATGGTGTTACGCTTTGTGAGTTCCTTTCTACTTCTGGGTGTTTCATTGACCTGCCTGAGTCTTCAACCCAATTGTGAATACCCCTCAGACGGTGTGCTGTGGTTTATCTTTCTGGATCATCCTCTGTGTTACCGATAATTCCTATGCTCAGAATCAAGTCGACGCATGCTTGGAAGCATTGAACTTCGTTTTTTTCAGCACGTCTGTTTGTTTTACGTCACCGCGTTCTGACACGATCGGTTATTTAACCTATGGTGTGTAGGCGTGACGGACCATCAGTCAGCTTCATCAGTTAACCTATGACAATGGTCCTTCAGACCGTTGTCCTCTGGTTAACCTATCGTGTGTACGAGGCTTTACATTTCTTGTTGCATTCTTTTTAAAGTTTGAATGCTGATGATGATCCCTCAACCTTGTATTTTTTGAAGGCCTTCTCTTTTGCTTCTATATGCATTTTTACATTGGCGTTAAGCCATCCAGAACTTTTATTCACTCTTTTAAATGTATTACCCAATGTGATGCACTGGCTAATGCCCTTATTTAATATGATCTTAAAGCAAACCCATCTCTCCTCTGTGTTATTTGTTCCTAAGATTTTATCCCAATTTATATCTTCTATCAAGGTTTGTAGTTGGCTCTTTTGAAATTCAGTGTCTGTATTTCCCTTATGTTTCCTATTTGTGTGATTTATACTGAAGCCAATTGACCTGTGATCGCTGTTTCCTAAATTGCAGCGTATTTCCACATCCATGATCAGGTCTGTATTGTTGGTAATCAGCAGATCTCGTAACGCTTTATTTCTAGTTGGTGCGTCTACCATCTGACCCATGAAATTGTCCTCCAAGACATTTAGGAATGGCCAACCTTAGACGAATGCGTGGTTCCCTCCACCCAGTCTATGTACTTAAAACTGTAGTTCCAGACAAGTTAGGGTATGTATTCCCAACTTAAAACACTACGGTCTATAAACTGAAAAAATTAAGTTGGCTTTACTTAAAACAACAATGTTGAAAACATAAAAAGTCTGAGTCAGACAAAAATATGTTTAGTTGACAGTACTTAAAAAGCTGATGCAAATAGCTGCCTCAATTTTTTTTGAGGAGACCCAGCACAATATTTTTTAAAGTTTACCAGAATACAATGGATTTTGACTGATTGCTATTGGTTTCTTTACCTAACAATTTACAGGTAAAATACATTTTCATATAATAGAGTGCTTTTTTATTAATTTCTGGAACTCAATCTTGCTTCTGGCTTGAAATTTATTAGTAAAAGTAATAATAATATTAAAAATGCACCTCACTCTTTTTACTTTAACTTAATCTATATTGTAGGTACCTGTATACAGCTGAAGTGTTTGCTTAAGTAACTTCAGTAGTAGATTTTCTCCCACCAGGAGCTCCAGTAGCCTCATTGAAAGTTTTAGAAACTGAGATTTTTCTAAAAGTAAATGACATAGCGACATCAGTATGTCAAAATGGCTTTAAGTTTGCTATTCCCAGAAATATATAAAAACAAATACCTTTTTTTTATATATATCTCCTTATGGCAATTGAAAAAAAAAACAGTTATCTGCATAACTTAGATTTGTGTTACCTAGAAATGGTGCAGATTTATTTACCATCTATCCATCATTGCAGGAATTTAGAAATGAGCTGTGGGTAGAGGATCAATTTCTTGAGTATTGTACATTCACAGGCTAGCACAAAAGGTGCCTCTTGCCTGTGGCTTTAGGTTAGAAAGGGTACATAGGATATAGAGTTGAATGTTTGCTCATAAACAATGTAGAACCCTAATAAAATATTTATTGACTACTTTAGGTTGTGTCTAAAGCCATCAGTGGACTAAAAGTTATTTTAGTTGCGTGGGGAAACATTTTCCCAGGAAACCTTCAGTGTTTTTCTTCTGTATATATTGTATGTGTTTAGTTGCACAACCCAGCAATTGTTTCTGCGTTTCTCTTTTTCCTACTCTTCACCTTGTGATTTCTAGAACAGCAGAGTTTAGCTCTAACTCCAACTAACTTAATTCTTTATTCAGTATTTGTATTGGCTTGTTAAATAAAAAAAGGTTGTAGTTGAGAGTTAAAGTGTACCTTTGAGGTTAAAAAGAAAGAATGTATTGGCCTTTTTTTATATATAATTTGCCATCTCCTGGACCGTTATCCTTTTTATGGCCTCACCTTACATCTTGAGTGAAAAATCAGGGTGAAATTTACTGAGAATAATATGCAAAAAAGTCTGACAAAGGCCAGATACTGACCAGAAAAGCTAACTTTATAGGCTCAATATAGGAGACCACACACACAATTATAAAACATAATAAATGTTTTATAATTAAATGGAATGACACACACACATACAATGCTACTGATTCCCAGCAGACATTATTTAAAGGGGTTGTAAAGTCTCCAGGTTTTTCATCCTTATGCATTCTATGCATTAAGGTGAATTACGTTAAGAGCCCTCCCCCCTATTTCTTACCAGTTCCAGCTATGTGCATGAGCCCAGGGACTCCAGCCACTGTCTCTGTCCTCATTGGATAGATTGAAAGCAGCAAGAGTCATTGGCTCCCACTGCTGTCAATCAAATCCAGTGACACAGGAGCGGGGGTGTGTGATTGGCCCTGTCTGTACTATGTGATCACTGTTACCAACTAGCAGCACAATTGTATACAATGGATGGCATGAAAGGAAGCCATCCAATGTTTACAATTGTCATGTGATCTGCTGTGACTGGTCACAGCAATCACATGACACTAGCACCGGGCCAGTATATTGATCAGTCATCGCCTATGTCTAGTGGACACAGGTGGTGACAGATCACTCTGCTGCACAACTCCTTCTGAGAGGATGCCTTATGATGTCCATACTGAAGGAGGAAAGTCTCGCCTGGCTGTCAGTCTGTTATAGGCTGGGTGGGAAGATGCTAATGAGCTAAGTAAATAAGAGTTTTTCTTTTTCAAAACATGGTATGCAAAATGTAATATTTTCCTGGAGGGCTGGTTCACACCAGAATTACACGGGGAACCCTCTGTGCATTCCCCCGCAGTGCGATTATGCAGCCCATGTATTTCACAAAAAATGGTGCATTCACTGTTTCTGGAAAACATGCCACACCAAATCCCATAGTACTGTGGTAGCATCTGATCTGGTGGCCACAAATGCACTACGTTTGTGATCTGCATTTGGGGTGCTGTTAACAATGTATTGGCACCTGCAGAGAATTGTAAAGGCAGTGCGTTTTGAACACAGACCGTGCATTTCCCACACCAATTTCTGGTCATACGCTGGCCCTAAAAACAAAAATAATACATTCATTTTGGCCATAAGGTAGACAAGTTGCTGCGCGGCCTGCTCGGGCTGTGCAATTTGACTAGAAAGTTTTGAAGAGAGGGAAGCAAAAGTTGTGTATGAGAAATGAGAGAAGCGCTGTCGACAAAGGGCCCAAGGATGTGATCTGTAAAATATAAAAAAAAATGCAGATTTTTTGTTAGTGATCAATTAGCTTAAATTAATAAAAAACAAAACATATAGACATCCAACCCTGTAATTCACTACATTAGTATAAAAAGGTCTAGATGTGAGATAAAAGTAAAAGTATTTGAGTAGAGTCTGCAGAGATGTGTGCAATTTGTGCAGAAAACAAATATATGTGATAGCTACTTGCAAGCAAGACACATGAGATTAAAATAGCCTGTATTTCTCATAGGGAGACTTGAAAGTCAACAAACTGTACAGAGTATAATTTACACAGAATTCATTTAGCTTTTAGAAAAGTTCATATACATTTGCATTGAAAATCTATGCCCTGAATCCTGTTTAACCCAATTGTCATGTAAAAAAATGTAATGTTAAATAAAGTTTATTATTATTGTATACTGTAATATGCTGTGTAAAATATCCACACAGTATGAAAAGTACTCAACATAAGCAATACATATTTTAATTAATGACAAGGGGGGGGGGGTGTAATGGCGCTTGCAACAGGATCTAATTAAAACTAAATATCAATAACGATTTCCATAAGGTGAATAAGTTGTCAGGAAAATGTGCTCCACTGGTTCCTGTGTAAAATGTGTTCCACTCTGAATAAAATCATATACCCACCCAACATTAACTGAGTAATGTGGAGAGTAGTAAGAGTGGATAAATGATGATAAAAAAGACAAATGTGCCAGTGACCCGCACAATATTAAAAGCGAGTGATCTGGAATCGTTCAGATAAAATTAACAAGCAGTAGATATCTTCATAAACATAAAACATATATAGTGCAAATATGCAAATGAGCACAAACCAATCCAAAGTGCATAGTGCAATAAATGAATAATATCCATAAAAGTGAAAAAAACATCAAAAAGTGGAAGAAATATAAATAATAAAATTTCAATCCATGCATAAAAGTGAAAAAAAATTCAATCCATAAATGACTGCAGTGAAAAATGTCCCATATAATTCACCAAGGAATTAAAAAAAAATAAAAAATCAAGAAATGTCAATATAAAAAAATATATTTAAAATATATATATATATATATATATATATATATATATATATATATATATATATATATATATATATATATATATATATATATAAAGCAATGTGTCCAGTGCAATAATAACGTGAAGATGAAAAACAATCCAATCCAATAGTCAAGAACGCAATATCAAGCAAAGAATGAATGAATATAAAGTGCATCTGTGCTTCACTTCTATTAAGATTCCACGATGAGTGCAAAGTAAAAAACGTGCTTCCAAAATGACAGGCTCCAAACCTTTCCACAGTGCAGTAGTGAAGATGGAAATAGTTAATACAAGCCCCTTACCTTGAAGCGGCTTGTATGTAAGCCTTATAACATGTAAATAAAGGATGTCCCACAGCCAGCCTGCCGTTCTTACACTGCATAAACAGAGACCTGATCCCAGCAATGGCACTCAAAAAGAACACAAGGAGGCTTCCATAGCGTAAGACCATTCACAATTTAATGAGTAAAAACAGGTAAAACACTTACAGACAGAGCTGTATAAACAACATGTAGTACGATCGGGTCTCCGCTCTGCGGCCGCGAGCGGATCAAGTCACCAGCAATCCTCCTCTTCCTCACGCGTATCGTAACAAACACACGTTACTTAATCATAGGATCTCAGGTCTCTGTTTATGCAGTGTAAGAACGGCAGGCTGGCTGTGGGACATCCTTCATTTACATGTTATAAGGCTTACATACAAGCCGCTTCAAGGTATGGGGTTTGTATTAACTATTTCCATCTTCACTACTGCACTGTGGAAAGGTTTGGAGACTGTCATTTTGGAAGCACGTTTCTTACTTTGCACTGAAGCACTCATCGTGGAATCTTAATAGAAGTGAAGCACATATGCACTTTATATTCATTCATTCTTTGCTTGATATTGCGTTCTTGACTATTGGATTGGATTGTTTTTCATCTTCATGTTATTATTGCACTGGACACGTTGCTTTATATATATTTATATACTGTATATATATATATATATATATATATATATATATATATATATATATATATATATATTTTATATATTTTTTTATATTGACATTTCTTGTTTTTTTTGTTTTTTTTAATTCCTTGGTGAATTATATGGGACATTTTTCACTGCAGTCATTTATGGATTGAAATTTTTTTCACTTTTATGCATGGATTGGAATTTTATTATTTATATTTCTTCCACTTCTTGATGTTTTTTTTCACTTTTATGGATATTATTCATTTATTGCACTATGCACTTTGGATTGGTTTGTGCTCATTTGCATATTTGCACTATATATGTTTTATGTTTATGAAGATAGCTACTGCTTGTTAATTTTATCTGAACGATTCCAGGTCACTCGCTATTAATATTGTGCGGGTCACTGGCACATTTGTCTTTTTTATCATCATTTATCCACTCTTACTACTCTCCACATTAGTTAATGTTGGGTGGGTATATGATTTTATTCAGAGTGGAACACATTTTACACAGGAACCAGTGCAGCACATTTTCCTGACAACTTATTCACATCATGGAAATCGTTATTGATATTTAGTTTTAATTAGATCCTGTTGCAAGCGCCATTACACCCCCCCTTGTCATTAATTGCTTTAAGTGTGTGAACACTATTAGTCGTGGCAGCTGCATTATTAGTTTGATTTTCTTATTTTAGCTTTGTTGTGCCCTTGTTGAGGTTGGTTTTGCGCATTAGTTCCCCCCCGTTTTTAATAAATATTTCAAGTTTCCGAATTCCTTTCTAGTGCATCAGTCGAACATATTAGGGCCAGTGTTGATGGACTTTGGATTTGCATTGATAGATTCAGTTTGACATCAGTTTAAGATGTTCCTGAGGTCATTCATTGACAAGTATACACTTGACCTACATTTGACCTTCTTGTGACCTGTATCTGACCTGCTTTACATGGTTTTGCATTCCCATAGACTTCAATGAGAAAGACAAACCAGTCTAATGTGAACAAAACACTTTCAGCACAGGCCCTAGTAGAGCTCATTCCTCTAGGCCAGCTATTCTCAAGCAGGGTCCTCTAGGGTTCATTTAAAGGTTGCCAAGAGTTCTTTGAGCTGTGGCTAATTAACCTCTCATTTAATGGTACCTGCATAGTTCTAGGGTCAATGCCACCTGGCAGAGCCAGCTCAGCTGCAAGAACACAATGACCACAAATAGACTGGTTTCAAGAAGGGTTCCCTGTGACCTGAAAATTATTTGAAGGGTTTTTCTGGGGTAAAAAAGTTGAGAAATATGTCTGTAGGCTATAATAATTGCTACTTGCTGTAACTACTGTTATTTTATGTAACACAAGTAGAAAATAATAAAAATCAAATCACTGACATACTGCCCTTGTAGCAAATTGCTCCATGTACAGCTAGGTAGCTAGCTAAACAAATTAAGCAGAACTTCACTCTCTCAATTAACATTGACTATTTCTTGTGCTAGTAAATAGAACGTATATCGTATTTACAGTACTGTAAACAATTGGATTGCGAGTAACTTGGTCTGCGAGTGTTTTACAAGACAAGCAATTTTTTTTATAAATTTTGACTTGATAAACAAGCAATGTCTTAATATCCGAGTGGGGCACCTGAGATGTAAGAAGGGACTCTGCTGGGGGCACCTGATGTAAGAAGGGACTTCGCTGGGGGCACCTGATGTAAGGAGGGACTCTTCTGGTGACACCTGATGTAAGGAGGGACTTTGCTGGGGAAACCTGATGTAAGGAGGGACTCCGCTGGGGGCACCTGATGTAAGGAGGGACTCCACTGGGGGCACCTGATGTAAGGAGGGACTCCACTGGGGACACCTGATGTAAAGAGGGACTCTGCTGGGAATGCCTGATGTGAGGAGGGACTCCGCTGGGGCACCTAATGTAAGGGGGGATCTGTTGGGAACACCTGGTGTAAGGAGGGACTATGCTGGAAATGTCTGGTGTAAGGAGGGACTCTGATGGGAATGCCTGGTGTAAGGAGGGACTCTGCTGGGGACACTGGATGGAATCTTGTGGCAGGCTATGTGGCAAGTGACATGCTCAGGGCTCCCACTGATTCGGCATTATGGTGAGTTGAATGATTTAGGTGTTTGGGGTATCTTTATCTGCTGATCGTTAAATTTTCGGGAATACACATATTTCTATTGTGGTGTAGGATCTGGGCCTCCTGTCCCTCCATCCCTTTTTTCCCCTTCCTTCTCTCTCCTTCCCTCACTATTTTTTTCTTCCTTCCTCCCTCATTCATTTCAGAATCGACCCACACCCCCTTCGAGCCATGCCCCCTTTAAGCCACACCCAATATTTCATTTAAACCATGCCCATTCTTCATTGCGTTACATTTTCCTTTCTCCGCTACACCACACCTACAAACGAATGCCATGCCCCCTCATTATATTGAGACACTGCCTACAGACAAAAAAGTGTCCCTATAATTTTTTTTACAATGTTGGCAACTATGCTTACCTAGTATGTAATCTGTCACTTTCGGGTCTGAGGCACGTGCACGCGCCGCCAGCGACTTATTTCCGCTGAGGTTGGACACAGAGGGAGCCAGTCAACGTGATGTCCACCGGGACCTGACAATGGTTCAGGTGAAAGGCAGTACAGTGGTCTGCTTATGTAAACAAGGTCGTAATGTGAGAGTGGAAAGTGCTGATCCTGTGTTCCTGCTAAGCAGGGAAATGGATCTTTACATTCCCCCAGTCAAAGCACCTCCCCCTCAGTTAGTAAGCACACCCAGGGAACACTTTTATCACCCCTGATGTAAATCCAATTCCATATCAGTGTCATTAGTAAAGTAACAGTGCATATATTTTTTACACTAATTACTGTATTAGTTTTACTGATCCCCAAAATGTGTTAAAAGTGTTAGTTAGGTGTCCGGTTTGTCAACTGCAATATTGCAGTCCCGCTATAAGTCGCTGATAGCCGCCATTACTAGTAAAAAAATAAAATAAAAACCACAGCGTTGATTAAATACCTCTAAAAGAAAGCTCTATTTGTGGGTAAAAAAAAGACATACATTTTTTGGGTAAAGTGTCGCACGCCTGCGCAATTGTCAGTTAAGGTGCCGTATCGCAAAACATGGCATGGTCAAGGAGGGGGTTAAAATGAAATTGGGCAATGAAGTGACAGTACAGTATGTAAAGTGCTGCATAAATTGTCAGTGCCATTTTACATTTTTCTTCAGGTAGCAAAAAGGTTGGAAACACCATTGCCTCTATTGTATATCATGTAAAAGAGAATGAGGGTTTTACAATTCTGAGCTGAATTATATCACAGAAGTTAGCTTTGTCAGTCATCTCCCTCTACAATCTTAAAGGAATCAGGAAAAACACAGCCATTGTTACCTATGATATAGCAATAGATTTCACAGCTGGTAATGTCACTGCTGTTTTTATCATCATTACTGATGATTTACCAAGACTACGTAGTATAAAAGCTGGGCTCACTATGCCCAACAGTGCACCCATAAGCAATAGGCTGCTACCTACCTGCATTTTTTCTCATTCTGCTAATATTTGATATGATAACTTTTATAATATAAGTATATATAATATATATTATTGTGTTTCTATGCAAGGGATCTATCATAATTAATATTTGAGACAGAGCATATATTGGGGAATAATTTCAATAGTTATAACTCATCTATCTATACAGTAAGCAAGACCTTCTTAACCTGGTATATTAATATACCAATTTCCCTAGGCATGTTGCTGAATCGCTCCTTTTAAAATATTAGTGCTTTATTATGTCTTTTCCACAGGGAAATATACTACATTGTTTTTTGCCCTTTGAATGGAAATGAATGTGTGCAATGTGCCAAAGGTTTGTTTCAATAATGGAAAACATCCAAGTCAGTTACATATAAGTGAGCTCTGGAAACGTATGCTCTCGGCCGGCAGTGTTTGCAATAATATAATAGATCCGTAGACAGGCATATGGAGTGCTGCATTGTAATATTAGAATATACAGCCTGAATTTATGTTTTAATCAATCACATGTCAGAATCAATCCCAAAGCACCGTTATTACTAAGAGTAGGGCCCTACCCTGCTGTTATATTCATTGCTTGGAATTTTATATATTTATGGTCACACAATTCTAGATCTCACCAGCAGACTATACTGTACATGTAATTCAATAGTTCCTTAAAAAATCACAAATGTTACAAAATGGGAAGTCCTTCTTGTAAGTTCAACTTAAGCAAGCAAACAGGGTGGTATTTATGGCAGCCCCCTTCAATGGCCAAAACAACCTGTTTTTATGTTTGTTTATTATTTTGTTGTGAATCTATAGGATTTAAAGTGCACATGTTTAGAAACCATGGGCGATAACGTGTTCACATATTCTTAGCAGTAGAGAAAACCTTAAAACAAACCACCACCCACTTCTCTAGCTGTATGTACTGCAAAGTAAATCCTTCATGTAGATCCTCAAAGATCACAATAAGGCTTCTGAAATCAGGGTTCACTTTATTGTTAACTCAGAAATATTTCCTTAAAAGGCTTTTAGGATGTCAAGATCTGCTCTCATTAAAAAAATGCTGAGATTTCCATCTCTCTGTTGTGAACTTTGTAAAATGAACTTTTCCACAAAACCCTATAGCTGGAAAATCAAATATCCATGCGGTATATAAACTTGTGGCTGTGTAAAAGTCATTTTTTTGGGAATAGCTATGAGAAACTTTACATTTTCTTGTTCCCAGCAAGCTTTTTATTGATGATTTATAGGACAGTCTTTAGTAAATTAACAGGTTTTTGGATAGTCTAGAGAACTACATAAGTGAGTTTTGGTATGTAATAAAAAACAGTATGCCCAATGTCACTTTGTTTCTTTGCATAAATGATTAAAATGCCTATAAATATATTGAAATGTCGTAAAAAAAAAAACTGTAAAACTATAAGATAAGATATATGAGTGTATGTATAGATATATGTACTTTTAAATGTATTTGTAAAATGTATATAACATTTATTAAAAAGAGATTGAAAACAAAAATATTGAAATGTCTAGCACTTTTGTTAGAACTGGATTATAAAGCAATGGAAGAAGGTGGCCTGGTCCTATGCATTCAAGAATGTAGATAATCTGATTCAAGATGAAAGACAAGCTATACAATTCCTTTGAAATAATTCAGAAATTACAATTAAACCCTCTGATAAAGGGAATAATATAGTATTTATGGCTAACGATCAATATGTGTCAACAAATCCTATTTAATAAGCTATGGTATCATACCATTCCTCGCATGTTAATTGAGAGATTTCAGAAAGATTTCTATGAATTGGTCGACGTGTCCTATTTAAACGGCATTCTAACCAAAAACCAATGAGAATTTGATCTGTACCGCCTTCCTTTATGTTCCCATATTCTATTCTTTACCCAAACTACACAAGAATGCTACTGTCCCTCCAGGTAGACCTATAGATCTCCGGTAATTGATCCTTAACAGAAAATCGTAGTCATCTAGTAGATGAACACCTACGTCCACATGTGCTGAGTCCCCGCTCTTACTTACAAGACACGATTCACCTGCTGCAAATCCTTGAGGCAGTTAGTTTATCCCCGTTGGCCCTTTTAGCGGCCATAGACGTGGAAGCACTATATAGTTCTATACCACATAATCTAGGCATTGCATGTACTATCGCAACACACTTATCATGATTGGTGATATAACAATTTCATTGTGGAGTCATTGGACTTTATTTTGCACAACAATTTTTTGGGCTTTAATGGTTCCCACTTCCTCCAGGTACAGGGGGTTGCGATGGGGACATAGTGTACCTCATCATATGCAAACCTGTACCTGGAGGAGTGGGAACGAACCCTGTTTCAATTCGAATAGGTGGCTATTTTTGGGAATCGTGTGACTCATTGGTCAATCTCCATGCCCCATTGTTGGTGTGCCTCCATCATCGATCTCCACGGGTCTTGCTGTGTTTACAGCTGAGCGGTGTCTGCCTACTGGTTCGCATGGCCCACCAGGCTGTGCCCCCTGTGGGTGGCTCCACCTCCACCACCCATGATCCATAGTGAGGCTTGTTCTCCTACCAAGCCTCACTCCCATCAGTGCACTGGACATGGGTTTTGATATGCGTTGGTGGACGCATGACGCAGGTCATCATTTCACACTGTGGGCTGGGTTACGCCTTACGCCCGGTGGTCGGAAGCTCCCCCTCCTCGCTAGAGCTCAATTTGTACCGGTAAATTAAAATTTTTATCTACTTGACGTCTGTTCAGTGCCCATATAGTCCCACCCTTAGAGTTTTTTTTATACTACATTAGTGATGATGGCACTTTATCCTCTATAGTCAGAGTTACCCTTTACTATATTATTATATGTTTAACCAGAACAGTCACCTGCACTCTGCTTGGCTGACAATCATCTACACACTTCATACACTCCTCCAGGTTTTATGACCACAACCTCATAATAAGGGTCAAATGTTAGACCTTTCCTACACACTGATGGCACTGTTAATAATACACAATTTATATATTTTTGGCAATTAAAGCGGATGTTCCCTGAAAAAAATAAAAATAAAATCCAGCAGCTACAAATACTGCAGCTGCTGACTTTTAATATCAGGACACTTACCTGTCCTGGAGTCCAGCGCCTTCCACAGCAGAGGACGAGCGATTGCTCATCACTCTGATGCTCCCCCCGCCATCGACGGTGAGGGAACCAGGAAGTGAACCGCTCCGGCTTCACTGCCCGGTTCCCTACGGCGCATGCGCGAGTCACGCTGCGCCTGCCGATTGGCTCCCACTGTGTACTGGGAGCCGAGTGTTCCCAGCACACAACGGGACTGGACGGGAGGTGACGTAATGCCCGCAGTGTGCCCGAGACTGTTGTGGCCAGAAGTGGGTGTAAATACCTGACTTTAGACAGGTATCTGCACCCACCTCCCCCCTGAAAGTTGTCAAATATGACACCGGAGGGGGGAGGGTTCCGATCAGCGTGAGTTCCACTTTAGGGTGGAGCTCCGCTTTAATATACAGTATATAAAACTACCTAACCAATTCATTTTTAAGATTCACTTATACTCACATTTTCCTCTTTCATTCTACTATTCAAACAAACAGGTAAGTTTTCACTGATAGAAATAAAGAGTGGGGACTTTTGAGAGCATTTACAATTATGTCTTGTGCACTTTAACTATCAGTTTTTATTGACACTGCTTGTGCTGACACATTTTTGTCCACTACATAAAGTCAGAGTTAAAAAAAAAGAAAAAGCAAGCAAAATGTGCTTGAGTCACAAGTGTACATTTATATAAGTTCATTGACCTTGTTAGCCTTACTACACTTCTTGCATGAATACATTTGTGGTAGAGAATAAAAATCATTGTGATCCATATTTTATTTTAATAAGGCATTATATTCATTGACCATGCTCGAAACCAAACAGCAGAGGGAGCAAGTATGCTGTCTGATATCTGACCAAAATCCCACTGATCTCTGGAGTTCTAACTGCCCAATTAACTACTGGCCTCAGGCTTTGTACTCCAGTCCTTCCCTAGGAATTATTCAGCACTGACAGGGTGAAAAGTTCCAATTCCAGCAATCAGATGAGAACTTATATGAACCATTCTGTAAGCAAAGCTTTTTTTTTTCATATACAGTATTATACCAGATTTAAGAAAATAATAGATACAATGTTAACAGTAGACAGATTTAAATGTAATAGTAGAAATTATAACTAGATCTAATAACTAGATCTTGCAAATGTGTGTAATAATTCAAGAAAAAAAAAAAAAAACCCTTAAAGAGAACCTTTAAATGTTCCTTATCAGTAAATAAGATTTTTTGAAAAACAATGTAAAAATAATATATGGCACACAGACAGAGTGCAGTGTTAGCCATAATAAACCTAGGACACTGAATATATCCTCTCACTGAACAGAAGAAAACTAAATTGCAGACAACCATGGTTTACAGCATTATTCCAAATCACTACAATCGAAAACTTTGTGGGAAGAAAGCAGTAACTAAATTATTTTAGAAAACTGAACAACATTTATATTTCAACATTTTTTGTTAGGCTTTGTTGTAACATTTCTATTATTATTTATACACACCCTTTTCTCTACTACATTTTTGATAAATACAATCATTTGAACAGTGTAGAATTACTGTAACTTTTTTCATGATCATCATACATTTTGCTAACAATGAAAGCTCTATATTGCTTTACTACATGTCATAGAAAAGCAACATATGTGCAGTCAGTAAATTCAGAACTTCCAACCTGCATACTTTTTCCAGAGCACTGTTTTACAAAATAGCAAAGAAGGGTTAAGAATGGCAACCCTGGAGCTTGACCTATAAATACAAGTTAGCAATGACATATTTTGAGTTTCTCTCCTCATAGGTCTGGTAGGTTTGCTTTAAATTACCATCCCTGATGAAGAGGTAGTACCCGAGTCCCTGAAACATATTGGATGTTCCACATTATTCTTTTACGCATGCTCAGAATCAAGTCGACGCATGCTTGGAGCATTAAACTTTATTTTTTTCAGCACGTTGTTGTGTTTTACGTCACCGTGTTCTGACACAATCGTTTTTTTAACTGATGGTGTGTAGGCACGACTGATCATCAGTCAGCTTCATCGGATAACTGATGGAAAAATCCATCAGACCGTTTTCATCAGACGAACCGATCGTGTGTACAGGGAATTAGCATTCTGGTTAAGTTTTGGTGGCAAAATTATGCAGTAGATCTTTGTTGCCCCTCCAGAGGGGGTCAATGAGTCAATCCCTGCCCTATGAAAAGAGCTTTGGGATATAAGGTAGAAGAACTGCAATCTTTAAATATACCTAATTGGACAATGCCTTAATGTCACTTTTCTAACTGTATCAACATGTCTAGATGACAATGTGTTACAATCCAACAATTAACATATTATTGAACAAGAATGATACTATAAAGACCAAATATGATAAAGACCAAATATGATATCAACCCTAGTCTTATGCCCTGTATACATGATCAGTTCGTCTGATGAAAACGGTCTGATGGATTTTTCCATCAGTTATCCGATGAAGCTGACTGATGATCAGTCGTGCCTACACACCATCAGTTAAAAAAACTATTGTGTCAGAACGCGGTGACATAAAACACAACGACGTGCTGAAAAAAATGAAGTTCAATGCTTCCAAGCATGCGTCGACTTGATTCTGAGCATGCATGGATTTTTAACCGATAGACAGGCGATCGTTTTTTTTCTATAGGTTTTTTATCCATCAGATAATTTTAACAAGTTCCTAGTTTTTTGACTGATGGAGAACAAACCGATGGGGCCCACACACGATAGGTTAGTCTGATAAAAACGGTCCATCAGACTGTTTTCATCAGACAAACTGATCGTGTGTACGCAGCATTACAGATGTGGATTCCCTAAAACTATATATGATAGGCTATATTATTAAAATGCTGTTTATGTTAGCCATTTACCCTTTTTTGAACGGGATCATTAATATTATGTGCTGATCCTGGCCAAAAAAATTTTTGTTGGAATTTATGATGACTCGCTTTGTGTCTCGAGCTGAGCTGTGTTCTATTGTGTGTGTGGACAGTGGTGGCGGGGGGGGGGTCACACTTGTCTGTGGCACTTACAAGTTTCTGTCTCTTGTTGCAGTACAAACATGATATTTAAAGCTGAACTCCAACTTTCTTTTCACTAAATCTGTGTTTTGAGGAGGAAAAGCAGGAGTTCTTTTAAATCGAAATGTTTTGTTGCAAATAGCACTTTATGTAACATGAATTCTCCCTCTCCCCACACAGTTTTGGACCTCCTTATTATCACATGACACTCTCAAATACCCAAGAATCGTAAAGTCTGGAGCCACTGTGCTTGATTGACTTTGTACAATCATGAGTTACTGAGAATATAAATGCAGCTTCTTTAACCACTTCAATACCGGGCTTTAAAACCCACCTCCTTCCCGGGCCTATTCTGGCACTTCTTTCCTACATGTACAAATCCTCATTCTTTTGCTAGAAAATTACTCAGAACCCCCAAACATTATATATGTTTTTTTAGCAGACACCCTAGGGAATAAAATGGCGGTCATTGCAACTTTTTATCTTGCACCGTATTTGCGCAATAATTTTTTAAACGGCTTTTTTTTGTAAAAAAAATGGTTTCATAAATTAAAAAATAACAAAACAGTAACGTTAACCCAATTTTTTGGTAAAATATGAAAGATGATGTTACGCCGAGTAACTAGATACCTAACATGTCACGCTTTAAAATTGCGTACACTCATGGAATGGCGCCAAACTTCGTTACTTTAAAATCTCCATAGGCGACACTTTAAAATTTTTACAGGTTGCCAGTTTAGAGTTACAGAGGAGGTCTAGTGCTAGAATTGTTGCACACGCTCTAACGCACGCGCCGACACCTCACATGTGTGGTTTGAACGACGTTTACATACGTGGGCGGGACTTACGTGTGCGTACGCTTCTGAGCGCGAGCTACCGGGGACAGGGGCATTTTAATTTTTTTATTATTATTTTTTCTTTTTTATTTTACTTATTTCTTTATTTTTTACACTTTTTTTTACACTTTTTTTTTTTCAATCGCTTTTATTCCTATTACAAGGAATGTAAACATCCCTTGTAATAGGAATGTGTGTGACAGGTCCTCTTTAAGGAGAGATGCGGGGTCAATAAGACCCCACATCTCTCCTGCAGGCTGGAAAGAATGAGATCGTGAAAAAAAATTCACAGATCTCATTCAAACTAGCCGCAATTGCGGTTTGTTTACTTACGGGGACCCGGGCGTGACGTCATCACATCGCGCCCGGGCCTCCGACGGTCATAGAGATGACTGGTGACCAGATCGTCACCAGTCTTCTCTATGGCAAACATCCGGCGGACGGCGATCATCTCTCCGGGCCCCCGGTGGGACGGGAGAGCCCGGAGAAGCACCGGATGGCGGCGGGAGGGGGGGGATGTCCCCTCCCGCCGCCTGTAAGAACGATCTAGCGGCGGAACCGCCGCTATGATCATTCTTACGGTGCGCAGGATCGCCGCCGCTAAAAAATGATATCTCAATGATGCCTCCGGGTGCAGGCATCATTGAGATATCCCCCCCGCAAAGCCCATCACGTCATATGACGTCCACCCAGGATAACAGGTCCCCGTTTTGGACGTCATATGACGGCGTGCGGGTGTCAAGTGGTTAATATGTATGTTCCAAATGCCATAGGACAGGGCCTTAACAAATTTGGAGTTTTGTCCTTGGAACACCTTTGCCACTGGAACATCACTGTTTTTTCGTTACTGATATGACTGGTACGACTGTCATTGACCCAGACAGAGTAAGCGAATCAGAAGGTCTGACTTCACTTGCTGCCTAACTGAGCTGGGGACAGCCAGGCAGATTGCACATTTAGAAGTAGACTTGCAATAGCAGTGCCCACATTTGATTAAGTATAGGTTTCCTGTAAAGTGATACTATTAAGCTGTGCTGTGCAAAACATGTAGCAATTGTGCTTATCCTCTGATCGCAATACATTCAGCTGCTGATCTCTAGAGTAGGTGAAGCAGGAACACTTGAGTTTCATGCTTATCCTGGCTTAGTGTCATAGAAAATATTTTCTTCATACTGTAGTATCTGCATGCCAGACAGGAAACTAGCATTTATAGAAAATTAGGCATCTTCTGTATTTCTATGGTTTCCTTTGCAGCATTGATAAAAATAGATACAATTTTGGGTGTGGTCAATCTCAGAGTGGGCCAGACCAAGGTGTTTACTGGGTACTTACCATCCTGTGAACTGCCTAAATGCACACTGTTTTCTAGCTTAGAATCTGCAATCAATTAGAATAAGTAGTTAATAGGGCAAACAAAATTAGACATCTGATGACTTCTTACCCCTTGATTCATACAAAGTGAGTAAAACTACTGTAACTATGGAAGCAAATGTAAATCTCCAAGGGTTATGTCTACACAGTTATAACAATGTAAGACTACATTTTTTAATTATTGCATAAGCTCACACATGGCTGGTTTGATTTCAGTGCTGTGCAGAAAGGCAGTGAGCCAAATATTCAGTATAAGAGAATGATTCTTAGAAAGTTTAATCACAAGCTACAGACCGTGGTCACATTTCAAGCAAGAGACGTTTAAGGAAAGTCCACCAAAAACTAAAAAATACTGTTTACTAGGGCTTAATTAACACATAAAGGTCACCATTGTCTCAATGTATGGCTACCAACGTGGAACAGCCCAGTCTTCTTGGCTGGTATATTTTCTTCTTCGGGTGCTCTGTCCACACTGATGTTACTTTAACATCAGGCCAATCAAAATCCAAGCTGACTCTGATGGCTGAGCAAGAATCTGCCCTTTTGTGGCTGGACAGTCGCATGTAAGCTTCCATGCATTTGGACAAGCCTTTGATATCTTTTATAAAAAAAGTCAACAGAAAATAGACTTGTACTTTTTTTGGCAGTTTTAGAAAAATATTGGTTGCCAGTAGATATAAATAGAAACCTACTTGTATGTACATTTTATTGCAGAACAGCATGTAAAGCAATTATATATCTTACATATATAGCAAAACTATTGTAACTGCTAGTAACCTCTCATTTTGAAAGGCTTTGAATTAAAATATATAAAAATGTTACAGAAGTTCTGTCTCATTAAAATTATTGTTAAACTACCTCTAAAATAATTTAGTGAGTTGTCACCTTTTGCTGTGCCCTTGCTGCTGAAAAAAACTCTGATAACTACGACTGGTACCCTTATCTCTAATGAGAAACCAATCATTTCAACAGTGTTGATCTTTGGAATGTTGATCAGGAATCTGTGCAGCTCTTGGGCCCCTTTCAGACATGCAGACCGCATGTCCGCTTTTTCATCCATCCGTGTACGGATGAAAAAGGGACATACATAAATCCCTATGAGATAGCGGGTGTCAGTGGATGAACATCCACTGACACCCGCTCTCATCGGTGTCCGCAATCCTCTGGTTCTGCAGACGGAGCAAAATCCTATTTTTCCATCTGTCTGCAGAGTGGATCGGGTGAACATGGACAGACGGGGAGAGCGGCGATCTGACAGGGCGGTCCCTGCATGTGCTCCCTTTCTGATCTCTTCTGTACAGTAGGCTGCTAGAGGCTGGTACCAGGTCAAATTCAAATACTTATATGGCTTGTATTAAAATACATTTATTATTGCATGAACTAAAAATACATTTAGTGATATATTAATGAACACATAGCCTTTTTATGTATAACATATAGCAGATATACATCTGCTTCTAACGTTTTTGCAAATTTCTTTAACAATTTATATACTATATTTTTCATCCTTGTAATCTAAAAATAGAGGATTGGATTTACCACCTAAAAAATGTATAGGCTACCTACAGTATGTCAATACCGGAGAAAGATATTCCTTTCCTAAAACTATACATAAGCCTATATTGACTAAGTCAGAATGTTCAATGTGGTAGAAAACCTCACAATATTTTTTATCCTACCAATCCTCTGGTAACTACAACATTTCTCCTGTCATAAACATACAGATATGCATATATTTATGAACTAATCAGCATCTTGCTGATTGGGGAAAACAATAACACTGTTCTTTTGCCAGACAGTCAAAACAGATTAATTTATTTGACTTTATGATAACCACTGTACTTTCCAATATAAACTGTCTCTGTAGTCACCTTAATGGAAATGGAAGTGTCACTGGCAAGTGAATCATTTTATAACCAACTGATGTTGAGCACTGTACATAAAATGCAGATTTGTAAGCCTGATATAATAAAAATTACAGGAATCTAAATGTAGTTTAATTAGTCTGTCATGCCAATCACAAAATATTCCACAATGTTCTGTAAAAACATGAAGTATGAATGTATAAAAGGATCTAACACAAAAGTTAAAAAGAGTTGAAACTAGTCAAAGTTAAACTTCATAGAAATAGCAAAAAATCTAATAATTTGAAAGTAAGGTCAATGTCATTAGACATTTTTATGTGTTTAAAGTGAGTCCCCAAATCATTATAATGATGATCTCATAGAAATCTGCATAATGCACTTACGAGTAAAATAAAATGGTATTTTCTTAATTTCTGAATTTCAGTGTATTAAATATTCTATTCAAGTATTTTCTCTTCTGTTGACACAGAGAGTAGCTAGATGTGAATAACAGTGAAAATAAACAATTCATTGTGCAGAATCACAGCCATTTGAATGCTGATACAGACAATAGAAATATTACAATATAATTATGAAACTTTCAGGTGGACAGGGTGGTTGAAGCGGAGTTCCACACAAAAATGGAACTTCCGCTTTTCGTAATCCTCCCCCCTCTGATGTCACATTTGGCCCCTTTCAGGGGGGAGATACTTGTCTAATACAGGCATTTGCTCCCACTTCCGCAGATATCTACACCACGTCCAGCGCCTCCTCTGTCCCCCCCTGCTGTCTTCTGGGAAACACACAGGTCCCATAAGACAGCAAGGACCATTCAGATTGTGCAGCGTGACTTGCGCAGGCTTCACTTCCTGATTCTCGGCAGCACCTGAGAGCCAAGGGACAGATCGGCTTTGGGTGCCGACATCACAGGTGCCCTGGACAGGCAAGTGTCCATATTTTAAAAGTCAGCAGCTGCAGTATTTGTAGCTGCTGACTTATAATTTTTGGTGGAACTCCGCTTTAAAGTGGTTGTAAAGCTCAGACATGAAAAATTAACACTGCACATCCTTTTGTATAGTGTGTAATAGCCTCAATCCAAAGCACCTAGTCTGGCTCCTCTTTGATCTCTTCTTTCTCTGCTATTTGCATGAGCCACTGATAGAACTCTTAGCACACACAACAGCCTCTCTCATGAGACAGCACCCCTCCAGCCAGGGGCGTCGGGAGGGGGTGGCTAGCCGTGGCTGAAGCCCCGATTGTGACCCCGTAAAGCCCAGAGTCTCACTGTGGCAGGATTGCATTATCAGCCCAGAGCCGCTGAGCGAGTGGCGAGCGCCGGGATCAATTTGATCCTGACCACTGCCGAATGTAGCCGAGTGTGGCCGAGTCCCATAGCAGGTCCCGCCTTCTGGAGCCTGCGCAACGCCTATGATGGACGTCCCACTGGTCCAATGCCATGACCGCAGGACGTGTGACGTCCATCATAGGCACTGCACTGGCTCCAGAAGGTGGGAATTCTGATACGACAGCTGCGCAGATGCCTCATCCCTGCTCGGTGCTCGGGTGGGCCGTGTGCGTCTCTTCTTTCCCCTCCTCTCCTCCTGGGTTCTCTTCTCCTCAAGGCTCCTCGGCTCTCCTCCCCTCCAGCCAGGCTCCTCGGCTCTCTGACGGATTGACTGCCTGCTGCTGTGACACCGCTGAGCTGAAGTAGGTAAGAACCATCAGACAGTGTAATAATGTGTATGTAAATGTCAGCGTATGTTAGGTAGGTCAGTGTAGGTACCGTCAGTGTATGTCAGGCAGGTCAGTGTAAGTAGGTCAGGTAGGTCATTGTAGGTAGGTCAGTGTATGTCAGGTAGGTCAGTGTAGGTAGGTCAGTGTATGTAGGTAACTAAAGTCAGTGTATGTAGGTCAGTGTATGTAGGTCAGTGTATGTAGGTCACTACCGTCAGTGTATGTAGGTCAGGTAGGTCACGTGCTAGCCAAAAAAAGCCTGCGTTACATACAAACCCCCCCCCCTGATTTCCAGCCTTGGACTTTGAGCTGAAGCCCCTGGTCTTTTTGCCACCTAGCAATGCCCCTGCCTCCAGCACACAACAGGTTACTAATAGGCTCAACTCTGTATCTTTTTTTAAGAGCCTGTGTACCTGGGTGTGTCTCCCATCCCTCCAGTCAGCTAGCTCTGTAGTGTGTGTATGTCAAATCTCCACCGACTGCTTTATGCAGCTGGGAATAATCCTTTGATCTGTATGTTTAGAAAGGTGTACAGGTGAAATTTCTGCAGTACACAGGCACAATCTATGTAGAAGAAATTGTTTAAGTTTGTGAGATATGTGAGTCAAGTATATATTTCAAATTAGTTTCCGAAACCAAAAGAGTATTGTTCACTTAAAGAACATATCCTGGCAACAAGTCAAAGTATTCAATAAGCTATTTTATACAGAATAAGAGCAGAAAACTCTTTAGTCTGGCCATAGATGAGTAATTTTTTTGTTCAGCTTGCTGGTTGAAAAAAAACTAATCTGAGTTCCCCCAGCCACACATTGTTATCTGACAGCAGGAAGAATTTCCTGCCATCAGAATACACTGATCAGCCCTGCTGTCTATAGCTTGCAGCGATGATTAAGAGTTTTTTTTCCAAAGGGCAGTTGAACAGAAGTGGCCAAACATGGATTGACATTCAGCCAGTTTCTGTTTCCGTTTCTTTCACTCATGGTTAGTGTTTGGCTGCAACCATTTATTATCAATTCACTGTGTTTACTCTTTTTAAATCATAATTCAATAATCAATCAGAAACTACCCAAATGACTCTGATCAAAAGTTTACATACCCCAGTACTTAATACAGTGTATTGCCCCATTTAATATCAATGACAGCTTGAAGTCTTTTGTGGTATTTGTGGATGAGGCTCTTTATCTTCTCAGATGGTAAAGCTGCCCATTCCTCTTGGTAGAAAGCCTCCAGTTCCTGTACATTCTTGGGCTGTCCTGCATGAACTACACATTTGAGATCTCCACAGAGTGACTCAATGATATTGAGGTCAGGAGACTGAGATGGCCACTCCAGAACCTTCACTTTATTCTGCTGTAGCCAATGACAGGTCCACTTAGCCTTGTGTTTTGGATCATTGTCATGTTGGAATGTCCAAGTACATCCCATGTGCAACTTCCTGGCTGATGAATGCAAATGTTCCCCCAGTATTTTTTGATAAACATACTGCATTCATCTTGCCATCAATTTTGACCAAATTTCCTGTGCATTTGTAGCTCACAGATCTTCAGAACATCAGCGATCCACCTCCGTGTTTCACAGTAGGGATGGTGTACCTTTCATCATAGGCCTTGTTGACTCCTCTCCAAATGTAGCATTTATGGTTGTGGCCAAAAAGCTACATTTTAGTCTTATTACTTCAAATGACTTTGTGCCAGAAGGTTTATGGTTTGTCTCTGTGCTGTTTGGCGTATAGTAAGTGGGATACTTACTGTTATTTGCGTAGTAATGGCTTTCTTCTGGCGACTCGAACATGCAGCCCATCCTTCTTCAAGTGCCCCCTTATTGTACATATTGAAACAGCCACACCACATGTTTTCATAGAGTCCTGTATTTCACCTGAAGTTATTTGTGGGTTTTTCTTTGCATCCCGAACAATTGTGCTGGCAGTTGTGGCAGAAATTTTAGTTGGTTGGCATGACCGGTGTTTGGTTTAAACAGAACCCTTCATTTTCCACTTCTTGATTAGAGTTTGAACATATCTTTTTATATCCCTTTCCTGTTTTATACAGTTCATTGACCTTTTCCCGTAGATCCTTTGACAATTCCTTTGCTTTCCCCATGACTCAGATACCAGAAACTTCAGTGCAGAACTGAATGAAAGATGCAAGGGTCTGTCAGGAGTACAGAAACTCATTGACCTTTTATACACACACTAATTACAAGCAAACAGATCACTGGTGAGGATGGTTACATTTAATAGCCATTCAAACCCCTTTGTGTCAACTTGTGTGCATGTTATCAGGCCAAAATCACCAGGGCATGTAAACTTTTGATCAGGATCATTTGGGTAGTTTCTGTTGTGATTGTGATGTAAAAAGAGTAAACACCGTTGATTAATAATACATGGCTTCAGCCAAACACTAACCATGAGTGAAATATTTTTTTTTTTTGTGTGTTACCATATATCACTTGTTCACCTTATCATTCATATTCTCTGAAAAAATGGCCAAGAAATCATAAATTCTGCCAGGGTCTGTAAACTTATGAGCACAACTGTAAATGGTAAACATAGGTTATATACACTGTGCACAGTAATGTAAAGAGGATTTAATTTCTAACTCACATGATAAGCAGTCATGGCTGACAGTTCAATATACAGACGGATTATAGGACCTCTTGTGCCTCTGAAATGTGCCACTGCCTCACACAATGCAGAACTCCTATTTACTGCAGTCATTTTTATACCAGATCGGGGAGCTCTGTAGCTTTATTCTGAAGGAAATCTCTGTGAATGACTGTAGCTGTGGAAAGATCAAATATAGTTCATCCCATTTTGATTTGTCAGTATGACTAGCTTTCTCCTTTGCAACTTGAGGCGTCATTTTTTCTCACATATACCTGATTATTTCCTGTATCTTTATTTCTGTGTCATAAAGTTCAAAGCATTCTTGCGGCATAAAGCGGTCCCAAACTGGCACTGAACGGCACAGTTATTGTTACTTATCATTGCTTCACTATTTTTGTGCCATGCTGTAAGAACACCATACACTCTGTTTACTTTCATTTGCTACATATTTTTATGAAGTATTTGTCATCTCTATTATTGCACACTATTTCATTATTAGAGAAAAATTGCCACTTTAGTTTAAGGCTTATGCACATAATTGCCAATTTGTTGCTTGTCTTCTGGTTGGTCAGATTCTTCCCAGTTCATCTGACATTCCTTCTTTAAGATGGACACTACAAATTCCGATTACATTTTTTCTTAAGAAAGTGTCATTAGTACTCTATTTTTATACTGAATTGAGTGCTGCTTATAATTAACTTTGCTGATGTATTTGCTTGATAAAGACTACTGTAACACTGTGTATCTGTTGGATAAATTAGGTCATTCTAGGATATGCTGTATTGATCTGAGCTTTGATTGTTTTTTATGTTCATTCCTGCTCTCCAATAATTACTTTATCAAAGGACCAAACTGAATAAAAATAATAACTTAATATAATATAACTCTAGTAAGTCATTTGGAATATAGCAGTATCATTCTCATTGTCCAGGATACGATTTTATGGGTAATTTATGCCTAGATGTTTTAAGGTTCTCTCGGTTGAATTTAAAGTGTAACTTCATTATGGGAATCATGAAGGAAGATTAGGCAAGTGTAATTCAAGAGTAAGAGAAAATATTCCAAGGCTTCCTGTGTGGCTTTTGTCACATCAGATATGATCATTTTCAATGTTGAACGGAAATATTGGGAGCACTTCTTTCACCTCATTCAAAATATCATCAAGAATTCAGTCATTAAAGCGGAGTTCCACCCAAAAATGGAACTTCCGCTTTAAGAGCAGGTGACCCCCTGACATGCCACTTATATGGCATGTCAGGGGGTCACCTGGCATGTCATTTTTTTGGGGGGGGGGGGCGGAAATCCTCTTTTTAGAGGGTTCCAGCTCCCACTTCCTCTCGGGGCTCCGCGGCGCCAGAAGGAAGATCACATCTCCCCCTCCCTCTCGTTAATAATCTGGGACACTTCACAGGTCCCAGATGATTGCCTGGCTAATCATGGTCATCGCTGGAACCTGGGACAGGTGAGTGTCCGATTAATAAAAGTCAGCAGCTACAATTTTTGTAGCCGCTGACTTTTATATGGGTCGAACTCCGCTTTAATATATAAGGATATGTAAAAATAATGTCACAAACTCTCAGAGGGGGGAATTAGAATGACCTCAACATGTAATAAATGGTGCTACAGTGATATGACAGGACTACTGTGTATAGTTACAACAGAGCCATGGGTCCTGCCTCTCGAAACACTGATGAGAAACCAAAGAACAAGAGGAAGTTATCCTAACCTACTCCTGTGCCAAATGTGATCTCTTCCCGCAGAGTCTCATGCAAAATCTATTTTTTGTATTCTCACCAGTGATAAAAGAAACAAAACCCAACACTCTGATGTGACCATGAACAGCAGGACTGATAAATAACTGTACCAGCTAAGTTTGTGTCTCTGACCAACAAAGCAAATAAGGACCTTCGACATCTTTCTGAGACATATTAACAACACGCTTGTTCTAGGCTTATGACTAAAAAGCTTGTAAGACACAACCAGACAATAGCATTTTCTGTAGGGACCAGCAATTGCAGCCACTTTCCCTGGATAAGTAAAGTAATAGTAGGGAAAACATTTGTGATCTTATATTTGCAGAAGTCTTGATACAATTTTGAGAGTAAAGAAAATGCATTTGTTTAGCTCCATCATTAGCAATAAAAAAAATCTGCCATGGCTTTTGTATAGCTTTTAGTATGATGTTCCTTTCCATGACTTTGCAAATATTTTCTAGCACCACATACAGTAGCTTGCTTCATGCTAATGTTTTTATATAGAAGAAATTGCTAGCTGGTTTGACTTGTAACAGAAAACATCTTCTCATCTTGGACCCAAGGTCTAATTGTATTGGATCCTGGAGGAACATTGGCTCAGTGCTTAATGTAAGCTTACTTTAAGCCTGTTATTCCTCTACATGAAATAAACTCCTGGCGATAGGAATGAACATATACTGTATACAATAGCCCACTTTTATAAAAGTAAGCCCTTCATTCTTTATTTATGATATTATTTCTCAGAGAGTAGTAGGCAAACAGTGAGAAAACATCTGTCAGGGTCTTGTCTGGGACCTCTGTCACCCTGAGTATTTATTTTACTTTCCTGAAAGTGACCATGAACATTAAAAGGTGCATTGCTAGTAGAATCAGGAAATGGAATACATAACTAAAAATACCTTAGTGATCGCTGTACGTAGCCAGGGTGTCTGACAAATGCAATTAAATGTGTCATACATCATTCCCTACAGTGTTATTGACAGAGATGTAGTAGCATCGAATTTTAATTATTCAGCCAGTATCGATCATTCAATATTCTGGTGAGAATCACTTTCAAATTCCTAGGCCCTCAAGGAGGTTACAGTTGTTGTTTAATTATCTCACGAACAGTACCCTGTGAATAGAATTTCAGATTTTCTGTACAGTGTTGCAGTACCAAATTAATTCCGTTCTTTGTTTTTGTTTGACTTTTGTCTACATTTTCCAGATCAGACTTTAGAGGAGACAAATGGGAAGCAAACATGATTTCCATAGTCCCAAGGTCAGAACAAGCTGAAACTTGTTGAATAAAAAATACCTATTTTAATAGGCTGAACTTTCAGTGCCAATGTAATATATGCAACGTGCCATAATTTACTGTGTTATATTGTCAGTTGGCTGTGTTTCAAACTTAGTAATAAAAGTGAGGTGAAGGTGAGAGAAATGTCTTCTTTATGGTCCCTTCCTGATTAAGATAATCTACTAGAGCTTTGATGATGATATTTATTATTTACAAGATTATTGAAGGATAATAATAATACCAATGAAAGTGCTAAAATAAACAAAGGTATTTTTTATTAGTATAGAAAGAATAAAAATTACTAGTAAGTACATAAACAAATCAAAATATTTATTACAGAATAATTACAATTAAAACAAGTGCACAGATAGTATGTTATGCAGAAAGTCTGTCCTCTAAGTTTTATATCCTGGCAGGATCCAACTGTCTTCAGGAGGAAAGATAGCTTGAATAGGTTTAAAAATATTGTCAGATCAATAATCTTTTGATAGAGATAAAACACACAACAATTACTAAATTTAAAGTGTTAGTTCACCTTTACATAAAAATGTAAAGTTGAATAAACATTACCTATCATCCCTAGAAAAGAGTAAGGATTTAAAATCCCTAGATCGCTGGACTGTCTGTGTGGGCTCAGACAGCTTGACATCACCATAGGTAAGTACAGCAAGGACTGGGGGGTGTCGGGAGGGTTATGTACAGTGATCATTTTTCTGCAAAGGTGAACTAACCATTTAACTACTTTCCAACCCCCTACTGCATATTTACTGTGGCAGGTCGGCTCAATTGCGTGAAATTACGTACCTGCAATAGCCACCAGGTGGTGTGCATGTGCCGCTAAAGACGCGATTGCACGCTGATTGGACACAGGGGATGCCAATCAGCAGATCTGGCAGACCCGGTGTCCTCCTGCCACCCGCAATTGTTTCTCAGAGAGGAAGAACGGCGATCTGCCTGTGTAAATCAGGCAGATCGCCATTCTGACAGGGATCAAGATGGAGATCGGTGTTCCTGATGAGCAGGAACACTGACCTCTGTTTTTATCCAGTCAAACTATCCCCCACATAGTTAGCAACCACCAACTAGAAGCAAACTTAACCCTTTGATTGCCCCTGATGTTAACCCCTTCCCTGTCCATGTCATTGGTACAGTAACAGTGCATATTTTTAGCACTGATCACTGTAATAATGTCACTGGTCCCCAAAAAAGTGTCAGTTAGGTGTCCAATTTGTCTGCCGCAATGTCACTGATTGCTGCCATTACTAGTAAAAAAATAAGTAAAATAAAAATGCCATAAAATTATCCCATAGTTTATAAACACAGTAACGTATTGGATTTTTTTTTACGAAAAAAATATGTACCTGAATACATATTGGGCTAATTTGATAAGGAAATTCATTTTTATTTTAATTTTTGGGGATATGTTTTATAGCAGAAAGTAAAAAAATATACTTTTTTTTCCCAAAATTGTGTAACTGCACTGGTGAATGGAGTGAACCACAACTGCGGTTAGCAAGGATTTCAATGCGCTTCTTTATGTGTCAACTCAGTATTGGGCCCCAGGCGTCACTCCTCACAAACAGGAATTTGGGGGATCTCTACATCATCTCTCTGTCACATAAAGAAAAGCGTTGAGCTACTAAGGATGGACGCATTACAACATGCGACCAGAGCTCAGTGTTTAAAATTATAGTATGTACTAAAAAGTACAAATGCACAACTGTATGCAAGTAATTATTATTATTACATAGTGTCGTGCATTAGGCCACTAGAGGAGAAGGTATGAAATACGTCAATCCCCAAAAGCATAGGAACGTTTAAGCGAACATGTTCCACAACTTTTCTGCATAAGCCCATAAACAGGTAGTACTTTTGTCTAGCACGTAGTATATAGGCATTGTTGAAACAACTATTAATTACACACGAGAGGCAATTATAATTCAGGTACTTTGAGAGTACACGTAGTAAATAGGAGTTGTAGCGACAACTAATAATTGCATAAGAGTGGCAATAATAGCTCGGGTAATAATAGTTGCATATGAGGTGAATATTGCACACATAATCGTAGTTGCATATGAGAGGCAATATAGCTCAGGTAATTATAGGATAGCTGACCCTTTAAGGCACTCCTCAGCAAACAGTCATTAGCACAGCAGTATATCCCAATTAGTATGTTGATATCCACAAGGCATGTTAAGTAACAACAAATGTATTACATGGAACACAAGCAGCAGATCTTCTTATAGGACTACAAGTGATACAATAGCTTCTTATCCATTTTCAGGCTTCAATGTAGGAGATAGGGATCCCGTGGTGTAGGTTGTTCAATAAAGGCCTCAAGGTTGTCCACAGCAATGCTCTGTGTTGTAGTAGGTGAAATAGCACTAAAGTGGTAGTTATTGCCTGGAACTGTGTTGCAGCATGGGGAGCGATAGCAGCCTGGACGCAGTGAGGGTCTGTTGCTAGCTGACCATAAGCCTCTATTGTAGCGTGGCCGGAACGGCTGACATTAATAGAACAACTTCTTGTTGAAGGTAAATGCCTTTATAGGCAGGTGGGCAGCTGAAGTGCATTGCAGCAATTCAAATGACCGCTGTGGAGAGCGGTGCACTTCCGCGTTCCGCGCTGGAACGCACCACGGTGCCGGGCGATGACGTCATCGCGTGAGCACCGTATGCGCTCCAGCATGGAATGCATTACGGCGCTGAAAGCGCCTGTTACAATAGAGAACAGGTGGCGCGACGGAACCTGTTACAGTACCCCCCTCCTAAGAGATACCCTCTGGGGATCTCAAGTGGAGGCCCATCAAGGCAAGGGGTTTTCAGCAGTATTTTCTTTTTATGTACTGTCTGAAATATTTTTTTGCGAACCCCAAAAAATAAAAGTTTATCTGGCCCTTTTGGAAAAACATCAAGGGTCAAGAAAATAATGGTCTGTTTTAAAGACACGATTTTCTGGAGCTTGGCGTAGGGGAATAAGCTCTCAATCTTGCAAGAAGTAATCCGATATTTTTCTTTTTATGTTGCAAAAGTTCAACTTGAGCAAATATTTATGTCTCCTAGACACACCACTATGCACATGTCCTGAAAGCTCTTTTAGGGAATCATTCAGTAGCCTTTGAACGACTTCTGGATCGTTGCACAGTCCCAATGTCCATTCCTTCCTCAAAGGGGACAGGCTCAGTTCTTGAGGTGTTGGGACAGGTGCTGTGGAAATTGATGAAGATTTAGATCGTCTCTCTCTTAACCTACGATCTATTGCGATAGCACATTGTATGGTGTCATTGAGAGATTGGGGGAGATTGGGGAGATCTGCTCTAGCCAACTCATCCTTGAGTGGTTCGGAAAGGCCGAGACGAAAATGGTTAAGGAGTGTAATATCATTCCACTCAGTCTCAATGGCCCACCTCTGAAATTGTGCTATGAAGTCCTCAACAGGTCCTGTACCTTGTTTGAGACTCCTAATAGCATTTTCCGCCGTGAGTTGCTTGTTGAAGTCATCATAAAGCAAGGACATAGTTGCGAAAAACTGTGGACATGAATTTAGGATGGAATCTTTCTTTTTCTAGGTAGGTATTTCCCCAAGCATGTGGTTCACCAGGTAAATATGATATGAGGGTAAGTACCTTAATCCTGTCATTGGGGAAGGTGCAAGGGCATGGTTCAAACATTAATTTACACGCATTAATGAATTCCCTGTAGGCAGGGCTGCTGTTAGAAATCATGGGGCCCCGTACAGACTACCTGACGGGGCCCCCTTTAATCCCGCCCTCAACCCCACCCCAGGCCCCTCCCCCCCACCTCTGCAGATTTCTCACGTTTACATATGCACACACAATCATTATGGCTTATCAGTACAGGGGGAAAGAGACGGTTTAATTTTTTTTTCAATTTTATTAACAAAAATTTTTTTCACTGTGTCTTTCTTGTATCTCTTTTATTGCTATCAGAAGTAATGAACAACATCCCTAGTTATAGCATGGGGCAGTGACAGGTCCCCTTTATGGAGAGATCTGGCGTCTATTAGACCCCATATCTATCCTCTGGCCTCCAAAGCATCTGATCAAACCCAGATCGGTTTGATCAGTTGCTTGTTCAAGCCGGTAATTGCTCCTGGTTTCTGACAGCACACAGTGGGAGGAACTACATTAGTTCTACTCACTGTGTCCCAGGAACTTGATGCTGCTGCTCACAGGACCCGATTGCATTGGAGAGCCCAGCAAAGGTGGTGGCGTGATGGTGGTGGAACCCCCTTCCACTGACTGTAAAAGTAATCCAGGGGCTTTTTAACCACTAAGATTACTTTTTACTTTGTGCAGAATCGCTGGGGCTCAAAAATTATATCTTGATCATCGCTGTAGCAATGATCAAGATATCACCCTTACAATCCAGCAATGTACCAGTACATCGCTGGACAGGAAGTGGTTAAAGGGGGGTGGTTGGGGGGCACATGTTTACTGCCCCCCCCAAATGCAAGTGTAAAGCAACATCTCACTGCATCTTCACCAGCATTATGAAAATCACACAGGCAGCACAGACAGCATGTGTTCTGTCATGGATCTGTCAGTGTCAAATGGCTTTTGGGTGCTGACTTTGGCTGTACTGTGCGTTACAAACTTTAACCCAGTACAGCCATAACAAAGTAAGCACCCAACAGCAATCTGACACACTGTGACAGATCCATTACAGAGCACATGCTAACTATGCTGCCTGTGTAAGTATCATAATTCTAAATAAACATACTGTAACTTGCCATGCTGTGTGTAAGCCATACACAGTGAGGAGTCTATCCTCTGTGCTCCACTCACTGTGTGCTCTGCAGCCACGGTGCCCGGGTTCTTGCTCCCTTGTCAGCCTCATCTCAGTCTCGGCAGTCTGCACTCTGCACATGAGGAGTTGAGGACAGGAAGCGGAGTGCAGCATCGTATCACTCCACCAGGGAAGGCAGTGAGCAGCAGTGGCCGGGAATAATTAAAAAGCAGAGTAATGTGCTGTACAGTTTTATGTACATCCGCCCGAAAAACAAGAAATAGTCCCACCACTGCGCTCACATCCTGGGCCCCTCTGATGACCTGATGGGGCCCAGGAATATGTAATTACAGCCCCTTCCCTTACTTTCCTTAGCAAGTAGTAGCGGGGGAAGGAGGTGAAGTTTAGAAAGCTGTATTTTTTTAATAGACAGAAATTAACTGTAAAGTTGTCCGGGCCCCCCTGTGGAGCTGCTGGGGTCCGGGCCCAGTACAACAGGGCTGCCTGTACTGCCCTATCAGCGGCCCTGCCTGTAGGTCTTTCGATAACCAGTAAAAGGTGCAGGTGGATTGACCTTAGGTTCAGGGGGAAAGCGTGGCACATTTGGATTTTGCGCAACTAATTCTTGCAGTGTTTGGTTCTCCAACTGCAGGGTATGTACAGTTTTAGCGAGAGCGTCTACCCTTTGAGAAAGGGCGACCACATGGTTCGCAGGCTCCGCAGGGTTCATTTTAAGGTTCTATTATTCTGTAACGGCACTGGTGAACGGAGTGAACCACAACTGGAATTTTTGGGGATATGATTTGGGGATATGTTTTATAGCAGAAAGTAAAAAATATATATATTTTTTTCCAAAATTGTGTAACAGCACTGGTGAACGGAGTGAACCACAACTTCGGTTAGCAAGGATTTCAATGCGCTTCTTTATGTGACAACTCAGTATTGGGCCACAGGCGTCACTCCCCACAAACAGGAGTTTGGGGATCTCTATATCATCTCTCTGTCACATAAAGAAAAGTGTTGAGCTACTAAGGATGGACGCATTACAACATGCGACCAGAGCTCAGTGTTTAAAATGATAGTATGTACTAAAAAGTACGAATGCACAACTGTATGCAAGTAATTATTAGTATTACGTAGCGTCGTGCATAATGCCACTAAGGGAGAAGGTATGAAATACGTCAACCCCTAGCATAGGAACGTTTAAGCAAACATGTTCCGCAACTTAGGGCATAAGCCCATAAACAGGTAGTACTTTTGTCAAGCACGTAGTAAATAGACGTTGTTGAGACAACTATTAATTACACATGAGAGGCAATTATAATTCAGGTACTTTGAGAGTACACGTAGTAAATAGGAGTTGTAGCAACAACTAATAATTGCGTAAGAGTGGCAATTATAGCTCAGGTAATAATAGTTGCATATGAGGTGAATATTGCACACGTAATAGTAGTTGCATATGAGAGGCAATATAGCTTAGGTAATTATAGGGTAGCTGACCCTTTAAGGCACTCCTTAGCAAACAGTCCTTAGCACAGAAGTATATCCCAATTAGTATGTTGATATCCACAAGGCAAATTAATGGTTAAAAAAGCGATCGTCTGTGGGCAAGTCCATCGGTTAAAAATCCACGCATGCTCAGAATCAAGTCGACGCATGCTCAGAAGCATTGAACCTAATTTTTCTCAGCACATTGTAGTGTTTTACATCACTGCATTCTGACACAAACTGATTTTTAACTGATGGTGTGAAAGTCAGCTTCATCGGATATCTGGTGAAAAAATCCATCGGTCCGTTTTCATTGTATGAACCGATCGTGTGTGCATGGCATTATAAGTCCTTATGGATTCTTATGGATTTTCTACAGTGGAATGGTGTGGTGTATATGAACAAAATAAAACATTTATTAACTGGCTCTTCATACCATCAAAGTTTCTTACTCAGTAACCTAAAGCAACCATGCATACTGTTCCTGGTCAATGATATCGTTGGTTCAGCATTTTAGCTAGGCAACTATTTTTTTCAGCTATGACAGCCTACAGATTCTCTCAGAAAAGATTTTTTTTGAGCCCCAAAAAAGGAAAAAGAGTGTCCCATGTGACCCAAAAACCACAACTTTGACACGATTGCTCTTAGTGCTTCAAAAATGCATCTAAAAATGTACACAGATATGCTTTAACATGTGTTAAATAAAATGAAAATGTATATCTGGTTCGATGTCGCCCTTACTCTTAATGTTGGTCCCATACACTATATATAGTTTTCAAGCACGTTTATGAGATGTTTTTAGTTTATAGTCGGTGTGCCTGGTAGATTATATCAAAACACTGTATGTTTTAATGGTGTCTATGTTTTACATAATAATGTGTTGGCTCTGCATTTCTGTAACACAATATTAAATGAGAGCATGTTATGATAGATATAGTCTTGAAACTATCATGATCAACAATCAGGGGCTTTAGGTGTGATATGTTTTGTTTAATAAAAATATGGCTTTTTTTTTTTTTAAGGATCAAAGGTAAATTGCCTGGTGTACTGACTTTGAAACATTAAAATGCACTTTTCATATGTCTCTAAGCACTGGAACATAACAGCTCCTGCCTCTTGTATGGTTGTGTGTCAAAATCAATCAATATGGTACCCATGAGACCCTTCATTTGTATTGGCATATCTTAATGCTGCTTCTGTTCACTTCATTTTGAAACTAGGCACTAAATATAAAAGATATTCTGAAAGTGACATTTTATTACATTTCCCACACATATCAAATGACAAAAAGGCAAACAAGACAAAAAAAGTTAAAATCTTCCCCCGTTTTGTGTTCTCCATTTCTTTTTTTTTTTATTTATAAATTTCAAGTTTAAAGTGGTTGTAACCCTAACGAAAAAAAGAAAAGAAAAAAAAACTGGTTGATCCTGCCTGTTTCTGTGTCTCCCTGTTTGTGTGCTGACCATGATAATCATGGCTGCTGATCCATGATTACTATAGTCAGTTTACATGACTCTGCCATCCTGCTGCTCTCCTCTCTCCCCCTCCCCCTATCTCCCTGCCTGTCAGCTCCTCTGTGTGTGAGCCATTTTCGCCCCCCACCCATCCTGCCACTATTAGCAGCTGGCAGTAAAAGCAGAGAAATAATACTGTCAGTCCCTCTGTGCTATCAATCTATCCTACACTTAATGTTTTTTTATAAAACAATGTCTGTAAATACCTTATCTCATATCTTTTATGGCCGGTCATGTGACCTTCAGTTGTTCACCTTCCCTATCTAAGGGCTACAGTGGGAGGGACTGAGCGGCCAGCACAGCGGTCATGTGTCCATCCCAAATTACGTCAGAGGAGAATAACAGCCCCTTTCACTGTAGCCATTAGTTTGGAGGAGGAGAGCGGCCGGAAGTCATGTGACCAGTTATAAAAGATATACAATAAGGTATTTACAGGCATCATTTTATAAAACCATTTACACACTGTAGGAAAGATTGATAGAACAAAGGGGCTGGGAGATATTTTTCTTTACCTTTACAGCCACTTTAAGGTGTGTAGCCCACACTTTTTTTCTTAATTTTGAATATAGTAGGGAAGAGTTACATATTTTTTTTACCCAAGCATTGGTTAAAGGCTGAAGTGCAGCACTTTTATATGTTTTACACCCATAATAATATGAAATGTTTATATATTTTTTTGGACAAACTTCAGTTTATGGTCAAATTTTTGTGGACAATTCATTATTATTTTTTTTAGTGCTGCATTTCTGTTATAATATATTAGATAGACCTACTCTTGCCCTCAGAGTTTGAATTTAGTTTTACTGGTTGCTGAGTCGGTTTCAGTGTGAAACACGTAGGAACCCCTATAGCTGCAAATGAGAGTGGATGGAACGGGTCTACCTGACATTATAGCAGAGTACTTCTTAGCCAACCTCTATTATTTAAAATCTTTCATTGATTCTGCACTAATACAGTATAAGTGAGTTGTGGCTAAAGTTAGTGACTGACATACAAGGAGACCAAGTTTTACCAAGCTTTTATGTCTGTGAGAATTAACAAATGTTATTTCAAGAGAAAGAATATGGTAAGGTTTTAAACACTTCAGCCCCGAGTCTCTCTTTTGACACTTTTTGTTTACAAGTTAAAATCATTTTTTTTGCTAGAAAATTACTCAGAACCACCAAACATTATATATATTTTTTTCTAACACCCTAGAGAATAAAATGGCGGTTGTTTCAATACTTTCTGTCACACTGTATTTGCGCAGAGGTCTTACAAGCACACACTTTTTTGAGTAAAAAAATAACACAACAGTAAAGTTAGCCCCATTTTTTTAAAATTGTCAAACAATAACGTTACACTGAGTAAATTGATACCCAACATGCCACACTTCAAAATTGCGCCTGCTCGTGGAATGGCAACAAACATTTACCCTTAAAAATCTCCATAGGCAATGTTTAAAAAATTCTACAGGTTACCAGTTTTGAGTTACAGAGGACACCTAGGGTTAGAATTATTGCTCGAACGATCCCGGCGATACCTGACATGTGTGATTTTAACACTGTTTTCACATGCGGGCACTACTTACGTATGTGTTCGTGTCTGCGCGCAAACTCGTTGGAACAGGGTGCTTTACATTTTTTTCCTCTTATTTATTTTACTTTTTATTTTGACATTGTCTTAAAGTGGATGTAAACCCAAATTTTTTTATAACATTTTTTGATGTCACAATGTACAGTATAACATTTCCTATCATCTGTTCCCAGTCTTGCCACACAGAGTTAATCCAGCTCTGAGCAATCCTCTTTTATTGTTCAGTGAAATAAAACAGACTTACAGAGAAAAACCTTACTCGGTTCCGCTCCCTTGCTGTGAATGACATGTTATTTACACATCTCATGCACTAGCCTGGAGACAGGCATTATTTTTCAATTCCCACCCCACTCCTTTTTTTTTGTTTTTTTTTGTTCCATCATAAGATTCTGCTTGGGGCTCTTCTGGGTCAGTAGATGATTGCAATGGGGGAGAGTAATACTCATTCATGTGTTCTGTGGCCCCAGGTTCAACAATAGCATCAAATGCCTCTTCTCCCTGTAGTTCCAACCATTCCTCTCCCAAACATGTCTGCTCCTGATCCTCTTCATCTGCCTCTACCTGGGCTAATTCACGCTTCACCGCTTCCAGCTCCGCAGATGTCCTCACAAGCAATGCTGACACAGCATCCATATTCACTGCAGCAGCCTGTGTCTCTCTGGCCTCTAATACTGACTTTTCAGGGAGAACCGTTTGATGAGATATGTGTCGGCAGGGCATCAAAGTGTGCCATCTTGTATATGCTTCATTTGTTAAAGACAAGTCTGCTAAACTGATCTGGATACCAGCCAGGCACTCTTCTCGATGAGATCTTCCAGCCGAACACACGTCCACTCTTAGAATCTTCTGCTGCAGAGCACTCTGTAAAATAGAGGCTCTGAAGAGCTCATTAAACACCACCGTTTCTGCTGCAGGGTATACTTTGGTCCGAAAGAGGCAACTCATATCACCCGACGATGGAAGAATGGCAACCCGGAAATATACTCTGGAATCATATTGGACCCGGGAGGGATGGTATCTTGCCTCTCCAATAATCATGACAAAGCTGGCATTTCCTGAATCATATCTCAGAATTAGCTGAACTTGAGCTGCGCCAAGCACTGGATATTCACTAAATGCGTTTCCGTGTAGTCACAAACTGTAGCTCCTTCAGTAGTTCCTCCTTTTCATTAATTAGCAGAAGCTTCTCTTTCTCCACATCCAGGGCCCCAGGCCAAGCCTCACTGTCCAGCTTTGCTAGTTCAATCTTCAGGTTGGCCATACTTCTCTTCGCCTCCTCATACTGCAGGCTCAGCCTGACCATTTCTGCAAGAGTCGATCTGCTCCTCATTCCAATATCATCAGAAATATCAGTCTGTGAACCAGCGTCCAGTTTCTGTCTGGACAGAGACAAATGAGAGTTTGTGAGGCTGGACGTCAAGTCTGGCTCTGATCTTCCTCTGCCTTGCTCTAGATGAAACCTTTCCTTGAGCTTCGCAAGACTCTGCATCAGGTCCTGCTTCTCTTTCTCTCCAGTGCTTATGGCCTTCCTTATTCTCTTCAGCTCAGAGAGGATATCCTTGGCTTCCTTCAGCTCATAGCCGCTCTGTATTCCGGACATTTTTTGGTCAATGCGCTGCAATGTCTGGAAGCCCTGCTCCTTGTACAGTAGTTCCTGCTTCATTTGTGATAGCTCCCTCTTCAACTTTTTGACCCTGACTTTTGTTGTGGAGATCTCTGCCTTAAGGATATCAGGGTCATACTTGGTACTGGAAGACGAACCTGAAAATAAGCTTGTACGTGAGCTAGACTTTTCTTTGTAGGCGTCATTTAGCCTCACATATTCATCCAGGGCAAGTGCCAACCTTTGTTCCTTCACATGATAAAGCTCTTTCTGAGTGCTTAAGGTATCTTGTGCCACCATAAGATAGTCCTTTAGCATTCGCTCCTGTTCATTCCTCCATAGCTTACGTGGATCTTCTATCTGTGTGGATTGATTAATATGATTAATAAAGTAGACTCCGATTTGTTGATCATAGGAAGTTTCCCATCCCCAAGGTAGCTCATTCCCAACGCAGTCAGCAAACGATAAAGGTTTCGTTAACCTGTCTCTGGGGTCTACCCAGCTGGTCTGCCGGGTGTTGTGGTCGATATAGAACACCTTGCCGTCGTAGTCTCTGGCCTCTTCCCAGCCGTCCGGTAAAGGTAGCTGGCCATTCCCTTTCCTAGGCATGATCAGCCACTGCCGACTCGTCCATAAGTCCAGAAAGCGGGGCGGACGGGAGGGCAGGCTGTCCGGGGATCAGTGAGCGGGCATGGTGTGAGGGCTGAGCCCGGGGAGGGATGAGGGGTGACGGGGCACAGCAGGCAGAGGCAGCCGTGTGCCTGAGATCCGGGGAAGCCAGTAACCTCCTCCCCACTCCTTTTCTAAAGTCATGTGGTTACTTTTCTGGATTTTGACTGGATGTTAGTGATCATAGCATAATTTAGTGTAAGGAATACATAGGAAAACAATGCATGTTGACGAAGAGAGTGTAGAGGTGGGCGGGGAGTCTACTGACATTACAACTCCACCCACAGAGCTCCAGACAACAGATCCACCCACAGAATCTGCAGTTTTTCAGTTCTTAAAACAGACAGAGGGGAAACATTTGACAGGTAAGGATACATGCAGGAGGCATGGATATCCTTGTAGATCAGCACTATGGCAGTAGTTTAGAATGAGGATGAGAGTGGGTTTACATCCACTTTAAGAAAAAAAGATGGGTCACTTTTATTCATATTGCATGGAATGAAAACATCCCTGGTAATAAAAGAAAGCATGACAGGACCTCTTAAATATGATGATATCTGGGGTCAAAAAGACCTCAAATCTCATATTCACACTAAAATGCAATAAAATAAAATAAAAAGTCACTTAAAAAAATGGTGAATATGTTTTTTTTTTCAGTGTCACCAGTCAGACTAAGCAAAGTAAAAAAGATTTGAACAGCTTTGTACCTAGCAGCCACATTCACAATGGGGTGAGACAAATACAGAAGACAGTCTTGTAATCAGATTTTGCCATACCTAATGCCCCAAAAGTGTAATTAAAACAGAAATCAGGTCTACATTCCTTTAAAGCTGGTCCAGAGATAGTTTTTTTATTTTTTTCAAATGTGATTGTGAAGGCCCTTTGCGCTACCTATTGGATTAATGGGAAAAATAAAGTGTGAAAACTTGACAATCAATGATAATAACCAGTTGCAAAATCTATAATGTTCACAACACACATAGTAGTATGTAAATAAATGAAAAGTGATCTCACGCAGTAATGAACTGTCACTTGCAATAAAATATGTGCAATGAAGGCTGGATATTCCCATATCCTTGAGGCTGGATATACATTGTTTTGAGGGGAGAGTTCTAGGAGCACATAATAGTTGTGTGAAGACACTAAATTAATATTATTTATTAAAGATAGTTTAATCATCAAGAATATTTTTGCACATCATCTGAACTTTTTTTTGTGCATTATCATTGCATGTATTTTTTGTATGTGACAGTTCATCACTGTGGGAGATCACTTATTTTTTTCGTTTAGTGGGCTGAATGTAAAAAAAAAAAAAAGTTCTCTTCATCCACACACACACTAGGTGAATGAAACCCCCCACCTCCTTCACCCACTGGTACACTTTATTCTGACAGCGGGGCTCTTTGCTGCCAGAACACACTGATCAGCAGCTGCAGCATCTGGCCAACATAAGTTTTTCTGCTTATACATTTCACAGAAGTCGAACTAACAATCGAATTCTGTGGAACAGGAACGGCCACACACAAATCAAAATTCATCCTTTCTGTTCTGAACTGGCTGAATTTTGATCCAGCTATGGCCAGCTTAAGTTTTGAATACAGAAACATTTTGTCATTTATACAATTCTCAGGATTTTTTATTTTTTTTTTGGCAGATATACATTTTTTTCTGTATAATCAATGGGGGTTATTTCCGAAAGGCAAATGCACTTTTCGCTAAAAGTGCAAACTACAAGTGCAAAAATTAAACAGAAAAAATGCCGCGCCACAAAACAGTCAATTGAAACACACAGTCTCTGAGCTTGTGATTTGGTTCCGTAATTGATTAAAACAGTTGTATGTTCACAAGGTAGGCAGATTGGACCCTGGCGAAAATACTTCATACGTTTTCACACCACCAAGTGACACATAAACAAAAGTGACCCTCCACCGGAAAGAAGAGCCGCTTACCAGAAGGCAAGCAGTTAAGGCAGATGGCTATAACCCAGCCGAGGCCTTTAATCCTTGGACGTTATCCACCAGGGAGCCCCCTGTCCTTTCAGTGTGATGGATGTCAGCTCCAACGTTTCAGATATAAACAAAAAAAGAGGCGCACATAGAGTAACTCTATAACCATACACTTTTATTTTAAAAAAGAAGGTAAAACATACTCACAAACGAGCGTATAAAAACAGCATTTGTATAAATTGCCGGCCGGCATACAGGAGCCCTACTCCTTGGCGTGGTGACGTCACTGTGTGATGCAAAGTGCACTTGAAATTGCACTGAAAGTGCACTTGAAAGTTGCAGTCGCTATAAATCTGAGGGGTAGATTTGAAATGAGGGGAAGCTCTGCTGATTTTATTATCCAATAAGTTAAATTGCTTTTTTTTATTTCCTTGCATGTCCCCCTCGGATCTAAGGCAACTGCACTTCCAAGTGCACTTTCAGTGCAATTTCAAGTTAACTTTGCACTTGTAGATTGCACTTGTAGTGCAAAGTGGATTTGCCTTTCGTAAATAACCCCCTACTGTATGTGTCTCTTTAGGCTGTGAATATGTGACTTATTAAAAGTATTGTGTCTTCTGAATCCAGATCATTTACATATGCTGATCCGTGGATTCCAGAAAATGACATTTTATTAAACAATATTGTTGAGAAGAATTCTAACAACAATGCAGAACAATTAAGCATTTGGTACTAGATAAATGTTACTTAAGGGAATTTACGTATTAAGTACAGAGCTGAGGATGGATCACCTTTAAAGAGCAGCTTGACTCATAAATTTTATTAATTTGCATTTTTTTGTTCAGAGAGTCTCTGCTTTGTACTTTATATTTTACTCTTGCTATGTGACTAAGTATATTCCAAGCAAACGATACAAATTCCCTATTGTACTAACATTTGGAGTGTTATCTACAGACATTTAATACAATCCTTTGTGTGCTATTTATATTAGGGAAAAATAAGATGTTTCAGCCATACAGAAAAAATATGCAATTATTTTGGCTGAATCATCTATTTCTATACACTAAGCTGTATAGTAGAACAATAAATTGTGCAATAAAAAAAAGCTAATAATTCTTATTTTATTTTTTATATGCATATTAAGAATACTCTGTGTGTGTTTTTTAAGTTATTTTATTTGCAAATCAAATAACAGTGTAGTACTTTGAAACAATCATTTGATATATAGTAAAATAAGCAATTTCTTAAAGGGTATATAAAGTAAAAACAACATTTTTATCAGTAGATTAGGGATAGGTTTGGTAAATGCCGTATAAGTTTATTTTCTGCTATTCCACCTGGGAGATTTCCTTTCACTACCTATACTGGAGATACAGCAGGAAATAAGAGTAGATCTCTCCAAAGTGAATGGGCTTCATGTTTTAGAGAGCTGTCATAGGATCAGCTATCCCAAGTGGAGGGCTTTTCTTTCACTTGTTGCTCTGGTGACAACGCTAAAATATTGGATCTGTCTTCTATCACATTCTGTTTCAGTGACAATTGTTTGCTAGGACAAAAAGAAATAGTGAATCTCCCCAGAGGGAACAAAGACTGCAATGAAAACCTGACAGGGGGTCTAACTCTTACACATTTAACACCAAAAGAATGCCTTTACAACTCTGTGATTTCCAAGAAGATCTCTACTCCTGAAGCCATTATACCAAATGCAGTTATGGAATTCAGAGTGAGTGTCCAGACCACCCGTTTTTGGCAAAATTAGCACAACTGTCTGCAAAAGGCTGGTGGCTGTAGGTATCTGCGACCAGATGGTTCACTCATGCTAGACACAGGATCAGCAGAGTCAGGCTAGGCAGCAGACTCAGTAAAGCCAGGCTGGGAGCAGGTAGAGGATCATTGTAGTCTTGGTGGACAGCAGACAGAAAATCAGTTGAGTCGGCCTTGGTAGCAAGCAGACAATCATCAAAGTCTGGCTGGGCAGCCAGCAGAGGAACAGCGGAGTCTGGCTGGGAAGTGGACAGAGGATCATTGTAGTCTGCCTGGGCAGCAAGCAAGGGATCAATAGAGGCTGACTAGGTGGCCAGCAGCAGATCAACAGAAACTGACTGGGCAGCAGGCTGAGGATTAGTGGAGTCTGGCTGGGCATCAGGTAGAGGATCAATGAAATCAAACTGGACAGCTAGCTTGTAGTGCAAAGTGGATTTGTTTTATGTGTTTATGCTTTAACCACACAAAATCACGTACCTGTACGTCATTTGGTTGAAGTGGTTGTAACAGGGTGATGCCTGCAACCCCAGGACAGTTTTTAAAGCTAGCAGTCAGTTATCTCATGATAACAACTGATGAGACCAGAGCCACCGGAAGACTGAAGTGACCATCCGGCACATTCGCCAGCTGTGTGGCATGAAGCCGGAAGCGGCCTCAAACGGGTTTTCGATGTAAGAACACAGTAGAGACGTCACAACATCACTTCCGGTTTTACTCGGCTGCCATTGGCATAGATAAAAAAAACAGTATTTAAAAAAAACGATATTGGCATTTTGAATACTTTTTAAGTGCAGAGGAGGGGTTTGGGGTCTTTTAGACCCTGATCCCTTCATAAAGAGTACCTGTCACTACCTATTACTGTCACAAGAGATGTTTACATTCCTTGTGACAGCAATAAAAGTAATCAGTTATTTTTTTTTTAAAGGGACAGTGTTAAATCCCCAAAAATTAAATGAAAATAAATAAGAATAAAATAAATACATTTTAAAGCACCCCTCATTTCCATTAGCTTGCGCACCAAAGAAAACGCATACGTAAGTCGCGCCTGCAAATGTAAACAGTGTTCAAATCACACGTGTGAGGTATCATCACGATCATAAGAGCGAGAGCAATAATTATAGCAAAATACCACTTCTGTAACTCTAAACAGTTAACTGTTCAAAAAAATCAACATTGCCTATGGAGATTTGTAAGTATCATAGATTGTCGCCATTTCATGAGTGTGTGCAATTTTAAAGCGTGAAATATTAGGTATCTATTTACTTGGCGTAACATCATATTTCACAGTATTCAAAAAAAAATTGGGCTAACTTTACTGTTTTCTTATTTTGTTATTCAAAAAGGTGTATTTTTTTCAAATAAATTGCGTTTAAAAGACTGCTGCGCAAATACAGTGCAACATAAAATATTGCAACGGCCGCCATGTTATTCTCTAGGGTCTTTGTTAAAAGATAGATATAATGTTTGGGGGTTCTTTCTAGCAAACAAATACTTATTTTAACTTGTAAACAACAAGTGTCAAAAATATGCTTGTCTTGAAGAGGTTAATTTCAGAAGCCCGACTAAAAAAAATTAATTTATATAGATTCTTAAAAGTATATTTTAATTAGCAAACACATGGTCAGATCTCATTTTTAAAAATATATACATACCGGTAAATAGAACCCAGATGCTCAGGACAACTCTTTCATTCAGGCATTACTGTACTACACCAGTCCACTCTACGCCCATTTGTGGTTAATCTGGTAAGTTGCTTTTGATGCAGGAGAGATATAAAACACACCAACTGAATATTCCTTGATATCTCACTTTAAACACAGATTATAGTTACTTTGTGTGAACTTTCTGACTTATACATATGCAATATTTTGCTGAATAGTGTTAAAATTATCAAATTGGTTTAATTTATTTATTAATCACTTCAATAGTTTTAAATGTTCTCTTCAGGCACTATGTTCCTTATAAGTATAAATCTTAATGACAACTCTTGGGCTAGCCATGCATGAGCGTTGACTTCCCTATTCACACACTCAGTGTATATGGTGGAATAACTCCTGCTGAACCTTTGTTTCTGAAAGCAGAGAGACTTCTCTACCATCAGAATACAATTATCAGCACTGCCAATTGTAGCCAACTGCTAGAACAATCATAGTTCGTAATTGGAGAGAAAATATAAGCCCAAACATAGCAGATTGGATATGTGAACTGAGCGAAATACAATATATGGAAAAACAGATAAGAGAAGAAGCATATATAAATAGTCAAAGGCCAGAATTATGGAAAAATGGGATGAATATAGGCTATCGGAAGGACTTAAAGAATATTTCTAAAGGTTTAGTAGGAGAATGGGAGTATATATATGTGAGGTAAAAGGTATTGAGTTTTAAGAACAAAGTAACTAACAGATATTTATCAAGATTCCATATATTAAAAAAAGGAATGTTGTAAATTTTAACGGAATCATGTATAAATGACAATTTTTTTGTATTTTGTAAAAAGATTAATAAAAAGAAATTGAAAACAATTATAGTCAACGCTGCTGATGAAGAGATATAGAGAACAGGCTGGTTGTACACAAGCCAATGGATAGACAGATTTGTGTAAAACCAGCCTGCCCATATATGGATCACAATTTGACTCGCCCCTGCTGAACTGGTCAAATTTCAATTCATGTATGGACAGCTTTAAGGATAAACAATTAATTTTCTTATAAATTAAGGAGCTGAGGACTTTTCAGTCTCTTTCTTTCTCTCTTACTTCCTATGTGTTGTTGTTCTTTCAAAAGATAAAGTTGTTTTTTGACTTGCATTTCTTTTTTTTTTAATTTCAATGTTTTTTTATTGTTGTTTGCGTATAAAAAAATACAAAAAGTGTTACATCATCGTACGTGTTATAAACAATACACAACCATATGTTTTTTCCCTATTTTCCCCTTATCTTTTCCTACCCTCGTTCTTTATGACATTGTGAATAAATGAAAAACCCCTTGTTTCTGAACTGTCATACCTCGCCTCCCCTCCCCCTCCCCCTCCCCCACCCCTCAAACCCTCACCCGCCCTCCCACCCTCCCATCACACCGTAGGCCGGTTTTTGAAGTTAATGTACTTTGTTAAATACGTCTTCCCCATAAAGGAATGACTTGCATTTCTACTTTCAATCCACTAGTTACCTTGAAACTTTCAACAAAGCCTCTTAAGAATATTGTCTGAATTAAAACTTTGCCAGTTTAACAATATTGTTTTCAGTTGCTGCACTTGCATGGAATGTAATTAGCAAACAGTATGCTATTATAAACTAATAATCAAGTATACTTTAAAGGAACAATGATTTACTGTAGTGGATGAAACGAAAGATTGTACAAATGTGGCTTCAAGTGGGTACAAAAGCTTATTCTTGATTAGGTAATCACATCATCACTAGCTATTATCACTGTGTTTAGAGAGCTGATCTCAGTTAAATTCATCACTTCTCTGTGCGTTCAGAATCCATTAAATGATGCATTTATAGCAATAAAGGGTGAAAAAAAATTCTCGGATTTTAACAAAATAATGACAATGACATGAAAGACAATTTCCGAGGGAAATCTCTATTACTTTACTGTAACTTAAAAGCCAACTCAATCAAAAACACAATTTCAGTTATTTGTGACTGCTGAAAAGTTGAACTTCATAATGGCTTATACCTCTTGAGAACTTTATTGGTGAAATGCAACTCCAGAATTTTCACAGGCCAAACTACCAAAGCCATTACGAAGCCAATCCATGGCTTCAAACTTTGAAGTCTATATAATGTTTAAAGGAAAAATATTCGTTTCAAAAAGTCACTTATTTGTTTTGGCCTCCTGATAAGCAGTGGACTTTAGATGATCATAGATTTAATGGACTCTGGACCAAATATTATGAGGCCAAACCTAAAAAAAAAAACATTTGTCATTTTTATGCAATCAGGCAGGCCATTGACTACGTGGTTAAAGGTAAATCTAAAATAAATTGTACAAGAAAATTGTATAATGTATTGCCAACTTAAGTATTTTCCAGATCCTCTTTCAGAAACAAAGACTATGCAAAGTGAAAGTTTATATGACACATATGTGAGAACATTTCGAGCAAGCAGTCACTCTGAGGCTTTTTCCTCTGTGCATTAGCTTTTAAGTACAGGAAATCAGAAATGATGTCCCAAAAAAGTGACATAATATTATGAAAAATATTACAGAGGCAATGAAATGTACAATTTCTATATGGACAATGGATAGTTAACATATTATTTTTTCTTTAAGTGCAATGCCCCTGTTGCTCTCTATGTGACGGGAAGATAAGAAAAACAGTCCTGATGTCCAGTAGATAAGAACTGTCACATGATCAGTAAATGGTGTTTAGCATGTGTTGAGTAAAGATATGTTATCAGTTTTGATAAGGTGTTATCAGATACATTTTTCTATTATGTAGAGATGTGCGTGTCAGTCTGTGTAATAGAAAAAGGAGGCTTAACAAAATGGCAGAAGAGTCTCTCATAAGAGGTCAAAGCCTTGCAAATGCCCATTATGACTTACAGCTTATACAAAATGCACATCATTATCAAAGCATATTTATGGGTTTGATTACATTTGTATCATTTATTCATTTATACATACATAATCATAAAATGTTTAGCGTACAAGCGCTTAACTTTTTTATGTTTGTGATCAATAATTTTAGAATAATTTAAATAAAAAGGACTACAAATCTCAGAAGATCCAGAAAATCATATGTAATATTGTTCACTTGAAGTAATAAGATTATAGTGTATAACTGCCCGAATTACTGAGGAAGGTATTAATTGTCCACTTCAAAGTTTAGGGTGCATGACATTTGTGAGCTAAACATCCAGCCAACATATAATGATTATGACCATCTTAAAAGCTACTGTTACATATTTTCACAGCAATAGAAACAGACAACTTGAAACTCATTAGTGAAATATTTGGTCGCCAAAATGTTCCAATCCACATTCTGCAAGGCAATTGGGTTGGTTTACTAAAGTCAATTATGTTGCAAGGAAATTTTTCCTTAGATAGCAATATATGACTTAGGCCGGCCATACACAGAGTAAGTTACTTTGCTGAATCATTTGCTTGATTCCCACATCAACACAGATAGTGCTGATTCAGGAATCCCTCCTTCTAGGCCAGGGGTGCCCAACCAGTGGCCCGGGGGCCACATGTGGCCCGCGAAGCCCTCTGATGTGGCCCACGACCACATTTATTACTAAAAATGGTTTATATTTGGGCATATCTGTTCTGCAGTGGTTACTGGGCTGCTTTCAAGCTGTTCCACAGGTGCACTGAGTCATAGACTTCTGTTATTACCTGCAGGTTTGGTGTGCTTTCAGAAAGTGTGCCACACGTGCAGGATATAATAGACATCGATGGCAAAGGGCAGCTAACCCAGCAAAGCCACAGGTCCACTGTGCTGCACCCGCATTGCAGGTAAACTGCAGCACAGCAGTGTGAAAGAAACCTTTTTTCACACGATCGGTTCAACTTACACAGAACCTCTATTCATCTCTATGAAGCGTAAGATGTAAACAGACTTGTGTCCATTTGCACCCACCTACCTCCAATCCAATCCACAAAAAAAAAAACAGAAGGGGATCCGTCTCCTTCCATCTGGCTGGATTGGATGGGAGGGCCCACAGAGTAGAGTGGGCTGTGTCAGAGTCTGCTCTGCATATACAGAGAGGACACAGATCTGTCTTCCGTCTGCTCCACTTATTGTGGCCCGCGACCAGTTACCAAGTCACTTATGTGGCCCCTGCTCTTCAAAAGGTTGGGCACCCCTATTCTAGGCCATTGTCTTCTCCCCGGGGGAGGGGGGGAAGCCTGCTAGTAATAATCACAAAAGAATCCGGAAGGCTGGTTTGATCGATTAACTTGGTACATTCAGCCTGCTCATTAATGGTTTAAGTCTTGTCCAGTTTAGCAGATTCAAACCATGTACAGTATGTATGGCCAGCCCTATGTACAGCATGTGTACATCTATTCATTTAATGCTATTGAATTCTGCTTTTTCAACCTTTATATGGATATTGAAGGCTTGTCCTGAGGAAGTGGAAAACTTTGAAACATGCCAACATGGGCCCCCTCAGTATTGTTTGGGTGATATGCTATGCACCATAGTTTTTGGCTATTCATATATTCGTGTTACTGTATATTGATATCTTACATGTGGAGTTGTTTTTCAGACATGTTATTGTATTTTTAGGCTAGGTTCACACTTGGGCAGCTCAGTGAGCCATGTTTTGTGCAAGCACGGCAGCCTATTCATTTGAATGGGCTGCTTTGCCTCCAGAAAACGTAGGGAAAAGGTCTACACCTTTTCTGAAAATGCAACCCACACAGAAACTACAAGTGCAGTGTGGTTCCCAGTGTGGTGAAACTGTGCTGTGTTTCCCAGTGCATAGAGGTGCCATTAGGATTAATGTTTCCCCCATGCATTTCCTGAGCGGCAGCACATTTTTCTGTGTGGATGGTTGCAACTGCGGGGACAAGTGCAGATCTGCAGTGGCAACCACCTGTACAAGTGTGAACCTATCCTTACAGGTTTATATGATGTATACTATCTTGAATTTCACAATCAATGCTCCCTGTCTTTGCTTTATATACTTCATGATGGTACACTAATCTAGGGATAATGGAAAACAAGGTGGTGGATGTATCGTTGGACATTTTATTCCACTCTTTTACTGTACTCATTTTATCTTAGCCTAGTGAATGCAGTGAAAATTCACTTTGCAAAGAATGCCTCATTCACTAAGCTAAAGGAAAAATCCCTTGTGTAGTTAAAATTCTCTTGTAAAAGTGAACGGCTTATTTCCCTTTAGTAAAGCAACCCTGTATGTCTCCTTAGATGTTTAAACTTAGTTAATCTCTTTGTGGCTCACCGAATAAAAAGTTAATTCACACAAAATAACGTATACAATTGATTTTCTTTGATGTCCCTCATGAATACAAGAATCCTGAACTACAATGCTAGGAAGGAAATTCATTTCTTGCTTTGGTTTCAATGAGATTGTTATTGACTGTACACATGTAAGTGAAAGGGTGGCAAGAAGCATGGGAGGAATATTGTTATGATTGCACTGTATGGTAAAACGTATTGCTGCTTTGTATCAGTCTTAAAACTTTGGGATTGGGGGTTCTTCAGAATAAAAAGCAGCACCAAATATTATTTGTTTTGAAAATTAGTCAAGATTATCTACTTAGATAATGCAAATTTGACTCTTTTTTTCTTTACATTCAAAAATCAGTATTGCTAGAAAATTACTTAGAACTCCCAAACATTATACATTTTTTAGGCAGAGGGTAGAGAATAAAATGTTGGATGTTGCAAATGTTTATGTTACATGGTATCTGTGCAGTGTTTTTTAAAATACCCTTTTTGATAAATTTTAATGCTGAAAAATGCAATATAATATCCAGTAGTTTGGTAAAAAAAATGATGTTACTCAGCGTAAATAGATACCTAACATGCCACGTTTTAAAATTGTGCATGCTCATGGAATGGTGGTGTTCTGACAAAATGTGAAACCAGGCAGAACCAGGCAGAATATCGAACCACGTCACACTTCCTGTGACGTAGAATCAGCTGTTGCAGAAAACCACAGGCAATGAGCACCACATCATATGCGCATGCGCAGTGCATTATCGCTAACGTCAGGACACTGCATGTCAAATTCCGCGACTGGCGTCTATCTTGCTACACCCTGCACTCGGCCGTACTGAGCCAGCAGTCAGAAGGCGGCAGCGGACATCTTTTTACACCCAACCAAGTCTTGCATTCCACGCTTATTTTTAAGAGTAAACTCAGCTTATATAGTGCACAACAGTATTTAGAAGTCTGTGACACTGTTTTGATGTTGAATTTTAAAGGCAGCAGAAATTCTGCAGTTCTGACAGGTTTTCTAATCTGACAGAACACCAGTGCTTTTACAATTCAACATCAAAACAGTGTCACAGACTTCTAAATACTGTTTTGCACTATATAAGCTGAGTTTACTGTTAAATGTGTGGAATATTCTGCCTGGTTTGACATTTTGTCAGAACAGTGCCAAACTGCAGTACCTTAAAAATCTCCATAGGCGACACTTTAAAAGCCTTTACTGGTTACCAAGTTACACCAGAAATCTGGTGCTGGAATTATCGCTCTCGCTATAACGTTCATGACAATACCTCACATATGTGAACACTGTTTGCTTATGCATACGTGACCTACTTATGGGTTCACCTTTTATGCCCAGAGGGGCCTCTCTAAATAATTTTTTTATTATTATTTATTTTATGAACCAATTTTTATTTTTTACACTGTCCCTTTAATCGTTTTTTTTATTACTTTTATTGTTATCACAAGGAATGTAACCATCCCTTATGATAACAATAGGCAGTGACAGGTACTCTTTAGTGAGAGATCTATTAGACCCCATATCTTTCCTCTGCCCTCGAAAGCCTTGGATCAAACTTGGATCAGTTTGAATCAAAGCTCTCCCTTGCCGGTAATGGGCGGTAAACAAAAGACCGCAACCGAGAGTGACAAAACACTCATCTCTTCTACCATAGAGACCATGTAGACATCCTGTTCCCCAATCAGCTCTATGTTAAGCCAACTGAATTGCTGGCTTCGCTGGCAGGCTCCTGTTGGCATCGGTGGGAGGTGGGGGGACATTCCCTCTAGCCTCCTTTAAAAGCAATCCAGTAGCTAATTAGGATGACTTTTACCTAATAGGGAATCGCTGGCTGAAAAAAAAAAAACAATACCAGATAATGCCTGTAGCTGCAGGCATCAACTCCATATGACACTTCAAAGCGAAGCTATATATATATATATATATATATATATATATATATATATATACACAGTACATATTGCGGTTAGCAAGAATTTTTATTATTACTAATTATTCAGAGTACCTTGTAAATTACCATTACTCAAATTATATTGTTTACAGCAAACAACCAATGTAATAATTTACTGGGATACATTTTACATCTGGTGTAAGAAGTCCAAATGGACCATAACTGTTTTCAGGAGGATACTGTATAGATCCCTTACCCAAAACCCTAATGTAACAGCAAGATCAAGGGGGCTCCTAAGAAACAGAATTATTTTAATCCACCAGTCCAGGTATAAACTGTACCAATCTAACGCACATACAGTTGATCTTCACACACCTGTCCAGTCTTCAGACCTCTGCAGCTGCACATACGTTGCCCTAAAGACATAATGCAGAGACATTCTGGATTTTTCAAATCTTATTAGGCCTTGTACACACAATACAAAAATCAGAAGGGTCAATTCGTAAGACAAGCTGTCTGCAAATTTTTGGATCCTTAGTACGGTACTTTCGACAGCCGATTTGACTTTTACATCAGACAAAAGCTGGATGTGCAGGCTATAAAGTTTTTGTTGAATGTGAACTCAATGTCTAATTTACGGATGATCAGTAAAGTACAAACTTGCATTCTCGGAATCAAGGAACGACTATGAATAGTTTGGTCTTGTAAACTACTGTTCCTAATATAGAATTAACATTTGTGATGTGGCAATTGATGAAATGTCAAAATTCTCATCTTCTTTAATGGGATAATAATGAAGCTGCTTTGCTGGTGATACTGATGTAGTTATGCCAAAAGGATTTTAAAAGGCACCAAACTTCTACCAAAACGAAATTAGCAGAAGGGGCCCAAAGGGTGGCGCTTGAGAAATTAGCTTCCTCTTTATACTCTCATAATACGTCACTATGTTCGTGTTTGTCAAATGACAATTTACAGATAGTTAGTAGTGTTGAGCAGAATACGCCATATTCGATTTCGCGATATATCTCGAATCTATAGTCGAATATTCGAGATATATTCGCTAAATTCGAATATTCGTGATATTTTATCGAAATGAAATGATTGCGAATTTTCGCTATTGCGAATGCGAAAATAATTGCGAAATTTCGATAACTGCGGTAGGAGCACTCTGATTGGCTCAGAATATTCTTGATATTTTTTCGAAATTTCGCAAAATGAAAATTGCGATATTTACTGCGCAATTTCGACAAATGCTGTAGGAGCACTCTGATTGGCTCAGAATATTCGTGATATTTTACAATACAAAATAATTGCGAATATTCGGCAAATGCGGAAGGAGCACTCTGATTGGCTCAGAATATTCTTGATATTTTACAATACAAAATAATTGCGAATATTCGGCAAATGCGGAAGGAGCACTCTGATTGGCTCAGAATATTCTTGATATTTTACAATACAAAATAATTGCGAATATTCGGCAAATGCGGAAGGAGCACTCTGATTGGCTCAGAATATTCTTGATATTTTACAATACAAAATAAAAAGTGTTTTGCATTGGTGGTGATTCTTTATTCTATCCATCTGTCACAGCCGTTTGTCAATCAAACACCTTGAAGATTGAACACGTTCATGCTGCATGCTTTGGACTTTTTTTCACTTCACATATCAAAGACATTTTTTATGAAAGATTATTTTTCTATTATTGGGACTATATTTCTTTATATATTTGTTTCACTGTGTATTTCACAAGTTATTTGCGCTTGCTTATTTTATAATTTGCCCACATGTCTTGTCACTAGACATATTTTTTATTCTTGTAGAGCGACTCCATTTTCTGTCTTGTATTAATTTATGTTGTATAACATTTTTGAGTTGCTGCTGTATTCTCCCCTTTTTTTAAGGTATGCGCAATTTTTTCCTTCTTACAAAAAAAAATTATATCAAACATACAAATATTCATAACAGAAACATACACAAAGCCCCCCCCCCCCCTTTTGCATCAGAGACAATCAGAGTTCTCCTACCACAGTTATCGAAAATTCTCAATCATTTTCGCATTCGCATTAGCGAAAATTCTCAATTTTTTTTTTTTTTAATTCGGCAACATAAAAGGATCGCCTCAGCTTAGCTACTCGGCCCAGGGTCTCTAATCATACCAGCAATGCTTTTAGACGTCGATAGGATGTGATCTGTTTTAAAAATAAAATTGAAAAAATGTGAATATTCGGAATTGCGAATATTCACAGCGAAATTCGAAATATATCGCGAATACACGAATATGCCATATTCGAGCCGAATATTCGCAATACGAATATTCGTGAGCAACACTAATAGTTAGTATGCTAGACAGAATCCTGCACGCACGCTTTTGACAAAAATCAGACGCTCGGTCGTCCAACAATTAAACAATGTGTACGAGGCCTTGTAACATGATACAATCTGTTTAGAGGACATTAATGGAAGCGTTAACACTGAAAGTGTGTATGAATCCTAATGATAAAATTGATAGAACAGAATCTTGGGGACATCCCAATACGTCTGCAGTCCAGATATATGCATATTCACTGGGTTACACAGGAACAGAAATACACCTTAGAATCTCAGTTGCCTTGCCTAATGACATGAGCCATCATCTTACCTAAGCGATCCATTAACGTGTTACTATACCTAGGACCCTGCATTCACTATATCTGGTCTCCCACAGTACACGATAATGGAAATGCAATAGTTGTGGTAAATATGAACTGCTAAATACCCTTTCTCATTTCTCATTAGCAGTTAGAGCAGTCTTATGACTTCCAACACTGTCTGGTTAAAGCTTTTAGTAGAAGTTTTCATTCTCCAATGGTTGTCCTATGAGGCCACAGAACTCCTGTCTGGGCAGTGCTGATTGGCCCTGTGCTAATCACATGCACTCTCCCAAGAAAAAACAGCAACAACTTTCTAGCAATACTAGATCCTTTCTCGGGGTTTCAGGAAGAATTTTTTTCCCCTGATGTAGCAAATTGGATCATGCTTTTCTGGGGGGTTTTGCCTTCCTCTGGATCAACTGTGGGTATAGAATTGTGTATATGAGATTGTATGGGGTTTTTTTTTGGTAGAACTTGTGTTTATTTTAAACTGACTAACTATGTAAGCTTTCTCCTAAGGTTTTGTTCTATCAGGAGAGGGTTTGGGGAGTGTGAAAAAAGGGGAGGATCAGAGAAGAGAGCCTTCTTACATAATGCAAAGGATTAACCCCTTAGTTTCCAAAGTGAGTATAACAAACATGCTTTACTGCATACACAGACTAATTATACTGTTGTGGGTTTAGTAACACTTTAAACATAGATTATCCAACATTTTTTACACAAGACTAAATAATAGCCAATACATTCATATGCCACGATAGGTGTATGTGGGCTGCAGGAAATGTTTGAGAAAGTACCATACCTCTGGCCAGACTGGTTTGGAAGGCATTGGAAATTTTGAAACATATCTGCAGGAAAATTTTTATTTATTGTTTTGGCTTATGACCTGGGCTGAGTATTTGAACTAATACTGTGACTAGACACATGAAAAAGGGTTAATGCAGTGTTAGCTATACTGGGGACAAAGCAACCATTTTCATAATTTGATCAGTATGTATGTTCAACCATAGCAGTCTTCATTAATATGACATCCTCATTTATATATGGTAGTCTCTAGTAGGATTACAGTTTGTTGTAACATGACAACCTTTAAGTGTACTAAAGCAGCAGTTTCTCTGGCAATGCAATAAGCGCTTTTAAAATAGCAGTCTTTGGTAGTATGGCAGCCAAGCAATGAACTACCAAAATACAGTGCAAAATAGTGCAGCTTATTTGTGCCCATCAATGCCACCTCATCTGTGCCCATCAGTGCAAACCAGTGCAGCTTATTAGTGCCCATCAATGCCACCTCATTAGTGCAGCCTCATCAGTGCCCAGCACTGCAGCCTCATCAGCACCCACCAGTGAAGAAAAATTACTTGTTTGCAAAATTTTATAACAGAAAATAAGTTTGCTTAGCAAAAAATAAATAAAAAAACCTACAGTGATTAAATACTACCAAAAAAGCTCTGTATAAAAAAAAGAGGAAAAAAAAAGTCATATGGGTACAGTGTTGCATGACCGTGCAATTGTCATTTAAAGTCAGCGCTGAAAGCTGAAAATTGGCCTGGGCAGGGAGGAGGTGAATGTGCCCTGTATTGAAGAGGATAAACAGGCACAGCAAACCACAGTTCTTGGTGAAAAACAAGGGCAGTATATTATAAATACAGAAGCCTAAACAGGAAAACAAAACATTGCAAATGTTGTCCTAATAACATACAGGGTTCCTGGCTAACAGACCTGAAGCAAACTACTATTGTTCAGGTGCCCGACCTTCTGCAAAGCAAAGTATTTTCCACACACACCATAGAGTAGCTTTACTAAAACTGAAGTATTGCAAAATCTGATGTGTTGCATGATAGTCAATCAGTTTCTAAAGGTCCGTACACATACAGAAATTCAATGGAAAAATACATACGATGAGCTGTCTCACGATTTTCGATTCGCTAGTACGGTGCTTTTGACAGACAGTTTTGTTTTTTCATCAGAAAAAAGCTTGATGTGCAGACTATAAAATTTTTGTTGGATGTGAACTCAACATCCAATTTTCACTTAATTAGTTTGGTTTTTGTAAGAAAAAAATCATAGTAGTAAGACTACACGTGCTCAGAAACAAAAGAATACATACAAAACTATTTAAAACTATCCAACACATTACGTCACTTCTGACGTTGTATTCTGTAGTACGAAATTTTTCATATTGTGAGTAACCTCTTCACTTTCGACATGAGACTAACATGCCTCAAAAAACAGACGTTTGGTCGTCCAAAAATCTAAGCCTGTGGCTTAACTTTAGGTTGTTCAATTAAACTTTGACTGAAAAACCTGAAAGCTGATTGGTTTCTATGCAGAGCTGCACCATATTTTGCACTCTCCCGTTTTATTCAACCCCTGTGTCTCACCAAACAGGATCTGTATTTCACCATGTTCCCCAGTCTGACAGAAACTGTTTCCAGGTTGGAGCAAAAACCTTAAGCATGCTGGGAATTTATATAGAGCCCAAAATTACCAGACTTGCTTTAGCTTGACTCATTGTCTAATCAGCCAGAAGAAACAACCTCAGCGCTCCCATGTAATGAAAAGTAAAATATGTAACAAACTGCTTGAGTTCGGGATATACATACTTCCCATCCTTAATACATTCAGTGGTTTTTATTGGACTTCTGACACATTATGTAATGTATATGCATGTTACTAAATACATAATGTATGTATGCATCTGTTTTAATATTGCATATGCTATTGAGCAAACACTGCAACTGTGCTATAATAATATAAAAGTTACAGAATGTTCCTAAATATGGGTTCTTTGTTATCAAGTGCAGGCCGAAGCCTGGCAGCATCTCACATATTTCACATGAAATTCCAAAAGTTTGTGATATGTTTTTTGCTATGATGATATTATCAATTTTATTTAGATTCAGACTGAATATTGTGAGTGGTTAATTAGAACATTTTGGTACAGGCCTTTTTGTTGCATTGGGAGTGTTTGGGAATATCCTTCCTGTATCACAGATAATAGCTCTTGAATCAGAAGAACAGAAGTGTCAAGGAGGCTTCAGATGGACGGTGCACTGCAGCAATGCCTTCTTGAAGAATAAAAGTAGGGAGCAGATAGGCTGTGCTCCATGTATATTTTTAAATGTCTGAGGAAGGGTTTATTTTCAACTTTGACTGGAGTATATCTTTAAATCCACACAGACAGAGATTTGTAGACAAAAAACATCTAAGGAACAACTTCCCACAGTGTGTGACTGTCGCTATACATTAAATGAATGTGTATGTACATGTAATTGCCCAGATAAAACAATATTATCTCCGTTTCTTTGAACAATCCAGACAAAGCTCGTACTGAACTTTCACTTGCTGCAAAAACACGGTCTGAAAATCTCTTAGAAGTGGTTGCTAGGACACATTGCTTCTCTTCTGTAGATCTCTCTGATGTTTTAAAGCAAGACTTTCATGATATGAATTGAAAGCTTGTGGCTTATGTGTAATTTAAAAAAGAAGACTGAGATCTGCAGGGTTTATATATCTCTCAAATATGAAAGAGATTTCACTTGTCAGTATATGATGCTCATAAAATCCTTTTAGCCACCTGTATGCTACAGTAAATGACAAAGTTAGTAAGTACTTGGTTATATCACTCATCAGAGTCAATTTCAGTAGCACGAATAGAGTTGGGCTTGTCATGAATTTATACTGCAAAAACTAACTTTTCTATTATTGAATATGTGCCTTTGTACATGAACAATTCATACTAAATTCCTCTAAATATATTTCGAGCTAATGGATTCCATTTACCTGTCAAAGTCAGAAATACACATAGTGATTTCATCTTAAATGGTGCACCATAAAGAACAAAAACTTTGCTTCTATATTTCCTAATGGTATTTGAAAATTCTAAAGTATGTGTGATACTTTCACTTAGTTTAAAAGAGGATGCCATTTAAAATCCACTTTTGATTTTTTAAGACTTGGTTACTACTAGAATAATTTTTATGATAGGTCTATCTATTAGAGTTTAAATACTGGATAGATCATATAGGTATGGTATACTATCTGTATGGGAAAAACAACTGGGTAGAGGGCAAGTGGCTAAAATCCTTATTTAAAACCAATAAAGAGCAGGAAGTGTGTGGGATGGGAAAGATTATCAGCCAGACTCTTAAAGCTATTTTTACAAGACGGTCACACAGTTATTTTGGCAGAATTGGTTGACATGTCAAGGGCACCCGCTAACATTAGTTGTAAAATGGCTGAATTAAGGCACCATCCCACATCTGTGGTACCCTGTGATACAGCTGTGACTGTTATGAGGGGAGTACAGTTGACCAGACATTATAGAAAAACTTGTTAGATTTCTACACTTAAAGGATCACTAAAGGAAAACATTTTTTTAGCTAAATAGCTTCCTTTACCTTACTGCAGTCCTGGTTTCATGTCCTCATTGTTCGTTTTTGCTTTGAAGTAGCTGTAATTCTGCTGTGAACTCCACACTTCCTGCTTGTCTGGCTCCTTATGAAAAAACTCATGGGAGCTTCTCACTGTGGTCTAAGGCCCCGTACACACCATAGAATCTATCCGCAGATAAATCCCATCGAATGGGTTTCAGCGGATAGATTCTATGGTGTGTACACTCCGGCGGATATTTATCCGCGGAGAAATCTCCCCTGGGATGGATTTTCAGCAGATGAATATTTGCTGACATGCTCAACAAATCCATCTGCTGAAGTCCATCCCAACGGATGGATCCGCTCGTCTGCACAGACTCACCGGATCCATCCGTCCAAAGGGATTCCCCGCACGCGTCGTAATGATTTGACGCATGCGTGGAATTCCTTATATGACAGCGTCGCGCCCGTCGCTGCGTCATAATCGCGGCGACGGCGCGACACGTCATCGCCAGAGGATTTCGGCGCGGATTTCAATGCGATGGTGTGTACAGATTCATTTTAAAAACAAAACACTGCCCTGGATTTGTTTGTTTTTGTTCTGTGGGTCTCTTTACTTCACAGAAACATGAAACCAGTTTAAAACCGAATGTGAAACTAAAGGCACATTATATGATTGAATTTAATCTATTTTTAATCATTTTTAAAAGGAATCAGTTAACTTTTATGTCTCTATACTCTGTAAACAGTCATTTCAGCAAAACATTTTTTTCCTTTAGTGACCCTTTAAGGCTAACTAAAGGGGAGCTAGAGCTGTCAGCACACAACTTTCTTTCTCCTGGGCTATTCCCTCTCCTTGCCTTTTTATTTGCCATAAAGCTGTAATGTAACACATGTTATGGTCTTTTAACTGTTGGCATGGAAACATATGAAATGACTGTCTAAAGGCAAAACATTCATGGCCTTCAACAGGGTCAGAGTTTTGGGAATTTTGGCAAGAGTTTCTTGTTATGGATGATTTGACCTGCAAATGTGGAACATTAGCTTGACCTGCAAAGATGGAACATTAGCTGTTCTTGAACTCATGAGGATTTAAATAATACAAGGAATTTCCAGAGAGCACAAGAAAGTAGGTAAATATGAAAGCAGTCTGGGGTATATTCTGCTGACCAACAATGAATGCTCAAATTGAGTAACTAGTATGCTAATGTCCACAATACTGAGTCTATTATGCTCTTTTAACTCTGGAAACCTTTCATAATTCATGCAATACTCATACTGCATAATTTACATAAGATATTTTTTAGTTTTTTTCTTTTATTTCTTCAAATTTTAGCCATAAGAAACAACTTCTAACCATATCTTTTTCTACAGCTAAAAGGGCTTGAAAAAACTGTTCTAAATGTCAAACATGTGCTCCCAAAGACAAAGTGCAAATGTTTTTAGCAACATATAGGCCACTTATAACACATTATGCCCTAAGTGTAAAGGGGCCCATGGCTCATTTTCTACCTGCTCTGGTTCTGCCCACAGATACAGGTTTCCTGTAATAAAATTAAAAAAATACTTGTTGCATGACATCATGAGCTATACAGCAAGATGTTTGGCCATGCCTGATGGGTCCTCCTGAGTCTTTAGTATTAAACATTTATCTGTGCACCATTTTGAATGAGATTGTTTACTGCCAGTAAGCTGACAGCTAAAGTGTTGACCCAAGCTGGGGTGCCCACCTTACAACAATGGAAAGCAGAGATTAATAAAACACTCCCTTATAAGAAATTATAAGAAAATAAAACAGAAAATAAAACAGAAAATGTGGGTATGTGTCGTAGATTTTCTGGCTGTCTGCAAAGCAGACAGACAGATATTCTGTGTCTCATTCATCTTAATGAAATAATCCATAATTAAACTAAATAGATTCACTCACCATCATTCTCTGCCATTCATACAAAGGGACACCATCACCAGCTTGTTCTCATATCATTCTCCCAGCATCACTGCCCCAAAGGCTCAGCCAAGCACCCTTTATTTACCCAAAACAGGAAGTGCTCACTGCACCCATTAAACACCTCCCTCATGGGAGTGGTTAACACATGATGTTCCACTGACACAGCTAACACCATATAAGGACGTTCCTTCTAACAGGAAGTCCCATAGAATACATGAATAGAATATAATACAATGGATACAATACAATGCATAGAAGTACATACAATGCTGCTAAAGTCTTATGGGCGTGTCCGGGCGGGGAGCGCATGTGCCCCTCCAGAAACGTCCATAAGCTCTTAATATTAATCGCCTGATAGAATCCTAATCTGCGCCATTCCATAGAATAATGCATATCCAGATTATACCCTTATTAAGGTGGAAAGGAAGCTACCTACAGGCGTACGCCACGAATCGCAAGCCCTGCTGATCAGACAAGACCCAGATAAGAGCGCACATCTGTCCATAACCACTCGTGTGCTTGCGGAGTGAGCGCATCCCCTCCCCAACGATCGTCTGTGCTAAATGCACAGAGGGCCCCTTGTGGGGGCGGACATATGCCCACGCCGCAAACATCACACTCCGACCTCAAGACATTTTCTACTACCAGACGAGATTCAACCAGCCTCAGACTGCCCCAGTCAGTTCTATTTAGAGCGGGCTGCGGAAGTACTAAGACTGGGTGCCATTATGACAATACATCTTCAAATTTCCACCACAGTCCTCCCTTTTTGTCATATTGCTCCCATTTGTCCTTCCAATCTTGATAGTCTTCTTACACCTAGAAACTAAATTAGTCTTTACAGTCCATAAAAAGGAAAACACGGCTTGACATGTAGACTCTGTTCTTCAGGAGGGATGACTTATAAGGAGGACACAACTTGGTGAGCTGTAGTAATCGCAGATCGGTCTGGGGTCCTCTGTGTCTTGTACGTGGGTCCGGCTTCGGGGCGTCTCATCAAGGAAAATGTGGTCATCTGCTCCGGCTCTGGTCACGCGTCCAATCAGGCAACAGGAGCGCCTCATCACGACATAGAAAGAATAGAAATAAAAACCACATGAGTATATATATTCCCATTTCCATCAACCACGATCCGCTGTAAAATAAAAATTAAATCCCCAAAGATTCCCAGACCCTTCAAAGGACTCCCAACTTTCACTTAGCTACAGCTCTGGCTCTGCCTTGCAGGGACCCAAACATTATCCATATGGGCCTGAACTCCAATTCCCAGTATCCCCGATCCAGGTATAACAATCTTTACTTGTAAATTCCCAGAAACCGCCCTTGGACCGTGAGAACTTCCTTGTAGCTTCAACAGTCACATGAAACATTCCATCCTCAATAGGTGTGAATTGTTCAATCGTATCATAAGCTCAAGCCCCCCACCTTGTACATGCAGGAAACCATGCCCAGACCTGGTCGGGGTTGGTGCCTTCTAGCCGCCCCTGCCATTCCTACTTTCTCTTGTGCCATCAGATCCTCGCGATCGGCCGCGATATAGGATGCTGGGACAGCTTCACCACCACACATGAACCTCTTGCATTGGGGGAATTACCTTATAAGCTGTAGATACCCAACTGAAGAACAGAGCCATAAAAACAAAAACAATTCTACCCTCTAAAGACATCTCATTAAATTCCATTGACAAGTGTCTGCTCGGAGTCTTCACTAGTTTGTCAATAATCCTCATACCAATCATAACATCATAAATAGCATTTACCGCTGTCATCGCTGGGCACTAAAGCTCGGTGGAGACTCAGAACAGACCCCGCAATCCGTCCCGTTCACTTTCTTAATTAGTCATAGAATAGACTTTAAATAATAACTTGGGGTGCTTTTCATTGTTACCTCTGCTAAAATTTACTAAACAAACAAATACAAAATAAACGAAGATACTACTAATTTCTTTGATGTGGAGGAGCCGCTTCTTGCAGTGGCTGGCGTGGTCTCATCCATCAAGCTTCTTTACAAACGACCCAGTCACCTGGTTGGGAAAAATGAAAACCAATTACCGTGTCGGGGTCCAGGAGAGCCTCTCCTGAACCCCTTTGAAGTTCATGTTACAGTGATCGCACTCACCCCATCACCTGACAATAGACGTGACAGCTGACGAGGGGAGTACGACCCTGGTTTCGGTTGACCTCCAAACAAACCTTATGACAATAACCCCGACCTCGGGACTGTGTTCACTGCGCAATCTGTGCATGCCTCCCCATCGCCTATAATCGCTTACCATCTCCTGTAATACCTGGAACCATTGGCAGGTTCATCTAAAATGGGAACCTACTTCACCAGACTGCTGCTTGCCGATTCGAATTCCATCAAAGAAAGACAGTCTTGGCACAAACTTGATTTAGAATTAGAAAGATTAGTGTTATTAGTTCGAAAAACTGTCACTTTTACATTTATTTATCCCCCCATTTTCTTCCTCATTACAGACTGGAGGAAGAAGAAACAATGAAATAGCCTATGATACTTTAAACCTCCTTAGACTCGTATTTATCCATGTGTACAGCTGTCTACATACACATGCTCTCTATGTACAAACACTTCCAGAAACTTCTTGGACCTGAAAAATACTTATAAGCAGAAATCATTACTTCATCCCTCATATTTATCCTGCAGAGAATGGCAAACAAAAATGACATTCCTGTAAATTTTCAATGACATTCTTTCAAAACCGATTCAAACAAAACCCTCTGTAACCCTAACTTTCCCCGTTCCTACAAAAATACTACAGCCGCGACGCATCGGAGGATCGCCGCGGTAAATTCGAACATATTCACGTTACTACATACAAACATTCATATACAAATGTGGGGGAGATATTCATAGTATCCAAAACAAAAATGAAAAAGACAAAAACCCGTTGGAAATCTGCCTTCACTTTCAGCAATAGACGAAAATACAATGGGAAAATATGAGAACAGCGTGAGAGCCTTGCATAGACAGCTATACAACGTTCTCCTTTGAGGGTCACCAAAGCGTGTACCACGCCTCCATCCACACTCATCATTACAGATTTCTGAAACCGCAGCGAAACCACATCCACTCCAGAGGGATACCCAAATAGTATCCTTGGCAATCTTTTAAAGGGGTCTAAAGGCCTTTGCCCCCAAAACTAGGCTTCGTGCATCGTGTAACCGTCTGACTGTGGGAAGCCTTCCTTCCCACGCGATTCAAATCGACTTATCGTCTTACCTCCCGCGTCCGAGAGAAACCGTTGCACCCATTTTGGGGAGCACCGCCCGGTGCCTTCTTCTACGGTGGATTGACGGACTACAACCACTATCTGGTCCAGTCCCTCAACTAGAAAACTCTAACCGAGGCATCATCTCTATGGCTTGTTGTCCCAACACTCTTGGCACAGAACTACAGAGTAACTATGCCAAATGATTCGCCAACAACCACAGATCAACCCCCAAATTAGGCCTCTACCCCTCACAGTGTATGCGTCCCATACACTGCGTCGCCAGACTAAACCACACGGAACACTTACGCCCAGTTATCACCTGCAGAATAATGTGGCTTCTCTCTGCATCTAGATGTTACAACAGTAATGGTGAAGCCCTCCTGTTTGCTCTAAAATACCCAAAACTGTATTTACAGTATAACACTTCACAAAAACGACTGAAATTAAACTTTAAAACACTCTTTTAAACGCCAAAATATTTTCCGTTGTCCTTTCAGGACACAAATACCATTGCTAATCTTTCAGAAGACTTCAAAAACTCCTCCCACTGACTTCCTGCTTATATATAAATGCTGAAAAAAGACTTCCTGTTGTATGCTCAGCTTGTAAACCCCAAATCTGGTTTATTTACATAATGACAGGAAGAGGGAGGGGAAGTCTATCTTCATCAAAAACTCCATGGACCACAAATATCCCCTGGAAGTATTATCCAATAGTAAACAAAGCCAGAACTGACTCTTCTGTCTCTCTCCTTTTAAAACAAAATTCTTTTGGTTCAGGAAAGGTAAAACAATCTCCTCCCATCTGCAGAATAGGAGTTGATCCCCCCCCCCCTGACCCTACGATCTTCAAAAACAAATGAATTGCCAAGGACCCCAAATATTCAAACACCAAAACGCACATCGCTGTGCACAAAAATGCATTCAAAGCCAGTCCCACAATCCATCAAAATTCAGTGCATGCAAAGCAGTCTTTTCACCAAAAAACGAAATTCCACACAAAAGATAGCGCTTAAACTGCATCTCAAAATGGCGAACAACAAGCCAAGCAACATTGGCACCATTTACGCTTGCAAAAAAACACTGTCTACCAAAAGGACAGACCGTACTACACAAAGGAAAACAAAAATGTTGTCCACCAGATCCCAACAGAAAATACTGCGCTACTCAATTCGCACTAAACATCAAAATCTGCCCCAAAGGCTGCAAAATTCCACTGCTCAGTCACATGGTATCACACCCAAAAGATGACCCAGGATGACCCACAGAGCAAACAGACTGCACCTCACAAAATGGCCACCAACGACCATAGCAGAAAACAAGATGGCTGCCATATGCAGCCCCCAAAAACCTGCCTAGAATCTTTCTCCACAAAAACAAAACATGGAACATCAAATATGAACATTAAAAACATTTTCTAAAAACAACCAACCAACAAGGCACACACTTTAGGCTCCTTCAAATCGGACCTTTTGCCAACACAGCACATTAAAAAAAAATGTTAGTTACATGCGCAACATTAAAACAAAAACACTTTTTCTCAAAGCTCATGTACAAACTGCGGCATCACCCTTTATAACAAGCCATTTAAGAAATATACACATCATTTAAAACCTTCCAACATACAATGCCTGTATGCTATTGTTTACAGAGGGTTACCAACTTTGACTCAGTGATGGGACAGCCATGCTGGTTGCCCATCCCCCCCCCGAGCCTCATGGCACACCAAACAAATCACCCCTCCCCCACTAAAGCACATGTTTCCTTCATCAGCCAAACAATTCAATCACAGTTCAGCCACACTCACAGGGACATGTCTTTTGGTCCCATACAAAGGTAAAAATCACAATTTATTCATTTCTATTCCTCACATAGATCATGAACATATTACACATGACTTTTGCTCTAAAAATTGTACACTCAAGAAACACAGAGATTCAACACTTGTTGCCCCTCCCCCAAGCCGCATGGCCAGAGAAACCATCTAACGCCATGGAACATGGCTGAACTTTACAAAGGCAACCCGTCCAACATAAAATGATGTAAATACACACAGTCTCCATTTCTCATACACAGGAACAAGACATTCAGGTTCAAACAAAGTCTCAGCCGCACACATGAGGACATTACATTCAAAAGATACAAAATGTCTCCCTGCACACATCGCAGGCTGAATAATGCCACCTCTATACTGACAAATCATCCACAATATACAGTTTCCATATGCATCATAAAAATTTTATATCTAACTTTCAGAAGTTTCAGAATCAGAACACTGTCCGCCGCATGGTGGCCCAAACAAATCGCCCTTCCCCCGAGCCTCACCACATGGTCAGAGAAGCCATTTTTAAAAGTCATGACAAAAGATAACTTTTCTTAAGCAGGTCAAACGATCAATTACTTACTTACAAACTGTTCAGCCACACAAACATTCAGACATAAACATTCCAGAATCAGTACACACACACACACACACACACACACCTCATACATCTCTAACTCAACAGACATACAAGTCAGACTTCCAGTCCATGACAAAATCATACATACACATATGATCAAATCCACTCTATTTCACAAACGCAAGCAATCATAACGCAAGCCATCATACACGTGTCCAATCGCTCGCACACACACACACGTGTCCAATCGCTCGCACACACACACACACGTGTCCAATCGCTCGCACACACATGTCCAATCGCACACACACACGTTATTTCAAGAAGACGAAAACTTTGTTTTTTTGTAGAGCAGAGCCCCCCACCAAGCATCGGAACAGAAACCTACTCTTCCCCATCTGAACCGATGTAAAAAGGGGGCCCAGACTACTCCTAAATTCTGGCCCGCCAATCTGTCGTAGATTTTCTGGCTGTCTGCAAAGCAGACAGACAGATATTCTGTGTCTCATTCATCTTAATGAAATAATCCATAATTAAACTAAATAGATTCACTCACCATCATTCTCTGCCATTCATACAAAGGGACACCATCACCAGCTTGTTCTCATATCATTCTCCCAGCATCACTGCCCCAAAGGCTCAGCCAAGCACCCTTTATTTACCCAAAACAGGAAGTGCTCACTGCACCCATTAAACACCTCCCTCATGGGAGTGGTTAACACATGATGTTCCACTGACACAGCTAACACCATATAAGGACGTTCCTTCTAACAGGAAGTCCCATAGAATACATGAATAGAATATAATACAATGGATACAATACAATGCATAGAAGTACATACAATGCTGCTAAAGTCTTATGGGCGTGTCCGGGCGGGGAGCGCATGTGCCCCTCCAGAAACGTCCATAAGCTCTTAATATTAATCGCCTGATAGAATCCTAATCTGCGCCATTCCATAGAATAATGCATATCCAGATTATACCCTTATTAAGGTGGAAAGGAAGCTACCTACAGGCGTACGCCACGAATCGCAAGCCCTGCTGATCAGACAAGACCCAGATAAGAGCGCACATCTGTCCATAACCACTCGTGTGCTTGCGGAGTGAGCGCATCCCCTCCCCAACGATCGTCTGTGCTAAATGCACAGAGGGCCCCTTGTGGGGGCGGACATATGCCCACGCCGCAAACATCACACTCCGACCTCAAGACATTTTCTACTACCAGACGAGATTCAACCAGCCTCAGACTGCCCCAGTCAGTTCTATTTAGAGCGGGCTGCGGAAGTACTAAGACTGGGTGCCATTATGACAATACATCTTCAAATTTCCACCACAGTATGTGACAGGCAGGATCTTGTATTTGCTGTCAATTAGATGAGTCTCCTACTCGTCTCCTAGCTCTTATCCATTTAGGTCCAATGTACTGTGCCATATATTCATTTTATGCAACAGCTACATCAGTCAGTAGATTGCAATGTTTATAAGTTTGTAGCTGCATCTATGATTGAACTCTATGTCCTTTCTCTATAATACAGTTCCTGTTTTCCTGTCTGTAGTTAAGCAGCAGATAAAGCCCATGTGTACTGGGCACTGTCTGTTCTGTAGGAATATGTACAGAATTTCTAACAGGTTATGGGCCCAGGCAATAAAATGGCCAGTAACACAGGTCTGACAAACCGGAACTACCAGTCTTGGAAATTCAATCTGAAAATGCTGCTAATAAGAGAAGGTACATGGAAATGTATAAAGTAAAGTGTTTGTTAACCCCCCCAAAAATATACAGATCCTGGTCCCTTAAAGCAGATTACACAGCACAGTGCTTGTGCTGTGTAATCTGCCCCCCTCTAAACTGTAAACCTGGCATTTCCTGTATCCACTCTCTATACTGACCACGTAAGTCAGGGCTGCTCAGCCCTGGCCACTGTGGTCAGAGTATGTCCCTGCATTATACACTGCTGTTCCCTCTGCTCTCCTCTCTCCCCCTCACCCCCTCCTTCCTGCCTGTCATCTCCCTCTCTGTGTCTGTCTCCATCCCTTCCCACCTCCAGCAGCTATTCGTGAAAAGAATGTACAATTTTCACTGTCAGCCCCTCTATTAGAGGCTGGCATAGCACACTATGTAAGTAGTTTTAAAAAACAAGCGTTCTAAATACCAAATTTGAACTGTCTTCAGGCCAGTCACGTGACTCATGAACGCGTTACAGCTACGAGACAGAGCTTCTGCGGAGGAGACGAGTGGCCACTTGATCCCCCCGACTGACGTCAGAGGGAGATCATGGCTCCTCCTGCTGAAGACATCAATTGGAGCTGTAAAGTGTCCGCGAGTCACATGACCGGCCTGAAGTCTGCTCAAATTCAGTATTTAGAATGCTTGTTTTTGAAAACTACTTACATAGTGTGCTAATGCCCGCCACTAATAGAGGGGCTGGCATTGTCTTATATAAATGGGTTAGCAAACCCTTTAAGTCAAGCCAAAACACCCTTCAGATAAGTGGATAGAAAAAGACCAAAAAGCTCAGAACCCAATCTCTCTTAGCATAGAATATAATAAAATTATACATATTTGTAAGTGTGAAACTGCTGAAGAAATGTGGGAAGGATTACAAAAGGGGCATGAAAGAGCTAATCTCAGCAATAAACTGTATTTGATTGCAAAGCTATACCAAACCAAGCTAATGAAAGGGCAGGATATGCAGGATTACATAAGGTACACCTTAGAAATGGTTGAAGGCCTGAGAGGTATAGGAAAATAAATAAAATATTTTCATGTCGCAGAACTATTGCGAAATGGCTTACCAGAATGTTTTGAAACGCAGATAATGAAAATGTTTTTCAATCCAAAAGTTTCACCTTATCCTTGCAGACATTGTGTGGATTCAGGAGCTATGAGTTACATGACAAATGACAGAATGTCTTTACTCAGCTTGACTAGAGTTAAGCAGAAACAATCACCACAGCTAATGGGAAAATAATGGAATCTTTACTGTCCTATTTCCCAGAGTGTCGCCAGAAAAATACATTCGAAAAATGTATGCCCCTTCTCTTGAAACAAATCTTTTGTCAGTGAAGAAGCTGATAAAACAAGACAATGTAGTGGCCTTCCAATATGACAGTTGTGCCACCACAAAAGGGGATATCTTACTTTCAAAGGATGAAATTACAATTAACTGTTTCAGCTGAACTGCAATGAGGTGGTTGATACTGCCAAGGAGGAAAAACATTCAAACTGCATTCACCCATGGCACATATGACTTGGGCACAGAAGTTATTTGTCCAGCTGTTCAAAACAGTCCATATGATCCAGTCAGATACAACAACTTAGCTTCAATGTTAAGATTGTTTTAACTTGTGTACATGCTGGGATGTACAGTATACCACACATAAAGTTATTGACTGCGGTTGCTTTTTAGGGGCTTGGACTCATATGCTACACAGTGCATTTTTTCATTCAGCTGTCTCTTTATATTTTTTGAATGGTTTACATAACATCTTTATGATTAAGCCCTGGGTGGGGGGCAAAGCATGCTGGAGTCATGGTCTGGATGAATTAAGAAGTGGCTGCTTTTACCTGCTAACCACACGGTCGGTGAGGTGTGCAACGGCGGGGCTATCTTCCTATTTCTGCAGTATGTTTTGGGTCTAGACAGATCTTTCTTCAGCCTGCATCCTCACTAGTCAGCGGCATCCAACTCATCAGACCTTGACAGCCTAAGCAGGAACCTTTAAGCATTTATCGTGGGTACCTGGAAAATCAACTGAAAAAACTCCATATACACTGTGGAATAGAAGGTTCCTGAATTTGAGGCATCTAAAAAGAATTTGGAAGCAATACCTATGTGCACATCTCAATAGAAAAACAAACATAATGGGATGCTTGCGCAAAGGAAAGTATACCTGTGGGATACAGTGAATCTCAAAGTAGATAAAGCCCATGTGGACTGTGCACTATTTAGTCTGTAGGGCTACATATAGAATTTGTAACAGCAATATTAGTTTGTGCTTATTTCTGTGAACAATTTGTGATAAGGTCATTCATTTAATTTGTCTTATGCAAGTTTATAACTTACTAATATCTCTGTAATACATTTCTTCTGCCTATGTTATATTACACAGACCTTGTTTTATCTATTCCAGTGGTTCTCAACCTGGGGGTCGGGACCCCCTCAGGGGTCAAATGATGATTTGCCAGGGGTCCCCAAATCCTGGGCTGTTCCTGAAGCCCGCACTGTTCTCCCAGGAACGGAGATGATAAGAGGGGGAGGGACAAAGAAGATGGGAGAGAAAGGAAAAAAAAGAGAGCAAGAAAGACAGGGGGAGGGATGGGGGGAAAAAACAAGGAATTAGGATAGAGAGAGATGAAAGGGAAAGAAAGGAGAACAAAGAGAGTGGTACACCCAAAAATTCACTATAAGGGTTTTTAATACTGTGGAAGGCACTCAGGGAGCGCTAAATGTCCGTGGGTTAGGGGCGAAAATTACTTGTCTTGCCTTGGGTGCTTTCAACCCACGCTATGAAAATAATTTTACTGTTAGGGGTCCCCACAACTTGGGAAATTTTATCAAGGGGTCATGGCACTAGAAGGTTGAGAACCACTGATCTATTCCTTTGACTGAATGTGTGCAACATAGGTGTATGTCTGTTAGCATTGATATTGTTACTTTATGCCCATTTCCACAAAAATAAAAAAAAGCAAAAATCCCCCAGGATTGTCTGGTGTCCATGAATGTCAAAAGTTATGCAGATAGCAGAGGAATAATAGAAATCAAATTAGTAACTTTGGATAGAGGCATCTACACACTATAGAAGGACATGCTTGTTATTTTTTAATTTTAGAAGTTTGGCTGAATAAAAATAAACCAGATATAAAAGAATGGTTTGCAAGAGTTGAAAAGTATAGCAGCACGGAATATCTTTGCAGTTGTGATGTGGGCCAACTTAATAATTATAACAGAAAATGGAGACAGTGGAAAGACTTTAAGGCATCTGAGAAATATTTGGGGAAGCTATTAGATGAATAGGAAGGTAAGAACAAACCATAAGGGGATTGGGGAGGGAGGGGGGAGATGAAGGAGAAAGGGGGGGGAGAAAAAGGGAAGGGAAAGGGGAAGGAAGGGGGGGGGAAGAAGAAAAAAAAAGAAAAAAGAAGGGGGAGAAAACAAAAAAACAAACAAAAAAAAGAATAAATGAAGTAAAAGATAAATACATAAAATCGTATACAACCACAAATGATGTGAAACTGGAGTAGAGACATTATATATGATTAAATGAAACCATGAGCAAGTCTGTTGCTATGGTTAAGTCTGAAGTGGTTTAAAAAAAAAAAAAAGAACAACAAACATACAAAATGTATCTGATTAGACAAAAGGAATTTAAATATATGAAACAAGTTTTGAAAATGAATCATTCTAACACATAATAAAAACGACAAAACGAAATGATTAACTTGCCAAACAAATCCAAAACAAAACTAATAAATGACTCCGTCAAACACATCCAATGTACATAGTACGAGAATCTTTTTTTTTTGTATTGATTGTTTAACGTGCTGGGTTCAATATATATTAAAAAAAACACTTGCAGTGTGTACAAGGCTTTACTGATAGTAGTTCTTTCAGTAAATTGTTTGCATCACTTAATGGTGGCCATACACAGAAAATGTTATATATGATTGTATTCTCAATAGATTGATTTAACCAGGTCCAGGTGCTGTTCACTCCTTACTAATCCCTTAATCCTTTAATTTTGGAATGTGGAGTTCTCAGGAATATGTGCTGAATTCAAATTCAAACTTTTTTGTTAAAAATAAAAAATAAAAAGAACGTTTGTTCTAAAAGATGGATTAAGGTGAAGTAAAGGGTACGTCTTGATAGATCTGGTGGAAAGATATTTCTTCCTGTGAAGTACCCAGTAAAAAGATCACAGATATGAAGCCATAAAATTCATAAATGGATGACTTTGTAGCTTACTTTTTATAGAAAATAAATGCTTAGTGTCTATTCTTAAAAAAAAAAACGAAATGTATGTGTTTTGCAGGGACCTGGATATTTAACTTTGTAATAAAAGAAAGTGAAAGAAAATGTAATAGCTGCTGTAATGTCTTACAACTTAAATATCTGGGGAAGAAAAAAGGATATTGTCTAGATATCTTCAGCATAAAGTATTGTGGTAGAGATATACAGACACTCTCTGAAGACAAAATATGGACGGTTGGGACTTTAAATGAGATGCGATTAGCAATATGCGATTAAGTATAAATATATATATATATAATGGCAAATGTAAAAATTCTTACCATAAAGACCAGGCTCAAAAATACCAAACCAAAGAAGCACAAAACCAAATTAGTCTGTCTAACTGTATGTAATTAAAACAGAGGTTCAGTTGCAGTCATTTGCAAATGTCTGGGAAGCTGCAGGCCACGTCACGGCACTCTGTGTAACTGCAGTCCTAACTGTGATTTTTAAGGCCTCCAAAGGAGGAACCCAGGTGTGCTAATTAATAGACAGGGAGCAGAAAGCAACATAGAACCGCCCCTATCTATGGTTGGTCTGGCAAATGAGAGCACTGAAAAAAACAAAATACAAAAAACAGGGGTGAAACCAAAAACATGCCTACCAAACCATTATTTTGGTTTGGTAGGCATGTTTTTGGTTTCACCCCTGTTTTTTGTATTTTGTTTTTTTCAGTGCTCTCATTTGCCAGACCTGGGTTCCTCCTTTGGAGGCCTTAAAAATCACAGTTAGGACTGCAGTTACACAGAGTGCCGTGACGTGGCCTGCAGCTTCCCAGACATTTGCAAATGACTGCAACTGAACCTCTGTTTTAATTACATACAGTTAGACAGACTAATTTGGTTTTGTGCTTCTTTGGTTTGGTATTTTTGAGCCTGGTCTTTATGGTAAGAATTTTTACATTTGCCATTATATATATATATATTTATACTTAATCGCATATTGCTAATCGCATCTCATTTAAAGTCCCAACCGTCCATATTTTATCCTTACAGGGATGGAGGCCTGTGGTGACCCAAACCACATGCCTCATATAAAGTCCCAACCCCATTTTTTACTCTCTGAAGACAAGAGAGACTGCCCCTCCCCCCCTCCCGGGTACAGATTAGGATGAGGCACAAGTGGCTTGCATCTCCTATGACTCCCTGTACCTGCAGGTAGTAGGAATAGTCAAACAAGCAGATTTCACTTGCAGAGACATGAGTTTACATCAGTTTACATGTGCATTTCAGTGAGTTTCATACATGTTGCAGATTGCTGTGCAGAAAAAAATTGTACATGATACCATTATTGTGGTATGAACAGGGCACATAGAGAACAATTGTTTTCTTTGAGACCTTGCAGAACGTGTGCAGAAAAACTCACATCTCTGCACATGGTGTGGCAATGCCTAAATTCTGTCCCTGAGTCAAGGATCCAAGAAGGGGATGAAGGAGTGAGGTGTGAGTATCTACTTAGGAAAGAACAAACAACTGCTGTGATTTACCTTTTCAAGGGAAAGCGCTATAGGACTTTATTATAAGAGGTCAATTTCCAGTGATCCTCTTTAACCCCCTGAGCGGTATTCCCGAGTCTGGCTCGGGGTGGAATTTCAGGACCAAAAGCGGTACCCCGAGCTAGACTCGGGACCGCCTCGCAGTGTCCACAGGCAGAGTTACTTCCCTTGTCCCTGGATCCTGCGATGCCTCCCCGCTGTGTGATCGAGCTGTGTCCTCCTCGCTCGATTCACAGTGCCGAGTGCCGCCAAGCTCCGTTCCCTGCGACGTTACGATGTACGGGGGTGGAGATCGGCGCCAAATTTTAAAAAGTAAATAAACACAATACATACAGTATACTGTAATCTTATAGATTACAGTACTGTATGAAAAAAATACACCCCCCCCCCCCCGTTGTCCCTAGTGGTCTGCCCAGTGTCCTACATGCACTTTTATATAATAAAAACTGTTCTTTCTGCCTGGAAACTGGAGATTGTCCAGAACAACCAAAAAGTGTCCCTTTATGTCAAAAGTGGTTTTAGACCAGCTAAAAAACAGCAATAAAACATTTTGAATCACTTGCAGAATTGAGCAATAGTGATTTGTGGAAAAATTTGTCATCAAAAAATTTAAAGTAATAATTTTTATTATTATTATATTATTTGTTATAATTATTTATATGTATTTATTATATTATAATTTATGATTTTGTGTTTCAAATTTGATTATACCCGGGATGTCTACTAGACTCTTGTTTGGACAGATTTAAGTGAGTTATTCCTAAGAATTGCAGGCCTACAATATAAAACGCAAAATTTCCATGCAAAATAATGGTACCGGTTTCAGCACCTAAAATCTGAAATAATCATACAGACAGGGAGGTTAAGGCAAGCACTGGGCACGTAGTGGGTGAGAGAGGTGGTTTAATAGGAGGAATGCATTTCACTGATTTTTGGACTTATTGATTTTTCACATATGTAATGGAACCCTTGGACTTTTTTGATTTTCACAAGTGTATTTACATTCATTAATTTATTTATTTGCAGATTCTTACATATTAATTTTTACATGTCATGGTCTGGAGCTTTTAGCTAGTGCTGAGAGATTTACTATAAATATATCTGTGCAACAGAGAAATTATGTTAGAAAATATGTACCTGAGCAGGTTCCTTTACATTTTTGTTTTTGTGGAGGGTAATTTTATTTCACTCCGTATAACAGGTAATCAATAGTGTCTGAGTGTTTGATTCTAGTTATTGTCAAACACGATTCCTGTGTGCCTGCATAATGCTCGCTATTAATCTTACAGGTGTTCAATGTAATCTATTTACTGGCCTGCAGTCAAAAGATCTCTTATTTACACCTCATTTGTCATTCTTAACATTTTTACAGCTGTGTACAGAATGCTCACAGAGCAACTATTCTATGTATACTAGAAGAAACATGGTCCCTGTTTTCAAACATACTATACAATACAATAGTATGTCCTCAATTTGGTAACATTGCTTTTCTAAATATCTTATATGTGGAAGTGAATAAGTGTTTTTTATACTGTTTCAAGAGAATTTTTTAAATTCTTGTCTGCTTTACACATTTTTTTTATATAAACAGATATACATATTTAAAGGGAAATGAAAGTAGAATTGTACTCTCTAAAATAAATGCAGCTGGCTCTTCTAGTGTTAAAGTGATACTAAAGTCAATTTTTTTTTATTTAAAATAACAAACATGTCATACTTACCTGCTCGTGCAATGGTTTTGCACAGAGCAGCCTGGATCCTCCTCTTCTCGGGTTCCTCACTGGTGCTCCTGACCTCTCCCTCCTGCCGAGTGCTCCCACAGCATGCAGCTTGCTACGGTTCACCCGAGCTGAGCTGCAGCTCGGTGTGTCCATTCAGACACGGAGCCACAGTTCAGCCCCGCCCCCTTTGTCTCCTCATTGGCTAACTGACTTTGATTGACAGCAGCGAGAGCTAATGGATGCTGCTGTGTTTCAGTCAATCAAAAGGGAGATTCCCGGATGGCCAAGGCACTCGTGCATATCACTGGATAAAATGAGGCTCAGATAAGTATTAGTGGGGGCTGAGGCACACTGAAGATCTTTTATTTTAACACAGAGAATGCATTAAGAACCTTCTGCCTTTAGAACCACTTTAATGAATATTGACCATTACATCTTCAAAGATATTTTAGGCAAAACACAACATTCAGCAATAAATGTTTTAAATTGAAAGCTGTTTACTTTGTTAAATTTTTGTCTTTGGATGAACCATTTAAAAAACAAACATTAAATTCTTTCAGCTGTGTAATGTTGTGGACAACAAAGTGTGCCAGTATAAGAACTCAACTGAATTTTGCAATGGAGTCTATTTACTAAAGGAGTAGAGCATGCTCACTTTGCAAAGTAAATTTTCATTTAGCTTGGTAAATGAGGCAAGGCTAAGTGGAAATTCACATTGCAAAGAATACTCAAGATGTATGCAAGGAAAATAATGATAAGTACAGATTCACCTCTTCAGTAAGATAAGTTAAAATTCACTTAGCTCAGTAATGAGGCATACCTTTGAACTTTTTGAACTTGATAAAAAAGGGACAATTGTCACAAGGGCAGAAATCAGTGCACATAGCATACCATAGCACAAAATGTGTGTGGTTAGCAAACTGTTATGCCGCGTACACACAACCGTTTTTCATGACGAGAAAAATGCAATTTTTTTAATTGGTCATTAAAAATGGTCGTGTGTAGGCGTTAATGACTGGAAAAAACCGCGCATGCTCAAATGCAAGTTATGAGACTGGGGCACTCGTTCTGGTAAAACTAGCATTTGTAATGGCGATAGCACATTCATCACGCTGTAACAGACTGAAAATCATCAAGACTGAAAAGCGCAAATCGTCTCTCACCAAACTTTTACACGAAATTAGCAAAAGCAGCCCAAAGGGTGGCACCATCTGAATGGAACTTCCCCTTTATAGTGCCGTCATACGTGTTGTACGTCACCAAGCTTTGCTCAAGAATTTTTTTTCCACGATCATGTGTATGCAAGGCAGGCTTGACAAGAACCGTTTTCTTTATTTTCACCTGGTAATGCAGCCAGTAGGTTGGTTATTTTTCATCTTACTTTAACAGATGCAGCTACAAAGTAGCAGTCAGGGGGTTGAGGCAAATTAATTTATGTAAAATCTGTATCCGAAGAGTAAAAACAGTTTGCTGTAACTGCTTACAAAGTGTTATGCCACGTACACACAACCGTTATTCATGTCATGGAAAAAAACAACATTTTTCTTGATGTGATTTGTTGCGATTCCTCTCAAGCCTGCCTTGCATACACACGTTCATGGAAAAAAAGCTTCCATTTGTTAGACAAGTCTATCTAAACCTGCTAGTCTAACTCAAGCCTTTCCCTACAATGGCAATGCTGCTGTCCAAAGGTGCCTGGTTTATTGCTTCATCCAGAATGGAGACACCCTTGGATAGGAAGTGTGTTACTGGCTGGATCACCAGGTGAAATAAAGAGGAAAAAGTAAAAAACAAAACAAAAGAAAACAAATGCAGCCCTCACATCTCACAACTAAAGAATGGTAAGCTTCAATATATCACATTTTTGTTTTGAAAAAAACAGAGGATACAGTATATGCAAAAAAAATAATACCTAGGAAGAAATGGACATTCTACACACTGACCAGACAACTTGGAGAACAATGGAGAGCTGGAGGTAAAAGAAAAAAAAAAAAAAAGGTCACAGGATCAGCATCTAATTTTGACGCAGACAGAGAAAATGCGCCAGCAATGTCTGTTAGGAGCCGCAGACGTATAAATTAGTAGGGGCTGTGGGAAACTCAGAAACAGGAGTGCAAGGCAGGAGCAGGTGCTTAAAGCAGTGGAAAGGACAGATGCACACAAATAGATTATGGGTTTAAATCCAGACAGAATCGTACAGCTGTGAGAACCCCTGAATAAACCCCTACATTCAGCTTTTACTTTTTTTTTTTTAATAAAAGACTGCTCAGGATTTAAAAAAAATAAATAAAAAAAAGCAAAACAAGCTGAAGCATTTACCATATTTCCTGTGCTGTCCTCAGTAGTATCAGGACTGTAAGGTCCAGCGCCAGTTTTCTTCCCAGTTGAATGGTGACTTTTGTCATTCTGCCCGTTTCCTTTTTCCTCACAGAAGAATGTTGCAAAGAACAATTCTGTTCTGCATATACTGCACTTAAATATTACAGTAGTTATCATATGCAAGTTGAAGAAATGGCAACGGTCAACACAACTGAACGGGAACAATGGCCTGTTTTGGAAAGATCTTGAGTACCCTTTCAAGAATGCCTTAAACTACCACAGTCAGATAATTTGTGTGTTTTTCTATTCAACTAGAAAATTATTAGGACCACTAAGAGATTTATCTGTCAGGTTTTTTATTTTGGAGGAACTTTGTGTACAACTAATTTATTTATATTTTTTTATTTTTATTTTTTGTCATTCAAGACACTGCTCATTCACTTGACACTTTTAAAATAATTTTTATATTCATTGTTAAATGTATAGCCGATATGTTGGACTATATCATCTGTAAATGTATGTTGTGTCTGTGTATCCAACTCATCATCTGGACGACTCACTCAGCATCGTTTTTCAGACACAATCCGATTTTTAAATATTTTTGCAGTTTGCAGAAAAAAAAATTTCTGGGCTCTTTTATTACTCATAGATTCCATATTCTGCAATATTCATGACAGTTGATTTCTGTCACTGTCTTTTTTAATATTAAAGGTCATGTTTTATATATATGTTATTCATATGTTTTTTTAATACGCATCATTTTTATTCATGTTTTTACAATCCCTATTCAGAATTTCCTTTTTAGGTTATTCCAACATTGACCCTTTGTTCATTAATGCAGCTTGGCTTCATGATGTGTTTTGGAGTCACACCTCCAACAATCATTTGGAGCTTCAGCTATCAACTAATTACTCGGCCACTCTGTTTGCCACTGTATCTGTATTTTTTTATATTTATAGTGTTGCATTATGCAGATCAGTCTAGAGTTATTAGATTTGGTATATATGAAACGCACAGCGGTCACCACAGAGAGGGGTGAACCGCATTCATTTGCATTTTGCTCCGCCCCCCCCCTCTCTGACGATTCCAGTCTCTCTCGGCTTGCTGTTATGTGCTGCGGAACATCTTGTTCAGAGCACGCAGTCAGAACGAGGCCTGGAGCGCACGCTCCGGCGCCATCTTGCTGTAACCAGGATGTGTTCGTCCGGAGCGCCTCCTCGTTTCTAGCATCCTGTTCAGAGCACTTAGTCAGAACGAGGCTTGGAGCGCACGCTCCGGCGCCATCTTGCTGTTACCAGGAAGCGTCTGTCCGGAGCTCCTCCTCGTTCTCGACATCCTATCAGAACATTGTGTCAAGACGAGGCTTGGAGCGCACGCCCCGCCGCCATCTTGCCACATCCAGGAAGCGCTTGTTCCAAGCGCTCCTTTACCATACACGTTCTGTTATTTTCCTTTCACTGTCGTTTTTTTACCACCTAAAGTGCTTACTGCACGTTCAGAATGCCATTTCAAGCTCACATTCTGTTCAGATCCGATTTTCACCCGGAAGTGTTCCAGTTCTGAGTGACTCCTCCCAGATGGTGAGTTGTATGTTTTTGGGGGCTCACTATAAATTTGTCTGTTGGCCACATGAGAGGGATACCCTTTTGACCATGTGTACTCACACGAAACTCGTCAGGGAAGACTCCAATGTTGCCATCATTATATTGAAGTGCGCTTTATTCTCATATGACATGTAAGTGCAACCTTTAATTAAACCTAAAACTGATTTTTTGACGGTATTACACTATGGCGTCCCCTCTTTTCTTTTCCACGTTTTCATGCGAATTTTAAACACGGATGACCATCTCCTGCATCCCCTGAGCGAGAGACCTTCCAGTTCTCCCTAGGTTATTGCACCAAGATCATTCGCTGACCCCTTCCTGAAGCAACTCCACACCGTGGTTTCCAGTTCATACCAATCCTGATTGGCTCTGGAAATATACATTTCGCAGAGTCCACACGTTCCGGTAAGCCTGCATTCACACTGGTGAAGGGATATTTCTTCATTTGGAAATTCACATTCATTCACTCATTTTTGGAAGATTTCATCTCACTCTTCAATTTTGAACATTGTTTTATTCACTCTTTATTTGGTTCATTTTGGACATTTTTATATATGGTTATGACATTTGTGTCTTCATATATATGTGCATTTCACATTGTTGCATATTGACCATGCATTGGTTTTGATTTTCATTTTCATACCTTTTTTTGTATCAGAGCGCTACACTTTTTTGTCCACACTAAGGCCCCATACACACCATAGAATCTATCCGCAGATAAATCCCATCAAATGGGTTTCTGCGGATAGATCCTATGGTGTGTACACTCCGTCGGATATTTATCCGCAGATAAATCTCCCCTGGGATGGATTTCCAGCAGATGGATATTTGCTGACATGCTCAACAAATCCATCTGCTGGAATCCATTCCAACGGATGGATCCGCTCGTCTGTACAGACTTACCGGATCCATCCGCCCAAAGGGATTCCCCGCACGCGTCGTAATGATTTGACGCATGCGTGGAATTCCTTATATGACAGCGTCGCGCCCGTCGCCGCGTCATAATAGCGGCGACGGCGCGACACATCATCGGCAGAGGATTTCAGCGCGGATTTCAATGCGATGGTGTGTACACGCCATCGCATAGAAATCTTCTGAAATCCTCGAGAGGATTTATCCGCGGATACGGTCCGCTGGACCGTATCTGCGGATAAATCCTCTCGTGTGTATGGGGCCTAAGAGATTTATCCAATTGCTATTTTGAATGCTAGATGGACCAATATAAATGCTCTGCTATATCTCACCTATGTGGTTACTATGGACACACAGCTGGTATGTTTTTAGAAATCTTTTAAGCTTTGTTAAAACCAAAAAAAAAAAAAAAAAAGAGAAAACATTTAAAGTGAACACATACATTGCTGGTAATAGTCAAAGTAACAGGTTCACTCTAGAGGAGAAAAGTTAAACATCCTATATCTATTTTCCCTGCGTTCCTCTGCTGCAGAAGATTCTTATGCGTTGAAAAGTACATAGAACTGTGCAAACTTCCTCCCTTGGAGGAGTATTACATGTCCCTTTGCAACCGGGTGTCCAGGCTATATGCAACACTTACCCCTGAAGGAATGATTTGATTTATTGGGTTCCTGTGCCCATGGCCCTGTGTATGGGTGGGGAATGTTTATTGCAGAAAAAAAAATGTAAACCCTGGTGCGCTCCACTGTAATCCAAAGTTGGAAGATAACAGACATTAAAAAAGGTGCTGCCACAGTAACCAATAGCGTATAATACTGGAAAATACAAAATAACAAAACAAGGGTGCACAAGTATTGGTGCATTAGCACCTCTGAAATTGAAATAAAAGGATATATATTTATTGTGAGTATAAAAAGTCCTAAAACAAGCAGCAATTTAAAACAGTCACTTAATAAGTTCATATGCCTCCCCAAATAACCAGGCTTCAGTTTTCCAGCCACTTACTCTGCCCCCCCCCATTGGGGACCAAGCGTTATGATGGAGCTCTCAGGATAATGTCCCTTTGGAAACTGATGCAGGCACTGCCACTGTGTTTATTGCAGACAACTCTGTCATCTTTTATCATGATGTAGTGCAGAGTTGGCTAGCCACCTCTCATTACTCTGTGTCAGCAGGGGATCTGCTTCTGCTCACTGGCAAAATGTGTACCCTAATCAGTGTCCTCAATGTCTGGCTCCTCAACTAGACAGCAGGCTCAACCAGCATCCAGGGAGTCCTTTGATTTTTAGGAATAGCTGCCACTGTGTCTCTTGTTTACTTAGCTGCAGTGATCCACTCACAGCATCAGTTTCTCTGTTAGTCGTCTTTTTTCCTCTCCTCAGCCTGAGAAAGTTACAACACTCCTCTCTACCACAGTGCCAAAGAGAGCTGAAGTATTTTCCTCTTAGAATCTAAAGCCAGATCAGTCTGCAAATCTATACCTCCATGCGACAGTCCGAAAAGTAATACAATTAGTATTATACGTTTCCATTATATGTAATATGTGGCCTAACATTAGTGTATTTATTAATGATACTACGTTCCGCCACTAGATGGCAGTGGTATCGATTATGTCTCTTGTTTCCTCTACATATTCTGTTTCGCCACGGTGGCCAGCAGTTAAAATAACGGCGCCTATACGTTTCCATTATTATCATCCGAGCGGCCCTTAGTTAAGATGGAACAGCACGACTATTTAAACAATGTATGTGATGACCCGATCACAGCAGCCAAACCCCAGATGACGTCCTATCATGACGAAACACGTAGGGTGGGGCCTGTGCTACTGATGTCATCACATTTTCCTCTTTAGAGGTCGAAGGATTAAGGATTAGTCCTCTTTTAGACAACCCCTGCTTTTGCATGCTCTCCAATTACTTTTCTTTTTGCCCTCATGGAGTTGGAAAGCATTATGACTAAAAAAGCCTAAAATATGACTAAAACTAAATGGCATTTTCGACGAAGGTTACGGAAAGCAGGGAGCAGAGGAGGCTTGAGGAGACGCCGCTATCCGATCCTTATCCGATCATTTATGGTACACTGCGCATGAAGTCCTGTAAGTGCATTTCGTTTAAGTTTATTACATTTTACTTAAAGGGTCACTAAAGGAATTATTTTTTTTAGCTAAATAGCTTCCTTTACCTTACTGCAGTCCTGGTGTCCTCATTGCTCATTTTTGCTCTGATGTTGCTGTAAAACTGCTCTGTTCTGGACACTTCCTGGTTGTCTGGCTCCGTATGAAAAAAGTCATGGGAGAGTTTAGTTTCGTTTTCCTAGCCATGACTCTCTATGGCACTGTCCAGCACAGAGGCATGAAATAACATGCAAAGACTAAACTACTTTCAGTTTCGTTTTTGCATCTAAGAGGCACAAAACGGTGAGGTGAGTTTAGCATTTATTTTGCCAGAAACCTCCAATCAGAAATGCAAACCAGAAGGGCTTTTTTTTCCTGCCTCTAAATGTTGAGTGTGACATATGCCTCTAATCATCCTAATGTGCATGGACACACAGGGTAACATTGAGCTGCTTCTACAGGAAAAACACAAAATTGTAGAAGCAGTGATTTCTAAGCCAGTGTGCATGGAGCCTCAAGGTCAAAAAGACTGTAGCTCAAAAATATACAGTACAGTGAATGATTGCTGTCTTCCTAGGACTTCCAGTCTATGTATGTGAACTTCTGTGGCAGCTTCACATTATTGCTTATCTGCTTTTAAAGTGAATCTGTGCCCAGACTAGAAACAAAACATATCACAAACAAGCAGTGAAAGCATATTTGAACAGGTCTTAATTTACCACTGTAGCTACATTGTGAAGAAGATAGTTTTCAGAGGTGCTGACATTTCAAATTCTTTCCCCTTCACTTTCTAAGGCAGCAGAATCTTGTTAACCTGCCAGACCTCTAATGTAAACATGCGTCAGGTGCTCATAAATTGAGACAAAACAAAATCAGTCTTTCTTGACTTTTTTTAATAATCATTTTCACCCACCTGTCAATAATTACTATATCCATATAGTACAATAATAAGGTGATCAATGGGAAAAATGCCCCCCTTTCCTTGGTGGTCAGGGGGAAGAATGCCCTCCTGTACAGATAGCTAATAAGATAATTTGTCAGTAAAGATTTTTGGAGCTATTTCCTCCTGTATCTCCATCGGAGATCTATGAGGTGGACTAGGTAACGGATGGGGGAGTTCTTCCAAACCCTTCAGGCACAGTATGATCCCTTTAGGGGTGTCTGGGGGGGACCAGGGGATCTCCTTATCATTGGCTGTATAGGTATGTAGCGTGGAATATATAAAATATATTATAATATTACATTTATACGCAATGGAGAAAGGGGGAAGGGGGAGTGGGGGGGAGAGGGGGGAAAGTAACAGAGGATAAGGGGGAGAGAGGGAGAAGGAAAAAAAAAGGAAAGATAAAGAGAAAATCAGACGCTCCTTTATGGTGTGTAAAAATCAATTGTTTATTTGTATTTTTTTAAATGATTGTCTTTCAGTGAATATGTCTCTTTACTGAAATGTTATATACTTAGATCTATTGTACTATGATATAATAATTTATACATTGTTTTGTAATGATGTCCTAAATTCTATTTTTATGTAATGATTTTATTATAATGAAAATAAAAAACTTGAATGATAAAAAAAAGATAACTTGTCAGTTTTTGCATATCTGAGGGGCAGAAATTGTTCATTGCTTAACCACTTAAGCTCCGGACCAATACGCTGTCTAAAGACCAGAGGTGTTTTTACAATTTGGCAATGCGCTGCTTTAACTGGTAATTGCGCGGTCATGCAATGTTGTACCGAAACGAAACTTGCGTCCTTTTCTTCCCACAAATAGAGCTTTATTTTGATGGTATTTGATCGCCTCTGCGATTTTTATTTTTTGCGATATAAACGCAAAAAGACCGTAAATTTTGAAAAAAAATGATTTTTCTTATAACAAAAAGTAAAAAAAATCGAATAAACTAAATTTTAGTCAAACATTTAGGCCAAAATGTATTCAGCCACATGTCTTTAGTAAAAAAAATCGCAATAAGCGTATATTTATTGGTTTTCGCAAAAGTTATAGCGTCTACAAACTAGGGTACATTTTCTGGAATTTACACAGCTTTTATTTTATGACTGCCTATCTCATTTCTTGAGGTGCTAAAATGGCAAGGCAGTACAAAACCCCCCCAAATGACCCCATTTTGGAAAGTAGACACCCCAAGGAAACTGCTGAGAGGCATGTTGAGTCCATTGAATATTTAATTTTTTTGTCCCAAGTGATTGAATAATGACGAAAAAAAAAAAAAAAAAAAATGTTTACAAAAAGTTGTCACTAAATGATATATTTCTCACACATGCCATGGTTATATGTGGAATTGCACCCCAAAATACATTCTGCTGCTTCTCCTGAGTACGGGGATACCACATGTGTGGGACTTTTTGGGAGCCTAGCCGCATACGGGGCCCCAAAACCCAAGCACCGCCTTCAGCATTTCTAAGGGCACACATTTTTGATTTCACTCCTCACTACCTATCAAGGTTTCGAAGGCCATAAAATGCCAAAATAGCAAAAAAAAAAACCAAATGACCCCATTTTGGAAAGTAGACACCCTAAGCTATTTGCTGAGAGGCATGTCGAGTCCATGGAATATTTTATATTTTGACACAAGTTGCGGGAATATGACAAACTGATTTTTTTTTGCACAAAGTTGTCACTAAATGATATATTGCTCACACATGCCATAGTTATATGTGGAATTGCACCCCAAAAGACATTCTGCTGCTTCTCCCGAGTACGGGGATACCACATATGTGGGACTTTTTGTGAGCCTAGCCACGTACGGGGCCCCGAAAACAAAGCACCGCCTTCAAGATTTCTAAGGGCATACATTTTTGATTTCACTCCTCACTACCTATCACTACCTATCACAGTTTTGAAGGCCATAAAATGCCAAGATGTCACACAACCCCCCCAAATGACCCCATTTTGGAAAGAAGACACCCCAAGCTATTTGCTGAGAGGCATGTTGAGTCCATGGAATATTTAATTTTATGGCCCCAAGTGATTGAATAATGACCAAAAAAAAAAAAAAAAAATTTTTTACAAAACGTTGTCACTAAATGATATATTTCTCACATATGCCATGGGCATATGTGGAATTGCACCCCAAAATACATTCTGCTGCTTCTCCTGAGTACGGGGATACCACATGTGTGGGACTTTTTGGGAGCCTAGCCGCGTACGGGACCCCGAAAACCAATCACCGCCTTCAGGATTTCTAAGGGCATAAATTTTGGATTTCACTCCTCACTACCTATCACAGTTTCGAAGGCAATAAAATGCCAAAACAGCACAAAACCCCCCCAAATGACCCCATTTTGGAAAGTAGACACCCCAAGCTATTTGCTGAGAGGCATGTTGAGTCCATGGAATATTTAATTTTTTTGCCCCAAGTCACTGAATAATGACCAAAAAAAAAAAAATACAAAACGTTGTCACTAAATGATATATTTCTCACACATGCCACGGTTATATGTGGAATTGCACCCCAAAATACATTCTGCTGCTTCTCCTGAGTACGGGGATACCACATGTGTGGGACTTTTTGGGAGCCTAGCCGCGTACGGGACCCCGAAAACCAATCACCGCCTTCAGGATTTCTAAGGGCATAAATTTTTGATTTCACTCCTCACTACCTATCACAGTTTCGAAGGCAATAAAATGCCAAAACAGCACAAAACCCCCCCAAATGACCCCATTTTGGAAAGTAGACACCCCAAGCTATTTGCTGAGAGGCATGTTGAGTCCATGGAATATTTAATTTTTTTGCCCCAAGTCACTGAATAATGACCAAAAAAAAAAAAATACAAAACGTTGTCACTAAATGATATATTTCTCACACATGCCACGGTTATATGTGGAATTGCACCCCAAAATACATTCTGCTGCTTCTCCTGAGTACGGGGATACCACATGTGTGGGACTTTTTGGGAGCCTAGCCGCGTACGGGGCCCCGAAAACCAAGCACTGCCTTCAAGATTTGTGTGAGTGAAATCAAAAATTTATGTCCTTAGAAATCTTGAAGGCGGTGCTTGGTTTTCGGGGTCTCATACGCGGCTAGGCTCCCAAAAAGTCCCACACATGTGGTATCCCCGTACTCAGGAGAAGTAGCAGAATGTATTTTGGGGTGCAATTCCACATATAACCATGGCATGTGTGAGAAATATATCATTTAGTGACAATGTTTTGTACATTTTTTTATTTTAATTTTTTTTGGTCATGATTCAATCACTTGGGGCAAAAAAATTAAATATTCCATGGACTCAACATGCCTCTCAGCAAATAGCTTGGGGTGTCTACTTTCCAAAATGGGGTCATTTGGGGGTTTTTTGTGCTATTTTGGCATTTTATGGCCTTCGAAACTGTGATAGGTAGTGAGGAGTGAAATCAAAAATTTGCGCCCTTAGAAATGCTGAAGGCGGTGCTTGGTTTTCGGGGTCCCGTACGCGGCTAGGCTCCCAAAAAGTCCCAAACATGTGGTATCCCCGTACTCAGGAGAAGCAGCAGAATGTATTTTAGGGTGCAACTCCACATATAACCATGGCATGTGTGAGCAATATATCATTTAGTGACACATTTTTCTTTTTTTTTTTTTTTTCTCATTATTCAATCACTTTGGACAAAAAAAAAAAAAATCAATGGACTCAACATGCCTCTCAGCAGTTTCCTTGGGGTGTCTTCTTTCCAAAATGGGGTCATTTGGGTTTTTTTTGTGCTATTTTGGCATTTTATGGCCTTCGAAACTGTGATAGGTAGTGAGGAGTGAAATCAAAAATTTACACCCTTAGAAAGCCTGAAGGCGGTGATTGGTTTTTGGGGTCCCGTACGCGGCTAGGCTCCCAAAAAGTCTCACACATGTGGTATCCCCGTACTCAGGAGAAGCAGCAGAATGCATTTTGGGGTGTAATTCCACATATGCCCATGGCATGTTTGAGCAATATATCATTTAGTGACAACTTTGCGCAAAAAAAAATATATATATATATATATATTTATATTTCCCGCAACTTGGGTCAAAATCTAAAATATTCCATGGACTTAAGATGCCTCTCAGCAAATAGCTTGGGGTGTCTACTTTCCAAAATGGGGTCATTTGGGGGGGTTTTCAATTGTCCTGGCATTTTATGCACAACAATTAGAAGCTTATGTCACACATCACCCACTCTTCTAACCACTTGAAGAAAAAGCCCTTTCTGACACTGTTTGTTTACATAAAAACATATTATTTTTTTGCAAGAAAGTAAAGTTGAACCCCCAAACATTATATATTTTTTTAAAGCAAAGGCCCTACAGATTAAAATGGTAGGTGTTGCAAAAAAAATTTCCACACAGTATTTGCGCAGCGTTTTTTCAAACGCATTTTTTGGGGAAAAAATACACTTTTTTTTATTTTAAAGCACTAAAACACACTATATTGCCCAAATTATTGATGAAATAAAAATTATGATCTTAGGCCGAGTACATGGATACCAAACACGACATACTTTAAAATTGCGCACAAACGCGCAGTGGCGACAAACTACATACATTTTTAAAAGCCTTTAAAAGCCTTTACAGGTTACCACATTAGATTTACAGAGTAGGTCTACTGCTAAAATGACTGCCCTCGATCTGCCCTTTGCGGTGATACCTCACATGCATGGTGCAATTGCTGTTTACATATGACTCCAGACCGACGCTTGCGTTCGTCTTTGCGCAAGAGCAGGGGGGGACAGGGATGCTTTTTTTTATTTTTTTATATATTTATTTCGCTTTTTTTATTTTATTTGTTAACTGTTCCTTCCATTTATTTATTTTTTTACCATTTTTATTGTTATCTCAGGGAATGTAAATATCCCTTATGATAGCAATAGTTAGTGACAGGTACTCTTTTTTTTTTTTAAATGGGGTCTATTAGACCCTAGATCTTTCCTCTGCCCTCAAAGCATCTGACCACACCAAGATCGGTGTGATAAAATGCTTTCCCATATTCTCAATGGCGCCGTTTATATCTGGGGGGGGGGACATTCCCTCCCACTGAATGTAAAAGCAGTCTAGAGGCTAATTAGCCGCTAGGACTGCTTTTACATGAAAGCCGACCGCTGGCTGAAAAGAATGATACCAAGATGATGCCTAAACCCGCAGGCATCATTCTGGTATAACCATTCAAAGTCCTGCAACATACCAGTACGTTGATGGTTCTTGTTGGACATGTATTGTAATCTTTTTTTTTTTCATGCAGTCTGTTGGCTGAACAAAAAAAAGATTGATCGGTGGGTATGCCCACCATTAGAATACCTCCCTTCATCCACCCACTTCTAATGATGGGCATACATGCACCATTTATATATGCCGAAGCATGGGGGCATCCTCCCGCAAAAAAGTTATGCCGCGTACGGTCGGACTTTTCTATGCCGCGTACACACGGTCGGACTTTTCTATGCCGTGTACACATGGTCAGACTTTTCCACAGGAAAGCCTCCGTAGGAATGTCAACCGTATGTACGCGGCATTAGGAGCAAAATCGCTCCTCCGCCCCTAATGCCCCCATGCTCCGGCATATATGCTCTTTTTTGAACTGTAGTGGTGAAATCACCTCCTACAGCATTGGAGTCGCGGCTTTATATATCGTGGGAGCAAACGCTGTTGCTGTCACGCTAAATAAATCCGCACTGCAACTGAATGGCGTACCTGCTAAGCAAATGATGGTTAACATTAAAACAAAGTAACATTCCAGTATAACAGTAAGATCATACCATACCTGCAAAGCAAATACCTATAAAAAAACATAGTAAAAAATAAAACATTTTTTAACGCAACCTGTGCCTAAAATATATATATATGCCAAAGCATGGGGGCATCCTCCCGCAAAAAAGTACACACGGTCGGACTTTTCTATGCCGTGTACACATGGTCAGACTTTTCCACAGGAAAGCCTCCGTAGGAATGTCAACCGTATGTACGCGGCATTAGGAGCAAAATCGCTCCTCCGCCCCTAATGCCCCCATGCTCCGGCATATATGCTCTTTTTTGAACTGTAGTGGTGAAATCACCTCCTACAGCATTGGAGTCGCGGCTTTATATATCGTGGGAGCAAACGCTGTTGCTGTCACGCTAAATAAATCCGCACTGCAACTGAATGGCGTACCTGCTAAGCAAATGATGGTTAACATTAAAACAAAGTAACATTCCAGTATAACAGTAAGATCATACCATACCTGCAAAGCAAATACCTATAAAAAAACATAGTAAAAAATAAAACATTTTTTAACGCAACCTGTGCCTAAAATATATATATATGCCAAAGCATGGGGGCATCCTCCCGCAAAAAAGTACACACGGTCGGACTTTTCTATGCCGTGTACACATGGTCAGACTTTTCCACGGGAAAGCCTCCGTAGGAATGTCAACCGTATGTACGCGGCATTAGGAGCAAAATCGCTCCTCCGCCCCTGCTGCCCGCATGCTTCGGCATATATGCTCTTTTTTTTAACTGTGGTGGTGAAATCACCTCCTACAGCACTGGAGTCGCGGCTTTATATATCGTGGGAGCAAACGCTGTTGCTGTCAAGATAAATAAGTCCGCGCAACAGCTGAATGGCGTACCTGAAAACAGTAAAATAAATTACATACCTGAAAAGCAAGCATGAAAAAACATAACAACAATAAAACTTTGCAGAATAGAATACAGTAAAAAAGAGCAGAACAATAGAGAGAGAATAGAGAGGGAGAGAACAATAAAACGACAACTATTTTTGGTTTTTTTATTTTATATTTTTTTGTGTGTTTTTATTTTTTACTTTTTTTTTTTTTTTTTTTAACACTTTTTTTTGTAACTGTGAACTGTAACTTCAACTTTTCGGTTCCAGGTTTGGGTCTCTCAAAATGCGATGGCATCTTGGGAGACCCTGTGTGAGTGTGCCTAGCCTGTGAAATGTTTCACCCTACACTAATAATTAACGTGTGTGTGGAAGCGTTCAAAACATTCACCAATACAAAGACCAGGATTGCCAGGACATTTGGGACAAAAATAACGGGTGTCACGCCTAAATCCGCGCTTGGTACAGACACGACATTTTCTTTGGGGGGCTCGTTGGGTAGGGGTACTCGGGAGGACATAAGAAAAATGCCTCTCATGCAGTCGGCTTACTGCATTTGGTAGGAGATGGTGAGGTACAATACCGCCTGGATACAGGAGTTCTGTGATGATATCCCTCTGGAATTGAAGGAAGGATTCATTCCGTCCTGAAGCTCTGTATAAGACATGAGCATTCAGTAGAGCCAATTGAAATAAATGTAGAGACACTTTTTTGTACCAGCGTCTCGTCTTACGGGCAATATGATACGGCGCCATCAACTGGTCGTTGAGGTCCACCCCTCCCATATTAAGGTTATATTCGTGGACACAGAGGGGTTTCTCCACAACACCAGTCGCCGTACGAATTTGGACTGTCGTGTCTGCGTGAAGGGTGGTAAGAACGAAAACATTCCTATTGTCCCGCCACTTCACAGCGAGCAAATTTTTACATCTGCAGCAGGCTCTCGCCCCCGGCCTAACACGGGCATCTACAAGCCGCTGGGGGAAGCCCCGGCGATTAGGTCGCACGGTGCCACATGCTCCAATCTGTTGATCAAATAAGTGGCTAAAAAGTGGCACGCTGCTGTAAAAATTGTCCACATACAAATGGTACCCCTTTCCGAATAAGGGTGACACCAAGTCCCAAACAATCTTGCCAGCGCTCCCCATGTAATCTGGGCATCCTTCCGGCTCTACCTGACTATCTTTTCCCTCGTAAACCCTAAAGCTCCATGTGTAGCCTGTGGCCCTGTCACAGAGCTTATAGAGCTTGACCCCGTATCTGGCACGCTTGCTGGGAAGGTACTGTTTGAAAGACAAGCGGCCAGCAAATTTAATCAGGGACTCATCAACGCATACAACCTGCTGGGGATTAAACAAGGCTGCAAAACGTTCGTTGAAATGGTTTACGAGGGGCCGAATTTTGTAGAGCCGGTCAAATTCAGGGTCTCCACGTGGACGACAAAGTGCATTGTCACTGAAATGCAGGAACCGCAGGATCGCCTCGTATCGTCTCCTGGCCATGTGAGCAGAGAAAATGTACATATGGTCAATGGGATGTGTGGACCAATACATCCGCAATGACGGAAATTTGTGTATGCCCATGTTGAGGGTAAGGCCCAGAAAGGTCTTAAATTCGGAAACCTCGAGAGGTTTCCATTCTTTGGCAAGGCGAGACTGGGGGTTAGCGGCGATGTAAGTACCAGCATATAAATTGGTCTGGTCCACAATAGATCTATAGAGATCTTCCGTGAAATACAGCGAATAAAAATCAAGTGACATAAAGTTCGCTGTATCCACCTGAATACCGGGTTGGCCAGTGAATGGGGGAAGTACAGGTGCTGTAGAAGTGGTGGGGACCCAATCAGGATAGGCAAATTCTACAGGAAGGGCACTATGGGCACGACGGGCCTGTCTCTGTCTTTTTCTTGGTGGCAGCGGGACACTACTTGTGCTTGCCACATCGCCAGCTTCAACTGCACTTATGGGACTCGCCACGTCACCAAGTGTTACTGCAGTGCTGGATAAACGACCAGGGTGTACTAGGCCGCTGGTGCTTGCCAATTCACCAGAAGGAATAGCGGCGCTAGTACTGGATCTCTGCTCCATACGAGGGTCCTGCGGTTCTTGCTGCTCAACAACATCAGAATGGGATCGGGTACGCCTGGCCTTAGCAGGGACCTCAACTTCGTCGTGCGAGCTATCTGACATGGAGCCGCTGTCGTAAATGGGTTCATATTCTGAGCCAGAATCTGTCAGATGCGTGACCTCCTCCTCTTCACTATCTGACATGCACATGAACTCAAAGGCCTGCTTATCATTGTACCTTCGGTTTGCCATTTTGGACTCTAAATTTAGTGGTACAATGGTAAGGATTCACAGGTAAAAAAAGCACCTGACTATAGAAAAGCAAATGTAGAAAACGCTTCAAAAAAAACTGTAAGCGATCGCAGGGATCAGGCCTGTCTCTGCGAACGCTGCAGTTATGTGTCTTGTGTTTTGTAAGTGACAGTGATCGATCGATACTGCACTTGGGTGGGTTGGGCTGGGCAGAGGGGGAAAACGCAGGTGCTAGCGGGTATCTGGGCTGATTCCGCTAACAATGCGTTTTTGGGTACCCTAAACTGCTGGGTACGCTAGTATAGATCTGATCAGATCAGGTATCGATCCGTTCAGATCCTATACCACTAAGGGGGGTGTATGCTTAGCGAGTGGGTGTAAGCGGTACTGGCTCTAACCTAACGCTGCCTGGGGTGACGCAGACCCTGACTGGCGCTAAAATTAAATTTATATCACCCGCCGGGTGATCAGGGGGTTAAACCTATTGGGTTATATACGGCGGGTGCTCTGATGCTATAAACAGCAAACTAACCAACCAGCGTCAACCGTAACACTTATACGGTGATCACTGGTGAAAGGGTTAACTAGGGGGCAATCAGGGGGTTAAAACCTTTATTCGGTAATATATGGGGGTACCTAACGCTTTCTAAAAACCTGGTGGCGAACCTAAAATAACTAAATAACTAACTGGCTAACCACGTCACCAGTGACACTTATACAGTGATCAGTGGTGAAAGGGTTAACTCTAGGGGCAATCAGGGGTTAAAACCTTTATTTATGGGGGTACCTAACGCTATATAAACCTGGCGGCGAACCTCAAAAAAAACTAACTGCCTAGCGGCAACAGTGACACTAATACAGCGATCAGAAACCGATCGCTTAGTGACACTGGCAATAGGGGTGAAAGGGTTAACTCTAGGGGCAATCAGGGGTTAAAACCTTTATTTATGGGGGTACCTAACGCTATATAAACCTGGCGGCGAACCTCAAAAAAAACTAACTGCCTAGCGGCAACAGTGACACTAATACAGCGATCAGAAACCGATCGCTTAGTGACACTGGCAATAGGGGTGAAAGGGTTAACTCTAGGGGCAATCAGGGGTTAAAACCTTTATTTATGGGGGTACCTAACGCTATATAAACCTGGCGGCGAACCTCAAAAAAAACTAACTGCCTAGCGGCAACAGTGACACTAATGCAGCGATCAGAAACCGATCGCTTAGTGACACTGGCAATAGGGGTGAAAGGGTTAACTTTAGGGGCAATCAGGGGTTAAACCTTTATTGGGGGGGGGGTAGGGGGCTACCCTGGACCTAAAGGGGCCTAAACCTAACTGCCCTGACACTTTTTTCTGTCACACTGACACTAAAAGCAGTGATCAGAAAATAAATGATCACTGCAATCAGTGACACTGTGACAGGGGGTGATCTGGGGGTGCTGGGGGGGTGATCGGGGGGGGTTATGTGCCTATGTGTGCTGTGTCAGTGTGCTGTTGGTGCAACTCACAGTACTGACGTCTTCTCTCCTCTGGAATCAAACGAAAAGACCGCCAGAGGGGAGAAAACGTCACTTCCTCCCTGCCTGTGTTTACAGTTACACAGGCAGGGAGGGCTCTGCTGCATTCTCATTCGCTGAGGGAGATCGAGAGGGGACGGCTGGAAACCAATAGCCGCCCCCTCCTCCCGGACCTCCCGTACACCGTTCCCGGCCGCCGCATGTACCGGAGGGGGTCCCGATCGGACCCCCGAACCGAGGTAAGGCGGGGACGTACCTATACGCCCATGTGCCTGTACGTGCCATATTGTGGACGTATATGTACATGCGGTGGTCGGGAACTGGTTAAGAAACCCCTAGCAACCTCTGGAGGAAGGATGCACTGGATGCCTTTGCTGCCATTGAGTTACTGCTAGGTGTCCCTGTGCCTGTAGCCCAGGTTCACACTGGGCTGCGGGAGTGAAGTTGTGCAAGTTCAGCTGAACTCGCACGATTTCACTCCCGCTGGCAGTCCCGATTTCGGCCGCAATTTAAGAGACATCTGTGCAGATGTCAATGTAAATCGCGGCCCGAAATCGCAAAAAGTAGTACAGGAACTACTTTTTGAAATCGGTGCAGCGCCGCAAATGCGGCGTCGCACCGATTAGGGCGGTGTCATTGCCCACAATTGACATGTCAAATCGCATCTCAAATCATACCAAATCGTACCCAGTGTGAACCTGGGCTTAAGGAGGGATGGGTTCCCTCCAGGCACACCTGCCCCTAACCTATCCATTGATATAAGTGCTCCTACTATGGATGCGCTGTAAATTAGGACAGCAGTATATACAGAGGTCTCTTGACGTGGGCACTGCCGCTTATGCATGTATTTGCACCCTGTGAGCTGAAGGGAGTAACGCTGGTATTACAATACCCCAACCACGGCATTTGGCATCAGGTTCCCCTCTATACATCTAGCTCGGGATTCACCCGAGCAACGATAAGAGGATCGTCCGCATTGGACTCAGTGAACCCCCTGACCTGCTGCAATCTTGCCCTAATAAGCCCCACACCTGGGACACCGTGTGTCTGAGATCAGTCGGAGCCATCCCTCCCCTTTCTCTTTCTACCCATAGGACCCCATTAGTCGGCTCTGGGGACATCCAAAGCCCAAAACTTGAGGGTCAATTCTCAAACCTTTGTCTACCACAAACGAGAGAAAAAAAGTTTGTAACCATACACTCCTGTGGCCCCTGATGAAGGTCTGTTGCTCCATCAACAGACCAGAAACGCGTCGGGCATTTCTCCACTGCTCTCTACAGAGTGTTTTTTAATCTATTTGTATTGTGTTGTCACAAGGTTTAATTTCTATTATTATTTTTTGTTCTTTGTCTTTCCTGGGTCCACACACGGGACGTGTGCCCCAGGTGTCACTTTAACATTATTTCTTTATATGTTTTTATTCCTATTATATACATTCTTTGACTGTTCCAGAAGATTTTTGTAATCTAACATCCAGAATTATTCTGTAAACAAGTGTCAACCCATTTTGGTGAAATACATCTAATAAATTAAATTTTACATACTTACTGGAGTCTGGCCTTAAAAGTCCCCTCTGGGGGTAATCGTTTTCTTTTTATCCATTGATATAAGTGCTCCTACTATGGATGCGCTGTAAATTAGGACAGCAGTATATACAGAGGTCTCTTGACGTGGGCACTGCCGCTTATGCATGTATTTGCACATGTGTGAAATCAAAACCCTCTGTTTTTAACACATACTCTTTGTTTTAAATTAAGCTCTGGAGGAACCCTAGTTGAGAGAGGCTACGTTAGAATATTTTTTTGTGATTATTGAGGATCCTTCATGACAGTTTACAATACATGCAGCTAGAAAGGTCAGGGTTGGATTTTCTTTAAAGCTCTTCTGCTGTTCATTAAAGTAGAATTTCAGGATTTTTTTTTGTAAACAGCACAATATTAATTTGGATATCTCTAGTAATTAGTATCCTATACCCACAACACCACTGGTCACTGTACAAATGACAGTTTCATTCATGCTGGATATTACACATATCACTGTAACTGATAGTTTCATAGTGCAGGGATCATGTCTTTCACCCTCCCATTCCTCTCATATTGTTCTTTTACTAATAGCCTTGTATTCAGTGAACAGAATGCAAGGTGTTCTATGAATGAATGAATGAATGAATGAGAGGAGATCCTGTCATTTACTCACCTCTCCTCTCCCTCCCAAAACTCTCAGTCACAGCATAGAAAAAGAGTTCTACATGTATTATCCATCATGAGTGAAACTTTGATCTATAATAGTAAACAACAGTGCTGTGGGCAAAGGATACCAGTTATTAGAGATAACATTTACATGTTTTTGTTTACAAAAATTGGGAACAGGTGTGCTTTATGGTAAAAGTTCAATTGCCCATCCCTTTCAATGCTGTGACCTATCAGGTAGGTTTTCTGGACACGTATCTGCTTAGTTCTTTTCCAGACAGGAACACTGTATGCATGTGTATAATTTTTTTCACTATGTTTGTCTGTACTGTCTTCTAGGTGACTTCTAGGTGCTCTGTGGTACATGTGTAATATGGGAACACATGAGCATGAGTGCCCATAATGAACACAATTCCTAAACCTAAAAAATCATAACAAGAAAATGCTGTTTTTGTTACTTCAATTCTGATAAGGTAAACTGAGCAGCATAAGTGTTAGTATTTTATGTGCAGTTTCACAGTAAGGAATGAAATGGACCAAGAAAGATAGTAGGTCAAAAAAATCCATGCACCATGCTGTTGTAACAAAAAAAAATCTCCACTCCAAGCAGAAACATATGAAAAAATTGTGTCCTTGTGGCCACAGTATATCAGTATTTTTACACTTTGAAACACCTAGCACATTTTACCTTATAATCTTCTTTACTTTTACAATTTACTTTAATAATATCAGTATGCAGGTCACCAATCCTACATAAGATGTACATGTTAAATTTGTAGACTCAAAAAACAGAGATACCGTATATACTCGTATTAATTATTATATAATTATTTTGTGCTGAAAATGCCCCCTTCGGCTTATACTCGAGTCACCTTTTTGCGCCTGATCTTTCGGACTTTGGGGACCTGGTACCAGCCATATGTAGGTCTCCTGGACCCCAAATTGGCACACTTGTAGCCCCATGCTTCCTCTACAAGTGTGCAAAGTTTGTTGTCCGGGGGACCTACGGCCGGGGAGCACCGATTTTTCAAAGCCAGGCTCCCCTTCCATAGACTCCCATGTTAAATGTCAGTCTAGTCATGGACCCAGTGAGGCATGGGCATAGTGAGGCATGGGCACAGTGAGGCATGGGAACAGTGAGGCATGGACACAGTGAGGCATGGACACAGTGAGGCATGGGCACAGTGAGGCATTGACACAGTGAGGCATGGACATGGACACAGTGAGGCATGGGCATGAACATGGACACAGTGAGGCAAAGTGAGGCACAGTGAGGCATGCAGATGGACACCCTAGGCTTATACTCGAGTCAATACATCTTCCCATTTTGTTGTGGTAAAATTAGGTGCCTTGGCTTATATTCGGGTTGGCTTATACTCGAGTATATACGGTAATTATATTTTCATTTTAAACACACTTGCATTTTTTTACCATATGTTTGGACACTGGAGTGCATGATGTGTTGGCGTATGCACAAAAACAATTAAGCAAATCAAGTGAAATGTGTGTACCTGTATGCCCATGGTAGCTACATAAAGCTAGGACTACACAAAAGGTGATTTTAAATAGCTGGTTAACAAGAGATGTAACCCCTTTTGACAACTGCTTCAGCTGGGATATATGCAAATAAAGCATTTGTCAACAAGGAGTTAAAAGTTTTGCTGACAAGCGAATAAAATAACGTCTGTAGCCCTAGCTGTTCAGTGTAGGTTCCTTTGGGGCCTGGGAATGATGTGAAAAGACTATAAAGCCAAGCATTTCAGAACAATACAGTACAGATAAATAAAATACATTAATAAAAAAAAAATGTCCTGGGAGTTCTGTTTGCATTATGTAGGTAACCAGATGATCATATACTGGTGAAATTTTCAGCACTCAGGAGAAAAGTATAAACATTTAAATGGATACTGGGAAGCCATATACTTGTAAAACACAAACCCATATATAAATTACAAAATCTTTTGTATGTTTTCACAGCACAGATACATTTGTCTTTGTATGTAATTAGCATATTTTTGTTACCAGCATACTAAAATGCAATACCTTAGTGACTCTAGATATTTAGGTAAATACACTATTATATCAGTAATGAGCAAACCGTTGCAAGGAAAATATATTTTGCACTAATGTAGTTGAATGTTTACAGCCCAGTTAAAGCCATGTATTTTATTATTGTTTTATAGTCAGACTGTTGAGCAGATAACAGATGTGTGTGTGTGTTTTTCTTAATGTGTAGAAGGTATTTTACTACTACGGTATTGTAGCCAGGTGCTTGTTACACAGTTGTATAACAGCGGACTGAGCAAGAACCAGAGTGCTAAGTCCAGTTGTGCCGACAGCCAGAGTCCTGTGTCCAGAGCAGAGAGTGAACTAATGGCTGTGTGTGATTGGATGGTGAGCTGCAATACCACTGGGACTGGTGAGCTGCTGCTGTTGGAATTTACTATCTGCTGCTGGAGAGACAGAGCCCTTTAGGAATTGACCATACAGCCATCTTGTAACCTTATTGCTGTCTGCAGGCTCGACTTGGACTTTTCTCATGTGCAACAACGGTATAATTGGGCCCCAGCGCCTGCCAGTTGAAGAATAAGGACTAAAGGCTATTCCTTTGAAGTTGTTACACAGAGAGCTTCTCATATTACCTATGCTAAGAGGTACCTCTCAGGGGATATTGTATTATTTCCTAGCCATCCTTCTAGGATGCACTCTAGATTTATAGTATTATTATTATTCATATTGCAGTTAATGTTTATATGCACTGTTTATTGATGACTTTGCTGATTCATGAGTTAATCCCAGTCTAGTGAGAACTCTATGTTATGTTACTTTGGCATAGTGGTTTTGCTGTCTAGCAGACTGGGTGTGAACCTAATTTCTGTGTGTTTATTTATGTACATATCACCATTTATTCTAACCCATAACAATACCTTGGACCAGATCCTCAAAGAAGTTACGCTGACGTATCTATTGATACGCCGCATAACTTCTATTTTGCTCCGGCGTATCTTTGTTTTGTATTCACAAAATAAGATACGCCTGAAGCTGTGCTAGATCCGACTGGCGTACGTCTTAGTACGCCGTTGGATCTAAGGTGCATTTTTACGCTGGCCGCTAGGTGGCGTTTCCATCGATTTCCGCGTTGAGTATGCAAATTAGCTAGATACGCGAATCCACAAACGTACGTCCGGCCGGCGCATTTTTTTACGTAGTTTTCGTAAGGCTTTTTTCGGCGTATAGTTACCCCTGCTATATGAGGCGTAACCTATGTTAAGTATGGCCGTCGTTCCCGCGTCGAAATTTTAAAATTTTACGTCGTTTGCGTAAGTCGTTCGCGAATAGGGCTTTGCGTAGAATGACGTTCACGTCGTAAGCATTGGCTTGTTGCGGGTTAATTTCGAGCATGCGCACTGGGATACCCCCATGGACGGCGCATGCACAGTTAAAAAAAAACGTAATTTACGTCGGGTCAAGACGTATTGACATAAAACACGCCCCCATCCCATACATTTGAATTGCGCGCCCTTACGCCGCCAAAGTTACACTATGCCGCCGTAACTTACGGTGCAAATTCTTTCAGGATACAAAAAAACTATAAGTTACGGCGGCATAGTGTATCAGAGATACGCTACTCCGGACGGATAGAAGCGCCGCGCTTCATGGATCTGGCCCCTTGAGTTTATTTACCACTAAATACAAGAAAAAATCCCACTGGTAGCGCTACACCATAAAAACGATAGTACACAGTGTTCTGTGTAGTAAAAAGATAACACAGAAACCCTCCCGTGCAGCTGTCAACCACTTGAGAACATGGGCAATACACACTAAAACAAAAATACAGCGCTCAGGGGTTGGGTAAATATCACTTTATAGTCTTAAAATTGGTAAAATGCGTATACATGAACTAAAAAAGTAATAAGCAGATGGCAAACAGTTATAATAAAAGCTAATGAACAGTCCCCAACACATGTACAGAAGTCGTGTGGTGATAGTGGGATAAAAACCAAAAATCACTTCTGGGAGGATGTTGAGAGAACTTCCAACTGGTGTACACACGGTGGTATGTGGAGGTGATACAATACCTCAGCAGCCGTTTATGTGCCTCTATGCAGGGAGATGGAATCAAGCAGTGGAGGGATGACATCCACGCTGGAAGTAAACGTTGGTGCTGTTCACATTCAGAGGGAGATATTGCTGTGAATCCAAACCAACAGGGAGGCCGATGAGAGTGGGATGTCTCCTCGCGACAAAGGTGTAGGGCAGCGGGGAAGATCCTGGATGGGAACCACCGAGCCAGTACAAGGACGCCGCCACGTCGGTCAAAGGCGAGGAGGGAGGGGCGGAATCTCCGCTGCGTCACACAAAGAGGAAGGGAGTGGTGTCAGGACCCTGTCCCTCAGGGATCATGTGACTACAGGGGCCAATCAGTGGAAGAGACAAACGAGCAGTAATGGTGAATGCGCTGGCGTCACTAGAGGAATTCCCAGAATGTCAGTGTATCATGGCAGGCTTCTTGTGTACAAGTGGGGGCATCAAACAAGATGGGGGTGAGCCGTGACTGACATGTTTCGCGTGCCAGACGCTTTGTCAAAGTCACGGACAGGCATCACCACCAGATTAATAAAGGGAAAATAACCATCCCATTGGACAATGGCAGGCGGGGGGACGGATTTGAAGTTTTAACCCCACCATCACCATTATTTTTTTTAAAAACATATAAAATATATAAAATATATGAATATTAATCTGAACACACCCACAAGAAGCACACAATAATAACACATATACAAAATATACAAAAAATACAAAAAATACAAAAAAATTATAAAAAAATAAAAAAATAATAAAAAATGCATATATTTAAAAATAAACATACATACACATGTATAAGTATAACCATATATCGATATGCCCATACACAGGTATACACACACACACACTCCATATAATCAACTTATAGCATGTACTGGCAGTACCATGAATGATACTAGCACGAATACCTAGATACATTCATCCATAAAAAATCCTTAAAAAATCATAACGTTATGTATATAAGACCATAACGTTATGTATACAGAAAATTATGTTTCGTTGGTGATACTAAGAATGTCTAGCTCCTCGTGACAAAGAACCCAGCCAAAAATTGAAAAATTGAAAAATTGGAAAATTGAAAAATTGAAAAATTCGAAAATTCGAAAATTCGAAAATTGAAAAATTCGAAAATTGAAAAATTCTAAAATTGAAAAATTGGAAAATTGAAAAATTGAAAAATTCGAAAATTCGAAAATTGAAAAATTCGAAAATTGAAAAATTCGAAAATTGAAAAATTCAAAAATTCGAAAATTCGAAAATTGAAAAATTCGAAAATTGAAAAATTCGAAAATTGAAAAATTCGAAAATTCGAAAATTGAAAAATTCGAAAATTCGAAAATTCGAAAATTGAAAAATTCGAAAATTGAAAAATTGAAAAATTGAAAAATTGGAAAATTGAAAAATTGAAAAATTGAAAAATTCGAAAATTCGAAAATTCGAAAATTGAAAAATTGGAAAATTGAAAAATTGAAAAATTGAAAAATTGGAAAATTGAAAAATTGAAAAATTGGAAAATTGAAAAATTGAAAAATTCGAAAATTGAAAAATTGGAAAATTGAAAAATTCGAAAATTGAAAAATTGAAAAATTGAAAAATTGGAAAATTGAAAAATTCGAAAATTGAAAAATTGAAAAATTCGAAAATTGAAAAATTGAAAAATTCGAAAATTCGAAAATTCGAAAATTGAAAAATTGAAAAATTCGAAAATTCGAAAATTGAAAAATTCGAAAATTCGAAAATTTAAAAATTCAAAAATTCGAAAATTCAAAAATTCGAAACTGGAAAAATTAGAAAATTCAAAAAATCGAAAATTCGGAATTTCGAAATTTCAAAAATCCGAAAATTTTTCGGATTTCCGAATTTCCGAAAATCCGAATTTCCGAAATTCGTAAAAAAAACGGAAATACGAAAATTCGTAAATTCGTAAATTCGAATTTTCGGAAATACGAAAATTCGTAAATTCGTAAATTTTTTTTAGTTTTTTTGCTTTTTTCGTAAATTCGTAAATTCGGGAAATTTTCGGATTTCCGAAAAAGCAAAAAAACGAATGAAACGAAAAAAACGAATGAAACGAAAAAAAAAAAGAATTTTCGGAAATTCGGAAAAATTTCTAATTTTTAAAATTTTCGTAATTTCGAAATTTTGTATTTTCGAAATTTCGAAATTTCGTATTTCCGTAATTTCGTATTTCTAATTTTTCAGTTTTCGAATTTTCTAATTTTTCAGTTTTCGAATTTTTCAATTTTTGAATTTCGAATTTTCCAATTTTCGAAATTTCGAATTTTTCAATTTTTCCAAATTGAAAAATTCGAAAATTGAAAAATTGAAAAATTGAAAAATTCGAAAATTCGAAAATTGAAAAATTCGAAAATTGAAAAATTGAAAAATTCGAAAATTCGAAAATTCGAAAATTGAAAAATTCGAAAATTGAAAAATTCGAAAATTGAAAAATTGAAAAATTCGAAAATTGAAAAATTGAAAAATTCGAAAATTCGAAAATTGAAAAATTCGAAAATTGAAAAATTTAAAAATTGAAAAATTGGAAAATTGAAAAATTGAAAAATTCGAAAATTCGAAAATTGAAAAATTCGAAAATTGAAAAATTCTAAAATTGAAAAATTGGAAAATTGAAAAATTGAAAAATTCGAAAATTCGAAAATTTAAAAATTCGAAAATTGAAAAATTCGAAAATTGAAAAATTCGAAAATTGAAAAATTGAAAAATTGAAAAATTGGAAAATTGAAAAATTCGAAAATTGAAAAATTGAAAAATTGGAAAATTGAAAAATTGAAAAATTCGAAAATTCGAAAATTGAAAAATTCGAAAATTCGAAAATTGAAAAATTCGAAAATTGAAAAATTCGAAAATTCGAAAATTGAAAAATTCGAAAATTCGAAAATTCGAAAATTGAAAAATTCGAAAATTGAAAAATTCGAAAATTCGAAAATTGAAAAATTGAAAAATTGAAAAATTGAAAAATTGAAAAATTGAAAAATTCGAAAATTCGAAAATTGGAAAATTGAAAAATTGGAAAATTGAAAAATTGAAAAATTGGAAAATTGAAAAATTGGAAAATTGAAAAATTGAAAAATTCGAAAATTGAAAAATTGGAAAATTGAAAAATTCGAAAATTGAAAAATTGAAAAATTGAAAAATTCGAAAATTCGAAAATTCGAAAATTGAAAAATTGAAAAATTCGAAAATTCGAAAATTGAAAAATTCGAAAATTCGAAAATTTAAAAATTCAAAAATTCGAAAATTCAAAAATTCGAAACTGGAAAAATTCGAAAATTCAAAAATTCGAAAATTCGGAATTTCGACATTTCAAAAATCCGAAAAATTTTCGGATTTCCGAATTTCCGAAAATCCGAATTTCGAAATTTCAAAAATCCGAAAAATTTTCGGATTTCCGAATTTCCGAAAATCCGAATTTCCGAAATTCGTAAAAAAAACGGAAATACGAAAATTCATAAATTCGTAAATTCGAATTTTCGGAAATACGAAAATTCGTAAATTCGTAAATTCAAAATTTTCGGAAATCCGAATTTCCGAAATTCGTAAAAAAAACAGAAATACGAAAATTCGTAATTCACGAATTTCCGAATTTTCGTAAAAAAACGAATTAGAAATAGAACGAATTGCACATGTCTATTGATTCCATCTCCCTGCATAGAGGCACATAAACGGCTGCTGAGGTATTGTATCACCTCCACATACCACCGTATGTACACCAGTTGGAAGTTCTCTCAACATCCTCCCAGAAGTGATTTTTGGTTTTTATCCCACTATCACCACACGACTTCTGTACATGTGTTGGGGACTGTTCATTAGCTTTTATTATAACTGTTTGCCATCTGCTTATTACTTTTTTAGTTCATGTATATGCATTTTACCAATTTTAAGACTATAAAGTGATATTTACCCAACCCCTGAGCGCTGTATTTTTGTTTTAGTTATTTACCACTAAACCATCTTGTGTCTATTTCCTCGTACTAATTTACAACCAAATTAAAGGTATCTAAACATGTGTTCCTATAAGTGCTTGCAGTATATTTCATTCAACCAGGTGTGCTAGAGGGGCAGAGGTCGTTCTTATAATATGATACAGCATGAAGTATGCAGTTAGAGGGAAATTTGAGAGGGTTTTTGCCTCAAAAGTTCCGCCTTAGGTACCGTACACACGAGAGGATCTATCCGCTGGTATTTATCCGCGGATCAGTCCCAGCGGATAGATCCTGTGGTGTGTACGGCCCAGCGGATATTATTTGGGCCGATGGATTTTCAGCGGATAAAAATTTCTTAGCATGCTAAGAAATCTATCCGCTGGAATCCTGGCCAGCGGATTGATCCGGTGGTCTGTACAGACTCACCGGATCAATCCGTCCGATCCCCTCCCTCGCATGCGTCGTAATGATTCGACGAATGCGTGGGAAGTCTTTACCTTCCAGCGTCGCGCACGTCGCCGCGTCATCATCGCGACGACGGCGCGACACGTCACCACGGATGGATTCCGCGCGGATTTCGATCTGATGGTTAGTACAACCATCAGATCAAAATCCACCAGAGGATTTATCCGCGGGAACGGTCCGGAGGACGGGGCCTAAAGGTTTTTTGCACTTGATGAATATAACTTTTAATAAACGTCTGTAATACACAGTTATTTTGGAGCTTTATAATATAGTAGTGCTCTTCAAAGGGAAAGGACATTTTTACCACTTTAAGACCAGGCCTTTTCTGACACTTTTTACTTACAAGTAACAATCTGTATTTTTTGCCAGAAAATTATTTAGAACCCACAAACATTATATATATTTTTAGCAGAGGCCCTAAAGAATAAAATAGTGCATTTTGCAACAAAAGTGGAGTTACGCTTTAATCACATTTATTTTTGCAATAGGCAGTGACAGGTGCTCTTTATGGAGAGATTTGGGGTCAAAAATCCAGGTGTCTCCTCTACCCTTAAAGGAATCTGAGCACACCAAGACCGGTGCGATCAGATGCTTTCACAATTTAAAAATGGCCCTCTTTACATAAAATACTGGTCACTTACAGTTTTCTATACTATAGAGATGATCAGGAACCTTCTGGTCCTCAATCAGCTCTATAGGGCAACGGAACCACTGGCTTCATTCTGAGCATGTTGTGGGACAGTAGAGCCTGGGGGGTGGTGGGCTACCCCTTCCACCACCTGTAAAAGCAACACAGCAGTTAATTAGCCACTAGAATGGCTTTTACAATAAAGCTGACTGCATCCTGAACAAAAAAAACAAGACCAGGATGATGCCTGTATGGATTAAGCTGGAAAACGGGAAAGAGATAAACCGGTGTTGACACTTATAAAAAAAGAATATTGGCTGATATTCTTCATCGCATGGTAACAGAAAGCCCTTGTAGCTGATGCAGCCACCTCTTCTGGTCCTGGAGAGTGGTGTTGACAGAAATGACCTGACTAATCAGCAGGTCTGAAGAGTGGCAAAGTGTTAAATGTAGCTTCCACTGCCTCAGATACAGTTTTCTAAATGTGTTAAAATCTTCAGATGCTTACAGTTTACATCATATTATTGTCCAAAATGGGATTACCTTTGGAATGAATACAAATATCATAGGTAATAGATGCCCATGTCAACTAGAAGATGAAATGGGCCTGTAAGAGAAACCTGGGTAACAAGCGCGCATTGGAGCACAGGCACAGGCATACCAGGATGTGCACAAGAAAGGGCATGCACTGGCGCATGTGTGAGCGTGCGCAGACACGAGCCGACACGTGGGCGCGCACACATGCGTGCATTGGGGCCAGTGCGCCTATTTAAACCAGGCAATGACATACACACTTTGCTGAGTGGTCTTTCAGATTGTTTCCTGTTACCAGACCTGTTCCTGTTCCTTGTGTCTGACCCGACTTCCTCTGTACCTGTCCTGGATCTCCACCTGCCTACCTGTGACCTTGGCTTGTGTTGACTCTGCTCCTGCCTTATGTTCCTGTGCCTTGCTGTCCGACTGTGTACCAGACCCGGCCTGTATCCTGACTTAGTCTCTGTCTCACGTCTCGGTACCTGCTCTGCTCGGCTGTTGATGACCCCCTGGTTTCCGTTCTGGCTACGCTTTCGCCTGCTGTTCCAGCAACACGGAGTTCCTGTCTTTAGTACCTGCCCGGTGATCTCCAGCCATCAGGTCTCTGCCAAGGCCCAGCCGTAGTCATCTACTATATCTGCCCTCATGCCACTATGTGTCCTTCACTCCCTGTCATCTCCACCAGGGGCAATGGACAGGAGGTGCAAGAGAAGCCCCCTCTACTGCTCGATCTCCACCAGGTACGTGACAGGGCCTAAGCTGCCTCTGGTACCTCCTAATATAGATGGAGTTTGGTCCTAAAATGTTAGTAATTAGTTGATACATGTGAATATGTCCTTATTATTAATCTAATGTTATCAGGAGTTATGAAACACATTTACATTTTGACTCTATAGGGGGAGATATTCAGTCAGAAATGTGTATTTTTTTCTGCAGGCTAAACAATTTTATGATAGGACAATAACCTGCCTAATGCCCTTAGCTGGGACAAATGTCTGCTTAAGGGTTCTAATTACTTAAGGCTAGAAAATTGAATGCTTTATGATAGCTATTAAAACATCAGACTTTGGACGCATATTCCTTAATCGCTGCTAAAAGAGATATGACCCCCATTAGATTCTGTTAATGGAATTTACTATGGGCTAAATTAAAAGATTATCTGTTTTGCCGAGCTCTGTCTTGATATTAGTTAAGATGATAATTAAACATTAATTGGTTCTGCAATGTACTATCATAATACTGATAATGATTGTTTGGAATGCAGCTAAAAGGTTGTATAGGAGATGAAGTCTTTGGTATATTTTCTCTGGGAGAAAAGGAGGGCTTAGAATTAATTCCATGCTGTCCCTACGGACAGAATTAGATTTGAAAGAAAAATTGTTTGGGGTTAATGGCGCTACCTGTAACCGGAAGAGTGATCTATCAGGTCTCTATTTATATGGCTGTGTGAAACAACAAGCTAGATGGGGTCATATGGTCAAAAAAATTCCACAGTGGTATACTTCACTAAAAACCCCCTCCATAACTACATAAGAAGACAAAACCTCCTATACAGTACTGTAAGAAGGTAGGTCCATAAATCATCTGTACTAGAAAGTGTAACTGATACAACAAATATAGTTTAAAAATGAACAAGATCAGTATTGGATGATAATTGGGATTGATACCAAGTATTCAAGAGGGATCTGTGTGGAATGTTCTGCAGCACTGTCCTCCATGTTAGAGTCCTCCTCCTGCCTGTCTCCTTTAACTTTCCTAAATTTAGTGGCGCTACGAGTAGAAGGGCTGTCAGGGGGAAAGATGTCAGTGTCTCTTGTGTCTGTGCAGTTTATAGTTCATAGTACATACCGAGGATGCGCTGCTAGAATCTGAAGAGTTCTCCCTTTCCCCGACAGACCGCGTGTGTGCTCCAGCGCTGGTGCCATCTTGGTACACCCGGTCATTTGTGGTGGCAATTTTTAATCTGTTAATTTCTGCAGAGCCGTTCATTATGGACCCCTTTTGTGGACAGCCCAGGGTGCTGAGTCCTCCAGGGAAACCATGAGCGGTGGTGAGGATCACCTCTGTCGCTATGAATCGTCGCTTGCGGCGGCTTGGAGCAGGAGCTCAGTTAGCAGGCAGCCGTCTTGCTCGCTGGCCGGACACGCCCCCTGTTGTAGTTGTTTTTAATAAATATTATTTAAAGCCAAACTTTTTTTAGTTTAGGAAAGGAAAGCGTGGTGAGGAGTTAGAACCTCTGTCAGGTTATTATTGTTAACTATGTCCCTACAAGAGAGATTCACTCCAGGGCTGTCTTAATAGCATCATGGGCTGCTGGGCAAAGTAATGCTCTGGGGCCCCTACAATAGAGACAGCGCAGGTAAACAGACATCAAGTAGGTAGGAAGCAGACAAGCGGAGCTTCCCCTTTTGGGTCAGAGCATCACTGGCCCTCTGGCCTCACTCCTTCCTGGTGACTGTGAAATAGGTATGGTTCTGCACGGCACACCACTGCCAGCCTGCCTCCCCTGTGTATCCATCACTCTCAGTGCCATCATGGGGCCCCCAATTTCTGGGCAGCGTGGGCTCAAGGAGCAGCTTCTTTGGGGAAAGTGCAGGGGCCCCCCATGCAGCTGGGGCCCATGGGCAGTGCCCAGGTGTGCCCTCTCATTAAGACGGCCCTTATTCACTCTGTCGATTTGTCCTGATGATCATTGTCACTGGAAGAGAAAGGCAAAATTTGATTTGTACTTAAAACAGGAAAGGAGGAGAAATCTTCTAATGGAGAAACTTTTTCCAGTGCTAAGATTGGATTTTTTTCAATGTGGAGAAATTTTTCACAAATTTTCTTGCATCTACAAGAAAAAAAGTGAAGGGAAATCTATCTAGTGTGACACAGTAGCACAAAAATGTAATAATAATTGTGACAGACCACCTGGCACCCTGCTTGGGTGCTTCCACCAAACAGTGCCTTCTGCCCTCCAAACCATTCCAGCAGACTGAGCACTAATACCAGCACTTTACCCCAAGCATCGCACACAGACAAGATGTTAAGGTACAATCAAAGGAACGACTTTGTGGCCATTTGAAATGTAAAGAATGTTTAGCTTTCAACTCAACCTGTATTGCCCATTATCTTATGGCATTTACTGATTGGGTAATAAGCTAGAATAACAAAGACCATATTCTGTGCAGATTGATTGTGAATTTACTGAATTTCACTGGAACTTTACTTTTGCACATAAAATCTTGGCTTATTGGAGTTTGTGTAAAAAAGCACACAGAATGTAATCGGCTGAGAGATTATCCACCCCGTCAGAAAATTACAATCATTAATATGTTGCATGACTGTTAGGTTAGAAAAGTTTTTGCTCTGTACAACGTAACCTGTCAATGCTGAATGTTTGTGATATATTTGACAAGTTGGCATTTATATATATATATATATATATATATATATATATATATATATATATATATATATATGGTAATAAATAGACAGATTAAAGACTTATTTTTGTAAGTTCTTTTGTTTGGATTTATGTATGTACAGTATGTATTCAAAAGACAACATTTATTCATGTATTTATTTTATTTATTTTTAGATATTTATGTGTGTATATATATATATATATATATATATATATATATATATATATATATATATATATATATATATATATATATATATATATATATATATATATATATATATATTCTCACACAAGGGTGGCCAACTTAAATAAAGTAACAACATGTAGTAACTCTGGGCCAGATCCACAGCCAGCCGCCGTAACTTAAAAATTCCCATTTAAGTTACACTGCCAGAAAATTTCTACCTAAGTGCCCGATCCACAAAGCACTTACCTAGAAATTTTCGGCTGTGTAATTTAAATCCGGCCGGCGCAAGGCGTTCCTATTCAAATGGGGCGAGTCCCATTTAAATTAGGCACGCTCCCACACCGGACGTACTGCGCATGCTCCCGACGTCATTTTCCCGACGTGCTTTGCGCGGTTTTACGTTACGCCGAGTTTTGTGAATCGCGCCGGGTAAAAAAAGTTGCGTCGGGGAAAAAAAAAGTTACGGCAGGCAAAAAAAAAAAAAAACAGCGTCGCGAGAAAGAAGGGTCTACTTTTACAAGGTGTAAACAGTTTACACTTTGTAAAAGCAGCCCTAATTTTACACATGCAACTTAAAACTTACGGAGTAAAAACAAAGCTGAAAAGCTTTGTGGATCTCCGTAAGTTCTAATTTGCATACCCGAAGCAGCATTTCGACTCAAAATGACCCCAGCGGCGGATGCGGTACTGCATCCTAAGATCCGGCAGTGTAAGTCCCTTACACATGTCGGATCTTCTGTCTATCTATTGGAAACTGATTCTGTGGATCAGTTCCAAAGATAGAAACAGGGATACGCAGGCGGAACAGCAGATCGGCCTGCGTATATCTTTTGAGGATCTGGCCCATTAAGTATATGTAAACCTAACAACTAAATCCTGACATAAGCTTTAGAATGCTCATTTAATTTCAAATGAAACATTTTAAATTCTTATGCCGCGTACACACGACCGTTTTTCATGACGAGGAAAATGCAATTTTTTAAATTGGTCATTAAAAACAATCGTGTGTAGGCTCCAGAGCATTTTTCTCAACGTGAAAAATGGGCATTAAAAATTTAGAACATGCTCTAATTTTTCGCGTCGTTTTTCACGTCGTGAAAAATGGTCGTGTGTAGGCTTTAACGAAGGGAAAAAAACGCACATACTCAAAAGCAAGTTATGAGACGGGAGCACTCATTCTGGTAAAACTAGCATTTGTAATGAGAAAGCACATTCGTCACACTGTAACAGACTGAAAAGCACGAAGACTGAAAAGCGCAAATCGTCTCTCACCAAACTTTTACTAACACGAAAGGGTGGCGCCACCTGAATGGAACTTCCCCTTTATAGTGCCGTCGTATGTGTTGTATGTCACCGCGCTTTGGTCGAGCATTTTTTTTCATGATTGTGTGTATGCAAGGCAGGCTTGACAAGAATCACGTCGAGAAAAACGTTGTTTTTTCCGTGACATTAAAAACGGTCGTGTGTACGCGGCATAAAATCTGCAATTTTCCTCCTGGGGAGTGTCAGTAAAGAAGATGCAAAAAGTAAGTAAAACTGGCTTAGATATTATTTATATAGCTTTTTTTTTATACACCACAGCCCTGATAAAGAGAGTCTCTGAACCCCCTAAATGAGATGGCTATATCCTGTGAACTGCAATAAACATCTGATAGACTTGAAACAAACCTGTGGTGCTCTCATTCTGTTACATACTTTTATACACTAGGAAAGCACATAAGGGTTGTCGTGCTTCCTATGATATTGTTGCATTATTAGTCCACCTCTGGCAATCGAATACCATACTCCTAATTGGAGCAATCTTTAAAAAAATGTATTTATACCTTTTTCTGGGTATCCTTGATCGGACACCATGTAGTGACATGTAGATGTTTAATACAGCCAACTAATTTTGTGGTGTATAAAATAATATCTACAGGACTTTATACAAACCTGTGGTGCTCTCATTCTTTTACATACTATTTTGATCACTCCTGGGACCCATAGGGATACCCAGCTGACAGAGAGCTGTTTATAAGCTCTACATACAAAGCTTTTCACTTATCAGTGGGTCTACCACCACTTTGCCAACACACTCTTTGAAAGTATAGAAAAGTGGGAATGCACTGTTTAGGATTACATTTTGATAGAGCTAAGCTTCACAACTTTGAGATACCACTAACATTCAGTATCAAACATTGTTACACGTGTGCGATGCCAGACATTGCATGTAATTTGCAGCACACTGCTGTTCACATTACATGCAATGTCTGTGCAGTGCGATTTCAGCCATACAGATAGTATGGCTGATATCGCACCACATTCGGTCCAGGCATGCACAGGACCCTTTTTCACATATGCGATCCGATTCATGTCCGAATTAACAGTCACAGTGCGATACGTGAGCTGAAATGGGGGTGTCGTTAAGATATAATGACACTTCCCAGCAGTTTGCATATGGCAGTGTGAATGGCAGTGCAAATCTGTGCGATGTGGGAACCCGCAGTGGATTTGCAGGGTTCTAGCATCGAAGTGTGAACCGAGCCTTACAGTAAACAGGGCATTTTGTACGGTATAAATTAGGGTTGCATCGATCCGATACTAGTATCAGTATCGATGCTGATACCAAGCATTTGCACTAGTACTTGTGCAAATGCTCCAATTCTTAATCTGATACCACCCAGCATCCGCAACATAACAGGGGGGCCGGCCAGCCTCACAGATGATTGGTGCGGCAGTGGGAGCAGTTACAAGCACCGATCTCCCTGTATAGCTTTCAATAAAACAGCTTAGAGCAGCTTCTCCTCCTCTCACTCCTGTGGCTGTCAGCTGTTTTATTGAAAGCTATACAGGGATATTGGTGCTTGTAACTGCATCCACCGTCACACGGATTACCCCTGACTGTCCCCTGTGTCCTCCTCTGGGTCTCCGGGTCCTCCCCAAGCTCCCCAGGTCCTCCTCTGGCTCCAGGTGTCCTCCGCACTCCCCTTGTCCCAGATCTGTTAAAATGGAGAGTGGAGGAAGGAGCTGCTAAATATGTATTTACCGGCTCCTTCATTTTCTGAACGCTGAAAGCATGAGGAGAAAAAAAAGCTGATCACTGGCTTGTTTACAAGGGACATCGGTCCTGAAGAGGTAGGAGGCACATCTGCCTCCTCTGTGCCCAAAAATACCGCCTGCCAGTGCCACCTGCCATTGCCACCTGCCAGTGCCCACAGTGCCACATACCAATGCCCACAGTGCCACCTATCAATGCCCACAATGCCACCTATCAATGCCCACAAGTGTCACCTATCAATGCCCACCTGTGATGCCAATCACTGCCACCTAGTAATGCTGCCCATCAGTGTAACCGATCAGTACCCATTATTGCCACTCATCAGTGCCCATCACTGCTACTCATAAGTGCCCATCACTGCCACCTATCAGTGCCCATCACTGCCACCTATCAGTGCCACCTATCAATGCCACCTATTAGTGCCACTTCTCAGTGCCCACCAGTGCCACCTATCAATGCCCTTTAGTGCCACCTCTCAGTGCCGCCTATCAGTGCCCACCAGTGCTGCCTTATCGGTGCCCATCAATGCAGCCCATCGGTGCCCATCAATGCAGCCCATCATTGCCCATCAGTGCCCATCAGTACAGCCTCATCAGCGTATATCAATGAAGGAGAAAAATTACCGTTTGCTATATTTTATACCAAAATATACAAAAATATAATATTTTTTTTAAATCCTGTCTTTTTAATTTTTTTTAACAAAAAAGAAAAACTGCAGAGGTAATCAAATACCACTAAAAGAACGCTCTATTTGTGGGTGAAAAATGATAAAAGTTTCATTTGGATACAGTGTTGCATGACCGCGCAATTGTCATTCAAAGTGCGACAGCGCTGAAATATGAAAATTGGTCTGGGCAGGAGGGGGGTTTAAGTGCCCAGTAAGCAAGTGGTTAAGGCAATTTTACTAACTGGGTTTACATCATGTGGCATGTTTGGTGTGTAGGAGGCTAAAACCTAAAAGATGCGGATCTTCCTTGGAAATTTTAAGCTCAAGAAGATCATTTCAATCTATAGAATAATGCAAGTACTATTACTCCAGGACTGCCATAACTTTGTTCTAATTTCTCCTATATGAAATTAAGGCTGGCCATACATGTAACTGAACGGATTCCCCTTTCCGCACAATCAAGATGGCAAGAGGAATCCTCCCTGATGTGTTATTATATTCTGACCCTTCCGCTAATAGACTACACTGATCAGCACTGCAGCGCTGATCATGCAAACATTTCCCAGCAAGCCTGTTCATGAGAAGTTAATTCTTTGGTTTGACTTCTCACAAATGGGTTAGCCATGGATGAATCAAAATTCAGCTGGTCTCTGCAGAACTGGACAATTTTTTTTATATATTTAATTAGATTTTCATTGAATTTTAGGTTTTCAACAAAACAAAGGAACAGAACAAAAAGGAAATACATAAAGTGTTCTATGGTCAGGGACAGGGCCGCTGATAGGGGGTGACCACCAGCCCTCCTGTGGGGGGCTCGGGCACAGCAAGGGGCCCGAACAGAAGGAGGAATCGTGTGGTCGGGATTAGGGGCAATTACAGAAAGATTCCCTGTAAAGATGCCATGTACTGCTCTCTGCAGCAGCTGTAAGCCGGGTTCTCTCCCTCCCACCGGCATTCAGCTGCTGCTGGGAGAGACACATGGCATTGTTCCACTATTTAATTCACCCGCACGATTTCCCTCCCTGGTCTGCCCACTTCTGATCCCCCCATGTGCCCCCCTGTCACTGTGCCAAGCCCCCTCCAGTGGCACTGCCGGCTTCCCTGTCCAGTAAAAAAATCTATTTTTTTAACATTGTAATAAATATATTTTTTTCATTTTTTAATGAAATATATATTTTTTAAATTATAATTTGTTTAAATAACAATGTAAAAAAAAAAACGATTTAAAAAAGGGCTAATTCACACGGTTCCTTGTTAGATTTCTATTAGCTAATAATAATTCTAGTGTACTTTGTTTTGATATATTGGCCCCGTACAGCCAGGTAGGCTGTACGGGGCCTCGTGATTTCTAACAGCAGGGATATCCATATACAACATTATTGTCACACAGGGCAATGAGTAACATTCTACTAACCAAAGAAATGTATAAGGGAAGATTGTAGAGAATAATCTAGACAGTGAGTTACCTACTAGAGCAAGAACTAAACAATAACTCATTGACTACACCAATCCATCCATGGTTTCCATGAGTTGTCAAACTATTTACATTTACCTGTCCTGATAGATAAGGATCTTTCATATGAATAATTCAGCTTCACTAAGGCTATAATCTCAGATTTATTGGGAGCTTGGAACATCTTTCAATGCCTAGTAATTGTCGTTCTTGCTGCCAGAAGAACGTAAGCGACCACTGTTCGGAATGAAAATTTCATCTATTTGTAAATTTAGAATGACTAAAGCTGGACTGGGCTTTATAAAGACACCAGTTATGTCAGATAGTAATTTGAAGAACTTGCCGAATTTTGATTCATCTATGGTCAGCTATGGTCAGCTTAAAGTCTATGTCTGGTTTGTGGATGTGATTTTTATGTCTCTTAACAGATGACTGAGTGCCTAACAATCCAATTAACATATCATGTTTTTTAATAAGTGGGATGCTAAGGTCCAGCACCACTGGCTTTACTGTGGACTTCAAAGCTTCTGCAATACTCTGGGTGATCATCAAACTTCATAAAGACAGTATTATTATGTTTTGTTTATGTTCTGGTCCAGCATGGGCTTTTATGATTTGACTACTTAGTAATATGATGTGGGCAGAATCTTAGCATTTATCTCTGTGAGTGGGGCCCTAGTGATCTAAGAGATATCTTAGAATGCTTGGAGTAATAGAGTAGCAGGATGTATTTTCTTTTCAAATTTTTTATTAAAGAGCAAATGACAGAGTACAGAAACAATTATTTGCATGTTACCACACAAATGAAAACATACTGGTACAATCCACCAGAGGCAAGTATCAGCTTAAAGACGATTACAAAATATATAAGGTGTGGAGGGTCAAAATACAAAATGAGGATTGTCAAGTATATCTCGTAAGATGAAAGGACCAACCAATCCTTAGCAAGAGAAAATTAACAAAAATATCAACATAAGTAGGGGGGGGGAAAGGACAGGGGAGGTCCTGTATCATCAAGGGCATATATACCAAAAAAAGGAAGTACTCTGTACATTATACTGGGACATAACGGTATGTAACACTAGGCAATAGCTAGTAGCCTTGCCCAGTAAACACAAACGAGAGCATTTCAATTAAGAACAGAGAAGGAAAAGAAAGAAAAAGATTAGAAAAGAGAAGACAAGGGGAATAGAAGGGAAAGAGAAGGCCAGAGCGGCCTGGAGAAGGTAGAAGGGGTAGAAAGGATGTCGGCTGGGTCGCGCCAACCCCAACGGGTTCGGATGTAGTGTGGTCAGAGCACACATCATGTCTTAAGATACTAACAAAGTTAAATCAAATCCCGGGGGTAGAAAATGTTCCACCCAGGGGGTCCAGGTTTTGTCGTGTTGAGCCATTCGGTCGAGAATCCTGGCCTCAATCTTACTATGGATCATCGCCTGAGTCACCCTATTCTTAACTTCTGCAATATGTATAGTTGGGGTCTTCCAAGCCCTAGCAATAGTTTGCTTGGCAGCAGTAGTCAGTTGGAGCAAGAGTCTAACCTGGGCTCTGGTAAAATCTGATTGTATATGATTCAAAAGGGCTAGGGATGGGTCGGGCGGAATTTTTTCTTGTAATAGGGTGGAGGCTATTTGAAATATTGCTATCCAGAACCGTCTCACTATCGGACAAGACCACCAGATATGCTCATGTGTACCCCTCTCTCCACATCCACGAAAACATCCCGCTGGGTAGGAGGGTAGGAATTTAGAAATCCTAGCGGGGACTAGGTACCATCGCATCAGGACCTTATAATTAGCCTCAAGGGCTATAATGTTTTGGGATGAGGATTTTGTGCGATTCCAAATACCAATCCAGTCCTCCCTATCCAGCGTTATCTGGAGATCCTTGGACCACTGTGCAGCGTAGAGGGGAGGGTCAGTGGAGTCAGAGGTAAAATGACTATAAAGGCGGGAGATGATACCAGGGGCGTGGGGATCCGATTGACATATGTTTTCAAAGACGGACATACTGTCCAGGGAGGAACAGTCCCCTATAATTGAGCGAACAAAATGAGTAATTTGTAGGTAGTGGAAACATTCCCTAGGGGGAAGTTTAGCCTGAGCTTGTAAGTCTGGAAAGGATTTGAGGGACGTGTCAGTAACAAGGTCCCCTATCCTGTGCAATCCTGCCCGGAGCCATAAACGAAAAGAGTCAGGTTCTGTGTATGCGGGATAGAACTGCGGATGGCCAAAAAAAGATAGTAGTGGGGCATGGGTGGATAACAGTCGAAAACGGCCACGTAAACTATCCCATAGCTTAAGTGAGTGGCGTGTTACTGGATTGAGAATTGGACTACGAGCCAGCGGGGGTAACCATAGGAGATTAGAGATTAGCAAGGGATAAATATCAACGGCCTCTAAACTAACCCAAATAGGCGTTTCCGATGGGGCGTGAAATAATGTAATTTGGGCGAGTTGTGCAGCTTGATAATAGCGGGCAAAATTAGGGACACCCAGGCCTCCACTAAGTTTATTACGCAGGAGTATAGATCTAGAAACTCGTGGTTTTATGGGACCCCAAACATATTTAAAGACTCTAGATTGAATGACACGGTGAAAATATGAGGGGACCGGAATCGGGAGAACTCTATATAAGTACAACAGCTTTGGGAGTAAAGACATCTTAACGGCTGCCACTCGTCCCAACCAGGAAACACAAAGCGGTTTCCAAGAATCCATTAAAGCGGTTAAGTGTGACAGCATAGGGAGGTAGTTAGTTCTGTAAAGGGAAGATAAATCCGAAGTTAATTTAATACCTAAATATGGGAGAGAGGTGGTAGACCAAGCGAAGGGGAAATACTCTTGCAGATGGGTGACTTCTGAGGGGGGGAGAGAAACATTGAGAGCCTTGGATTTAGATTTGTTCACCTCTAGGCCAGAGACATTGGCAAACTGTTCCAAAATTCTTACGAGGTTCGGGAGAGATGTACGGGGAGAGGTGACAAATAAAAGTGCATCATCTGCAAATAGACAGATTTTATGTGAGGTAGAGGCCACCTCCAATCCCTTGACATCAGGACTAGCTCTAATCAAGGCTGCCAAAGGTTCTATAGCCAGAGCGAATATCAAAGGGGATAGGGGACACCCTTGTAGCAGGATGTATTTTCATGTGATTGAGACAGTGTGTAATCAGTGACTTGGCCTCCAAAAATGCAAAGTGTCTTTCTCAGTTAAAGTGACACAAAAGCTTAATTTTTTTTAAATAACAAACATATCATACTTACCTCCACTGTGCAGTTAGTTGTGCATAGAGTGGCCCCGATTGTCCTCTTTTGGTGTCCCACGGTGGCTCTCGTTGCTCCAACCCGCAAGAGCTAACCCCTCCAATCAGGCATGGGGAGAGCGATGTGGGAACGTGCCCTCAGAAATTCGGGGCTCAGGTAAGTAAAATGGGGCTCAGGGGGGCCGGTAACTGCAAGGTGTTTTTTCACCTTAATGCATAGGATGCATTATGGTGAAAAAACACAAAGCCCTATCTCCATACAGGCTTTGTTCATAATTTTTTTCTGTTACGGTAATATGTATTTTTATTTTTATTACTGAGCAAGGAGGTATGCACTGATTGTTAGTGATTATCTCGGTTGGTAAGCTGAGAAATGTTGATTGCAACAATCAGTATTTCTTGATCCTCTTTTTGTTTATAGGAGTCACACAGATATCAACTATAGTTTGCATCTGTTAGACAGTATCGCCTACATTACACAGTAAATTTGTTTATTGTATGGTGAAGTATGTCTGCTCTGTTTGATAAAATGCTCAATAGAAATGTATTGAAAGCCAAAACGAATATTACCCACTTATAGTTTTATAAAGGGATCCTTGTTCCCTTTGAGTGTCCATTAAAGTCTCTAATTAAAAGTGACAAATGGATGACCGCACACTAATGTCAAAAGGAACCATAAAGTTTATTCATAAAAAATCAAACAACCCAAATAGCACAGCACACAAAGAGAGCTAGTGTTCATGCATTTCATGCCAACAGGCATGAATCATAAGACATTCAGTGGTTCAACCATTTAAATAACTCATTGATTTGTTCACACATTCAGCTGGAGCACATCTATGCATATAATGATTTAATGATAACGCACTCCTTTCCAATTCCTAAACCATAAGTGCTTGTATAGAAATAAAAAAAATATATAAAACTAAAATAGAAAATTCAAAAATAAACAAAAATAAAAAATGTTTAATAATAAAATATTATAATTGTTTATAATATAATATCCAGGATGGATACCACGGTTCAGTGCTGGGACCCTTACTTTTTAATATCTTTTTAAATGATATAGGGTCTGGGATAAAAATTATCTTAGGGTTTTGTTAGATCATAAGTTCAATAATAGCTTGCAATGCCAAGCTGCAGTTTCCAAAGCGAGCAAAGTCCTTTCCTGTATTAAGAGAGGTATGGACTAAATTTGCCCCTGTACAAATCATTAGTAAGACCTCATCTGAAATATGCAGTTCAGTTTTGGGCACTAGTTCTCAAAAAGGATATCAGGGAACTGGAGAAAGTGCAGAGAAGGGCAACCAAACTGATAAGAGGCATAGAGGAGCTCAGCTATGAGAAAAGATTAGAGGAACTGAATCTATTCCCTCCTGAGAAGAGGAGATTTAAGGGGGCATATGATCAACATGTACAAATACATGACTCTGTCACCTTACCCGTAAAAAAGGTCCCTCAAACCCCCATATGCTCACCTTCTCTGCACTCTCTTGTGGTTCCTTGCTCCACCACATCCAGGATATCCAGCTCTTAAAGGGGTTGTAAAGGTAATTAATTTTTTTCCCTAAATAGCTTCCTTTACCTCAGTGCAGTCCTCCTTCACTTACCTCATCCTTCCATTTTGCTTTTAAATGTCTTTATTTCTTCTGAGAAATCCTCACTTCTTGTTCTTCTGTCTGTAACTCCACACAGTATTGCAAGGCATTCTCCCTGGTGTGGAGGAAGCCTCTTGAGGGGGTGAGCAGGCAAGTCAGGACACTCTCTGCTTTGCAGATAGAGAAAGGAGCTGTGTGTTAGTGGGCGTCCTGACCCTCCTGCTCGCCCCCTCCCCCCTCAGGAGGATTTCTCCACACCAGGGAGAAAGCCTCGCATTACTGTGTGTAGTTACAGACAGAAGAATAGGAAGTGAGGATTTCTCAGAAGAAATAAGGACATTTAAAAGCAAAATCGAAGGATGAGGTAAGTGAAGGAGGACTGCACTAAGGTAAAGGAAGCTATTTAGGGAAAAAAATAAATCCCCTTACAATCCCTTTAAGAGCTGGATATCCTGGATGTGGTGGAGCAAGGAACCACAAGAGAGTGCAGAGAAGGTGAGAATATGGGGGTTTGAGGGGCCTTTTACGGGTAAGGTGACAGTCTCTTTTTAAGCTCTTCTATTATTAATCTTATGGTAATGATCTTCTCTTTGTTGCTTTTGGTGCAGGTACACTTTTTTTGTGCACCATTCTTTTAAGAGCTCATTCAAAGTTAAAGATATTTACACCAATTTTCTAAAAACAAATCACGGCAAACACTTTCTTCATATGTGGCTGAATACATTTTACATATCTGCAGGGGTTTTCCCACGTAGTGCAGTACTGAAATTTTGCATATTATAGATTAACATAGGCTGCAAATTCAATTAGATTAATTAGCAAAGCAAATCACTAAGAATCACAGTGCACAGTAAAATACTTTACACAGGCAAGCAGTTCATTCAGTCCCATTGGGATAAGTTGATGTTTTCAACATCTGTGATTAAACAATAATCTTCTGTAGTGTTTTTTTTTAAGGTGCTTACTGGTGCCTACTTAAACTGATATATTGATATTTACTGTATATTTAGGGAAGGAAATTATAAAGTTAATAAGCCTCAACAGTGAAGCCTACTTGTACAGTTTCAATGACAGATGGTGTTTCTGTGGGAATTCAGAAACCCCACACATTTGAATCTGTTTCCCATATATCATTCCTGACATTTACAAGGTCAGATAAAAGCTCTATGACCCTATCTATACAGCTGCAAAGTACAATTATACCTGTTCACATTCTATAGCTTTAACATATTTATAGCCTGATACAAATACAAAGACATCCCGTGAGTGACTTGTGTTGCATGGCAATCACTTACAATTGAACTATAGGCATTGTTTTCCCATTTTGGATAGCGTAAGGGAGGGTTATAACCCCCGTCAAGAGTTTTTCTTCCATCTGTGTCTCATTGTGGAGATTTCCCTTCACTTCCTGTCCCATAGCCAAACAGGAAGTAAGAGGAAATCCCTGAAAATTAAGGGAATTACTTGGGGACCCCAAGGTAACCAAAACTTGTGTCCCATTGAAATATTTCTCCTCTATAAGGCTGTTTTCACACTGAGGCACTTTGCAGGTGCTATAGCGCTAAAAATAGCACCTTGAAAGAGCCTCACCTTTTGCTCCAATGTAAAAGCCAGAGGGCTTTCACACTGGAGCTGTGCTCTGGCAGGACGGTAAAAAAAGTCCTACTAGCCGCATCTTTGAAGCGCCATAGGAGCGGTGTATACACTGCTCCTAAAGCGCCCCTGCCCATTGAAATCAATGGGCAGTGCCGCTGAACCACCAGCAAAGCGCCGCTGGAGCGGTGCTTTTGCGGGCAGTTTTAACTCTTTTTCGGCCGCTATCAGGGGTTATAAGCACCACACTAGCGGCTGAAAATTGCTGCAAAAACGCTAAAAATAGTGGCAATGCCCCCCACCGCCTCAGTGGGAAAGCAGCCAAACTGTTCTGGTGTTAACCTCAAATTTGAGATTTTCTTTTTACTTTCAATGATAATGGTAAACAGGACAGACAGAGAGGGTGAATCTCCCTAATTGGGGCACAGACAGCAATACAAACTTAAAGGTGTTCTAATCCCACTCCACTCTACCCAAAACTAAAAAAAATGTGCCTTTAGTTATATTTTAAGTAATATTATGAGAATGCAGAACTGACATCCTGGATTTAGTTCCAACCAGTGACACTATTTACATAGTGTGTATTTGTTCATCCAAGGTATTGCCATTTTTTTTCTCTAATCTAATAGCAAGTTATTGGGCCACTGCCCAAAAATATCCAGGTATTTTTCTGTGCCATTCAGATAAGGACAGTAGGTAAAAAGCTTAATGGGGACAGACTTCCAAGATACTCACACCAGTGAAAATAAGTTTATAATTTGTAGATTTACAGGCATGAGCTTGGGCAGGATAACTGATAACTGAAACAAACTCCTGCCTCTCAGATCTTGGTTTAATGGCCAGGCTGTCAAATCCAGGGTGGAAGTTTAATTATAGGGACAACAGATCTGGTAAATCAGATGTGATACAAACCACTGAGTGTCGGTTAACAGACAAACAAGGTTGTCGTATCACACTCTTCAAGGCCAATCTCGAGCTATGAGAATGATGACAAAGCCCACAGCCTTGATCTTTTAAAGAGGACAAGTAAAAATCTTCAGGGGGCGAAAAGTATACATCAGGGACCAGGGAACCAGCAGCATCAGGTACTATATCCTGGAAGAAAAACTGCTAATTGCTTGTTTAACCCAAAGATTAGCAGATACACATTCATTCAGCATCCTCCAATGTTGATATAGATCCCAGATAACCTCCTGAGGGAGAAACTATATGTTATGACCCTGTTGTACTCAGAGAACTACACTTGAAGTTTGGATCCCAGCTGAGGAGGCCTATCAGGTTTCAACCACCAGTTCACTCTCACAATTGATTAGAGAGTTTGGGGTTTAAGTCATCATATCCTCCAATGAGAGCAAAACATAAAGGTAGTAGCTTAATTCCTCTTAAGCTTAACAGATTAGGGTTATAATTGAAACAGTCCTGATACTACTAGAGGAAAAGACAACTTATACTGGGGTACACTGTCAGGATAATTAGAGTTGGAGATAATGTTGAGTATCACCACTCATATACTGATAACAAGGAGACACACTGGTATAGCTCAAGGAAGTATATTGTTGATATAGGCACATGGCACAGTGAAAGATACAGTCCAGGATAGCATTTAGCATATACTTATAAGCAAAACATCATAGCTGAGAAATACTTGCGGTTTGAAAGTGTGTCTGATGCTGAATGGCTGTAAACCTGAAGCTGGTGTTCCTATTCTCAGTATGGCTAAGGAGAGTTCTGATCCGGAAATGGATCCGTGTCCTGTAGTGTAGTGGAGATATAGTCCCAGTACAGGTGATCCAGGAGATGGGGTAGGCAGAGGACCTCAGTGGAGGAGATTCCAGAGCGGAGGGTCCAGGGTTCAGAGTCCAGGGATTCGGGTCTGGAGACAAGGGATGCTTACAGGGGAATCCTTTAGCTTGGTTTCGGTTCCAGGTGGCGGCAGGGTCCAACAAGAATATCCGAACACCCTGCCGCCGTACCTGAGGCTTTAAATAGCCCGGGCTCATGAAAGGAGCCGGGCGCCGTATGCTGGAACGCACTTCTGACGTCCTGACGCGGATGTCTTTCTGAACGGAGCGCAGCTGTTAGTGAGAGATACAGCTGCGCTCGTAATGAGTGAATTAACGCTGATAGCGTTACACTATACCACAGGTTTCGATGCAGTCCACTGAGAAAATCTGCTGCCATTTGTCAACTCTGGGAACATGGACCACAAGAACATTGAAACATGAAACTCCACTCAGAACAGGATAGGCTATAGCTCAATCATGTCCACAACACTCCTGGTGGTCCCTCAAAGACTGTTGTAAGCAGGCCATAACTGTGGAAAATTGGATGACAGGATAGAAATATAAATTATAACAGACTGGCAAACTGCTAACTATTCCAGATCATAGTTGGATGTGTCGATTATTTCTAAGACTTAGGACTCTGAACAGAAAGATCATCCAGAACTCTGTTCCAACTCAGAGGACTGGAGTTCATTATGATAATCTGCTATTTTAACTGGACACAGAATCTGCCGTCTGACAACATTGGTAAAAGAGACAACTATGAGAGAGACATTTTGGTTTTAGACTTTAACCAGATCATGCTATTCAGAGAAATACTGAATTATTTCCAAGGAATGAGCATGATCCATTGTGCGGGTCTTTAGTGGAAATGAGTTGTTACAGCCACAGTAAAGATGAATATCTTTATTCCCAGCACTAGTATGCACCTCCACAAGGAAAACCAGCATCAGAAATCAACAGGACTCTGTAGCTTTGTCAACTTTCCCTGTGGTAGAGAGACCTTGGCCTAAAAGCGGTGCCTATTGTCCTTTGTCACCAATATTGTTTATACTCACATTAAAACCTTTCATACGCACTGTAAATATAAATCTCTCCATCAAAGGGCTAGATCTAGGCCAAGCACGTTGCAAAATTGCCGCTTATGCAAATGACCTCCTTTTCATCCTCACACAAACACATATTTCTATCCCAAACTTTTTGAAAGAATTTGATATATTTGGGTACATTTCCAATCTTAAAATCAATTACACAAAGTCAGAGGTCCTCAATATCTCCCTTAAATTGTCCTTTAAATGGGTGACGACTTCATTTAAATATTTAGGAATATGGCTTACCCCCTAATTTGGCAGACTTATACACACACAAAACTTTCACCCTATCCTACACAAATTGAAAGAGGATCTCCAAAGCTAGAACTCAAATCCCTTTTCCTGGTTTCCAGGGCAGTGGTGGTGAAGATGATGGTGCTAAGGGCAGTTTTTGAGTGCCTCAGTGTGAAAGGGGTCTAAACTGAATGGTCTGTTATACAAGGTGATTCTTTACAATCACTTTAAAGCTCCCCTTTGTCTGGTCATTCAACCTATTTTTATTTACAAAATTTTGTAGATGAATTTACAGGTGGTAAATTAATGTAAGGTTTAAGGGGCCTTGTTTTGTTCATTGTATTATAAGCAACAATACGTTTTAGGACCTTATGAAACCATGCCTGGTAAAAATGTATTTTTTGCATTTCAAATTTGCTAAAATCTATCTATCTATTTTTGAAACGGCATAGAAACAAAAATGGAATTTGCTGGTTACCTAGCAACAGTGAGGGTTAAATCTTGTTATGTATTACAAGTTTTTTTTTTTTAGCTCAGCTATGAAAGTAGGTTTGTTAAGCAGTCCAGTATAATTTGAGGCACACTTGTGTTTGTAGTACATAAACCAAACCATGACATATTGTGCAATAGACACACTATACTAGATGAGAACAGTGTTTCTCTCTGCCCTTGAAATGTGACTACAGCCTTGTTGTTGACTTCTAGCATTTCATTTCTGTGTTATACTTAAGAGGACTTCTATTAAAACAGACAGATGTGGAATGTAATGTAACAAAACGCTTAATAATGAATGTCCATCTTGCATTCAAGTGTAGTATCTGAATAACAGGCAACATTTCACAGATGAGAACTGTAGTTTTGTAAAATAAAAACAGTTAATTAGTTGAATTTTCTATTAACTGGTCAGTGTCTTATCTACAAACACTGCACGCACCCTTTGCTTTATACCTCTCTCAAAGTGCCACCCCAGATATGAGCACTTAAAAACTTAAAGTTCATCTATACAGTTACACTTTAAAAAGAAACTTCACCCTTACTGAGAAAAAAACAACCCCCTTTGAGTGATCTATGTACATCACAGGGATTTTTAGAAAACTTTGTAGCAGAGTCCTACCTGTTTATTCAGTTTTAAAGGGATAATGGCGCATGCTGATGTAATTGGGTCTGGTAAGGGGTGCCGTCACCCAATGACATCAGCGGACGACCCTACCCCTTGTGACTTCACCAATCGGGGAATTCTGGGTCAATGGTGTCACAATGGGGCGGGTCACCCGCTGATGTCATTGGGTGAGTTCACCCCTTACCTATTTAACTAATGTCAGATGGAGGAGCAGGCAGTCGGTGGGGAGTCTTTGATGAGGCAAAGGGTAGGCAAAAGTTATTTTATTTTTTTCAGGTCCTGCGGTGCAGCGTGATTGATGAAGGGTGGACATTGTTTTTTATTTTTTATAAAGGAATTGTCAAAAACTTGTGTACTGTGTTTATTCCCTTTTTAAACCTTTTTGGGTATGTGTAAAAAACGTTATTGTTTTTTTTTTGCACATACACAATGTATAATAACATATTTTTTTTAAATATAAGATAATGTTACGTTAAGTAAATAGATACCTAACATGTCACGCTTTAAAATTGCGTACGCCAAACTACGGTACCTAAAAATACCTTTACAGGTTACCTGTTTAAAATTACACAGGAGGTCCAGAGCTAAAATTATTGCTCTTGCTCTAATGTTCGTAGAGATACCTCACATGTGTGGTGCAATTACCATTTACATATGCATGCGGGACTTTACTTTTTTTTATTATTTTATTATTTATTTTATTCAACACTGTTTTATTTACACTTCTCTTTAATTCTTTTTTATCAAATTTCAAAAATCAAAAGAACAAAACATGCCATGCCTAGACAAATGATGACATACATTCAAGGAGTATTCAGGAGTGGAGGAGGGGGCTTTCTCAGCTAAGTATACCCTCCTGCTTACATGCCTTAGCTAAGGGCAGATGGATTCTAGGAAGAAAACGCTACATGAATCATCTGTCCTTGACCACTGCCAGAAATGCTAGGGGGTATTTTTCTAAGTGATATCTCAGAAAAATAAAGCATGGAGACATGGATATATGGGGGGGTTGGTTTGAATATTAAAAAAAAATGAGATAGCACTTTTGGTTTGTGGTGCTCAGATACAATGTAGTTCCTCTTCAAGTGTGGCTCCCTCCTGTTTTATAGGGAGAAACATTCTGCAACAATTTTAGACTTGGCTAAAAAGACTGTGGCTAAAATCCTTTCAATGGGAGCTGTGGCTCCTCACATTCTCCTTTAAGATCTGTCTCCTATATGCCTGCAGCTGCCTCTGTACACTCGGCTGTCGAAATTTCCGACAAGAAAAATGTGTGCATCGTCTGTATGCAATTCCGACGCACAAAAATCCTATGCATGCTCGGAATCATTGAACTCCATTTTTCTCGGCTCGTCGTAGTGTTGTAAGTCACCACGTTCTTGACGTTCGGAATTTCTGACAACATTTGTGTGACCGTTTGTATGCAAGACAAGTTTGAGCCACAATTCTGTCAGAAAAAAATTCATAGTTTTGTTGTCAGAATTTCCGTTCATTCCCGCAGATCCTAAAAAATGCATCTGTTACAGAAATTGAGCTTGTTTTAGCCTGTAAAAGTACCTTTATGTAAGCCTATGTGTCCATGAAGTAGTAATATTTACAGGTAGGAAAAAAAACAAAGGCATGTTCAAGAGAGGAGCTGAAGAACAGAAAGCCGAAACACACCTAAATCTGTCTAAAAGACATATCTAGGGATTGAGTGTAAATGCATAAATGCTAGGGGTGCCTAAATGTGTGTGAAATACGTGGCTTTCATCTGTTTTTTTTTTTAAGCAGCTTTTCCTGCCAGGCGTTCTGGCATTCAGAGGGACTTTAACAGATGCCCTGTGTGCATGAGATCTTATGTGAAGAATACAGAGTCCATAAGATACAAGCTAAAATTTCAAGCTCTACCTGTGATGATAATGAGGTCAGGGCACCGAAATACTTTAGTAAGAAAACACAGGGCAACCTTGTTGTTTAAAATTTCAAGTTAGTCCGTGACAATTTTTTAAAAGGACATTTTTCTTTGATCCCTACTTCCATACTACATTAGTAATATAAAGCATCCCACTGCACAGCAGAACACCATCTAAGCAAATACAAAAATACCTTTAATAGAAATCCCCTCTGAATCGCTCAAAGCTGCCATAGTCTCCATTCACAAACCTGGAAAACATTTCCAAGATTCTGCAAGTTATCATCGTATATCCATTCTCAATACTGATCTCAAGCTCTATGCGAAGATCCCAACCTCCTGACTTGCAACATACATGCCCATGGTTATTCACCCCGACCAGGTGGGTTTTATCCCCCAGCCACAAGTGTCCGATGGCACTTGCAGGTTTGTAGATCTCATTCAATGGGTAGAGCATCACCAAATGCCATGTCTGCTGATCTCCCTAGATGCAGAGAAGGCGTTTGACAGGGTCCATTGGAAGTAATTGGAAGCTGAAATTTGACCTTGATGCTCCTATGCTACACGCAATAATGAGCTTACATTCAGCCCCTAGTGAAAAAGTGTGGTTATCGGGCTTGCTATTCATCCCCTTCCCCATAACCAATGGAACCCATCAGGGATCCCTCCTCTCACTCTTAATCTTTGCCCTTGTCATCAAACCATTAGCTCAAGCCATACGCTTGACCCCTCACATTACAGGACTCACAGTGGGTCAAGCATCCCACAAGATAGGCCTTTATGCATATGACATTATCATTTGGCTCACAGATACCCTTAAATCACTAACCCCCCATGTGAACTGCTTGATCGTTTTCCGTCACCTCTCTATGTATAAATTGAACCACTGTTATGTTAGGGCTCTCCATCCCCTGTGTCTTATGTCAGACATTTCCAAAATCTTCCCTTTTTCCCTTGCCCCCAACTCATCTATGACATACCTGGGCATTCAGCTAACTTCAACATGGAAAGCTTCATCTTTCTGGTGGTCTACAGCCTCAAACACTTGCCCACCTGCAACCTTTCAGCTCTTCAATTCCTCCCTCCAGATCTTCCCCTGCAACACTGAACTGCGGCTGGCCTACACTTTTTCATAATCAAGAACTCCAGTCTTTCCAACATCTTTCTGAACACTAAGGCATTCCTAACAAAGATTTCTTTATATATCTAAGAATACACCATATCCTCTTGAACCTTTGCTGTACATCTCAAACCCTAAGGAAGTTATCACCTTCTACCACACAACCGCTTCCAAGCCATGGGGTATATCCAATTTTTATGATCTGCTTTCTGGTCCTCGTAAAAAGGAGAAATCCTCAGCCATGTCTTACTGGAAATCCACTCTACAGATCTCAGTACCCACGTCCCTCTGGCACCAGGCAATCTGTGCACTACCTTTTCCAGGAAAATTTCCCTTTGGGAAACTTTAATGAAACTTGTGTATCATATAGTACATACACTTGTCAAACTGGCCCACATATTTCCAACTCCATCACGGAAGTGTTGGAGAAACTGTGACAAGGATGGACATGTTTTTCATTTTTGGTGGGGATGCTCCTCCATTGTCCCATTCGGGAGAAGTATCTCCACCCTCATTCACTATGTCACTTAAATTTCTAACAAGCTACTCCCACAAATGGCTCTTTTTGGTCTAGGACTACCAAACCGGCCATCAAAACGTAACCCTGTTATTACACACATACTTATCCATAGCTCAACTATGGAAACAGACCTGTCCTCCCACCATTGGTATGACCATCGATATACTCAATGACCGTGCCCAAATTTCTCTTTGCCAAAACCCATATGAAAATGTGTAAATTCCATCAACAATGACAGTTCTGGCTATCAGACTCCAAAGCAATATTACCCACATAAACCTATGTTTAGACAATTCTTAATGATACACAACAACTGTTTTCCCAATCTAGTATACACTATATTACCAAAAGTATTGGGACACCTGCCTTTATATACACATGAACATTAATGACATTCTCTATTCATTCTCATACACCTATAATCATGGCACATCCAAATCTCTAGTAGAAAAAAAGGGTTGCAGGGACAAACCATGCTTGTAATAGACTTTATTGGCATTGCGTGTGACAGAAACAATTTCCATAAAAAAAAAAAAAAACGATTTTATTTACAACATATTAAAAATCAGAAAATGCATAGTGCACAATAATATAAAAACATCATAGAAATGCCTAAATATGATACAAATAATCACATAACATTTAAAAATATACTTGTTTTGCAGAGAAATAAGCTACACCATAAATCATTCAGCAAAGAGTATGTATACTGTATTTTCTGATGGTGTGCTATATAGAATTTATCCATTAAGGTCACAGATTTATGAATTTGTGTTATTTTTAAAAGGACCGCTTGGGCTTGTTTCGGCATATATGACATCTAGCCCCTTAAGATGCATTTTATGTTTAACAGGGCACACCCTAAATGTATATCAAATTCCTCAAGTAATTTGATTGTTAAAATATATGAATGTCAACAGATATTGATATGCACTTATGTTATATTTAGCAGAATATGATACCTAATGAACAGGTCTTCAGGAAGCTAAGCAGTTAGTGAAACGCCTTGGATGATCAAACAACTCAAACACCTACAGCTTTTTTCTCTGCAAAATAAATATATTTGTAGAAAGTGTTATGTGATTATCTGTATCATATTTAGACATTTCTATGATGTTTTTATATTATTGTGCACCGTGAATTGTCTGATTTTTAATATGTTGTAAATAAAATGTATTTTTTTATGTAAATTGTTTGCGCCTCATGAAATGTCAATAAAGTCCATTACAAGCAGGGTTAGGCCTCGTACACACGATAGGTTAAACAGAGGACAACGGTCTGATGGACCTAGATAATGGTGGGCGCCATTACACCCTGGGCTCCTTTGAAATGAGTCTTTCTGCCCTCGAAGCCAAATTAGACGTGTGGGAACTTAAATTAAATACAATTTTGGACATTGTTGCACCTTTAACAATGTCTAAAAATCGCCACAGGGCTGGCAAAAACCAACCCTGGTACAGCCACTCCTTGTCTATTATTAAAAGGAAATGTCGGGCACTAGAACGCCATTGGTATAAGACCAAAAACTCGACTGACAAGAGGCAGTATAGAATTCAATGCCGAGCTTATACACAGGCCTTAAAACGGCAAAAAAGGTCCCATTATGGTAATCTTATCGATAACACCGATAACAGTGCTTCGGCACTTTTTAAAATAGTTAAAACCTTATTCTCGCCTACGCAGAGCCAGGTGAATATACCCCATTCGCAGGCTCTGTGCGACAATCTACTTAATACTTTTGTTACTAAAGTAGCCGACATACGCTTAGGCATAGGACAACTAACTCCCTTGGAATATCCCAAATCCTCATCCGACCCCCTGTCACTCTTAGGGACTGACTCACAGAAACCAATCACTTGCCCCCCCAAACCAAATTCCTCAGTGCCTAATTCCCTGTCGTCCTTTAGTAAGGTCAGCCGGGAACATCTTCTAAAATCTATGGCAAAAATTAAGGCCTCCTACTTCTATGGTGACATTTGTCCAGCCTGGCTCTTGAAGAAGAATGCAGAGCTGGTTGTGAACGACCTCCTGATACTTGTCAATCTTTCTCTAACCCATGGCGTGTTTCCGGCTCGCTGGAAACATGCCATTATCACACCAATTTTAAAAAAACCCAACTTGGACCCTGGCTGTCTTTCTAATTACAGACCCATTTCTGCTATAGGTTTCCTGGCTAAACTGGTGGAATACGAAATTTTTCTCCAACTTCAATCGTACTCGGAGACAACAGGTCTGTTCCACGACTCGCAGTGCGGTTTCCGCCCGGGTCGTGGGATTGAGCTCACGATTCTTTCCACCAGAGAGAAGCTGCTCGGAGTCAGGGATGCGGGGGGAGCGGCTGCCTTGGTGCTCCTTGACCTCTCCGCAGCCTTTGACACCGTGGACCACGCTATGTTGATTGCCAGGCTTCGGGACGAGTTTCACATTACCGGCTCCGCTTCACATTGGCTTTCAGACTTTCTCACCCACAGGACCTTTCAGGTTAAAACCGGTCCTTTTCTATCTGCCATCAGCACCCTGAGTTGTGGGGTGCCTCAGGGCTCTGCCCTGTCACCATGGCTGTTTAATGTGTATCTTCGGCCACTTGCAAGTCTGCTGGAAACCCATGCAGTGTTTAATCGGTTGTACGCAGACGATGTCCAGTTGGTCGTTGACAGCCTATCCGACCCTGCTCCTGGCCTGCAGCTTGCTTCCTGTCTATTAGACATCAAACAATGGATGGATCGCAACTCCCTTAGTCTAAATGCTAAAAAGACAGAAATTCTCATCTCTGGACGTATTGATCCAGCTGTCTTTTTGGGAAACTGGCCTACGAGCCTTGGGCCGTGTCCGGTTCCAGTGAATCAAGTCCGCGTCCTGGGGACAATTTTTGACTGTAATCTGAATTGGATACCCCAAGTCAATCAATGTATCCACAATGCACTGTATTACATCAGGTGTTTGAGAAAGGTCAAAAATTTGTTTTCTCAGTACCACCGGAAAGTCTTGGTTCAATCTCTCGTCAACTCCCGGATTGACTTCAACAATATTGTGTATTTGGGTATGCCTCTAAAGTGGCTGAGGAAAATCCAGCTCGTCCAGAACCAGGCCGCTAGACTAATCTCCGGCTTAAATAGGCGGGAGCATATTACCCCTACCCTGCGATCACTGCACTGGCTCACTGTGGTAGATCGCATTGAGTTTAAGGCTCTCTGTCTCGCCTATCGCGCTTATCATGGGACGGGCCCACAATACCTGAATTCGATGATAACGCGATACACCCCTGCACGAGGACTTAGATCACTTACAGCTGGTCTCGTCACTTGTCCATCTGCTCGCCTGCTTACCTTCGGGGGTAGACGCTTTTCTGTGAGAGCAACGGCCCTATGGAATAGTCTCCCTGTTTCTATCCGGTCTCTCCCCTCCATTATGGCCTTTCGTAAAAGGATAAAAACTTGGTTTTTTGAGGGAAAAGCAGGCTGAGTCACGTTAGTTTTCCCTGTTGTTCCTTGGTAGTTTGCTTTTTTGTGCTCTCCTTTTTTCTTTTCCTTCTATTTTCTTTCCCTGACTTGATTTATCTATTTACAGGTATGTCTTCTGCGCTTAGACGCTTCCCTGACGGGTCAGTATTTGGCGCATTACAAATACAATAAATCAATCAATCAATCAATCACACCCACCATTATCTATATCTGTCTTGAGTGTGTGAACACTTTTCGTCGTGGCTGCTATTTATTAATTTTAGCTTCCTTTTAGTTTAGAATTATCCTTGATTAGGTTGATTTGCGCATTGGTTCCCCCTCTTGTCATACTTGTTTTTAGGTCTGATGGACCGTTTTCATCAGTCAAAACCGATCGTGTGTGGGCCCCATAGGTTATTTAACCATTGGTTAAAAAAAAGTCAACTTGTTTTAAATTTTAACCGATGGATTCCTAACCGATAGGTCAAAACCGATCGTTAGTAGGCACAACCATTGGTTAAAAATCCACGCATGCTCAGAATCAAGTCGATGCATGCTTGGAAGCATTGAACTTCGTTTTTTTCAGCACGTCGTTGAGTTTTACGTCACCGCGTTTTGACACGATTGTTAACCGATGAAAACGGTCCATCAGACCGTTCTCATCGGATGCACTGATCGTGTGTACGCGACTTAAGTCTCTGCAACCCTTGTTTTATACTTTTCTTTCTGATAGTGTTATTTATGTAATAAAGAATAAACCGCGCTAGATGCTACATACAACAAAGTAAATAATGAAACACTAAAATAAATAATAACACTATAAAAAAACACTAAAAAACAACAATTGCTGGAAAAAAGTCCCTAGTGAAAAAAGTGCTTGTGCTGTTGGAACAGTGTTGAAGGTCTCATACACAGTGCTGTGACTTGAAATATGGATGAAAAATTCTGTGCTCCTTATGTTCTTCAATAGGGTGCCCCCTTAGTAGATGTGCACTCACCCTTGGGATTGGACCAGCTATCACTAGTTAGGTCAAATGCGTTTGTGGGACAACCCCTGTAGGTATCCTCTGGACCGGTGGTTGGATATGATAATAAATAATCCTTATGTGGATATATATAATGAAAAAAGCCTCATTACACAGTACCGTTTAAAAATCTTTATTCCAAAAAATTAAAATAAGGTATTCAACTCACATGTAAGAGTGCCTGATATCCTGGCAACAAGGGTGTGTGCACATCTACTAGGGGGGCACTCTTTTTAAGCACATAAGGAGCACAGAATTTTTCATCCATATTTCAAGTCACAGCACTGTTTCAACAGCACAAGCACTTTTTTCTCTGAGATTGTTGTTTTTTAGTGTTTTTTTGTGTTTTATTATTTACTTTAGTGTTTTATTATGTACTTTTTGCATGTAGCATCTAGCGCGGTTTATTCTTTATTATTTATCAATTGTTTACATCAATTTACACTGCAGCTGCTCCAGTCATGTGATAATCTTTCTTATCCATAACATTTTCACGAAGTTATTATTATTATTATTATCGTTTAGTATCTGTATCACTGTCCTTTGGCGCTTTGGTCTATATATATTTTATCACAGTTATCACTTATCACAGTGTTTCACTAGAACAGCCATGGAACTATTTAATTACATGGGGAGTAGGACCTTCAATGTGGGGGACCAATGGTCCATAATCCATAATTGGTCCAATTATGGACCAATTGATCCATAATCTGGACTAATGATTTAAATTACTCAAAACCTCCATGGATAAACATATACGAACGTGGTGGGACACAGTCACCATGGATCAAAACATTAGTGACACAATTACCCCCAGGGGTCTCAGGTGGGACTTAGAACCCAATGACGGAATGACTGAGCCACATTTGACTGAGGAGTGGATGGAATTCTTCAGTCAATATGAACAGAATTAATGGGGATAATTATTCACAGACGTAAATGTAAACTTAAAAATATAGAACAAAAAATTGCAGAATCAAAGGGGCTCATGTCATCGTTCATGGGTTCAGCGGAATTCCAGGAAAAACAACACAAATTGCAAGAAGCAGGCCAAAAAATAGAGAATGATACCAAAACCAAAAAATTTAAGAAATACTCTAGGGACAAACAGGATTATGCCACCAAAAAAATGTACAAATGGCAGGGAATTTTTAATGGGGAAAAGGTGAAAAACCCCACAGAAAATAGGAACATCCAACTAATACAAGAGAGTTTCTCCAGGTCACAAAATACCAGAAACTCCACTCCAGCACGCCAATCTGCACCGCCCCGGAGAGGTAGGAGTGACTCTTCCCAATATTTGGTTCCCACGCATAACAGATATGAATCATTACAACATGTGCAATACTGCTCTCCTGACCCCCATAGAGATCCACCAGGCTATTCCAGGCCACGAAGGGGTAGAGGGAGAGGTAAGGGGAAACATACCCCATATTACAATGGGGAGCCACAATGAAAATAAGGGAATGGAGGAACTGTAAGGAGCCCTACAAACCGTACCCCAACACCACCAACAACATGCCCCAATAGGAACCCCCATACCGGAACCCCCACCACGACAGAGGCGTGGGTGCAGAGGGGGAAATCTTCACAAAAAGGAAAACTAGGGGAAGGTGTGTTTAATTTAAGCACTATTACACTCACACAAAAGGAGTTATATGTGCTAGACCAAGGTTTAAAATATGCCCCCACAAAAAACGTACATAAGTTCGAGGCATATATTGATTTGCAAAAATTTGGCAGAACATTAGGTATCAAAAAATGTTTTGCCATGAAAAGCAATGGTACCACTACCACGTAACCCCCCAGGTACACTCACAGTGGACAAAACCCTAGCCCATACATTCTAAGAGGTTTTTAAGAAAATGGTCGAAACAGAAATTAGGGAAATCCCAATAGTAAAAGGATCTAAAGATAAACATATATGGGAAGAAATCAGGAAAATGGAGAAAAAGCAGACAAATGTGGTAATACGCCCGACAGACAAATGGGGGGGGGGGGGTGGTTGTCCTTGATAAGGGAGACTATGATGGAAAAATTAACACATCCTCAGTGATGAAAGCACATACAAGAAACTTAATAAAAATCCAACAAAAGAGTTAAAGATAGCACCACAGAATATGGTGAATGAAGCAGGTGATATCCTGAGCACAAGGGAATTAAGGTATCTGGTTCCTGATGCACCAATAATGCCAGTGCTATATCAAGTTCCTAAGGTGCATAAAAACACAGAGAAACCACCAGGTAGACCAATACTGAGTAGGATAAACTCATTATTCACAACATTGGGTGAGTACATTGATGTGTACCTCCAACCTTTGGTGAGTAAGAGTCCGAGTTATCTCAAGGACAGTAACGATGTTATCAACCACTTACAGCAAATTTCAGTTGGTGACAAAAGCAGATTGATCACTATAGACATGGAATCATTGTATACCAACATCCGACAAAAAGATGCTATCAAAGCAGTAAGGTGGGCTATGAATACATTTACTAACCTCAAATACAAGCAAAAACAATTAATTCTCTGGGGTCTTAAATTAGCTATGATGAACAATTTCTTCTGGTACGAAGGCAGCACTACAATCAGATCAAAGGGGTCCCTATGGGAGCCAAATATGCCCCTGGTGTTGCTAATATTTTCCTCAATAAGTGGGAAGATGAAGCAATATATGGCAAAATTTGGCCAGGCCTAAAAACCTATTGCAGGGATATAGATGACATACTGATCGTGTGGGAGGGAAACATGACATCTCTAAACATATTTATTGAACACAACAATCAAAATCAGTATGGAATGAAAATTACGGTCAAGGTGCATGAGCAACAGGCTGACTTTTTGGACTTGCATATATTTAAAGATGGTGACGAACTTTTAACCAAAACTCATTTCATGAATACTGCTAAGAATGGGTACATTCCCATCCAAAGTTACAACCACCACAATGGAAGACTGCAATCCCAAAGGGACAATTTATCCGTATACGCAGACATTTCTCAGTATTTAAAGACTAAATAGACCAGACTGATGTGCTAATTTAATGTTTTTGGACAAAGGGTATGCCCGTGACAAACTACTGGCTGCCAGAGAGTCAGTAGGACGATTAGATAGAGAGACCCTCTAGAATTCAAAGCAAAACAAGAAAAAACACGACACATTATCTTTATAACAGGTTTTAATAAACAGTTCCAACATCTTGAGAAGATTTTTAAAAAGTACTGGCCCATTTTACAAAAAGATCCCACACTGAGAAAAAATGCCACCAAGCAGACCCAAGTTTATCTATCGCAGGGCCCCTGGGCTCTGAAAAAAAATTAGTCAGAAATATACCTGATCCCCCTAATCGACCAAAAATCACCATGTTTGATTTTAAAGGTATTAATAGATGTGGCAGGTGCCTACCTTGCAGGAACACCTTGGCTGCACCTAGGAAACATACTCATTTTATATCAAACCAATCTCACAAAGAATATCCCATAAAAAGCTTTATAACATGCCATACCAGGCATGTCACCTACGTGCTGGAATGCAGGTGTGGGTTCCAATACGTGGGGCGCACATCCCGGCTATACGTGTTTTATAACACATTGCCAACATACGAAATGGTTTTCCTAAGCACAGCATATCTAACCATTTTCTTTCTGTCCATGGTTGTGACCCCTCTTCTTTGTCTTTCTACGCTATTGATCACATGGATAGGCATTGGAGGGGTTCAGACATGAGAAAACATATCTCCCAGAATGAATCTAGGTGGATCTTTGAGCTACAGACTCTTACCCCTCAAGGGTTAAATATTAAGCTGGACCTCAATTGCTTCATCATCAATTATTAAACTCTTCCCCTTTTATCCCTTAGTTTTTAATTTCTTCATTTACTTTTTTAAACTTTTTTATTTTTTTCCCACAACATTTTGGATAGTTGCAACATATGGCTAGTAGGGGGCCACCTAGTGGGTTACCAGACAGGGAGCATGTAATTTGCGTTCCAGACAGCTTCCATGCTGACTAATATGTTAGCATGGAGTATCAGTTTAGATGTCCACCACTAGATGTCGCTGCAACTATTGTTTATAATATTCGAATATATGCATTGTTCATAAGGGAGTTCCTGAATACTTTTTTCACCATTTTATAACAATTTTTATATTTTATCATAACTTTTTAATTATATCTTTGTTTAGTTTATTATACTGCCAACCAATGCATTTGTAATTAGATTGTGAGCAGTCCCAAGTAAATAGCAGGCAAAGCAACGCTATTGGATATGTTTTGACATGTTATTCAGGTTGAGGGTATTTATGCCGGAATTGCAACTTCCTGAAGACGTCCAATCTGATAGGCCGAAATGCATAGAGGTTGAGTCACGTAATCGTGACACACTTCTGCCTAGACGTCCAAACCCGGAAATTGAGCCCTCACCGCGACTTCATGTATTGATTGGGCAGTTTTTACGGATTACTTTTTTACCTGATGTTCACTCCGGGTGCCAGGATATCGGGCACTCTTACATGTGAGTTGAATACCTTCTTTTAATTTTTTGAAATAGCGTTTTTTTAAACGGTACTGCACAATGAGGCTTTTCCCGTTATATCTTAATATGAGTCCTACACAAATTTGCTAGGGAGCATCAGTGTCCACTGTGCAATGGAGACAACTGTATGAGAAAATGTTACTTGTAAACATAACTTTGAACAAGGTTTTACTGTTCTTACTTCATTCAGGTTTAGCTTTTTTAGTATCCACAAAAAAACATCAATGCAAACACCCAGCATTTGGGGCAATACTAATGCATTACAGAACTCTCATACATCTGAGAGCTTGTTATGTTCTGTTTTGCTGTAACTCCGCAAAGCAGAAAAACAAACTTCTTACATGATTTTTTGAGTTATATGTGTTTTATAGAGGTCAACATCACCTCGTGGCATGTAGTAGCAACCTTGCTATGATTTTGCCCACTTCACACAGAGGTTCAGAGGTGAGTTACAGCCTTGAGGTAACCTGCTGAGGATAATAGACAATGTAGGATTGTTTATTTGATATAGTTTATCAGTCAGCTCAAGGACAAGCACAGGATTTTTGTTGTGATAAATATTGAAATTAAATAAACTGTTTTATAGCAAATGAGGATTGTGCTATTTTCTTTTAAAGTTACATACAGTACTGTGTCTCCATCTTTTGAAATTGTTTCTTAACCACTTCAGCCCCAGATGGTTCCCCCCCCCCCATGACCAGGCCAGTTTTTGGAATACGGCACTGCTTTATTTTAACTTACAATTGCGTGATCGTGTGATGCTGTACCCAAATAAAATTGATGTCCTTTTTCCCCACAAATAGAGCTTTCTTTTGGTGGTATTTGATACCTCTGCAGTTTTTTTTTTGCTCTAAAACACACCAAAAAAATGTAAACAATCAAAATGTCTTCATCAATTTAGGCCAATATGTATTCTGCTACATGATTTTGGTAAGAAAAATCCCAATTAGCGTATATTGATTGGTTTGCACAAACGTTATTGCATCTACAAACTATGGGATAGATTTTATGGATTTTGTTTTACTAGTAATGGCGGCGATCAGTGATTTTAACCGGGAATGCAATATTGCGGTGGACAAATCTGACACTAAGTTACACTTTTTGGGAACCAGTGACACAGTGATCAGGGCTAAAAAAATGCACTGTCACTGTACTAATGACACTGGCAGGGAAGGGGTCAACACCAGGGGCAATCAAAGGGTTAAATGGGTTCCCTAAGAGTGCTTGCTAACTATGTGGGGGATACTCTGAAGATCTCCATCTTCTCTCCTATCAGAACGGTGATCTGCCTTGTTTACTTCCGTTCTGGCTCTCTCGGGAATGATCACCAGCGGCTCCCACTCAGTCCAATTAGCGTGCAATCCGCTCTCCAGCTGCGCCCCCCCTAGAGGCTATTGCACAAAATTACGTACAGGTACGTGATTTTGTGCAATAGAGCCTTTTTGCCGCAGTACATATACGTTACTTGGTCAGCAAGTGGTTAAACTACTTATACAATTCTGCTGAACATAGCTATAGTTTTATATTATTTAGAATCAAACAATTCTATAGATTAAGTAAACAATGTAAATAAAAATCTGTTCCACTAGCGATTTCTCTGCTTGTTTCCTAAATCCTCTGTTATTCACATACTGAGCCCTTTAGCAAATGCCTAAAACGTTGTAAACTGTTTTTTTTTAATGATAAATACACTTGTAGGATATTCCCAAAAATCATAGTTGAGTCACAAGTTTATATGTTCTTTCCCACTTTTTTTTTTAATCAGTTAAATTTACCATTGTCTTGTTGAGCTCTCCAAATGGGAACCAAAAATATACACAAAAGATACAATACCAAAAAATATTTGTGTACCACTCTAATTTCAACAGAGGATTTCAAAAGACGGAAAATTGAAGATTAGTCACTGACTTTAGGAATAAAGACCCACTATTTTTACAGAAACATAAATATTTACTGGGTGCACAGAAACAGTCAGACTTTAGTAAAGAGGCCATTTTGAAAATGAAAAAGATATTCAAATCTGAAGCATGGAAATAAAGTTCACACTTTTTTTGGGCGAAACCGGAAGTGCGGGCGGAACCGGAAGTGCGGGGTGGAACGCAAGGGGTCCCCGCACTTCCTGGTTGTATGATTGCGTGAGTTCCAGTGCACACACGCACTGAACAGGAACACTCAGGCTATGGAGAAGATGGCAGCAAACGGCCCTATCATGGCCCCTGTCCTGCAACACAAGGGGGAGCAGGTAAGGACTCCTTCTATCTGACCATCTGGGCACTGCCCCGTTTTTTTAGATCATGCTCACTCCTTTTTTTTTCCTTTTATCCTGGTGACCCCTGTTGTCAAACATGGAGCAGGGAGGCTTTTTGGGTCTGCAGCAGTGCGGGGATCACCTTGACACAATGTGCCTCTGTGTGCCGCACTTGTGCACGCCTTTTTGGGGTGGTAGTCTGGATGGGTGGGGTTCTGAGGAAAGGGGTGGGGCCTGCCAATCAGTGGCCATTAGCGTTGGGGGCCGCCCTTGCACATGTGCATGCATACACACATATACCTATATTAAGGAGGACATGCAGCAGGAGAGAGGTATCACGGACCATCTAGGCTTTAAAGAAGAGGGTACGCCCCAGAAACGTGTCAGCCGTTTAGATGTCTGAAGTTCTACTGGCAGGTGCCGTGAGGTCCAGTCCAGCTGTCTGAAAAGCGCTTATTTATAAATCTTTTGTGAGTAGGACCATTGCTTTTTATTCTGTTTTTAATTAAAAATTTTAAGTGGTAATGCACAAGGTCGGTGCGCCCTCCTTTCTTTTCTTTTTGTTTTAAAACTACAGAATAGTCATTGTTTCTTCATTTTATTTTATTTTGTTAGTTTTTAACAACTCTAATGAGTGTATGGGTGTATATTTCAGCTTCACCGACACATTGCAAAAAATTATTTCTCACCGTGGCTTGATGTGAAAACAATTGCACACTACAGGAGAAGTCCAGCCTGAGCTCATTTGACTGAGCTTCTCCTATGGGTCACAGGAGTTCAATTAATTTTCCACTCCTATGACCCAGCAGAGTGCAAACTGAAGTCTTCTCTCTGCTGACATCACAGGAATTAGTCCAGACGTTGTATCATCCTGACAATGGAAATCGGCATCGCCAGGTGCCTAGACTGACACCCAGCTGGGCCTCTCAATGACCCACTGAGAGCCTGAGATGGCCACTCCACCCCCTCTACAGCTCAGCACTCAAGTGAGCATGGAGGAGCAGAGCGGAGAGATGCTGTTTGACAGTCAGCAGCTCTCTGGTCGGGGAGCTGTGAGAACTGCCATCGGCAGTGTTCGATCACTTGGTTCTCAGTGTAGAGGCGCCAGGGGACAGAGGCAGCATCGTTCCCATGTTGCATCCACCTAGGTATGTATGATGGGAAAACAAAAAACAAACCCTGTCTTTTAAGATGCCGTGGATATAACATATGTCATTTATGTTGGTCTGCATCGTGAAACATGTGCATTGGAAAGTAATTTTTAAAGACAAAGAATCTTGAGGCCATAGTTCTTGAAGAATATACAGTGTAACCTCCTCCTAGTTCACAGCCACTCTAATTTTAGTTTAATAACTGACACTGAATCGAGCCTTGCCTAAAACTTGCTCAGAGCCTATTACCCATTTTCGATGAGCCATCCCTCCAGTTCAGGACCTACTTGTCCGTGGTGTTCATTACACAAACCGTCTTTACTTCATCGTCTCTGGTCCTGTCCACAGATTGATACTTACTAGTCCTCGATCCTCCAATTTATTCACAGTGTTACGGGATTCCTACCGGACAAGGACCCTATGCTCTTATTGTTTGGCTTCCCCCCGCACAATGGAAATTCCTCGACGACTCTTAAAATGATTCCTCAAGGCTCCTTTCACTGGACACTTCTTGCACTCCTCGTTGCCCATAGGAATATATTATTCCACTGGATTTCACCCACCGCCCCGACCTTATCTGGAGCAATTAGAAATCTCAAGATTCTTCTTTTTCAAGAGAAACTGGATTCTAAGTCCCATCCCTCCAGATGAGCAACAAATTTGACAAGAAATGGTCATCTTTTATCGACCAATGCCTGACGTCTTCGGAAAAGATCTGCTTACAGTCATGTCCCTTCTTATTTGCGGAAAAGGACTACTCTACATATGGAAGTCCCTCTTCAGCTGCAGCTTCATCTAGCATTTTACCGGCTTCATAAGTAACCTCCTACTATGTGGACTTTATGAGTAGACTTCAATTTATTCTAATTCTTTATGTTAGACATTTATTCAAGATGATAAGATCACTGGGTTTAGTTCTTTCATTGCATTTCTTGTCTGCTGACATCAAGGTTTTTTGTCTCGGGCCGCCGCGAGGGGACGGTAACCTACGTCCCCCTCTTGGCTTTCCTTTTTATGTTTCGCATTAACACCTCTATATTCCTTCTTTCTCTTTTCTCTTCTCTGGTCATCTTCTTTGCGTTGCTATTATTATCCTCTTCCTTCTTACTTCCTCACCATCCCCTCTTTCCCCTCTATCTTTTTTCTTTTCTTTTACTTTTTTTTTCTTATCAAAAATTGTGTTGCCTGGTCATCCATGCTTTTTTGTTTTTACAGCCATATTTGGACCTATTTATAGGTTGCTTTGCATGTAATCTTGTCTTTTATGTTGAAGCTTTCTCAATAAAATATTATACAAAAAAAAAAAAAACTTGCTGTACTTGTATCCCCATGTGACAAAATCTAAATCAAGAAATTACTGCAGAGGTTTTATTAAAATTGCTGGCTTTGCCAATTAATTGCTATGCACGGGGTAAACGGAAAACTATCATTGATCTTCAAACTCTCCCCTCCCTCACAGTTCTTTGCCATCACTACTTTGACTCTTATTTAAGGAAAGATCAGGAAACAAACTCTAGCTGTTAAATATATATATATATATATATATATATATATATATATAAAAAAATTACATTAAAAATACTAGCACTGTCAATTAATTACAAAAGCAGTTCCAATTATGAATATGTGATTAGTAGTGGTGGATGCTCTGAGCATCACAGATGTAATATACTGCATATTTACTGAGAATATCAGAAGGAATAAAATAAAATAAATGATATGACTAATTTAGTGAATGCTGTGATGAAGAAACTGTTCAGCCAATCATAAACTTGATGAATAGATTTAGGTCTGGTTATCATAGTACACTTTCAAAAGGTTTCCTTGTGACAGCCCTGACAAGCCGTTTTGTAACAGACAATAAAGTATTTTGCCATGCAGAATCTTCTGTTATCATGCCCTTGAAACTTTAACAAGCTGCATGCCAGTAACTTAGCCTTAGGATGCTGAGCTCACTGCCTCACAATATACAGTGCACTATTAAGCAAATGGTGCTGAGAAATGTGCTTTCACATCACAGAAATACTCTCATTTAGGTAAAATTTCAGTCTGCTGTTGGCAGTTATGTGCCAGGATGGCAAATAGGGATAAATGTAAAAGCAATATGAGCTCGAATGAAATTATGATAAGAGTCAGATGGTGTCATTATGAACATCCCCATAGGCAAGCATTAATATAACTTACCAGAATGGAACTGAAATATTACACAGAAGGAATGGGGATAAAGTGTGCAGATCTCACTTAACTGTTTCATTGCACAGACCTTTTTATCTGTGTGCATTTCTCTTTATAGTTTTTTTTATTGCTTTAGCCCACGGTGAGATATTCAAATGACATAAACAGCAATTAAAGAGTAATGAGTAAAAAAAAAAAAAAAAAAAAATCTGCCTCATTCCATATGTCAGTACTGTGACGATTTCTTTCTGGTCTGCCGTGCAATGTACAGTAATTTGTAATAATGTAGGTAACAGGGATATTTTAGTAAAGAGATATAAAGTGAGTATTTTGCAAAGGCTTGCCAGTATAGGACATCCACCAAGGGAACTACAAGTAAGATGTAAAGCAGATCATACCTAATGCTTTCTGTACCCTGCAGAGTTTTTTTTTTTATTATCAAAATTTGTATTAGTTTTTCAACATTTCCATTTAACAATATATTACATTATATCACACCCTTATACAATAAACATCCTTATCTGTATCCCGTACCCCCCCCCCCGGGGGAAATAAAGAAAAAAAAAAGAAAAAGAGAGAAAAATAAATAAATAAATAAATAAATAAAAACGGGAGAAAAATTATCCCCCCCACCCTCACTTATTCCCCGCCGCTCTCCCCCCCCCTCCAAACACCAAACAAAAAAATAAATAAATAAATAAATAAATAAAAAAAATAAAAATAAATAAAAAAAAAAAAAAAAGTGATCCCTTAGATATGAGGCTTCTAAAAAGCCATTCTATAGCTTATCGCTCATTATTCCTTGTTACCCCATCCCCTAAAAACACTTTTACCAAGTGTTTGAAATCTGAGGCCTCTAACAGGCCATAAAGCCACTAATGACTTCCCCCCCCTGCTTTTTTTTTTTTTATCTCACCCTTTCTCCCTTCCCTATTCCACACACCAACCCCGAGAGAAAAATAAGTAAATATATATAATAACAAAAAAAACACCTTATTATGTAGTATATCCCAATCCCACCCTCTGTGCCCACCCTCTCTTAAACCTGTACAGGTGGGGGTTAGGAGCAGTGCCGCACGGGATTTCATATAAAAAAAAAATAAAAAATTTCCCCAGAAGGAACAAAGACAGAAAAGTAACCTCAACCCCCTCCCTCCCTTCCCTAAACCCAATACTCTCCTTTGGGTTACCCCCTAATCGGAAGAGTTGTCCGCAGAGGGGTACACCCCCCCCGCCGACCTCTCCACCTTCCTGCATTCTTGCAGGTTTTCGTAACCCATATATCAGGCCTGGCCTACTGGGTAAAACACCCCTTTACCCCCCCATTCCTCCATATCCCTCCCCCGGGTCATTTCCTTTTATTCCCCCCCTTTTTATCCCATACCCACTTCGTGGTGGGGCCCTTATGTCTTCTTCCCCTTGGTTTACATTCGATGTGGGTGTTGGGTTGGTAATCTCCCCCCCTCAATACTTCAAATGGTACTTCCCCCCCCCTCTCCAGTCTTCTATCATTATACCAGCATTTATATAATATTTTTCCCGATTAGGGGATCCTGAAGAACATTTCCTTATACCATTCTAGACCATTGTATCGATACATTAATAATTAATTACAACCTCCGAAAAGAAAAAAAAAGTGGGTGGCATCAGTGCCTTAAGTGACCATGTGCCCTTTTCTTGCATATTCTTTCATTTACTTCTACCAAAAATGTATTATATATAACAAAAAAAAAAAAAAAAAAAAGGAAAAAGAAGGTTTAAAAATATCTTCCTTCCCTTTTTCCCTCCTTTACCAAAAAAGGAAGAAAAAAAAAAAAGAAGAAAAAAAAAGTGAGTGTCATCAGTGCCTTGAGTGACCATGTGCCCTTTTCTTGCATGTTATTCCATTCACTTCTACCAAAAATGTATTATATATAAAAAAAAGAGGTTTCAAAATATCTCCCTCCCTACCCTTTTTTTCTCCCTTACCAAAAAAAAAAAGGGGGGGGGGAGGAGGTGTCATCAGTGCATTGAGTGACCATGTGCACTTTTCTTTGCATGCTATTTCATTCACTTCTACCAAAAATGTATTATATATACCCTGCAGAGTTAAAATTTAACTACAGGCAAAATCTAAAAAGATAAATATATATTGCAGTCTGTCAATAGAATTAGAGTAGCAAATTTTCATTTTCTGCATATTCCTTTCAAAATCCTGCCAGTAGATCCTTATTTTCCTACCTTCTGTAGCTGGCCAAGCTGTCCAGTAAAAGTGGCAGTTCCAGTGGAAGCAACCCATACTACACTGGGGGAGGGGCTTATTATATATATTACTTAAACTCTTCTACCAAAAGAAAAAAAAATATTGCTGTAGCTGCCTAAAAATAGTAGCTGGAGTTAGGCTTTAATTTGTTTGTTATTTACTTAACCACTTCCATACAGGGCACTTATACACCATCCTGCCCAGACCAATTTTCAGCTTTTAGCGCGGTTGCACTTTGAATGACAATTGCATGGTCATGCTACACTGTACCCAAACTACATTTTATCATTTTGTTCCCACAAATAGGGCATTATTTTGGTGGTATTTGATCACCTCTGGGATTTTTATTTTCTGCAAAAAAAAAGACCAATTTTTTTTGTAAATAAGTATGTTTTCTCCTTCACTGATGGGCACTGATGGTACTGCACTGACGGGCACTGACAAGGCGGCACTGATGAGGTGACATTGATGGGCACTGATGATGGGCACTAATATGCGGCACTGATAGGCGGCACGGATGGGCACTGATAGGCGGCACGGATGGGCACTGATAGGTGGCATGGATGGGCACGGATAGGTGACACGGATGGGCACAGATAGGCGGCATGTATGGGCACTTATAGGCAGCATGGATGGGCACTGATAGGCGGCATGGATGGGCAAGGATAGGAGGCACGGATGGGCATGGATGGGCACTGATAGGTGGCATGGATGGGCATAGATGGGTACTGATAAGTGGCACTAATGTAATGTGTTGTACTAATGGATGCCAATCAGTGCCAAACAATAATGCCTGCCAATCAGTGATGCCCATTGTGGGCACTGATTGGCATCCATTGAGGGCACTGATTGGCATCCATAATGAATTTCTGATTGTCATCCCAGGTGGTCTAGTGTGGCATACCTGTAGTGGGCATCCCTGATGGTCTAGTGGCATCCCTGGTTGTCCAGTGTGGGCATCCTCGGGGGGGGGCTGCACTGATAATCGATCAGCACAAACCCCCGTCAGAGGAGCAGCCGATCAACTGCGAGTGAGGAAAAGCTGATTACCGGCTTTTCCTGTTTACATCGTGATAAGCCGTGATTGGACACGGCTGATCACGTGGTAAAGAGTCTCCGTCAGAGACTCTTTACCTAGAACGGTGTTGCGGTGTGTCAGACTGACACCCCACAACAACAAACGCCGCGATGCGCGCCTCCGGGGGCGCGCAGCGGCTCAATATCCTGAAGACGTCATATGGTCAGGATATTGAAACCACTTTGCCGCCATCATTTTGTAATAGGGCTGGCGGCAAGTGGTTACAATCTATTTAACCACTTTGCGTCCCACCCACAGTTATTTTACTGCAGGCTAGCGGCACAGACAGGCACAATCACTTACATGTACATCGCTGGCTGATGGGTGCACAGCGCGCCGCTCCTGCTGTGGAGCATCTGGGGTATCATGTGATCGTTTAACTGTTATGAATAGGTTTCATTCATAACAGCTGTGCTTAGTATTGTGAATGTGTGATTGGCTCAGAGCTATTACATGGTACCTGGGCCAATCACAGCACCCTGTACCATGTAATAGTTGGGGGCTAATCACAGCACACAATTGTAATCACAGCTGTTATGAATGTAATCCATTCATGAAAGTTCAAAACATTGCTGTTACAGTGATCATAACTGTAAGGCCCCGTACAGACGACCGAATATGTCTGCTGAAACTGGTCCGCGGACCAGTTTCAGCAGACATGTTCGGTCGTCTGTACAGCCGAGCGGACAGGATTCCACCGTAAATTTGCCCGCCGGGCATTTTTCGAGTGGGCAAATATTTCTAAACATGTTTAGAAACATGCCCGCTGGAATCCTGTCCGTCGGACATGTTCGGTCGTCTGTACAGACCTACCGTACATGTCCGAGCGGCCGCCATCCCTCGCATGCGTCGAATGACTTCGACGCATGAGTGGAAGCATTGAACTGCCAGGGCCGCGCACGTCGCCGCGTCATCGTCATGGCGACGGCGCGGCCTTGTCGCCGCGTATCGAGTACGCGCGGATTTCTGTATGATGGTGTGTACAGCCATCATACAGAAATCTCCGGGCAGACATGTACGCTGAAAACGGTCCGGCGGACCGTTTTCATCGTACATGTTTGCTCGTCTGTACGGGGCCTAACAGCAATCAAAGTAGTGAAACTACACTACGGCGACACTGTGATCAGGAACAGTGATCAGTGATATGTCACTGGTAGCTCCTCCCCCTAACAGTTAGAAACACTCCCTAGGACACACTTAACCCCTTCAGTGCCACCTAGTGGTTAACCCCTTCACTGCCAGTGTCATTTTCACAGCAATCAGTGCATTTGTATAGCACTGGTTGCTGTAAAAATTACAATGGTCCCAAAAATGTGTCAAAAGTGTCTGATGTGTCCGCCATAAAGTCACAGTCATGATATGAATCGCAGATCACTGCCATTACTAGTAAAAAAATAATTTAAAAAAAGGCATAAAACTATCCCTTATTTTGTAGACGCTATAACTTTTGCGTAAACCAATCAATATACGCTTATGGTGATTCTTTTTACCAAAAACATGTAGAAGAATACATATCAGCCTAAACTGAGAAAAAAATGCTTTTTTTCAAAATTGGGGGTATTTATTATAGCAAAAAGTACAAAATATTGTTTTTTTTTTTCAAAATTGTTGCTTTATTTTTGTTTATAGCGCAAAAAATGTAAACCACCTATGTAATCAAATACCACCACAAGAAAGCTCTATTGGTGTGGAAAAAAAGGATGTAAATTTTGTTTGGAAACCACGTTGCATGACCGCGCAATTTTCAGTTAAAGCGACGCAGTGCCGAATCCTAAAAAGTGCTGTGGTCCGGGACTTAAGTGGTTAATGATGTGTAAAGTGAAACAATAAAAATGAAAAATTATTTTAAATATGGTGCCTGGGACGTCCCCTTAGTCTGCATGTAAAGTGGCAATACAATACCATTGTCGGCAAAACAAAAATGTAAAAAAAAACGGCGTGGTGATCCCCCCAATCCATACCAGGCCCTTCAGGTGCATGCTGGATCAGTGACTTCACAAGGGGGCAGTGGCACCTGGTGATGTCACCAGGTGCCCCACCCTTACCTATTTAAGAACTGTCAAATAGCAGAGTGGGCATTCAGCGGTTAGCCTTTAACGCAAACGGATCCGTTATTTCCTTTTTCAGGGTTCAGCCGTGAGGTGGGCATCATGACTGATGATGGATCTACATTGAGGAACATTTTATTTTTTTATTTTTTAAAGGAATAAATAAAACAAGGGATTCAAAAACTGCTTCCTGTCATTATTTAATTTTGACACTTTTTTTGGTGACTGGGTAAGGGTACAATGTACCCAATACTTATTCACATAAGGGGGGTCTGGGATTTGGGGGCCCCCGTGGTAAAGAGGTTTCCAGATTCTCATAAGCCCCCTGCCCGCAGACCCCCACATCCACAGCCTAGGGTTGTTGGGAAGGGCCTTTGTCCCCATCAAATGGGGACAAGGTGCTTTGGGGTCAGAGGGCAGAGCCCCCCCTGCTCCAAAGCACCCCTCCAATGTTGAGGGCATGTTGAAAGACCCTTCAGAAATTGTATGGATTTTAAGGGGAACCCCACTCCATTTTTTTTCTTAACTTGTTTCTAATACCGGCAATGTTTTTTTTTTCCATTCAGCTGTCAGAGTGGAAGCCTGTTGACATCTCATGACTCATCCGTTGTTAAGGATGCAGCAGGCCACCTTCCTGGTCTGCTCCTTAACAACCAACTATTCCCTGTGCACTGTGCAGCATGCAGCGGAGCGCTCAGCGAGTGAACATACCATCGAGTGCACCGCAAGTTCGGGTGTTTGCCGAACGGGTGAACAGGCGATGCTTAGGAGAAAAAAATGAGTGCATACTGGAGTTCTTCTTTAATATTACAAACTAAGTTTACAGAGCCAGAGGAAGCACTTTCTAGTGTCTCTCAGCCTCTGTAATTGGATGTGAAAGGGTGAAAAACTCACCCACTCAACACATTTATAGAGTAAGTACGCCTATACAGATACTCTTTCTAATCTTTGGGACAAAAGGGGATATTGGTCTGAGAAGAGATAGAGAGAGCAGGAAAAAAAGAGACAGAGAGAGAGAGAGAGGGGGGGGGGAGAGAAAATGAGAGAGTAAGAAAAAGAGAAAAAGAGAGAGAGAGAAAGAGAGAGAAAGAGAGGAAGATATAGGCACTGGAAACAAGGTCAATTTCTCAGGAAGAAACAACAACAAAGGTCTGTGTTGTAAAATCTTTCAATTTTAACATTTTCTCCATTATTAATAGTTAATATAATATTCTTAATAGTTTAGTAAGTGCAGCTAGATCTTGGATCCTAGATCCTACATGACTTATCTCTCTTATCTCTGGGTCAGTGGTTTGAAAAGGTAAATACAATTATGCATTAGGAAAATCCTAGCCCTTCTCTCATGACAACATTCTTGAGAATACGTATTGCCCTTTGTCAGCGATTTGAGCTTTTCATTCTACCCCCATTTTTTTTTTCCTCCTCTGTCACTGCCAATTTTTTGTACTATACAATTGCATTCAAGGTAGGTCTATGAGACGATTTATCCTATCAGTAGGTCAACAACTTCCAACTTTCAATTAATATTGTTAGTCCCCTTTTTTAGTCTTGTTGTCTAATGCAACTCCACCATAATCCTTGCTTGTCCTTCATTCTTGTATATTGCTTTTTTGAATGCTGAGATTCAGTCATATGTTTTCTCAAATAAATCAAATTAAAGAATAATAAAAAAAAATGTCACTTCATTATTTGAACGTTCTCTATACACCCTCCCTGGTAAATGTTAATTTTACTTCTTCATTAAAATATTTCTGGATATAATATGTTAGTGTTCTCCATTGTTAGATTGTTGATTGTGTCCTAGCAGGCATGTGCTTTAAACAGCTTGAGTAGCTGCATATTTTCTCATGTTTTACATATCTTTAGTTTAATCATCAATACCTTTATTGGATTACACATAATTTATATGACTTCTTATAAAAACAAAACGGATTTCACTAAACTATAATGAAACCAGATTTTGTTTTTCAACCTCAGCTTAGTGCTTTGCATGAAACCTTGAGTATCTGCTGATCCATAAATTGAAGGGTATAAATCTTTTAATTCAGGAACGTGAGCCTGCACAATGTTATCCTAACTTCCTTTGCTCTGGAGATTAATTCTTCTACTCCAAGTCTTTGTGGCATTCAATACACTGTGTGCAAATAATGCACTGTAAACAGATTCCTGGGTCTGCTAATCCTTTTAAATACCGTAATGTGACTTTCCATGTGTGACCTTCCATAGTTCTTTTCTTAACTAGTAGAGAACTATCAGAAATGTCTAAAAAGATTTAGAGCGACAGCTCATTGGGGAATACATAGCTGTCAGCAAAATCCACTAGTGCCATTCCCAAATGTAATGCTAGAATTATTGGAATGATGGATTAAACTTCATTAAGATACATTATACAATACACGATTACCCTATGAAATCCTAAAATAAATTGTTTTGATTTCAAATCACCAAATTGTCTTAGTAATGCAGTTTGTACATTTATATGTTTTGTGGTTTCCCATTGGCTGAAGTTTGGCCATCAGATGATTATAGTGTGACATTAGTTTACAATTATAATATTAGATTATCCTTTTTAACACTAAACAGAACTTTTCCATTTGCTAACTACCCACAGCACTACACGTTAAAAATACCGTTGTTATGGCAGCAGCTAGCTGCGATAACCCTGGTATCATTTTATACTGTAGTCGATTCTCTACAACTTAAAAGTGGTCCCAGTGGCGGATTCGCCTGGAGCCAATCCTATCCCTCTGAGGCCTGGGCAGGAAGTCGAGTGACTATAGCCCCCACTCAGCTCTATGGCCTTGGAGGACCGGAGTGACGTCTGACGTTACTTCCACATCTCAGTCTTAAATTTTTTTTGTTTTTGCTAAATTCAAGGTGTCTTTTTTTTTTATGGGTAAATGAGAGATCTGGGGCCTTTTTTGATCCCAGATCTCTCAATATCAAGGACATGTCATGCATATTTCTATTTCAAAGGATGTTTATATTCCTTGTAATAAGAATAAAAGTGATCAACAAAATAAAAATGAAGGGACAGTGTAAAAATAAAAATTAAAAAGTAAAATAAATAAGTAAAAAATTAAATTCATAGGGCCAGATTCTTGTAGATCGCCGCATCTTTGCGGCGGCGTAACGTATCTCATTTACGTTACGCCGCCGCAAGTTTTACGGGCAAGTGCTTGATTCACAAAGCACTTGCCTGTAAAGTTGCGGTGGCGTATCGTAAATCCTCCGGCGCAAGCCCGCCCAATTCAAATGATCCGGGTAGGGGGCGTGGATCATTTAAATTAGGCGCGTTCCCGCGCCAAACGTACTGCGCATGCGCTGTCCCTAAAATTTCCCGACGTTCATTGCGCTAAATGATGTCGCAAGGACGTCATTGGTTTCGACGTTAACGTAAATGGCGTCCAGTGCCATTCACGGACGACTTACGCAAACAACGTAAATTTTCAAATTTTGACGCGGGAACGACGGCCATACTTAACATTGACTGCGCCTCATATACCCAGGGGCAACTTTACACATCGCAAATCTTACGTAAACGTCGTAACTTCACTGCGTCGGTCGGGCGTACGTTCGGGAATTTGCGTATTTTGCTAATTTGCATACTCGACCGGAAAAACGACATCGGCGACACCTAGCGGCGAAAAAAAAAATGCATTTAAGATCCGACAGCGTAAGAGCCTTACGCCTGTCGGATCTAATGGTTATCTATGCGTAACTGATTCTATGAATCAGGCGCATAGATACGATGGGCAGACTCAGAGATACGACGGCATATCAGGCGATACGCCGGCATATCTCTTTTGAGAATCTGCCCCAAAGTCTCCTGTACCTCCGTGCTCGTGCGCAGAAGCAAACGCATATGTAAACATGGTTTTCAAACCACACATGTGAGGTATCGCCACAATGGTTAGAGTGAGAGCAATAATTCTAGCATTAGACCTCCTCTGTAACTCTAAACAGGCAACCTGTAAATATTTTTAAAATGTCGCCTATGGGGGTTTTTCAGTATCTTAGTGTGTCGCCATTCCAAGAGCGTGTGCAATTTTAAAGCATGACATGTTAGGTATCTATTTACTTGACTTAACATCATCTTTCACATTCTACAAAAAAAATTGGGCTAGCTTTAGTGTTTTTTTGTTCTTTTTAATTAAAGTGTGTTTTTACCAAACAAACTGCGTTTGAAAGACCACTGCTCAAATACAGTGTGACATAAAACATTTCGGCAATCGTGATTTTATTCTCTAGGGTCTCTCCTAATATATATATATGTAGCGCTACCCCCACAGGAGCCGCTGGTTGTTTGTGGGATCGACGTATTGAGTTACCTTGCAGGGTGTCTAGGAGTGATACTAGTGAGTTGAGGCAATAAGCGAAGGTCCAGTCATCAATTGGGTTTTCTTCAATGCTTTATTCCAAGGCCCAACATGGCCAACATCAACATAAGACAAGACAGGAAAGGTTGATGAAGCATGAGAACAACTTTAGTATCAGGCCTTGGATATGAAGAAGAGCAGTCCTGCTCTTAGTAATAATGAGATCAGTTCGTCGCCACTCTAGCCAGAGTGGGTAAAGTGCCCCCGTACAGACCTCTGCCACAAGCCTGGCAGACGAAGTGTCACTTGCAAATCGCTGGGAGAAACAGACCTCTGCCACATGCCTAGCGATTTAGGGTGCAATAATTGGATTGAGCGAATCCTCCCAGTAAATTCAGTTAAAGCCACCAGTTGACAGCTGCAATATACCTGTCAGTATCGTGGTGACCAGATCCTGATGGTTCGTTCAGGCCTCCTGGATAACCTCTCTCCGGGTTCTCCCTGGGCCGATTCCCCACCGCACAGCTCTCAGCTTAGGATCCTCTTAGCAAAGGTTGGGACCCAGCAAGTCACTGGGGCCCCTTTCCGCATCAGGATGGAGCTCCGCATGGTGCGCAACTCCGGCCAGGTAGGCCATGGTGGCGGGGTCCATGGATGCGCGCACCCTGAAGGTGGATGCCGCACCTGGAACTTGGACCCAGCGAAAAGGACCTAGAATGAATGGCGTCTGCCCCAGATATACCCTTCCCCAGCACGCCCAGCGAGGGAAAACTCCTCTAATTGGCTGCTGGGCAAAAGTGGCTCTGCCAGAACCACTCTAGCGCCAACTGCCGCCCAGAGGTGGAAACGCACCCCTGAAACGCAGACTGACCTACAAGCTAGTTCTGAAAGGACAGCAGCCCTGCAATTTAACAAATTGTGAATGGGAGCAAAATAACTCTCCCATTCCCCACTAACTTTAGCGTAGTGCCCGTACTGAAAGTAAGGGGGCGCTACATATATATATATATATATATATATATATATATATACATACACTCACAGTATCTCACATAAGTGAGTACACCCCTCACATTTTTGGAAATATTATGGTATTATGGGCCACATTCTCAGAAGAGTTACGACGGAGTATCTCAGGAAACTCTGTCGTATCTCTCTTTTTTGACCCGCGTATCTATGCGAGTGATTCCTAAAATCATTTCCGCATAGATACGCTGTAGATCCGACAGGTGTAAGTCACTTACACTGTCGGATCTTAAATGTAATTCGCTGCCGGCCGCTAGGTGGCGTTAACGTTCAGGTCTCATTTGTTTATGCAAATGAGCCTGATACGCCGATTCCCGAACGAAATCGCGTTGCGTAACCGTCGCTTACGTCGTTTGCGTAAGCGTAAGGTTACCCCTGCTATATGAGGGGTAACCTTACGCCAGTCCCACGTATGCCATGTTAAGTATGGCGTCGGGTCCGCGTCGTCTTTTCCCGTCGGGTACGTCGTTTTCGTAAGTCGTTCTTGAATACGACTTTACGTCAATGACGCACACGGAGCGCTTAATTTAAATATAAGCCGCCCCCTTTGAAATACGCGGGGATACGCCGGGCCTTTTACACTACGCCTCCGCAAACTACGGAGCAAGTGCTTGAGGAATATGGCACTTGCTCCAGTAAGTTGGGGCGGCGTAGTGTAAATGGATTACGCTATGGCCGCGGGAAAAGTACGAGAATCTGGCCCTATATCTTTTCATGTGACAACACTGGAGAAATTACACTTTGCTACAATGTAAAGTAGTGAGCGTACTGCTTGTATAACAGTGTAACAGTGTAAATTTGCTCTCCCCTCAAAATAACTCAACACACAGCCATTAATGTCTGAACCGCTGGAAACAAAAGTGAGTACACCCCTAATTGAAAATGTCCAAATTGGGCCCAATTCACCATTTTCCCTCCGAAGAGGCATGCGACTCATTAGTGTTACAAGTGTAAGGTGTGAATGGGGAGCAGGTGCGTTAAATTTGGTGTTATCGCTCTCATTCTCTCATTCTGGTCACTGGAAGTTCAATATCGCACCTCGCGACAAAGAACTCTCTGAGGATCTGAAAAAGAGAATTGTTGCTCTACATAAACATGAACTAGGCTACGAGAAGATTGCCAAGACCCTGAAACTGAGCTGCAGCACAATGGCTAAGACCATACAGTGGTTTAACAGGACATGTTCCACTCAGAACAGGCCTCACCAAAGAAGTTTAGTGCACATACTTAGAGTCATAGCCAGAGGTTGTCTTTGAGAAATAGACGTATGAGGGCTGCCAGCATTGCTGCAGAGGTTGAAGGGGTGGGGGTCTGCCTGTCAGTGCTCAGACAATACGCCACACTCTGCATCAAATTTTTCTGCATGGCTGTTGTCCCAGAAGGAAGCCTCTGTCGTGGTCTGGGCTGCATGAGTGCTGCTGGCACTGGGGAGCTGCAGTTCATTGAGGGAACCATGAATGCCAACATGTACTGTGACATAAAGGAAAAAGGGGAAAATATTGCGCTAATCTGAATGAAATTAAACTAAAAAACAGCTGCTACACAACAATGTGACAAATATTGAACAGTGATGTGGAGAAAAAAAATGTAGCGCTAGTGATAACAGGGAAACAATAGTTTCTCTGGATAAATATGTGAATAAATAAATAAATAGTCAATGTACTGAAACAATGATAATAGTGACAAAAAACAATGTGGGGTGAGTAAATATACCAGTGAAATAAACAAACAAAACCCAACATAGCAGTGTAAAGTCCATCAATAAAACTTGTGGATGAATGGTAGAATGACCACGTAGATCCTCAAGGGCAAACAATCATTTTTTAAACTCAATGAAGATATAAATGTGCTTACCAGAAGACGTGGATCTGCCTGTCAGCGACACTGGTTTCACTGGTATATTTACTCACCCCACATTGTTTTTTGTCACTATTATCATTGTTTCAGTACATTGACTATTTATTTATTTTTTCACATATTTATCCAGAGAAACTATTGTTTCCCTGTTATCACTAGCGCTACATTTTTTTCTCCATGTACTGTGACATACTGAAGCAGAGCATGATCCCCTCCCTTTGGAGACTGGGCCACAGGGCAGTATTCCAACACGATAACGGCCCCAAACACACTCCCAAGACGACCACTGCCTTGCTAAAGAAGCTGAGGGAAAGGTGATGCACTGACCAAGCATGTCTCCAGACCTAAACCCTATTGAGCATCTGTGGGGCATCCTCAAATGGAAAGTGGAGGGGCGCAAGGTCTCTAACATCCACCAGCTCCATGATTTCAGGAGTGGAAGAGGACTCCAGTGGCAACCTGTGAAACTCTGGTGACAGACAGTGCTGGAAATTAATGGCGGGCACACAAAATATTGACACAGGGCCGAATTTGGACATTTTCACTTGTTTGCGCCCCCCAAAAATTGTGAGCACCAACCGCCACTGGGTGTACTGTCTTTTGTTGCCAGTGGTTTAGACATTAATGTGTTGAGTAAGGATGAGATGAACACCATCTGGCTCGGTTCGCACCAGAACTTGTAAACAGGCAAAAAATTTGTTTGAACACGCGAACACTGTTAAAGTCTTTGGGACATGAACATGAAAAGCCAAAAGTGCTAATTTTAAAGGCTTATATGCATGGTATTGTCATAAAAATTGTAAATGCAAAAAAAGTTTTAAAAACTTTTAATTTTAATAATGCTTAAAGTAAAACAATAAAAATGAAATTTTCCTTTAAATCTTGTGCCTGTGCAAGTGTCTATAGTATGCCTGTAAAGTGGCAAATTGTTTCCATGTTTAGAACAGTCCCGCAGCAAAATGACATTTCTAAAGGAAAAAAGTAATTTAAAACTACTCACGGCTTCAATGAATTGTTGGGTCTCAGCAATTCAGATAAAACTCCTTTTAAAAAAATGGCATGGGTTCCCCCCAGTCTATTACCAGGCCCTTTGGGTCTGGTATGAATATTAAGGGGAACCCTGCACCAATTTTATTTTAAAAATGGCATAGGGGTCCCCCTCCAAATCCATACATGACCCTTATCCAAGCACGCAACCTGGCAGGCTGCAGTAAAAAGAGGGGGACAAGGGAGCGGCCCTCCCCCTCCTGAACCGTACCAGGCCAAAATGCCCTTAACATGGGGAGGATGCTTTGGGGTCTGACCCCCAAAGCACCATGTCCCCATGTTGTTAGGGACAAGGTACTCATCCCCACAATCCTTGCCCAGTGGTTGTGGGGGTCTGCGGGCGGGGGGCTTATCAGAATCTGGAAGCCCCCTTTAACAAGGGGACCCCCAGATCCCACCCCCCATGTGAATTGGCAACGGTTACATTGTACCCCTACCATTTCTCCAAAAAAAGTGTAAAAAATTGTAAAAAAGACAAGAGACAGCTTGGGACAAGTCCTTTATTAAAAAATGTAAAATAAAATGTCCAGCGATATAAATCCACGTCACTAATGACCAAAAAACACAACAGTTCCGCCTCCATGGGAGGCGGCCACCGAGTGATGCTTCTCCCACCGTGATAGCTGTTATATAACTATGGGTGGGGCCACCCGGTGACGTAAACGGTGAGCCCGCCCCCTCTGACGCCATGGGGTCAAAGGGCCTGGTAATGGACTGGGGGGAATCCATGCCGTTTTTTTCTGTACTGCCGAGACCCAACAATTCATTATAGCCGCGAGTAGTTTTAAATTACTTTTTTCCTTTAGAAAGGTAATTTTGCTGCGGGACTGTAAATCTAAGATCTCATGCACACTGGGTGTTATAAAAATGGCAGTAGCTTTAGCTGTAGAATGCTGCATTAACCACTTGCTTACTGGGCACATATACCCACTTCCTGCCCAGGCAAAATTTCAGCTTTCAGCACTGTCACGCTTTGAATGACAATTGCGCGTGGCTCCCAAACAAAATTGACGTCCTTTTGTTTCCCACAAATATAGATTTCTTTTGGTGGTATTTGATCACCTCTGTGGTTTTTATTTTTTGCACTATAAACAAAAAAGAGCAACAATTTTGAACAAAAACACAATTATTTTTTACTTGTTGCTATAATAAATATCCCAATTTAAAAAAAAAAAAAAAATTGACATCAGTTTTTTCCACACCTATGGAGCTTTCTTTTGGTGGTATTTGATTTCCTAGGCGGTTTAAATTGTTTGCGCTATAAACAAAAATAAAGCAACAATTTTGAAAAAAAAAACAATATTTTGTACTTTTTGCTATAATAAATACCCCCAATTTTGAAAAAAAAAAAAATTTTTTCTCAGTTTAGGCCGATATGTATTCTTCTACATATTTATGGTAAAAAAAAAACGCAATAACCGTGTAGTGATTGGTTTGCGCGTAAGTTATAGGGGAAATAGGGGATAGAATTATGACTTTTTTTTTACTAGTAATGGCGACAATCTGATTTTTCTTGGGACTATGACATTATGGCGGACACATCGGACACTTGACACATTTTTGGGACCATTAACATTTATACAGCGAACAGTGCTGTAAATAAGCACTGATTACTGTATAAATGTGACTGGCAGGGATGGGGTTAACACTATGGGGCAAGGAAGGGGTTAAATGTGTTCCCTGCTAGGTGATTCTTACTGTGGGGGGAGGGGGCTGACTTGGGAGGTGACCGATTTATGTCCCTATGTACAAGGGACACAGCATTGGTCTCCTCTCCCTGACAGGAAGTGGATCTGTGTGTTTACACACACAGATCCATGTTCTTGGCTGTGTTATGGCTGATCGCGGGTACCTGGCCGACATCGCGGCCGCCAGGCGCGCGCATAGGCACCTCAGTGACGTGGCGGGCCGGAGGAGCCAAGGACATCAATAGACGTCCTCCCGACATTGTAGAGCCACCTTGAGGCCATCATTTCACTATGGCCCGGATACGAAGTGGTTAAAAACCGCTAAAGTGTTTTTGCATTAGTGTTTTTTGTGTTTGCTTTTTTTTAGCTTTTTTTTGCAAAACTATACTCTCACCAGTGGTGGCCCATTCATAGGGGGCGCCCGGGCGCCGCCCCCACTCCCAGGCAGTTACAAAAAATATATATTTAAAACTGACCCTTTAAGAAAATAAAAATTTGAAAAAAGGTCCTTAAATGCTCTGTTGCCGGGCGCCGAATGGAGTGCACTGTGGGAAGCGCCATGACGAGGCACATCATTTGCAGGCTTTAAACCCACCCTGTGGCGCATTCCATTGGCAACATCTGCCCGGCGATCAACATCCGCCCGGCGTCGTAGTATTTATTACTATGGCCGGGTGCTTTGATTGACAGTTATGTCACTTCCGGGTTTTTACTGTGCCAGTGCGCCCGAGCGGAGGAAGCATGAGGAATGGACTCCTCCACCACCGCTGCTGCTAAAGGTACGATCTATCTGCCTGCCTGTCTGTAATATGGTGCTCTGACACCTGTCCGTAGCACTGCAGTATCCTGTAAACGGAAGCTGGAGGGTGTCCTGCTTCATCTTTGCTCCCTGCTACTCACTCGCAATCTGCTGGATCAGACAGAGTGAGACATGTGCCTGGCAGGAGAGGAGAAGGGGGATGTGGACTGCTGAGTGCTGATCGGAGCAAATGCTTCTCCTATTCGCCACTGAATCCCTCTTTCATCTGTCTGTATATTTATCCATCTCTCTCTCCGTCCCACCCAATGTCTATCTATCTCTCTCCACCTCCCACCCAATGTCTATCTCTCTCTTTCACCCAGTATCTATCTATCTATCTATCTATCTATCTATCTATCTATCTATCTATCTATCTATCTATCTATCTATCCATCTATCTCTCCTTCCCACCCAGTGTCTACCTATCTATCTATCTATCTATCTATCTATCTATCTATCTATCTATCTATTTCTCTCTCTCTTTCCCACCCAATATCTATCTATCTATCTATCTATCTATCTATCTATCTATCTATCTATCTATCTATCTATCTATCTATCTATCCATCTATCTCTCCTTCCCACCCAGTGTCTACCTATCTATCTATCTATCTATCTATCTATCTATCTATCTATCTATTTCTCTCTCTCTTTCCCACCCAATATCTATCTATCTATCTATCTATCTATCTATCTATCTATCTATCTATCTATCTATCTATCTATCTATCTATCTATCTATCTATCTATCTATCTATCTATCCCACCCAATGTCTATCTATCTATCTATCTATCTATCTATCTATCTATCTATCTATCTATCTATCTATCTATCTATCTATCCATCTATCTCTCCTTCCCACCCCGTATCTACCTACCTATCTATTTATCTATATATCTATCTATTTATCATTCTCTCTCTCTCCCACCCAGTATCTACCTACCTATCTATTTATCTATCTATATAGTCTATCTATAGTGACGGGTGGTATGGGGTTGGTTGAGCACCAGCCGCCACTGACTCTCACAAAAGTTTACGGCTCAAAAATGTTCATGAGTGCCAAAAAGACACGTTTTTAAGATTTTTTCAGCATTTTTTGGAGTTAGGGAATTTTTATAGCTGAACAACTACTCTTCAAACCCACTAGTTCTTCCAGAAAATGTCCCAATGTAAATGTGAAAAAAGGTTGCACTGTCTGTTTTCTATCAGAAAAAACAAGTACGTTAATTGTCAATTAATCCACAGATCATAAACAGTGTAAATTAAACATGTAATACAAAATGTATCAAAAATGGTATTCACATAAGGAATACCATATACGCAGGAGAGGTGACCCGTGCTGTAAAAGGGGGACCAGAAGGGATATAGGAGGTCGCAATATAAAGTATAAGAGATGTTAAGATAAGGATTGCAATGTATGTTATAAAGATGAAGCTGTACCTATTCTGATTTGTATGTAGAAAAAAGAGAAAAGAGATATAAAATAAAGAATTATAAAAAATAAAAAAAATGGTATTCACATAAGGAATAAATGAAATTATAAGTATAAACATGTGCCTTAAAATACATATTATTATGAATATAAACACATGTCAATATAGATTTCAAAACTGACAAATATGGATATGAAGTGCGCTGCTCCCGGTGTTGAGTGTTAAATATTCATAAAATATATATCCGTGCTCCACCGGTGTTCAAAGACAAATTAGCCTCTAACCATATAATCATGATCTCTAAATTATAGGAAATCAGGAAAAGCATGAGATAAGGGGGTATCCTGTGAACAGCCAAATGTCGTTCTCACAACAGCACTCATCATAAATGGATCACGAGCCCGATGGTCAGTGTCCTAGACTCCACACGTATGTCAGAGCTTGCTGCAAACCACGAACCAGCTCTTCCTTACACTCAGGCCGTGGCATATATATTAATTGAAAAAAAGAGGAAGGATCATCGTGCAGTATATCCACATTCTAAATTATTAAAACAAAACTATTGCACTTACAGGTTAAAAATGTATAGTCAAGTCCTTGAGCGCCCCTGTCAAAAATGTATAAAAGCCTGTGTGTGCACTTTCACATAGGATAACATGCTGGGGTGATTACTGGCTGCAGAAAAAAAATGCCTGAAGCCAAAAACAGCAGCTGCAAAAACGTCCAGTGTGCATGAGGTGATGGTAATTGGATTTTTGAATAAATGTTTTTACTTATAATCTGTCCAGTCATATCTTACAAATTTACGTACTGAGTGGGTTCATGACAGGCTGACAAAGACTACTATGCTTTACCAGGCAACCTCTCTGGTGGATTTTTTTTTTAAATAATAAGTTATTTGATTCTTTTTTTTAATTATATTCTGTCCAGTGATATTGGAATCAATAATGCTAGTCAAAAGCACCATGCCAATTCCATGTGGCTGCATTTAAAAAAAAAGGTCAGGTTATTTTTTCCTGTGGAAAACGCAGGTAGAGCAGCCCATTCAAATGAATGGGCTGCTGTGCCCATGCAAATGTGGCACACACCAACAGCATCATTGTGAACCTAAGCCTAAATATACCTTGTCATCAAAATAAGATTAAAAAAAAAACTCTTCAAAAGAAAATACTTAATTCTATCCTGTTCCGATTAATTTTGGTCCTGTAATCTTAGTAGTTGTAAAAGGCACCTCTGTATTTGAAATACAAAAAATGTAAAAGGCATCCAACAAATATGTATACCCTTTAAATCTCCTTTTCTCATATTATGGTTCTTGCTATGTTATAACTAGAAAAAAGCCTGAGTTCAAATCCACATAGCTGGTGCCAGAGTGGGAATGTCCACATGTTAACACAGAAGATCCTGAGTTGACTTTCTGCACACTGCTATAAACCCTAACTTATTTCTAGCAAACATTTGCTAAAAAGCAGGGATTTCTGGTTCGTGAACCAAGAATTTCTGTCTTTATTCAAAAGCTTGTTAGAAATATGTAAGGTTGTATAAAAGTGCAGAAGGTTAAATCGGAATCTTCAGTTTTACTGTAATAAAGCCTTCACTTTAAAAGAGAAATAGTTTTATGCTGGCTAAAACCCATGTCATGTAACTGAAGAATCCTACTGTACATGATGTGAAAGATGTCTTAAAAATAAAATTATCAGCTTTGTAACTAATGCTGAGATAAGACAAATGGTTGACACGTGTTGTTTGTATTGTATTCCTCAACAATTGAATACAAAACAATTTAAACCCAAAATATAGCAATGGGCATTTTAGAGACTTTCCTTGTGTTGTATGTTTTTTTTTTTTTAGGGGAGCGAATTAAATACACAGCACGTAAAACCAAAATTAACGTAAGTAATTTAGCCAATAACATGGGCTAGCACAAAGGTACTTCAAATAAAGAAACAAACAATAATATAATACAACGCATATTTATTTATCTTGGATTTAATATGGCCACGGTGTTATCCATAAGGGGTTAACATGAATTATTTAAATAAAATAAATAAGCCATCCTGGCTAAAATATATTTAACACAGAATTAAATGGTGTCCATCCAGCCAAAGCTGGATGACTACTCCCCTATTGGACAACCACGTGACTTCGAAGATAGGGAGGGAGGGTGGGCGTCGCTGTCCGTCAGGAAACGGTCTGAGGGGACCGCCGCATTTGGCTCTTTTATCAGCTCTGTCCGCGCGGGCTAACCACCCGCTCAAAATGACCAATCAGCTGCTCGGCAGTCCCACCAATCCCCAGGCTGTTGCTGCCCGGAGATAGCGTGGCTAAAATGGCACCTGCAGAATGACACAGAATCAGGGAAAAGACTGTCCATTCTCCCTCTGCGCCAGCCCATGTTGGTCCAGCTTAATGCTGTGACCTTTCAGGAGAGCAAAGAATCCAAAAAGTATTGGAGGAGTCCAGTTGTTAATTTAACAAAATAGCTCCCTGAAAGTAAAAATATGCATTTGAAAGGATGGAAACATACTTAAAATTCTGTGACTGACTATGCAGGATTTTATACACATACATGTCAATGGGGAAAATTTTATTTTTTCCTACCCTCGCCCCAGGGATGTAGTGATACATAGGGGGAGCTATCAGAATTTGGAAGTCCCCTTTAAAATAAGGGGTCCGCAGATATAATTCCCCACTGCATAAATAAGTAGGGGCACATAGTACTCCTGGTTGCACACTCACAAAAAATAAAAATACTCTCTCCTGGCAAGAACCACTCCCCATGTTAATGGTTCAGAAAGGAGGGCTGGTATGGATTTTTTTAATATTTAAAATCCATACTAGACTGTCAAAGATGAGAGCCAGTTATGGATTTGAGCTCAACTACTACTCTGAGTAAAACATGAGCTATTAACTATTTCAACAGGAACTATTTAAAACAGAACGGTATATTAAACGTAAGGAACTGTACACTGTGAGTAAATAAAGACTGGGACGATCAGGAGGGGGGCACGGCATAGGACTTATCCCCTCTGCCCCACTGACCGAGCCAGGCCAGGCAGCCAAGGACCCAAAAGGCTCAGCCATAACTCCAAAAAAGTATTCACTGCTAAAGGTTGGGCCACCAATGTGTACCGTAACAACCTTGAAAAAGGCATAGTAGTGTGATTTGTCCACCACATCCCTGGGTAGTCCATCCAAACGAGGGGGTGAAGAGCTCTGTGAGCCCTGTCAAGCTCCAAATGATGGTCCTGGATGTTCTAGAAGATATCTTTAAGAAAGGATTTGACCACTAGGTGGGTGTCCTTAACAGTTCCTGGGAGCCCTCTAATGCGGAAACTATACCGCCTGGTGCGGTTCTCCAGGTCGTCAATTTTAGAGATGGCTGTATCCAGTTGATCTTGTAAATCCTGGATGCGGCCCTATTCTGGTTTGCTCTGGAGATAGTTTTTTTCACTTTCTGTTCCGTGGCCTCAATTCTAGAGCCTAAATTTTACTGGTCAGCCTGTATGGTAGAAGTTATTTGGGATGCCGTTTGTGCCAGGCCCCTGGACAGCATCTTAGAAAAGGCAACCATCAGTGTAGTAAAATCAATATGGCTTGCAGTGAGCAGTGGACTGAATATGGCCGACATAGCTGTGCTGGCCACATTGGTCCCTCATCAGGGTGGCTATGAGCTCATCAAGCATTATTTCTAATAAAGATTCAGTGGAAACAGGGGATAAAACTTTGATTTTTTTTTTACCAGTAATGGTGGCAATCTGAGACTGGACTGCGATATTATGGCGGACAGATCGGACACTTTTGACACTATTTGGGACTGTTGTCATTTATACTGTGTAAATGACACTAGCAGGGAGAGGGTTAAACACTAGGGGGGATCAAGGGGTTAAGTGTGACCTAGGGAGTGATTCTAACTGTGGGGGGATGGGCTGCCACTGACATGACAGGCATCACTGCTCCCGATGACAGGGAGCAGTACATCCCTATCAAGTCACTAGGCAGAACATGTTAATGCCTTGTATGCATAGGCATCTCCCCGTTCTTGTCAGGTGAGTGGATTTGCTCTTCATACTGCTGTCACTTGAAGTTTCCTGTTGTCTTCTTTTCTTTGGTCTCAGTGGAAATGTTTTCATGTAACCTGCAATGCTGTGACTGTACTGATGATCACCATAGGGCATGTACATTTTGTCTGTAGCCTCATCTATTTCTGTACTGCAATCTACATAACTGATTTGAATAGGAGTTGAATATGAGTCCTCTTCAAATCTCTGAATCTAGTGGTCCTCTCTTAATCTCTTTCTTCGTCACTCTCCAGCACCGTGGAAGTTCGCGAAATACATATCTGTCCTCAAATTTTAATTTTGTTACCAACATGTTTACTTGTTTGACTTTAACATTTTCAAAGATTTATACTAACCTTGCTTTTGTTTCTTCCAGATAAGCCAACATTTGAAGAGGTCCTGCTAATTCCAGGATTTGTGTATTTGACAACACTGTTTTTGGAGCACTATAAACAACAAAAATGTATAAGTTTTTGAAGATTTCACATAAAATGTGAGATAACAAATTTCCAACTTTTATATACTGTAAACTTGGCTTGCTTGATCAATCCCACTTTTTAGAGTGATTTTTGAATGCATTCTTCAACTACAATAGAATAACAAAGTTAAGTACAATTAGGCTGACAAACGCTACATCAGCTTTAGGTACCGAGAAGCTGGATTTTGTTCTGGATCTGAAGAGTCTGTAATTGATCTACTGTGATATCCAGGACAACTAACACTCACTCCCTCTACCTCTTTTTCAGTTTAACATTACAATTTTGGAAAATAATGGTACCCAATTTCTGTTCAAGGTTCCCCATTACAGCCATGGACTCAGCCCTGGGGTAAATGCTGGCTCACTCCCTGCCTCCTGAGGTGTTATCTTGCTTCTAGGGTACCAGGGGGTGCTATATTTTTGGTTCATGGGGCCTGGCCTAGCTACCAACTACAAATTGTCATGGCACTGTGAGGATTGTGAAGTGTGACATCAAGTACAGCCCTAGGGATTGTTTTCACTGTGCTGCACTTCTCCAGTGGATAAGAGCTCACATTTTTGTGTTAAGAGTGAGGTTTCCTGGATTTTGTCTCTTTCTCCAGGAAGACAGAAGTTAACTGCAGATCACAGGTCTGGGGGCAGAGAGAGAAGAAAGCCCAGAAGCTACATGACCAGGAGAGCAAGAGGGAGGGGTCGCCACTTGCCACTGAGCAAGAGAGTCGCTGTGTGTTTGGCGTAGGTGAGAGAGAGAGCCTGCTGCTGCTACAAAGGAGAGGGGAGCCAGGACATGGCCAAATGTTCTCCTGTGTCAGCTGTTGTGGGGTCTAAGCTGTTTGTTATTGGTTCTGCTACAGGTGCTATGCTGTCTGGAACCCTGCTTATATACACAAGCATCCGACTGAAGCCACATGATCGCTTTGTGCTGTATAGAATTGTAGACCAGGAAGTGCTAGGTATACTTTTTTTTTACATGTGTGGAGGACTGGCTGTACACCTCCACCCATTCATTCACTGCCTGCACTGCAGAGAGTATCTGTTCACTGTGGAAAAAAACTACTGTGTTGCCCCACACATACAGAGTTAACTGGGCCACAGGTGTCACTACAGAAGGGGCTATCACTGTATACTGCTCCCCAGCTAGCACCATGAGTGCCCTGTTTGGAGATGTCACTTCTACTGCTATTGAAATGCTACCTGAAGACACCACCATTGCTACTATAACCACTGCTCCTGCCAAGAAGAAGATAAGCCATGTAAAGGCTTCCTTCCCCTGTGGTTGGGGGCCTGTTACAGAGACCACCTGAACCGAAGTGAGGCATCATCCCTGGGAAATGTGTTTCACAAATGAAAATAAATATGTGCTACAAGCTGGACACTGCTCAACTGCAAAGAAAATGAGGCTGTTCATTTGAAGAAAAGTGCCTTACCATTTGTGCAGCAAGATCCAGGACATTTGGCTTTTCCCCCAGACTCTTCACCACCGATCATTTTTCTGCAAGGCCCCTCAGAAGTATACACCGAAAAAAAAAGTAAAGCCCGCTGACAATGATGCCATGTGATAAAATACTGATTGGTTTTATGAAATGAATACAGCAAATTTCGATGGAATAATGCATGCCTTATTTTATGAGCGTATTTTGATGCTCTAGTTTACCGCTGATCTTAAAGTGGGAAATACCAGTTCATGAATTTAACCAACTATGTAAAGATCCACACACATGTACAGTACAGACCAAAAGTTTGGACACACCTTCTCATTCAAAGAGTTTTCTTTATTTTCATGACTATGAAAATTGTAGATTCACACTGAAGACATCAAAACTATGAATTAACACATGTGGAATTATACATAACAAAAAAGTGTGAAACAACTGAAAATATATTTCATATTCTATGTTCTTCAAAGTAGCCACCTTTTGCAGCAGACACATCTCTAGAACTGTTAAGAGGAGACTGTGTGAATCAGGCCTTCATGGTAGAATATCTGCTAGGAAACCACTGCTAAAGAAAGGCAACAAGCAGAAGAGACATGGAAACAGGAAAACCGCGCTGCCACAACACAGTCCTCAGGCAGCAGCTAACGTGTGATAACAGAAAAAAATACAATATAGAAAAGCCGCGCCCAAACGCGCCAAAACGCTGCCTCCAGACGCGTTTCGTCCTATTGATAACGTCCAATAGGACGAAACGCGTCTGGAGGCAGCGTCAGTGACGTCACCACGCCCAGGAGGAGGGCTCCTCAAGCCGGCCGGCTTTTATCTGTTTGCTACATGCTGTTTTTTATCTTCTTAAGTGTAAGTACACTACTGTTTTAATAAATTTGTTATACCTTACGGTATCACGCTATTGCGTCCCTCTCTATCTCCCGATATATGTAATTTGGACCGCTTAATTGCCGCTGCTTTGCTGACTGGTTGTGTTTGCGTCTTAAAACACAATCACTCACCATTTACCACTGAGGCTGTGATCTGGTTGGTGATAACGGAGTGTCCTAGTCAAGTGTCCAGGGGATTGAAAGGCCATGGCTGGGCTATAGCCAATCACATCAAAGGCTTGCCATCTGGTAAGCTGCTATATGTCTCTGGTGGTGGGATAACACAGACTGCATGCATGTCACCTGGTGCATTGAAAATTTGACCAGCTATTGTCCTAACATGCAAACCAGCCTTGGATCTTTCACCTGAAGTATTTGTCTGATGCTGCTCGGGATTCATTACTCCTCTCATCTGTAGAATATTATACACAATTTTTTTAATGTTACAAAAAAAAAAAAAAAAATTTGGGCGCGGCTTTTCTATATTGTAAGCAGAAGAGACTTGTTTGTGCTAAAGAACACAAGGAATGGACATTAGACCAGTGGAAATCTGTGCTTTGGTCTGATGAGTCCAAACTTGAGATCTTTGGTTCCAACCCCCTGTCTTTGTGCGATGCAGAAAAGGTGAACGGATGGACTCTACATGCCTGGTTCCCACCGTGAAGCATGGAGGAGGAGGTGTAATGGTATGGGTGTGCTTTGCTGGTGACACTGTTGGGGATTTATTCAAAATTTAAGGCATACTGAACCAGCATGGCTACCACAGCATCTTGCAGCGGCATGCTATTCCATCCGGTTTGCGTTTAGTTGGACCATCATTTATTTTTCAACAGGACAATGACCCCAAACACACCTCCAGGCTGTGTAAGGGCTATTTGGCCAAGAAGGAGAGTGATGGGGTGCTGCGCCAGGTGACTACCTCTTGAAGCTCATCAAGAGAATGCCAAGAGTGTGCAAAGCAGTAATCAAAGCAAAAGGTGGCTACTTTGAAGAACTTAGAATATGAAATATATTTTCAGTTGTTTCACACTTTTTTGTTATGTATAATTCCATAACGTGTTAATTCATAGTTTAGATGCCTTCAGTGTGAATCTACAATTTTCATAGTCATGAAAATAAAGAAAACTCTTTGAATGAGAAGGTGTGTCCAAACTTTTGGTCTGTACTGTACTTCCTGGAATTATGTGATATGTATTCACTATGCCTTGTGAGTAGGCACTGCTGTGTCACATATTTCTCAGAGCTTGCCTTCTGAACTGCGGAAGTGCTGAGACAAGGAGTTTTGGAAAGTGGAATTAGTACAGGAATCACTGCTTACAGGCGGCAAGGTGCCAAGGGATATGTAGTTTAAAGAAACTGAAGGTAAACATTGGAGGAGAAGCTGTAAAGCATGCAAAGAATCCAGAAAGTTATGGAAAGACATGGCCAGCAGACAGAAGAAAGGAATAAAGTGCAGCGCTTAAACCAGGTAAATAATGAAATTATACTTGGATGTAATATTAAGTGACAAAAGGAACTCAGTGATAGTTCATGATTGCAACATGGTAAACTAAATAAAAAACATGATGCGTGAATACACAATGTGATAAAAAAAGGATGCAAAAGTTCATATAAATTATATTCCACCACGTGAGAAGGTATATAATCCAAGGAATGCTATGACGTCCTTATAGTGATCAGACCACCACCAACAGTGTAGTAATCTGCTTACCGGAAATGGTGGACTAAAGGGGACGTATGTCGCCTGAAGTCAAAAAAGGCTTAAAAGTGTATATCCAGGGTCATCCAGGGAAGCAGGCAGCTAGATGTGATGATCATCCGATGCTTCTGATAGGACACAGCTTCAAATGGGAACTTTTTGATGAAAGGGAAGGTTCCTAGGCCCAACCACTCAAAGTGGTATCAGAGATGTTTTGTTTAAAAGGAAAAAGAGAAGGGTGGCCACATAGCGTAAAATTGTAACAAAAAACATTTATTTGTAAAAAACAGCAATTACACTCACATGTAGGCTGAAATATTCAAGCGTGTATATACACAAATGAGGCGGCAGTGGAAGCGACCCGATGCATTTCGTATAAAAATACTTCATCTGGGTGAGTGCTGCCAGCAGACAGGCAGCACTCACAACATGAAAGGAGATTTTTCATGTAAGCATATATTGGATTGTCAAATATAACTATTGATTGTATTGCTATTACAATGCTGATGTTATAAAGTTAAACTGTATGCTGTGACCATAGAATTCCTTTAAGTCTTCTTAAAAGAGCTACTCCCTGCCAAACCATATTAGAAAAAGTTTTAACAATGGCACATGTCTGCCTTGGCAGTACACAGCTCCCCCCTTTCCATTGTTTGATGATCATTTGTCTATTACCCTCGACAATGGAGAAAATAGATTTTCAAGATTTATCTGCCTTTGACTTCAAATGGGTCATTAAAGTTCACAATATGTGAATGTTTTAATTTTTTTAACTGAACATACCTGCAAATAGAATACAAGCAGATTTACCTATCACTACTGCTAAGGTATCACTTTTAACACTATAAGAACAAGTAGTGTGCAGTGAGGTGACTATAATGCCGCGTACACACCATCACTTTATGTGATGAAAAAAAATGACGTTTTTAAAAACGTCACTTTAATTGACTGTGTGTGGGGGAAAACGTTGTTTTATGTCTTGTAAAAAACGACCAAAAAAAATTGAAGCATGCTTCAATTTTATGTGTCGTTTTTCAAAAGTGCACTTTTTACTTCACAGAAATTGACCGTGTGTAGCAAAAAACGTCGTTTTCTAAGACGTTTTTTCATCCATGCATGCCCAGAAGCTACTTATGAAGCAAGCTTCAATGGAAAACGTGGTGGAACGTAACCTCACTTTGCAAGAACATTGTGAGAAAAACGATGGTGTGTAGGCAACTTCATCTTTGAAAATTTAAGTTTCAAAAACGTCATTTTTTACTTCACAGAAAGTGTCGTTTTTTTTCATCACATAAAGTGATGGTGTGTATGCGGCATAAGACCATAAAAACAAAGCAACCTGCAAAGATGTCTGCAGGTTTGGCCCACTCACTGAGATGGATCAAAAAATCTGAAAGTAAGATCTGAGACTGCTATTTTCTGTAACCCCTCAACGGTTTCAGGTAAATGTTCACTCTTTTTTTAATTGTGAGTGTGGATTATATCAATGGTACTAATTCAAGAGATTTGAATTGCATATATAATCGGTTTCCTTGTGAAGACTGACAATTAACTTAAGATAAACAGTGGCAGACAATTGTAGATTCCTTACAAATCTGATCATTATTAAGAGTCTTCAAAGGCATCACAACAAGCTTATTCAAAACATCATGTTTTTTTTTTATTCACATTAAATAGTCAATTTAATAGCTAGTCTTGGTAGGCTTTTTTTTCACTTCAGAACTTCTTCTCAATCCATATAAGTCTATGGAAATGCAAACGTAGCTAGAGAAAGTCAAATGCAGGTTTGTTGCACCTGCAATGAGTTCTGAATGATCTTAGAAAAATCTCAAACTGATGAAAAAAGCATGTTGCAATTTGTCTATTGAAGTCTGTTAACACAGGTTCTAAAGGGGATTTTCATTTTTATTACAATAATCACGGCAGGGGAAAGAATGGTTCTTACACTAACTTAACAGCTGGAACATTGAATGCAAGGTTCAGTTATATATTTTTTTCACAGTCTGAATTTATAAATGAGTTTCTGCGTTCTGGGTCATTATGTGAACATAAGAGTGCCTGCAGGCAGATGATGATCCCACCATCAGATTACTCCAAATTAGAAGATCACAGGTTAGCTTCAAGAGCTTCTGTAAATTTGCTTCAAACCTGCTAAATGCTTTTCTAATGTTATTAAGACACAAGATAAGATTACACAATGTTCTTGGGGTCAGGACCTTTGTGTTACATGACAGATCATATTTAACAAAGACCAGCTATAAAACGATAAAATACTGTACAGTACATAGTACAGTGTATGGAAATTATATATCTTTGGCTTGTCTATTGAAACTGAAAACAGTTGAATTTTTACACTTGACTGAACCTGAAGAGATTTTGATACAACATTCTTTAAATCTGGATTCATTATGCATCCCTAGTTAGTTCCTTTTACATTTGTTACATCAATTGTTATAGCACCTTGAACATACCAGTTAGCAATTCTACAAACTTTACATTTTTATCTACAGTAGAATATGGAATACAAACATTTGAAAGCAACTTTGAGGAGCCCAGAAACTCACTTGACATTTACATCACACATAAAGAGACCATGGTCAGTAAAATAGGGAATTATAAGTCAAAGAACAGCTGATATCCTTCACTAAGGATCTTGCTCATGTCAGCTTCATTGACCTTTTCTGTAGTACTGAAGAAGGCATGAGTAATTCAGCATAGTCTGTCCAGAATTTTGATGGCTACTTATTGTGAGGAATCCTGTCATGTCCTGTAAGCAAAATTATGAGTTTTGGTGGTAGTAAGGAGGCAAAGTCATTGCACCTTAAATTTCAATTAGTACATCATTGAATTGCTGTTATCATGGCACAGAAATCAGCAAGAGAGTCATTTACATTGATGCAGAAGTGGAATTACATAGAAATATGTGTTATATAAGTCCCTCGTAATGAAAAGAGAGAAATGGAACACTAGTCTATATATTGAACTGCCTCGAACTGCATGGATAGAATTGTTCCCATGTCAAACATAATGTAAAGTAATTTCATAATTTCATAATAAATATAATGTACAGCATATATTTCATACTAGAACAAGTCTTTTTTTTTTTAGATTCCTTTACACTACAGAGGCCATTATAAAACCAGTATAACATGCAAATATAGAGAGAGGATAGGTAAAATTGAAGCTGAAACTAACTACTGGCACAATAAAACATTATGTAATGGCTGTGCATATAAATATCCATTGGCCGGCAAAACTTATATTTCAAAAGCATTTACATTTAAATCACAGTGAAAAAGTACTCATGCCCCTTGACATTTTCCACATTTTGTCATGTTACAAACACAAACGTAAATGTATTTTATTGGAATTTTATGTGATAGGCCAACACAAAGTAGCACATAATTGTGAAGTGGAAAGAAAATGATAAATGGTTTCCATTTCTTTTTACAAATAAATATGTGAAAAGTGTGGCATGCATTTGTATTCAGTCCCGTGAGTCTATTCCTTGTAGAACCACCTTTTGCTGCAATTACAGCTGCAAGTCCCTACCAGCTTTGCAAAGTTAGAGAGTGACATTTTTGACCATTCTGCTTTGCAAAATAGCTCAAGCTCTGTCAGCCTGGATGGAGAGTGTCTGTGAACAGCAATTTTCAAGTCTTGCTACAGGTTTGCAATTGGATTTAGGTCTGGACTTTGACTGGGCCATTCTAACACATGAATATGCTTTGATCTAAACCTTTACATTGTAGCTGATAAATAAATATCTGAAATGTGTGGTGTGCATTTTGTATCCAGCCCCCTTTACTCTGATACCCCTAGCTAAAATCTAGTGGAACCAATTGTCCTCAGAAGTCACCTAGTTAGTAAATAGAGTAAATAGAGTCCACCTGTGTATAATGTAATCTCTGCTGTTCTATGAAGCTCTCAGGCCGCGTACACACGGTCGGTCCATCCGATGAGAATGGTCCGACGGACCATTTTCATTGGTTCACCGCTGAAGTGGCCTGATGGTCTGATGTGCGTACACACCATCAGTTCAAAAACCGATCAGGTCAGAACGCGGTGACGTAAAACACACGATGTGCTGAAAAAAACAAAGTTCAATGCTTTCAAGCATGCGTCGACTTGATTCTGAGCATGCGCGGGTTTTGAACCAATGCTTTTGTGTACTAACCATTGGTTTGGACCGATGGTCAGCCGTCCATCGGTTCGATTTTAAAGCAAGTTCTCTATTTTTTGTCCGAAGGACAACAGACCGATGGGCCATACACACCGTCGGTTTGGACCGATGAAACTGGACTTCAGGCCGTTTTCATCGGTTTGGACCGACCGTGTGTACGTGGCCCCAGAGGTGCATTAGAGAACCTTAGTGAACAAACAGCACGGGTGCGCTAGGCGGCAGATTTAAAGCAATGTACCTGTATGTTGCTTTGCCTGCCCATGCCATTCTGCAGACGTATATGTACGTGAGGCAGTCGGCAAGTGGTTAATTACATTTTGTAGAGTATTTATTTATAATGTACAACACTGTGAACTTTATCGGATAGAGCAACCAATTTTTTATGTATTTGTCTATATATTTTTATGTGAAATATAGTGAGCGCAGCTGTTCATATTGGATTGATTAGGATTAGACTTGGGTATAAATTGGATAGCATGCACTTAGAGCACAGATTTAATATTTTTTTTTAAGAAAAAAAATAGCCTTTAGAATCATTTTAATAATTTAAAAACTTGAAAACATCTTTTAAAATGGTGTTAACATTTTAAAATGTATCTGAGATTTTAGTGTCTTTTAATGGTTTTATGGGTTACGTTGTCTTATAATGGTTTTATTTTTATTCTGAATTGCTTATATCTGTAATTAGCCAATGCACTTCACTGCAGGCTTGTATGGCTCATCATTAAATGCATTTACACAGCATTAAGCGTTCCCAGGGACATTGTAGCTTAAGCTTAGATAATGTGACAGTGATGAAAAAGAAAAAAAAAAAAAGAATATGAAATTTTGTAATATACTGTACCTAAAATGTATTATTTTTATGTACACCAGAATTGTGCAAAAGAAAGCAGCTGAGAAGTCATTTGTATTACGGTTTTCTACATGGACATTGCACTCTGCTATTTTTTAATACTGTAAAATTGTATTTTAAGTATTTTTGCCTGCGTAAACTTTCCCTTTAAGTAATGGTATTGGCAAAGGGATTCTGAACACTATAAAATAGTTCACAAAAAAACAAGTGAAGCAGACTCTGTGAAGGGTGATATATAGGGGAAGTAAACAGCAGAGGGAGATAGAGATGTTGTAACAGAGATAGAATAATCAGTATCCTCAAAAGTGAGCCTAAGAAAAGCAAATATTTTCACCTCAGTAACTTCAGATCTCAGCAATGAAATGAGTTAGTACTGTGGCATGCTTTGAAGGTCTCCATAGACAGTCCTGACTGGAAAGGCCGATGTAGGCAGGGATATGTGTAATATAATCAATCTTCTACGCCTTTGTTTATAGCTAGTCATTAAGTGTGAGAAAAGCAGAAAATGTTGTGCTAAATAAAAAGGCAGAGAATGGGCACTCTACACAACTTAAGCTTTGTAAATCACAGAGCAGAAGTAATCCAGTTAGCTCTGGGAAATAAGTTACAGCCCAATAATTATCAGGTGATGCAATAGCTGGAAAACACTTCCAAGGCAACTTTACAATTGCATAACCTATAGTCATATTCAGTGAAATATAAAGTATTATTTGTCTTTTGCAAGTAGTCTATATTGATCTAGCATGCTTTTCTTAGTGAATATCTTTATGGACTTTACTCTCATGAGCATTTCCAAATAAAGCAAACTGGTGAAGCCCTGAAGCAATCAGTGCACATAAAGCTCTACAGCTCTAAAACTGTTCAATGTATTATCAGCCTTTATTCTGTTTTTGTTGTGGTCTGTAATTGTAAACTAATATTGGCAACAGATATTGTTAAACATTAAACCTCAACCTCCAGCTTTTATAAAAACAAATCCAAAAAACTATTGCCGTGTAAGTGAGAAAATAAAGTAAGCATTTCCTGTTGCAATACTCACATCCTGTATAAATATAGAATCGTGCTAAAAGGTCAAAAATAAAAATTACATACTGTATTAAAAGCCAAATGTCCATTAACCAGTCCACCAATATTTTTGATAGTAAATCTTGAGTTCTTGGTGTTAGTCTCCACCATCCATCACCATGTGCAACAATGCCTCCACCAATAGCTGAAAAAAACTGCTTACCAGCTCCTGTAGACCCCTGTTTACAAGGGGTCTGCTTATGGCTTTTAACCCTGCCTCAGCCTTTCTCCAAATCACAAGGCTCCTGTGTACTCATGGCTAGGGATGGGCGAACGGTTTGGCCCGAGCATAAGTTTGGGCCAAACTTTGGTTGTTCGAGTGTTCTGGTGAACATCGAACAATATGCTGAGTTTGGGGAAAATTCTTAACCCCGTTAAAGTCTATGGGGAACTAACACGAAAAATCAAAAGTGCTCATTTTAAAGGCTTATATGCACGGTATTGTCATAAAATGTTTTTTTGGGACCCGGGTCCTGCCCCAGGGGACATGTGTCAATGCAAAAACAAGTTTTAAAAACTGACACTTTTTCAGGAGCAGTGATTTTAATAATGCTTAAAGTGAAACAATAAAAGTAAAATATTCCTTTAAATTTGTACCTGGAGGGTCTACAGTATGCCTGTAAAGAAGCACATTTTCCCTGTGTTTAGAACAGTCCCTGCACAAAATTACATTTCTAAAGGAAAAAAGTTTTTTAAAACTACTCTCGGCTATAATGAATTGTCGGGTCCCGGCAATACATATAAAAGTAATTGAAAGAAATGGCATGTGGGTCCCCCCTTCCAGTCTATTGGATATTAAGGGGAACCCTGCGCCAATTTTTTTTCTAAATGGCGTAGGGGTCCCCCTCAAAATCCATACCAGAATCTTTAGGTCTGGTATGGATTTCATGGGGAACCACGCGCCAAAACAGAAAAAATGGTGTGGGGTTCCCCCCCAAAAAATCCATACCAGACCCTTTTCTGAGCATGTAACCTGGCAGGCCGCAGGAAAAGGAAGAGAGGAGGGACGAGAGAGTGACCCCCTCCTGAACCATACCAGGCCACATGCCCTCAACATGGGGAGGATGTCCCCATGTTGATGGAGACAAGGGCCTTATCCCCACAACCCTTGCCCATGGTTGTGGGAGTCTGCGGGCGCCCCTATGTAAATTATTAATGGGGTACATTTTACCCCTACCATTTCGCAAAAAAAGTGTCAAAAATGTTAAAAAACACAGTAGACAGCTTGGGACAAGTCCTTTATTCAAAAGAAAAAAAATTCCAGCGATGTAAATCCACTCTGCGGAGTATCCAAAAAAAAAACAACAACGTCGACACGATCCTGCCTCCATGGCAGGCACCCACTGAATGACGCTCTCTCACTGTGACCCCCACAACCACCAGGCAAGTGTTGTCAACATGGGGACATTTCCTAAGAAATTACCAGCCATTAAGGTGGCAGTATTTTTTTCTGTCTGCACTTGTTTCTGATTACTGATCAGACTGGTAAAATATCATCTGGATGTAAATCTACCTGGAGACCCTTGAAAATGTGTGTGTGTTTGTGTCGATGTGTGCATATATGTGTGTGTGTGTGTGTGTGTGGGAGGGGGGAAGAGCATGTGCAATTGCCCAGCTTGCCTACGCTAAATGCCGACCATGCTTCTACCTTACTTTTCCCTGACAAAAAACCCACTATAGCCTCAGGCAAAAAAGCACTGTATGTGCTAGTTTACCTCCTGCCATTGATCTATTCACAAATTAAGAATCTGCTCAGGTTTTAGTTGTGAATGGGTGAGAAACAAGCTGCATACACACACTATACTGTGTTTCCTTTCTCTGCTTTCCAAGCCCTGAAGTATGTGCAACAAATTACTTGTTTAGCTGTGTGGATACATCCCCGTCACATGCTAATGCACCAATCTTTGAATGTTAACCAATGCTAAAAGCATTGGCCGTAGACAGAAATGGCCACCTGAGCTGAATGCTGTGTTGCCACCATTGGTGTGTGCATCCTATGGCATTGGGGTTCTGCACCCCAAAGAATAAAAACATGTGTGTGTATATCAGCAGAGCAGTGGATGGTGTCAGTAGAGCAGAGATTGGTGTCAGTAGGACAGCGGATGGTGTCAGTAGTTTTTATTTTTATAATATTTTTTTTACTTTTTACAATTTTATTTATTTTATTTGTATACAATTTTTTTAGGAGTCCCGTTTGGGGGCTTTGGTGAAATATCAAGGGTCTAAACAGAGAGAAAGGGACTGAAGACAGAGCTTCACCAGTCCCTTTGTTTGCAGCCTCAGCTGCACTGGACAGTGAATTAATGGGAAGTGCTCTTTGCTGAGCAGCTTCCTGCTCATTCACAAACTGAAGCATAGTAAATATAGTTCACTATGCTTCAGATAAGAATGAACACAGGAGTGATCGGTACAGATCACTCCCTGTGTTCATTTATTCATCCATCCTGAAACATCCCCCACAGCAGCCAGCGGGAGAGGGGGGAAGCTGGCAGCACTGCAGGGGAGAGACAGGAGATTCCAGGAAGCAGGTGCAAAGGGCACCACACAGGGTGATTAGGGTGTGCCCATGCATACCCAGCACACGCCTGTGCACATGCCTATGGCTTCCATGCTGAAGGAAACAGAAACTCACAGAAACACCAGCCGCTATCCCAAACCGTCTGAGATCTAGTAACATCTCCCACACCAACCTGCATAATATCCAACAATTAAATCAAGCAGATACAGTAGGTTCTCTCAGACCTAAGCCTGTCAGTAAAGATTCCCAAGATGGAGCTGTAATTGAGGAAAAAGCACCACTCTTAGATCCCCCAGTACAGGATTGCCTTAAAGAGGATGTCCGCTGAAAAAAAATATTAAAAGCCAGCAGCTACAAATACTGCAGCTGCTGACTTTAAATATTAGGACACTTACCTGTCCTGGAGTCCAGCGCTATCTGCAGCAGAAGATGAGCGATCGCTCGTCAGTCTGCTGCTCCCCCCGCCATCCTCGGTGAGGGAACCAGGAAGTGAAGCGCTCCGGCTTCACTGCCCGGTTCCCTACGGTGCATGCGCGAGTTGCGCTGCGCCTGCTGATTGGCTCCTGCTGTGTACTGGGAGCCGAGAGTTCCCAGCACACAACGGGGGGGGGGACAGTAGGTGACGTAATGCCTGCTTGAGACTGTGTGAGACTGACTGTGTGACCCTGAAAGGTTTCAAATGTGACACCGGATAGGGGGAGGGTTCCGATCAGCGGGAGTTCCACTTTAGGGTGGAGCTCCACTTTAAATTCCCATCAGATGCTGGAGACCCAACTTCTGACACCCAGACTATCATAAAGGACCAGACAAAGAGGTCAACACCTTCTCCTACCTCCTCTCCCTGCAAAAAGGCTCTGGTGAGTAAAAAGCAGCACTGGCATAAGCCAGCAGACACTTACAGGAATGACAGGCATATCAGGCAACCCATCTTCAGTGAAGCTTTCTATTGTCTCCGAGGAGAGAACTGCAAAAGGGACTTAAACAAATCCATTTTACATGTTTAGTCTCAAGGGAAGCACATTGGGCAACATACTGAGAACTAGGAAAGTATGTGAAAAAGAAAAGTTTGGTGCAATCAAAAGAAAATGTAATGTTGGGCAAATTTCAGTGTATTATTAACCACTTAAGACCCGGACCATTATGCAGGTTAAGGACCTTGCCCCTTTTTGCGATTCGGCACTGCGTTGCTTTAGCTGACAAACAAAATTGACGTCCTTTTTTCCCCACAAATAGAGCTTTCTTTTGGTGGTATTTGATCACCTCTGTGGTTTTATTTTTTTGCGCTATAAACAAAAATAGAGCGACAATTTTGAAAAAAATTCAATATTTTTTACTTTTTGCTATAATAAATATCCCCCAAAAATATATAATTTAATTTTTTTCCTCAGTTTAGGCTGATACGTATTTGCAATAAGCGTTTATCGATTGGTTTGCGCAAAATGTTCGATGTGAGCTTGTTGTCGGAAAATCTGACCGTGTGTATGCTCGGACAGTTGCTGTCAGAATTTCCGACAACAAATGTTTGAGAGCTGGTTCTCAGTTTTTCTGAGAACAAAAGTTCTTGTCGGAAATTCCGATCGTCTGTAGCCAATTCCGAGAATACGACACTTGCCTGTAAAAGTTGCGGAGGCGTAACGTAAATAGGATACGTTATGCCCGCACAAAGTTACGCGATTCTACGCGAATCTAGCCCATAATTCCTATAGTTAGGCAATCATCTGTGAAGTCTCCAATTACTTTAAACTGATAAAAAATGATTGGTCTCTTTATATTATTAAACATCATTACCCTCTGCTCCAAGCTTTCAGCAAACTCCTCAGTTCCCTTATATACTGTACATTAGAATGTAACATGGAAGGATACAAAAGCACACCAAGGTGCTCCTCTCTGATTGACCTAAAAAGCCAGTGGCCATTTCACTAATCTTATTATGTGACAATAACAGAAGATTCTTTCCTTTTTCTGCACTCATGTCACATATTCTTGACATACCATCTACTAACTTTTGAACATTTACTTCCAGCTGTGACCTGCATGTTGACCCAAATCCTAAATATTTAACCTTTTCACTTTAATATGCTGCTATTAACAATACATAAAAGAAAAGACAAAAATCTTTTGACTTCAAAAGATAGTATCATACACACATACAGTATATAGAGAGGGTTTAGGCTAGGTCTTTCTGAAACAAATGGAAAGAAATAGGTCTTTTTGTTACCATTCTACCCATCTACCTACAGTAAGAGAAATACTTTTCTAAGTTTTGGATTTAGAAAAGAAAGAAAGCCATTTACTAGTGCTACCTAAAATGTTTGTAACCCCAGCCTTTCTTAATCCTGATATGTGGCTTAGTGGCGGCTGGTGCTCCAAATTATTTGGGGGGGGGGGGGCGCAAACAAACTGAAAAATTCTGAAAAAAAAATTGCAGCCACTGTGCCATCAAACGCAGCCACTGGGCCCATCAAATGGCGCCACTGTGCCCATCAATTGTAGCCACTTTGCCCATCAAACACAGCCACTGTACCCATCAAATGCCGTCACTGTGCCCATCAAATGCTGCCACTGTGCCCATCAAATGCAGCCACTGTGCCATCAAACGCAGTCACTGTGCCCATCAATTGCAGCTACTGTGCCATAAAATGCTGCCACTGTGCCCATAAAATGATGCCACTGTGCCCATCAAGTGCCACCACTGTTCCCATCAAACGCAGCCACTGTGCCCATCAAACTCAGCCACTGTGCCCATCAAACGCTGCCACTGTGTCCATCAAATGCTGAGACGGTGCCCATCAAGTGCCACTTCTGTGCCCATCAAACTCAGCCACTGTGCCCATCGAATGCTGCCACTGTGCCATAAAACCCAGCCACTGTGCCATCAAGCGCTGCCAGTGTGCCATCAAACACTGCCACTGTGCCATCAAATGCTACCACTGTGCCCATCGAATGCTGCCACTGTGCGATACAATTTTGCCACTGTGCCATCAAATACTGCTACTGTGCCATTGAATGCTGCTACTGTCACCCCCCCTGCCCGCTTGCCATCTGCCCGGCTTTTTCCCTGTCTCGGCAGGGCTGTGAGTGACGGTCGGCGAGCAGTGGCTCTAATCAGGTGCTTCAAAAACAACCCCCCCTGCTGTAATTCAGACGCCCAATGCCTGAAAAGGGGCCGGGCACCTGAATAGGGGGTGGCAGCGGTGGCCATGGATAGATACATTCTATGCATGAATCTATTCATTAGTCATATAGTGGGTGGCTGTAGAGAGGGGCGGCACACGTGCACCCTTATTGGCACACCGCCACTGATGTGGCTGCTGTACTATGTACTTGTATGAGAAAGTATCCCGTTCTCTTTGTATTGCTTCCTCTGTGGAAAATCCCTGGTGTTCCTGCCATTCCTTTTGCTTTCCTATTAGAAACTCACCACACTAAGCAGGAGAGCACACTGTGGTCAGTTCTCTAGCTTTGCTGGGAGCTCAGCGCACTCTCCTCCAATGATCAGGTTTGTCCTGACATGCCCCCCCCCCCCCTGTATTGCCATTCATTGGCAAGCTTAGTCTCCTGCTGCTTCTCCTCCTTCCCCAGTTCTTATGCAGCTGGGAACAGAGGGAATGTGATCACATATAAAAAAGGGAAAAAAACATATTTATATATTTTTTTTAAATATATACAAAAATGTTTGCCTTTCATTTCTATTTTAAATGGAATGGGTTGTTTTGCAAGTTAATTGTTTACAATAACTCTAATGCCGTGTACACATGGTCGGAATTTCCGACAACAAATGTTCGATGTGAGCTTGTTGTCGGAAAATCTGACCGTGTGTATGCTCCATCGGACATTTGTGTCAGAATTTCCGACAACAAATGTTTGAGAGCTGGTTCTCAGTTTTTCTGAGAACAAAAGTTCTTGTCGGAAATTCCGATCATCTGTAGCCAATTCCGACACACAAAAATCCTATGCATGCTCAGAATCAATTTGACACATGCTCGGAATCATTGAACTTAATTTTTATCTGCTCGTCATAGGGTTGTACGTGACCATGTTCTTGACGTTTGAAATTTTTTACAACATTTGTGTGACCGTGTGTATGCAAGACAAGTTTGAGCGAACAATCCGTCAGAAAAAAATCCACAGTTTTGATGTTCGGAATGTGCGATCATGTGTACGCGGCATAAGAGTGTTTCTAATTTTTGAGGATGAGGTTTGAGGTTGTGTCAAAGCCTCCCAATTTGCAGACAACTGAGAGTAAGATTTTGCCTGAACTGAAGTTCCATTTGAGGTTGCATAATAGGCCACTGAAGCCAAGGCACTGCATTGTGGAAAGAAGATGAGAAGGTCTAATGCTTTCCCATAACCAAAAGCATAGTGTATTTCTAAGGGTTCCTTTGAAGAAACAGAATGGCCAGGAAGCGAAGTAAGGTGAGCTTTTGTACCCCCTCATTAAAAACGTGACTCAGAGTAACCATAGTATCAGTAAATTAGAAACTGGTGCAGTGAAAGCATAGGGAGAAATTAGGTTCAGTTAGGAAACCGTTCTTTAACCCCTTGCGGCCGAGTGTATGCACATATGCGGCCTCGGATTTCGGGGGTATACCGGGATGATGCTCACAGCTGCAGGCATCATCCCAGTACCGTTTTGTAGAGCCAGCGATTGGCTTTCCAGGGACAACAGCATATGCAGCTGAAAGCCGCTCGGTTGTTATTCCGGGGGTGGGGGGGGGCACCCCCCCTCCCGCCGCCTCCGCCGCTCTTACCGGGCCTCTCGTCCCACCGGGAGACCTGATCCACGATGCGCCACCTCTGGCGCCTAGCCACTCACTGGAACGAAGCCGTAAACGGCTTCAACCCAGTCTCCTCAATGTAAACACAGAAGTAACATCACAACATCACTCCTGGTTTACTCGGCTGCCAATGGCACCGGATTTAAAAAAAATACAGTATTCAGAATTGCTGTTTTCGGCGATCTGAATACTTTGAAGTGCAAAGGAGGGATTGGGGGTCTTTTAGACCCCTGATCCCTCCATAAAGAGTACCTGTCACCACCTATTACTGTCACAAGGGATTTTAATATTCCTTGTGACAGCAAGAAAAGTGATATATTTTTTTTTTTCAAAACACAATTTTTTTTTTTAAAGGGCCCCCTGTCCCTGCGAAAACGCATACAAGTATATATAAGTTGTGCCCGCATATGTAAACGGTGTTAAAATCACACATGTGAGCTATGGCCATGATCGTGAGAGCGAGAGCAATAATTCTAGCACTAGACCTCCTCTGTAACTCTAACCTGGTAACCGTAAAAAAAGTCAAAGCATCGCCTATGGAGATTTTTAGGTACTGTAGTTTTTTAAAGGGCCCCCTGTCCCTGCGAAAACGCATACAAGTATATATAAGTTGTGCCCGCATATGTAAATGGTGTTAAAATCACACATGTGAGCTATCGCCATGATCGTGAGAGCGAGAGCAATAATTCTAGCACTAGACCTCCTCTGTAACTCTAACCTGGTAACCGTAAAAAAAATCAAAGCGTCGCCTATGGAGATTTTTAGGTACTGTAGTTTGTCGCCATTCCATGAGTGTGTGCAATTATAAAGCGTGACATGTTTTTTATCTATTTACTCGTGTAACGTCATATTTTTTACCCTTATCGCCATAGATAAATCAAAATAAGGAATACACTGGCTAGGTCTATTATCCCCTTATTAAACTTGTTCTGCTACTGGGCAATTTCACACTTTTTTATCCTCCGCAGTATGTTTTAGGCTAAGTTCATATTTTGGGAACAAAAGCATAAATTCACATATTTCTGTAGAAAAAAAAATGTGCATTTATTATTTGTTATTATTTATTCTCTGATTTTAGAACATTCAAAATTCTTAAAATTGAATAAAAGTCCTTATTTGCATACTTATTCTACATTAGTGACTCCCAATATTTAAATCAGAGGCTTACCAAAACAGCCAGACATTTAGCATTTTCAGGAAGAATGATCAACATGGCAGTCTACATGTTTCTGTCACAAGGAGTTAGTGGAAGATGAGCTGTTCTTGTTCCTCACTGATATTTTGAGGTAAAGGAATGATTTAAAATGCCTTTGAACTCTTGCACTGAAGTTTTATTTGGTGGCCAAATCAAATGCATTTTTTTTTTTTTGGAGTTTTAAGTTATTGAAAATGCATTACCACCTACTGAAGCTCACAGGTAAAAAATATTCCTCAATTAACACACAATCAATCAATCTTTGGCATAATTTACAACAGCAAAAATCTGATTTATCCCCATAAATAAAATGAAAAACAGAAAATATTGAAGAAAGCAATTTTTTGTTAAAAAGAAAAGCAACAAAACATGACAAGGTATATACCGTTCTGTAGCATCCATTGTCTTTCATTTTCCTTCATTTGCTGTATCTTAGCAACCAAAACCAGAGTGAAAATGTAATTCAGCTCAAAATAATGCTCTTGGAAACTGATCATTTAAAACATTTCACTGGGAGTGGTGATGGTTTTGGCTTGGATAACCAAACTCACATTGAAAGGATTACAACAGATTTGTGTATATGGATTTCTTCATTCTGCATAATTATCTGAAGCAAATTATTGAGATGTGATATTTCTTCACTAATCCAAGCTAGTTCTCAAGAGGTAGCACAAGTGAACACTTAGACTAATTAGTTGCTGTATCTACTATAAGCTGCCTGCGGTAAATAATGTAGCATTCATTATTAGCTTAGCACCATTATTAGGGTATTAAATTGTAATGTCAGTCTACTTTTTCAAAGTAAAATGTTAGCATGAGTGTCACAAGCATTATTATTTTCTATTTAACGTCATTAGTGTAGATCAAACTTTTCTTTAAACTTCATTCTCCTGAGAATTTTTTAATCTTTTGTTATTCTAATGGTTTGAGAAGAGCACACATTGGTATTAATCTATAATTGCTGCTAGATACCTTTTTACTTTTGAAAAAGTTGATAATGATCATTTTTTTTGAAGTTCAGTGTGATCTTGGATATATATGAGAACCATTCACCTTGCGCTTCACTTAATTGCAATGTAAAACAAATCTGGGGAACAATTGGAATACTTGGGCATTCAGGATGCTTTGCCTGATGGTCAAATGTTAGCTGATTTGTTCACAGTTGATCAGGGGTCAAGTCCTGGGGGAAAAAGTGTGGGAACTCCCACCCAAGATCCACTCCCCCACCAGAAAAAAAAATAATACGCTAATATGCATAATTACGAAACCGCATGTTTTTTTTTTTCGATCCACTGTACCTTAGTAATGCTTTATGTTACTGGCTGCTTCCTGTATATGGATTCATCGGGTAGTGTGCGGGTATTCCTTCACTTCCTCGATGCCGCAATGTCTCCTGGGAGCTTTTGTCATTGTTCCCAGGAGACATTGCGGAGGTCTGCAGTTCTTTCTAAATCCCGCGATAACTTGCAGCAAACCTTCGCAATGTCTCCTGGGAACAATGACAAAAGCTCCCAGGAGACATTGCGGCATCGAGGAAGTGACGGAATACCCACACACTACCCGATTAATCCATATACAGGAAGCAGCCAATAACATAAGGGATTACTAAGGTTCGCCTGCCCCTGACAGTGACTCAAGCTGGGCATCGCCGATTAGTGAAGGATTGGCTCGGGCGGCTCGGCTGCTCTGGTCCTGCAAAGGGAACTGCGTTCCTGCTGTGAAAAAAGTGCAGGGACTTCGTTCCCATGTGTTCCCACAGGACTTGAACCCTGCAGTTAATGCTTAAATCACTTTAATGGTCACTGGAGTTAAAGTAAGTGATTATTTATGGTGAATACAGGTTCCATACACACTACAACATCTAACTTGTAGCAATTGTAAAATCACAGATGTTAACCTGGGAGAACATTTCTTAGTGTGATAGGAAAGTAGTGCACTACTTTAAAACTGGGTGTGGCTAAAGTGTTTAACCAGTAGGGGACTTTGCATGTGACGTACACCCCAAGAAACTTATTTGAAGTACTCGGGCCATATGTGACATCCCTTGCTATGGCTTTCCATGCTGCACTTGCCAGAAAATCTCAGCCATTAAAATAGTAGCCTGAACTACAGCCTCTGCTGTGTAAAAAAGACCTTCTGAGCTGAATTAATATATATTTACTACTGTTTACTTTTCTGTATATATTGATCCATGTGGTGACCTTAGTTCTGGATATGAAGAAAACTTACTATTAATTGTATTTAATACATTTTTTCCCTATAACATCTTATTAGCTTTAGTTATCCTTATTCAGCCTCCATTCAGTGGGCCAGATTCAGAGAGATTGGCGCATCTTTAGATAGGCGTAGCCCATCTCATATGCGCTACGCCGTCGTAACATTGAGAGGCAAGTACAGTATTCACAAAGCACTTTCTCCCATATGTGCGGTGGCGTAACGTAAATGGGCCGGCGTAAGCCCGCCTAATTCAAAGTAGGCAGGTAGTGGGCGTGTTGTATTAAAATGAATCGTGACCCCATGTAAAATGAGTGGCTGAATGAACGGCGGATGCGTGCGCATGCTCAGAATCACGTCGCATATACTCCCTAAGATACGCCGGCTCAATGCCTGTGACGTGAACATAACCTACGCCCAGCCCCATTCACGTACGACTTACGCAAACGACGTAAAATATGACGCTGTTCCCGCGCCTATACCTTAACATGACTTACCCCTGTTTTATGAGGGGTAAACTTACGCTGGACGTACGCCTTACGTAAACGGCGTAGCTTACTGCGACGGGCGCAAGAACATTTGTGAATCGGCGTATCTAGGTCATTTGCATATTCGACACGTAAATCGACGGAAGTGCCCCTTGCGGCCAGCGTAAATATGCACCCAAGGTACGACAGCGTATGTAGTATTGTGAATAAGGCGCATAGATACGACGGCGCATCTCTACACTTACGCTGCCTATCTGTAGATACGCCAGCGTAAGTGTTTTCTGAATCTGGCAAATTATTTTTAAACAATAAAAAAAATAGGCCCAGATTCTGAAAGGGCTTACGACGGCGCAACGCCATGTGCGCTGTCGTAAGTCCTAATCTGGGCTGTCGTATCTATGTGACTGATTCTTAGAATACATATCCCCCAAAAATATTTAAAAAAACGTTTTTTTCCTCAGTTTAAGCCGATACGTATTCTTCTACCTATTTTTGGTAAACAAAATCACAATAAACGTTTATCGATTGGTTTGCGCAAAATTTATAGCGTTTACAAAATAGGGGATAGTTTTATTGCATTTTTATTAATAATTTTTTTTTACTACTAATGGCAGCGATTGGTATTTTTTTTTTCGTGACTGCGACATTATGGCGGGCACATCGGACAATTTTAAAACATTTTTGGGACCATTGTCATTTTCACAGCAAAAAGTGCTATAAAAATGCATTGTTTACTGTGAAAATGACAATTGCAGTTTTGGAGTTAACCACTAGGGGGCGCTAAAGGGGTTAAGTGTGACCTCATATGTGTTCCTAACTGTAGGGGGGCGGGGCTGGACGTGTGTAGTCATTGATCGCCTTTCCCTATATCAGGGAACAGACGATCAATGACAGCGCCACTGTGAAGAACGGGGAAGGTGTGTTTACACACACCTCTCCCCATTCTTCAGCACCGATCACGGGACTCCGGTGGCAATTGGGTCCGCGGGTCCCACGGCCGCTGTCACGGAGCTTCGGACCGGGTCGCGGACGCGCGCCCGCGACTCACGGCTGGGCATTTAACAATCACATACAGCTACGTGATTGTGCCCAGCTGTGCCATTCTGCCAACGTATATCGGCGTTAGGTGGTCCTTAAGTGGTTAATGGTGGTAGGAAGGGGCTATGAAAGTTCCCTCCAGGGGCTTGATGACAGCGCCCCTGGGCCAGAAAAATAGGGGAAAGTCAATCTGAAGAAATGTTCCTCCGGCTAAGCTGAAATTTGCTTTGTATGAATGGATATGTCCTGTCAGTCGAAATTGGGTGACCTGAAGGTAGCCCAGGGCTCCTCAGTAGGTGCCATGGCCAAAGAAAGGAGGGTCTCCACAAAGTCTGTGGAAGTTCAGATGTCCATTAACCCCCCTGGCGGTAAACCCGAGCGTGACTCGGGGTTGATTTTTTATGCTAGGATCGGTAACCCCGAGTCACGCTCGGGCTGGACGTGCAGAGTGTGCAGCGGCGCGGCTTACCTTTCGCTGGATCCACAGGCAAGTTACTTACCTTGTCCCTGGATCCAGCAATGCCACCCCGCTGTGTGAGCGAGCGGGACCTCCTCGCTCGATTCACAGTCTCCCCGTGTGCCGCCGATCTCCGTTCCCTGCGACGTTACGACGCACGGGGGCGGAGAACGGCGCCAAATTCAAAAAAGTAAACAAACACTTTACATACAGTATACTGTAATCTTATAGATTACAGTACTGTATGTAAAAAAAACACACCCCCTTTGTCCCTAGTGGTCTGCCCAGTACCCTACATGTACTTTTATATAATAAAAAAATGTTCTTTCTGCCTAAAAACTGTAGATTGTCCAAAAGTGTCCCTTTATGTCAAAAATGGTTTTAGATCAGCTAGAAAACAGCGATAATAAATTATAATCACTTGCAGAATTGTGCGATAGCGATTTGTGGGGAAATTCGTCATAAAAAAAAAAAATAATGACAGCGACAATTCTGCAACTGAGCAAAATTCAGTGATTTTGAGTTGATTACATTATTGAATAATTTTTATTATAATTATATTATTATTTGTTATAATTATTTATAATTATTTATTATATTATAATTTATAATTTTGTTTTAAAAAAAAAATCATACCCGGGATGCCTACAAGACTCTTGTTTGATCAGATTTAAGTGAGTTATTTCTAAAAATTACAGGCCTACAGTATAAAACGCCAAATTTCCTTGCAAAATAATTGTACCGCTTTTGGTACGTAATTCCAGACAGAATCATACCGCCAGGGAGGTTAACATGGTGGAGAAAGCCATAGAGGGGAGGGGCCCAAGTAGCCAGAGGAGCAATAGGGCTTAGAAGTGTACTAATGAGAAAATCCAGTTGGGTGTTGATGCCTGGGAGTCCAGGTGGGACCCGACCCAGAAAAAAAGTGTGTTTAGAGAGAGGGAAGGTAGCTCCTCTAAATCATGGTGAAAGTCCTTCCTTAGCTTTCTTGTTCCTGGGCTTCAACCAGAGGGAGGTGAGAGGGCTAGATGGAGGAAAAGGTTTGGTCAGGCTAGACGTAGAAGTCTGCATTGGAGAGGGTGGATCCTTGGGAAGTAATCCTAATTTCTGCAGCAGTTGTTCTCCTTCCTGGAATGTGGAGAATCTAAAGGGCTTGCCATTGAAATCAAACTTTAGGCTGAAGGGGAAAAGCCGCCAACATTTGACACTCTTCTGTGTCAAAACTGTCAAAAGGGGTTTAAGCGTCCGCCTTTTCTGAATGGTGAAGGGAGGTGAGAGATGTCCGTGTAAATTTGGATTGAATGCCCCATCAGTTGGATGTGTGGCTCTTCTCATCACCTCCTCCTTGATATTGTAGTAGTGTGGTTTCACCACAATGTTGCGTGAGAGGCCATCCTGGCGGGGAGGTCCCAGGGTCCAATGAGATCGGTCAAGCTCTAATTTGTGAGCACATATGTCGGGGATGAGCAGGGTTGGACTGGGAAAGAAATTTGGCCCTGGACTTCATCCAGACTGGCCCACTTTGACAGATCTCTCCCATTGTGACCGGACAACTCCCGCACCCACCCCCCCCTGGCCACCCAAGCCCCCTCTCCACCTTCACTAGCCACTAGCCATTCTACTTTACTAGAGTAGAAGGTCTGGTACTGCTCCTCTTATAGGCAGTACCAGTGGGGAAGCTAGACATTATTTCACCTGGGGCAAATAATCAGTTTGGTGCCCCCCATGGGACAAGATTAGGTAGAAGTGAGAAACTCCCAGGCCATAGCTGTTGAGCCAGCTGTCTGTCCCCTCCCCCCATGATCCTCTGTCGTCGTCCCTGCTCCTCTGTTCCCCCCAGGTGAGTGCTGCGCGGAGGGAGAGACAGAGGAGTGGAGGGGGCGGCAGTCCGCTGTCACTGAAGCCGGCCCACTGAGCCATCGGCCCACCGGGAAACTCCCTGTAGTCCCAATGGCCAGTCCATCCCTGGGGATGAGGCTTTTGATAAGCGAGTGTACTGCTTCAGGAACATCCGTGACAGACTCAGGCAGTCCCCTAATTTAAAAATTAAGCTCTTGGACCTATTTTCAAGGTCATTGATTTTTGCCATGGCTCCCTCTAATTGGTTGTGCAATTCTTAAAAACGATCGGTATTTTGATTCACTCAGTCGATCGTGGCGTCCACTTTATGTTCAATGCTTTCAATGCGAGTGCCTAGAAGTTGGAGGTCTGCTTTAATATCAGAGGGGATTCTGGCTGTGGTCTGCGTTAAGCTCCTATCCAGCATCTCTGCACATTTTGAGAACAGCATAGTAATGTCCTTGGGCTGTGAGGTGACCTGATCTGCCGCCTTATATAAGACATTAGGCCTGTTAGTGGGTGCTCCGGAGGAGGACATGAGCCCATGCATGTCATCCAGGGTTTGGTCCAGGAGTGATACCATAGTGGCTGGGGACATTGGACAACTGCACATAATGGGTGAGGGGGCCCCTCCACATACCTCCTCATGCAGAGTGTCCCTCCATGAAGCTAAGCAAGAGATCCCTGTGTGAGCCTCCTGAGGCGGCCGCTCCACAGCCATCTTAGATTTTCGGCCGTTTCAGGGGATACCTCCAGGAGCGCTAATAGGGCTTGTACTGCTACTCGGTTTGTCCACACAATGATCCCCAAGGTTTCCTGTCCTCTCTGGTCCCGGTCTAACTGTGCGGGGCTAGTGTGCTTGTTGCGCGGAGCGCGGAATGTCCATAGCGGGACGGAGCTCCGTGTTCAGGTGGCCATCACACGGAGCGCCGCACATGCGCCTCCGATGCCACCTTGTTTTATTCCATTCCCAGTGGCTGCTATATTTTGTAGATTATTTTACTTATTGTACTTATTGTATAAATGGTGATATATTTCCTTCTATGTTGGTGTTAAAAAAGGGAAACCGGTTCTGTGCAAAGGATAGGACTGATTCAGCAGAGTGCTGAAGTAGATATGTCAGGGGTGACCACTGAGAGATATGTACCATTGCCCCTAGCAACCATGACAGGTGCAACAAGGTTGTCCCTGGAGACCTCCCAGGAGCTCATGGTGTTTGAGCTTGAGGTTTGCCAGGATGACTGTGTAGCCACCCCGATGGGTGAGAGAGTGTGGTTCAGGAAAGCTCTGATACTGCTCAGGTGGAACAAAATGGGAAAAAATGAGAGGCTGCAAAGCCAGTAGACACTGGTGCATTGGCTATTGCAGAACTTAACCCCCTCCAGTTGGAAGGATCAGAAAAGGGCACGTACATAGCAGAAGTTTTGTCTACAGCAAGACAGTTTAGCAATGTTAAATGTCAGAATGACGGGGTAATGGATAATGACTTGGAAGGGCTCGGTATTGCAAAAAATGAGAGGGTAAATATGACACATGCGTTTGGCAGTGCTCAAAGGGAGACGCAAGTTGGGTCAGTTACATCTGAGGAGGTCTCCTTAAGTATCTTGGCCTCTCAAGAATTAGCAAATGAGCCCCTCCACATCTCTAGTAAAGGAAGAGTCCCTAAAGTTTTATGTTTGGAAGTGGGATCCTTGGAAATAGCTGAGATGTTGCTAGAAATGCTGGAATTGGTGAAATCCTTTTCGTTGTACACTTGCGTGTATCCACCACAGATGGGCAGTCTGGTACTGCGTACTACCAATCAGTGGAGATAAGGGGTACAGGCGATGTTAAGAAATCTTAATAAAAATTTGTATTGGTTCCTACATTGTGGGTTAATTTTGTGGAAAGTGGTAACACGGTTCTCTGCAAGAGTGCTTCCAGCGGCTATTGTGTGCGGAAGGCGCTCAGGGGAACTGCTAGAGGAATCAAAAATGACAGACATGGAATCCACATGCTGGTGTGATGGGGTGCATTTCTGCTGGTGTGGTCCGAGGTGCGGCTGGGCAGTGGTTGGTACATGGCGTGTGTACTGTCTCAACAGCTAGACCTCATGTGAAGGAAGGGCCTGGAAAAGACGCAGCAGTAGCAGTGATTCTGCCCTTCACCCACAAAGAGGTACAAGTTGAGGTGCCCAGAGACACTCTGACAGAAAATAACAGTGTTGGTAACGGTAACCGGGAAATGTGTGAACTGTTGCAGGTTGTTGCAAATGGGGTATTGGTTGCCATGAGTAACTACAAAAGGGTTAATGAATCCAAAGGTACATCAAGAGTGGATGAAGTTCATACAAATGAGAAAGAAAGGGGTTTTGGGTTAAGCACAGGAGATTCCCTACAGCATTAGGACAGCATCAATAAATTGGGAAAGGGTGTCAGGAAAGCCAAAATACACCAAGAAAACAAAGGTATTCTTAGGTCCCTAAGATAGAAGGTTGGAAGCAGGACCTTGTTAAAGTCTCAAAAAAAGTGCTTGTGGAAGCATGTCAGGAAGAAGAAATGGGAAGGTCTACATAGGTCAAGGAGAGCAGAGTTCCCCTTTAATGGTGCCAGAGTTAGAAGCTTGTGTTAGTTTTGTTGCCCTTCTTTGTACTCTCTCCATTTCCAGTATATCCATCCTGAGGACTGGTGCACAGAACTGGACAGCATACTCCAAATGAGGCCGGACCAAAGTCTTGTAGAGTGGGAGAATTATCGCTTTATCCCTGGAGTTAATCCCTTTTTTAATGCATGCCACTATTGTGTTTGCTTTGTTAGCAGCAGCTTGGCATTGCTAGTACCCCCCTGGTCATTTTCCATCCTATACTCCCCAGAGGTTCTCCCCCAGTGTATAGAGTGCCTTCAAATTTTTGCCACCCAAATGCATTATTTTACATTTTTCGACATTAAATCTCATTTGCCATGTAGTTACCCACCCCATTAATTTGTTCAGATCTTCTTGCAAGGTTTCCACATCCTGTAGGGAAGTTATTGGCCTGCTTATCTTAGTATTGTCCGCAAATACAGAGATTGTGTTGTTTACCCCATCCTCCAGGTCGTTTATGAATAAATTAAATAGGATTGGTCCCAGGACAGAACCCTGTGGGACCCCACTACCCACCCCTGGCCATTCCGAGTATTCCCCATTTATCACCACCCTCTGATCTCGCCCTTGTAGCCAGGCTTCAAATCAAATATTTTGTGCAGTAAACGTTTATAGGGAACTGTGTCAAATGCTTTTGAAAAACCCAGATACACCACATCTACAGGCCTTCCTTTATCTAGATGGAAACTCACTTCCTCATAGAAGGTTAATAGATTGGTTTGTCAAGAACAAATCTTTGTGAATGCATGCTGATTACTGCTAATGATACAATTTTCATCACTAAAATCTGGTATAAAGTACCTTATCATCCCCTGCAAGAGCTTGCATACAGTGAAGCTATACAATCTTTATGAATTCCCTGAACTGGAATTTCTAGCATCACGTTAGTTTGAGGCCTTTAAAATGTATTTCTAATAGGATATCTATGAAGAATTTGTCCTGCTGACAGCCCTGACTCTGTACAGTACATACCTCTCTCCATGGTAGCATCCTACAGATTTAGCTTTGTGTCATAAAAATCAGTAAGGCTATTATTTTAACTTTTTATTATGTGACTGTCCAGACTCAAAAAACTGGTCAACACTGGGCTAACATCAATAAGTAACTTTAATGAGACATATTTTTGATTACAATGAATACATTTTGAGTTGTAATATGAAAACCTGAAAAGAAAGTGCTATGTAAGGTCTGATAAATATTCAGGCATATTTAGTTTTCTTTTCTATACTTTTAAAATATCCTCAGAGGAAAGAATATATTGTATTTGAATTATTATAGAGCTACTGCATAAGTGTTCTGCATGGCATTAACAATGCAAAAAGCAAAATGCCTCAATTTTATCAACCACAATATTTTAATTAAGACTTGTGGTTTTGTACATTGCATCTCAGAGGAAATTACTTATGTAAAACTGACAGAACACTGGCTTGTGTTCTGGGATAAACAAATTATAGGAAAAACTCAAACAGTGCATTTCAGTTTTTTCCTCGCAGACTGTTTACATCTAATTGAATAGATCATCTTGTGGTTTTATCCACAGCCCAGACTTGCTGAATTTGAATTAATTGCATGTTTAAAGACTTCACAGCATAAGTGAGGTTAACCTCAGATATTGGAACAATGTAACAGGAGACAGTGTGAAGTGTCCACTCACTCACAGATCTGTGGATAACTCCCTCCCTGCAATTAGCGCTATGGTGTTGAATTTTTTTTTATTCTTTCATTTAAAATATATCAAAGTAAAAACTCATTGCATACAATTTTCTTGAAACAATCAACAGAACAATGTTATTTGCAAAAAAATGACTTCATACAGCAAAAACAATATTTACATAATTTCGAAAAAGTCCAAAAATACGGATTCTGCTTGTTTAACGACCTACCTATTTAATGACAGCTCGGACTTACAACCAGCTCTTCCCACCCTAACGACGTGCTGTACATCATTGTATTGTACAGTACAGTACATAATTTGGGTTTGTGTTCTGTACTTATGCAAATTACAACAATGTTATTGAGCTGGAGTTTTGTGTTTAGACCTTTTTTTCCACAATATAGTACAATACAGTAGTTAAGAATGCTTAAAATATTGATTATTTGTGACTCCTCGTTTAACGACCTGGTCGTTGGAACCGAACCTGGTTGTTAAGTGAGAAGAGCCTGTATTACAATGTTTACATAATTCCAACCCATATTACTACCCATAATCCATACCCACAATATAATATGTACAAAGCCACAATAAGTTGCACCATGTTCCACTATAACATTTATATAATCCTATTCCCCCTAAAAAAATATACACAATTAAAAAAAAATCATACAAAATCATATCCCAATCCAATATTTACATAGCATTCCCATAATTCCACCCACACCATAAAATGCAAAACTACCCCTATATTACTTTATCCCTCCTATCCTTCTCTGAAGTTCTCTTGTTGGCAAACACCTATGCTATATCTTTCTGCCTATTCACAAGCTCCTATCCTCTTTATCTCCTAATTTCCATCCAAAATTTCAATCACCTTTTAACTTTTATACCATATTTCGTTTGACACTTCCTCCAAACCAAACTTCCTGATACACTTCTCAACACATATATAATACCGTGGTGCTCTAAAACATACTGATCTCCTCAAATCTACCTCAAACAAATTAAGTCTCACCAACACATACATCCAGCCAAATTATCTTTCTTACTGACTTTCACGCACACTTACATACTTTACAACCAACAATCTTTAACCTTTAAGTTAAATCTTGGGATAGATTGGGAGCCATGTCGCCCGACCACGCAATTGTCAGTTAAAATGACGCAGTGCCGAATCGCAAAAAGATCTCTTGTCTTTAAGCTGACAAATGATTCGGGGCTGAAGTAGTTAAACTGAAACAATAAAAGTGAAATATTCCTTTAAATTTCGTACCTGGGGGGTATCTATAGTATGCCTGTAAAGTGGCAAATTTGTCCTGTGTTTAGAACAGTCCCTGCAGCAAAATGACATTTCTAAAGGAAAAAAGTAATTTAAAACTACTCATGGCTATAATGAATTGTCGATTCCCGCAATACAGATAAAAGTCATTGAAAAAAAATGGCAAACCAAAATAAAAAAAAATTGCGTGGGGTCCCCCCCAAATTCCATACCAGGCCCTGTGCCAATTTGTTTTAAAAAAATGGCGTGGGGATTTTAAAGGGAACTCCGCACCAAAATTAAAAAAATGGCATGGGGGTCCCCCAAAAATCCATTCCAGACCCTTATTTGAACACGCAACCTGGCAGGCCGCAGGAAAAGAGGAGGGGACAAGAGAGCGCCACCCCCCTTAAATGAATGAATGAAAAATTTATATAGCGCGGCACATGCGAACTGAATCGCCTCTGGGCGCTTGTTGTTTGTGTCTCATGCCTTTCAGAAAAGCAGGGTTTTGATCTGCCTTCTGAAGGACCAGGTCACATGCCCTCAACATGGGGAGGATGACCCCCAAAGCACCTTGTCCCCATGTTGATGGGGACAAGGGTCTTATCCCCACAACCCATGCCTGGTAGTTATGGGGGTCTTTGGGCGGGGGGCTTATTGGAATTTAAAAAGGGGACTCCCAGATCCCGGCCCCCTATGTGAATTGGTAAGGGGTACATTTTACCCCTACCATTTCACCCAAAAAAGTGTCAACATTTTTAGAAAAAAGACAAGAGCCATCTTGGGACAAGTCATTTATTTAAAAAAAATAAAAAATTCCAGCGATGTAATCCATCTCGGGATGACGGAACAATATAGAGGAAAAAAAACGGAACAATTCCGCCTCCATGGGAGGTGGCCACCAAGTAGAGCTACCCCCGCTGTGACAGCTGTTATATAGCTGTTGGCAGGGACACCGGTGAAGTGTATGGGTGACCCCACCCCCTCTGATGCCACGGGGGTTTCCCTGTACGAAATTTAAAGGAATATTTCACTTTTATTGTTTAAGCATTATTAAAATTATCGGCTTATTCTCACTAATGGTCGGCTTTTAATTAGTTGGCCCACCCTTTATAGCTATAACTGTATATATGAGAAAAGAAAAAGGGGATTCCTCTCGGGGGACTTTTAAGGCACTAATAGTATTCCAAAATATACAGGGTATTGAGAGTAAAAAAAATAGTTTTATTCACAATTGTACATATTTATCAAAAAAATGTAATATTGAATTAAAATATACAGTTCCAATGATTGTCACCATATAAGTAAATACATGAAGAACCTTCTTTAAACCCGACGCATTTCGGGGTAACCTTCTTCAGGGGTGTGTAGAGAGGGACAATAAGTTCATGTATTATAAAGGATGATGAATATTTCATTGGATACGTTTTTTTAAAAGAATTGAAAATATAAACGGCACACTGGGTTCAATTAATGAGGTTGCCAGTCAAAGAAGAAATGGGTATCAGGATATACAATTAATGCAAGTTTGAGAAGAACATTTATAAGGAACAGGTGTTCATCCCGTTAGGGAGAAATTATTCCAAAGATCGAGAAGCCGGTGGATCAGCCAGAAGAGATATACAGAGACTGGGATGGAGGTCCCTGATTACCGTATTTATCGGCGTATACCGCGCACTTTTTATCCCCTTAAAATAAGGGGAAAATTGTGGGTGAGCGATATACGCTGATACCCGCTTCCCACGCTTAGTTTGAATGCCTGCGCCGAAATATACCGAGTGCAGTACACTCGGCTACATTCGGCCAGGCTTGGCTTCGCTCGTGCTCACGCATAAATGTCACAGAGCATGAGCACGAGCGAAGCCGAGCCTGGCCGAATGTAGCCGAGTGTACTGCACTCGGTATATGTTGGCGCAGGCGTTCAAACTGAGCGCGGGAAGCGGCGATTCGAGGGGAGACATCGTGGGAGAAGCCGGGAGGACACCACCGAAGCCGCAGACGGACGCCGGACCCGACGAGGCCGCCGATGGACGCCGCGCAAGACACCAAAACTGTAAGTACTAAAAAAATTTTTTTACAGGAATTGCCGGTCCACATTAGAGGTGCGCTCTATACGCCGGAGCGCGCAATACCCAGATAAATACGGTTATTGAGATCCACAACAAACCTAATAATGTCCGCTGTCAAACAGTACACTGTATTATTGACAGGATCAACCTCACAGCTTGACAACCCAGCAAAGTGTTCCTTATAAATGTTTGTCTCAAACTTGCATTAATTGTATATCCTGATACCCATTTCTTCTTTGACTGGTAACCTCATTCAGCATTTTCAATTCTTTTAAAAAACCATATCCAATGAAATATTCATCATCCTTTATAATACATGAACTAATTGTCCTTCTCTACACACCCCTGACGAAGGTTACCCTGAAACGCGTTGGGTGTAAAGAAGGTTCTTCATGTATTTATATGGTGACAATCATTGGAGCTGTATATTTTAATTAAATATTTCATTTTTTTGATAAATATGTACAATTGTGAATAAAACTATTTTTTTTTACTCTCAACATCCTGTATATTTTGGAATACTATTAGTGCCTTAAAAGTCAAAAAAACAATATTCTGCAGTTTTTCCTAAAGCTAACAAAGAACTGAGCAAAGTTCGGTCAGGTTCTACCTTTAACTCTTGACTCAAAGGACTAGTGCCACTGGAGAATTCCTCAATATTTGTAGAGAGCCCTGGGAAAGGTCACCTCCTACCATCATGGACACTCTATAGACACTCTATAGAAAAGGGACCAATTCCAGCCTTGCAATTTGGTATCTATCATATTAGGTAAGAGGCTGCATGTTTTGGTGGTGGTGGAGGACACTGAATTTATAGTTAGTTGACTGTAGTTGTGGAGCGGTGTTGGTTCTCACTGATATTCCTCGGCCATTTGAACTTTATGTGTTTATTGTGTTTATATTCACTGCAGCATTCAAGTGGTAGTGGAACCACCTACTGAACTGTATATATTTAATTATTTAGAGTGTATCACATTTTGTATTTGATTTTTGTTTCACTATTTATAGTGGTAACAAAGGTGGGGACATCCACAAAAAGTGTGTTTAAGAGTTATGTATAAAGCGAATTGTCTTATTTAAAGACACAGTGCAACATTATTGTATACTTTATCTTCATACACTAGTATTTAAAGTGGATGTAAACCTTCACTGAAGTGAACAGCCTCAGATGATATACAGAGATGAAACAAATCTTCCTACATAAGTTTTACATGTATATCTGCTGTCTTCAGCTTTATATATCCTTTAGAATGTGACCATTGTATTATAGATTTTCTCTTCCTGTTCAGCACTGGGAAGGGATTATTGGCATGCAGCCAAGACAGCTGATTGGAGGAAAGGCACACACCCCCATTCCACATTGGAAAAGGAAGGCAGTAATGTGCAGAGATGTGCTGTGAGAAGTCAAGCTCTCTGCTAATCTGTGCATAGAAACCTCCCACAACTCAAACTTCAGGCTGCATTTATCTCCTGTCTCTGAGAACTTGTCATAAGTTGTCAGGCTGATATCAGAGCTAAAGAACAGAAGAAACACACAGGACTCTGCTTTGGAGAGAGAATACACTACAGATATGTGTGCCCAGCTTAAATTTAATAAATCAGGTTTACATCTACTTTAAGTGTGTTTGAGTGCAACTGTGAATACGTTTTTTTATTATTTAATTTTTATAAGTGCTTGGTTCACACCTACTGTATGCATTTTTGCAGGGTTGCATTTGTGCGAGGGCCGGCAGCCCATTTAAATGGGCTGCTGTGTCTGCATTTCCAAAAAACAAAAAGGCGCATGCACCTTTTAAAAAAATGGTTTCCACACTTGCAAACGCACTGTGATTTTAAATGCGTGGGGGTGCCATTCAGAATGAGTTTCAGCCCCATGCGCTCTCACAGAGCAGTGCGTTTTTACTGTGGGTGGTTGTGGGTGTAGGATTCATATAGCCACACACAGAAGTGTGAACCAAGCGCAGTTTTCACATTATTTTTAACCTGGAATTCCAGTCTGATGCTGGGAATTCAGGATCAGAATAGCAAGGTTCTGAACGATTGTTTTGGCCCTCTAGCTATGGGATACTAGCTGCCTGGTCACACTTAACTGTCACTGATAAGGAAATTAACTATTGTTTTGGCTTTTAGTTCATAGTCATTTACATCACTCAGCTATCATCTAATTTACTATTAATTAGTGGGCTTTATGGAGATCAAACATTTAAAGGTCACATGAATCCAGAAGCATGCTAAATGATTTTCATGGATGACATAGATAAATACTGACAGCAAATGTACAAGCAACATTGCAAGTGCTCATGTTTCAACAATTCTGATTATAAACATCATTATACAATGCCATAATGCTGACAGATTTCATGTGCACTGAACTGGCTAGAAGCAATGTAACATTGTTGTACATTAGGCAAGTTCTGATGCCCCAATCAAGCCAATTAAAAGTGAATGACAGGGAGTTTAATAGAATGACAGCTATGTTGCATAAGTGACAATTAATTAGGACTGTAAATGAGCCTCGCTAGAACAATGTCAGGAACTATACATGAATTGAAAAAGCTTGTATTTACAAAACAGTACAATGTGATGGAACTAATGTTGTGAGGTGTGAAACACTGTTGTTTACATTCAGTTTTACCTGCTACAAAGAATGTCACAATATCACATGGAAATGTACCTTATATTTGAATGTCTCCAGCTGTGTCTTAAAGGGGTTGTAAATGTTTGTTTTTTATTTTCTAAATAGGTTAATTTAAGCTAGTGCATTGTTGGTTCACTTACCTTTTCCTTCGATTTCCCTTCTAAATGTTTTTTTTTTGTTTTTGTTTTCCTTGTCTGAATTTCTCACTTCCTGTTCATCCTCAGTAAGCTGTTCAGTAAGCTGTTCTGGCTGAATAACCACCGCTCGGATGATGGTGGCAAGTTTACTGAGGAGAAACAGGATGTGAGAAATTCAGACAAAGAAAAAAAAAATTAGAAGGGAAATCGAAGGAAAATGTAAGTGAACCAACAATGCACTAGCTCAAAGGAACCTATATAGAAAATAAAAAACAAACCTTTACAACCCCTTTAACCCTTTGACCTGCCTATGTTGAAAGGCCTGATACATTAGGTTTAAATTGGAGTGAGACACACAACTGGGTGTAGAGATATCCACCTACCCTCCTTCTCAACTTAACTGAACCACACACTAATGCTGATTCAGAATGCTCACAGCACATACTGCCCAAAAATTAATAGAGCGACATTAAGACATGTTGGATTCTGCTGGCTCCTCCCACTTTGGACACCGTGTTGCCAGTGAGAGCTCTCAGAATGGTCTGGACCTGGGGTGCTCCTGGTGGGAGTGTTATGCCCCATGTGCAGACACCATTCAGTCAACAAGTGGCATCTTGACACTGGAATGCACCTCCTTGGTCTGGCCCATCTCTCAAGTTGTGGAGGGAACCTCAGAGAGGTTTCCTGCACAGTTGTATCATTCAACCGTGGGGGCCATCCAGCTTCTTGGGAAGACCATGCAAAGAGCAGTCCAGTGCAACACTCTACACAATCTGAGTGGGTGTCTCCTCCTCAGGTTTCATCCAATCCTGGAGTAGGTGCATTGAATGATAAAGCTGTACACGGCCAGGCTTAGCCCCATCAGGCTTGAATCTGGCTCGCCCTCAAAACAATTGCCACCCCTGTCCTGGCTAGTATTTCCTCCTTTAGCAATGTATAATTTTGTGCTAACTCTGGGGTCAAGTCACAGTACTCCTGTTGGGTATCTGCAGCTAGGAAAGGGGTCAACACATCTGCCCAGTCTTTCTCAAGGAGTCCTTCTCTTGCTGCAATCCTTTCCAGAAGTACCAAATAAGCTTCAATGCTATCTGTGGCCATCATATTTTGTACTGCCTGCTGCGCAGTCTTTCACGGGTCACCCTTCATTGCAGAGCCACCTCTCAATGTAGACATGCAATTTGTACTAACAGTAGGTGGTCTGTCTCTTGTTGAGCAGCGACATGGGACTGGGCTGCACCCCTCACACTGCATCCTCCACCAGTTGTTAGGATCAGAGGGGTAAATAGGCTCTTGTCAGACAGCTTAGTAAACTTAAAGTCCACATTATTTGTGGCCACAAAATAACAGACTTTGTCTTAGTACAAAACAAAGTACAATAGATACTGTATAAAAGTCCCAGCGTATTCAGCAACAGCACACAGTATTTAAAGTCCCACTAAAAGGCGGGCTCACCAACCAGGTAAATCTCAGACAATTGAGTCTTTTCAGGCGGCACGCAGCTCTACGCTCTGCAGACAGCAAAACCAATAGCCCCCGCACTCTCTGCTCAGCTGATTAAAAAGGGCTGAAGCGGAAGTACCTGCCCTTTACAGTTAACCCTCTCTTGACCCTTCCCAAGGCTGACTCTTCACACTATTCCTAAGAATTAATTGAATTAATTATTATGTCAAGTAACCCATAGCAAATTCTGATAGGTGATAGGTTACTATAGAATTAGCTCTAATTAGCAATTAGCTCTTAAAAATAAAAAGAGTTCTTTTGAGATCGCTCAGTGATTTCCCAACATCTAGGATCTTATGTTTTAAAAAAAATATATATATATTAATAACCCTAGCATTTAATCAACTTTTAGTTGTCTTTTTATAGTGCAGGTTTTAAAATAAATCAAGAAACAACTTTTGCCTTTAGCACACATTTTACACATCTGGCTCATAATGTCACAATACAAGAAAAGCCAACATTCTCTTGTCTTGCTATGGCACTATGATTTGTTACTCCCTCTTTTATTGCAAAGTATATTTCTTAATCAACATAATTATTAATGAACAGTATATTCAAACACAGGCAGTATATGACAAAACTAAGGTCAGGATGACTAAAGTGTAAGCCAGGGTGAAGCAAAAAGTAGTCCAGTGTTTAATTTGAAAAGGTTTTTGTTTTTTTCTGAAGGAGTGGTCTCTCACTCTTAAACAGTGCTGTTGATTTATGTAGTTCATGTATCTAGATCTCAGCTCAAGCTTTCTCTACTCTGCCTCAATGCCACTCTACTGTTAATTAGGTTGGTATTCAGGCAGATCATTGCAAACAGAAGGAGCCAGTCTGTTGATTTGTGCATAGCAGTGATGAGCGAACCATCCACAAACCCCCAAACATAACACACAGTCTAAAGCCGCGTACACACGATCGGTTAAACCAATGAGAACGGTCTGATGGACCGTTGTCATTGGTCCAAACCGATCGTGTGTGGGCGCCATCGGTTATTTATCCATCGGTTAAAAAAAAGCCAACTTGCTTTAAATTTAACCGATGGATTCCTAACCGATAGAAAAAAAACGATCATTAGTAAAAAATCCACGCATGCTCAGAATCAAGTCGACGCATGCTTGGAAGCATTGAACTTCGTTTTTTCAGCACGTCGTTGTGTTTTACGTCACCGCGTTTTGACACGATCGTTTTTTTAACCGATGGTGTGTAGGCACGACTGACCATCAGTCAGCTTTATCGGTTAACCGATGAAAATGGTCCATCAGACCGTTTGCATCGGATGGACCAATCGTGTGTACAGGCCTTTTTGGGGTCTGGATCTTTTGTATATTTTCTAGCCTTTTTCAAAGCCAATTTACATGCTTTTAGAAAATAAGAGCATGGGTTTCTGGACACTGCCAGGGGGTCAAGTACCAATGCAAAAAAAATAAACAATATAAATACCGATAAGCGTGGAGTCATTTTTTTTAAATTAAGGCCTAAAAGGTAAAAATAAAAACACATTTTTTTTTCTAGATAACATATTTTACATCATGGAACATTATTTGGGGATTTTTTTAATAATGTGTATTTTCAATTTTTTTTTTGTTTCTATTTACCATTTTAACTTACTGAGAATGAGTAACTAGGAGAACCCTTCATGCAGAGGGCACTAGATGTATGGGATCCCTTATATTAACAGGGCTTCTTGATTACAATAAATCCATCCAATGGGCCCCCACATCCACCAAGTAAGGAATGTGGGGAAGAGGCCCTTGTCTACATCAACTTAGGGACATGATGCTTTGCTGGGGGGAAGACCCTGGCAAGTTACCATCCCCCATGTTGAGATTCTTTGGCCTAGAAGCAAAAAAAGGTGGAGCACATCTAAGAGTATCAGTGGGTGAACAGAACAAAAAACTAAAATAAGTGTAAGCAGCTCACCTTGACAAGTGGCCAGAGAAAGCATGTGTGTCCCAGCTGACAAGCTTACATAGCACCAATCAACAGTTATTTTCCAAGAAGTCTTCAACAACACATCCCAAGGTTGGGTGTACCATGATCAACAACAATGCTGTTGGATAATGGCCCATGGTGCATAGTAAGGAGGTGAATCATTATAATGTTGAGAAATGAAAGTCCCACATTTAAAAAAATCAGTAAAACTCAATGTGTTTTAGAGCATTGCCCCCTCTTCAGGAAAGGGGGGTTCAGGATTGGGGGGTTGATCGCTGGGTTCCCCCATTTAATTGCCACCCGGGCTGCTTGCCTGAGTAATTGTCTGGTATAGACTATAAGTAAAAATACTGCATGCCCCCCCCCCCCAATAATCTCTCCAGACCCTTATCTTTGATTTGTGGTGAGAATTCCTTTTTTCTGCAACCCACATTGGGAGTACTGCATGCAATCTTGAAACCCCATTTATTATAGCATAACTTCCCGCTGCAATAGCAGACAGAATTCGACATGGACAAACAGGCCTGTTCAGCAAACCTCAAACAACTAAAGGCAAGCCCTTCATGGACCTGAACCTATATCTAATTTTTATAAGCAGTCAGAAACATACTTAACTGCTTGCAAACACATTGATTCATTAAAACATACACTCACTGTTATAAAAAATTGGGATGAGCCCATCTACCTCTGTTCCTTATTTATGGTGATGAACCTGTGAACTTTTTGGCCATAAGTTTGTTATTCATGAAGTTTATGAATTCCTGGGATTCACCACAAACCCGTGGTAGCAGAAAACCTGAACCTCGTTGCTGATGGAGATGTAATAAAAAACAAAACACAAACAAAGCAAATGAACAAGCATCTGAAGAACAAATGTAGTAAAAAGGTGAAGGTCACACTTGCAATGCTGCCAATGGGAAGAACTTACCAGTGGTATCAGTCTGGAGGACACAGCGGGTAGGAGAAACACTCACCTACTTGCATGTGTCACTTCCTTGCCAGCTGGATGAGTGGTGTGTCACTCTCTCACTGGCAACTTACATTCTGAAGCAAATTTTAGTAGCAAAGTAGAAAGATTTAAAAGCAGGCGAGTTGTATCCTTGCACATTTTAGTGATATATCTCTGGTGACTTGCCAGCAACAGAATATTAAGTGTGGCTTTACTGTGTAAGGCTTACTTATTAACTGTATTGTTAGGAACATAACAGAAATAATAATTGACCATTCTTTCTTTTGAAAAAAAATCCCATTAAAGAAATTCAAATAAGGTGCATGAATCTTTGACTTTTTTTTTAATCAGATCAGGTTATAGTCCTAATTTTAAAACATATTTAGCAGTACTATGTATAATTTTGCAGCTTCTGCTGTTGCATATTTAAAGCTTTTCCTTTAACAAGGGAGCCGTGAAGTTACAAGGTTCTCTTTGCTATAGCATTATAAAACATTGATAATCTGCATAAGTTCAGAAATATGGCAGTGGTCAATAGTGGCATATAAAACTACAATAACTGGGGGATTTTATGAAATAATCACAAGGCATATTTGCTAAAAAATATGGTTTCAATTTCACATAGAATAAAGAAAAGGGTGTGCAGTGCTATATAGTGATAAACCAAACGCGGTATTAAATATATGAACTAAATGATAAAAAATACTGAGTGTAAAAAATAAGTGGAATTAAATAAAAACCCTTATAACATATGTGAACACCAAAATGTTAATCTTGGTGAACAATGTAAGACAAACAATAATATAATAAGGCAGTTAAGCATATCAAACGATGTGAAAAACATATTGAAAAATCGCAAAAATCAAAAACAATAATAAAAAATTTAGGTGAAAAAGGTTCCAATGAGAAAACTAAGGCATAGTCCAGAAAGTGAATCTTGACTATAAAAACAAAGTCCCAATGCTGAGCGAGAATAACAACAATGAGTCATTGTCCTTCCAAGATAAGGTATAAGGAAATCAGATGGAGAGGTGATCGTGAGAAGTGAAATCCTCCGTCCATATTAGAAAACCCCCAAGAGTGTGAGCAAATGATCTGCTTACCAGATAATAAGACCACTTATGCGGTCTCACCAAGCACAGGGATATCCAGTTCTCCCAAAAACCTATGTTGTGGCTCAAGGCTGCAGGATACGGTATCACTCAAAGATAAAAAGAATAAACCCTCATAGTGTAGTACTGATGGACTTCAGTTTAATGAAAATAAAAAAGTTGCACTTAAAAGAAGGCATATACAAATGTGTATTAAAAATGGTAACAGAGTCTCCTCGGGCTTCCTCTGCCTGTTTAGTGCCGTGACCATCGACCTCAAACACGTCAGAGTCAGCAGCCTAACCTACACTTGTTTCATTGCAACAGGATGTCGTCTGGGGATTGGCTGATGTGTGAAGTTATTTCATTCGTTCCATAGATGTAGTTACAAAAATTGCATTTGTTGCAAAGAAAAGGTACCAGTACGTGTACCCTGTCTTGCTTTTTTATTTTGGTGATGGCTGTGAACCAAGTTATCTCTTAGATAACATAAACTTAGATATATAAAAAAAAATTGAATCTCCTATAGGTTATCTCTGGATATGTTTTTATATATTTGGACATAGTAGGATCGGCCATCAATAAGTACCAGTATTTCTGCATAATGCCTTAAATTTGTTTTTGTTGTCCAGAGTATTGGGTGATGAGCCTCACTCCACTCTGTGGTTTAATGACTTTGGGACAGTGGATAGCCTGTTCCCTACCTTGGGTTTTTGCTTGGTTGTAGTGCTTTTTTAAGGTTTTATTACTATATCCCCTTTCCTGTAAATGCAGTTGTAGAGCTTTTACCTCCCTTTCAAAATCCACCTCCTCACTACAATTACATTTTAGCCTTAAATACTGGCTGTAGGGGATGCTGGTAATTAGGGATTGGGGATTGGAACTGTTGGCACGCAAGATGGAATTTCCAGCTGAGGGCTTTCAGAATAGAGTCGACCCAATGTTCCCATCGGAATTGACAAACAGTTGAACATCCAAGAAACTTAATGTCTCTCTGTTGTAATTTTAGATTAAAGTTGTTAATCTGTAAAGTATCAAGGAAGGTCAATAGCTCACCCTCGGTCCCTGTCCATATCAAAAAGATATTGTCGATGAAACAACGTCATATCAATACATTAGCAAAAGCCTCCTGCATATCTTTCCTGAAAAATAAGTCTTGCTCCCACTCTCCAGTTAAAATGTTGACATACAATGGGGCACACATTGTCCCCATTGCAACCCTCTGCACCTGGAGGTAGTGGGAGCAACCAAACAGGAAGATATTATTAGATAAAATGAATCGTAATAGATCCAAAATAAATTTGTTGTAAGGGCCAGTGGTTCGATCCTGTTCCTGGATGAAGCCCTCTACAACTCATGGGGGATGGAGTTGTAGAGGGCCTCTACGTCATTTGCCACCAATAATGCCCCCTTAGGGATATGAATCCTATATAGGGCTGCCAAAAGGTCCACAGTATCTCTAATATAGGAAGCCAAGGATTTAACATGGGGACGAAGATATTTGTCCACTATTTGACTAGCTGTCTCTGTTAGGCAACCATTTCCAGAGACAATGGGTCTGCCGGGAGAGTGTGTTTGATTCTTGTGGATTTTGGGCAAGGTGTAGAGAGTGGGGCCTCGTACACACGACCGAACATGTCCGCTGAAACTGGTCCGCGGACCAGTTTCCGCGGACATGTTCGGTCGTCTGTATGGCCGACCGGACCATTTTCCAGCAGACATTTGTCCAGCGGACAAAAATTTCTTAGCATGCTAAGAAACTTGTCCGCTGGAACGATGTCCGCCGGACATGTCCGATGGTCAGTATGATCGATCGGACATGTCCGCTAGCCCGAGAACCCGCGCATGACGTCAAAGTGATTCGACGCATGCGTGGAAGCATTTAACTTCCGGGTTCGCGCACGTCGCCGCGTCATTGTCGCCGTCATGTCGCCTTCATGTCGTCGTCACGTCACCGCGTATTCTGTCCGCGCGGATTTTGGTTTGATGGTGTGTACAACCATCAGAACAAAATTTCCGAGCGGACATGTCCGATGAAAACGGTCCGCGGACCGTTTTCATCGGACAGATCCGGTCATGTGTACGAGGCCTTGGAGTTTTCGGGGCGGGGGAATTCAAAGATTCACAAGTCTTTTTAGTAATCAAATTGTTATGATGGGAAGATCCTATTAGTTTCCTATACTGTGTCTCAATATATTTAACATGGCTCTCAGGGACCCTCTTGTACCATTTCTGTTTTTTTAGAAGGTCCATGACCATGCTTTCATATTGTGCACAGTACATCACTACTAGGCTTCTACCTTTATCTGAGGGTTTGATAATCAACTCAGAGTTGTGTTGCAGGGAAGTGATGGCTTTTTGTTGATCCAGAGGTACATTGGAATTGTAAATCCCTTTCCACCTAGTTTGCTATTTTTCATTGGTAGCTTGCTGGCTAAAAGCCCAGATATTGGGGTTTGCTTGGAGAGCAGGAAAAGTTTGAGATTTGGATTTATATTCTTTGGCAAAGAATGGAATTACTGGGGAATCAGTATAGGCACCGTCCTCAGATTGAGATGTATTTTCCTCATCCTGGTTGGGCTCAACATCTCTTGTTTGGCCCTCTTGCCTTGATGTCATTAATGGACATTTGACTCCATAGAGGATTACTTAGGGGTTGGGCCGGTTCTTGTTTCTGATTTTTATCATAAATTACTTCAAACGTTAATTTTCTTGAAAATAAATTCAGATCTTTAATAAGTTCGAATTGATCTATTTTTTGTGTTGGACAGAAACTAAGACCTAAACTTAGTACATAAGTCTGCTCCCTGGATAAAGGATACAAGTACAGATTTATAACTTCATATTTGATTTGGTTATCATTGTCTTTTGACTCGTTTGATCCGTACCCGGTATCATTTTGGGATACGGTACCTGTTGAGAAAAAATCGGCGCAGGATGCAGGTCCTGCTGTTGTGAACGCACAATAGGATGACTTACTTGACTTGGTGCTGGCGTGGATGGCATTTGGGGTGCTCTTGATAGTGTCGTCCCTCCTGCTATGTCCATGGGGCTCAATTGTGCCTGAGCCCCAGAGGTTTTGCCTTGTGAAATTTGATTGAGCCCAGCACGTGTTCGTATTTGTCAAGAGATTTCAGTTCCAGAGAGTATTATTTATTATTTATTTATTAGAATTCTTAAAAGTACAAAAAAGTACAGAAACGCAGTCAGTTACCCGTAGGCCTCGATGCGCCGAGTATTGTCTGCAGAGCAGACCCATCAGATTGATGGAGCAGCTCTGCAGATTTTCCTCCCATTTTGATCTAAAGTCAGGCTCAGTTTTATTTAATTGTGGAAAGATTTGGACTCTTAAGCCCCATGGAGAGATTTTCTCTTCTATATACTTGGTAAGATACCATTTGTTCCAGTAAAGACTGGACTTTTTTTTCAAACAGAGTCAAACAAAGAATCTTTCCATTAACAATCCTCCACTTCCGCATTTTGAGAACGATGGATTTTGGCCCTCAGCCCACCAAAGGCATTACCACAATAACGTGCCATCCTTGCAGAATAATGTGTGATATAATTAAGAAAAAATTGTAGAAAAGGATTCTAACAATTATGGGCCAGCTGCGTAAAACATCTGTGTACTCAATCACATGAAAAACATATATATCAAATTTAGATTACAAAAATAGAAGACTTTTCAAAGCCCAAAATAATTGGGGAGATGAACGAACCCTGGGGCAGAAATTTGTTTGGAAACTGGGCTAATGAGAAGTCTTTTATAGGTACCAATTCCCTATAGAAAGTAAGATTGCTTTTTTTAGAGAAAAGAATTGGACTTTAAGGGTACCGAAAAAGTATTTGAACAGAGTATGTAATTTTTTTTTTATTGGTAAACAAAGTAACGTTTATTTTAAAAACAACATTACGGGCCAGATTCACAGTGGACTTACAACGACGTATCTCCACGTACGCCATCGTAAGTCTGAATGTGAGCCGTCGTATCTATGCGCCTGATTCTTAGAATCAGTTACGCATAGATTTGGCCAAGATACGAGCGGCGTAAGTCTCCTCCGCCGTCGTATCTTGAGTGCATATTTACGCTCGCCGCAAGGGGCGCTTCCGTAGATTTACGCGTTGAATATGTAAATTAGGTAGATACGCCGATTCACAAACGTACTTGCGCCCGCTACGCCGTTTACGTTAGGCTTACGTCCGGCTTAAAGTTACCCCTGGTATATGAGGCGCAGCCAATGCAAAGTATGGACGTCGGCAAGCATATCTTTTTACATTGTTTACATAAGTCGTAAGTGAATGGGGCTGTGCGTAGGTTACGTTCACGTCACAGGCATTGGGCCTGGTGTATCTTATGGAGTAAATTCGACGTGATACTGAGCATGCGCGCGCATGCACCGTACGATCGGCGCTTCATTTGCATGGGGTCACGGCTCATTTTAATAAAACACACCCATCTCTTCCCTATTTGAATTAGGCGGGCTTATGCCGGCCGATTTACACTACGCCGCCACAACTTACAGAGCAAGTGCTTTGTGAATACTGCACTGCCTGTCTAAGTTGTGGCAGCGTAGCGTAAATAGGATACGCTACGCCCAACTAAAGATACGCTCTCCTACGTGAATCTGGCCCTACATGTTCATAAAAAACATACTGTCTATATGACATGTCAAACCACTTCTTACTCTACATGTTTCGTTCAGAGAGCTTCCTCAGGAGATTTTGGCAGTGTTGCAATGAGTTTTTAAGATACTACAAAAGAAACAATAATTAGGAGAAATCGTATACTTATACATTGGTTGTAATGCAAAAATCACATTAGTTATATATTATTATTACATAACAATTTTTGAAAATAGAAAATAAATGTTTCCAGATATATATGACACGCTAAAAATGACTGCATACCAGTGTCTTTAAAACATCATAAATCTGCTGCTGATTCCTAGATAGAGATCTTGAAATGGAGAGAGGGACCTAACATGTGTAACCAGTAGGGGAGCAAGATTATCTAAAAAATTGTTGTTAGTGGTTAATTTGGGTTATTCACTGCAGAAAAAAAAAGAACAACTCTACATGCCCTGACTCTGACCTTGATGTACCCCTAATGCTTATCCCCATCCCCTCAACCAAACTTTTACATTTTACATAATGTTTACACTTAACCGTTTAAGTGTATGTAAAGTCATTTTTTTTAGTTTTAAATAGTTTTGTTTTGGAGCCTGCGCCCCATCGGGACACAACATGGCAGGAATTATTACTTAGAACTTTAGTGATACTTGGTATCTGATGCCTCGTACACACTACCGTTTTTCTCGGCAGGAAAAAAACAACGTTTTTCCCGACGGGATTCCTCTCAAGCCTGCCTTCCCCACACAGGTTCAGGACAAATACCTACCGTCCAAAGGACGGTGACGTACAACACATACGACGGGACATACGACGGGACTATAAAGGGGAAGTTCCATTCAAACGGCACCACTCTTTGGGCTGCTTTTGCGGATCCTTATGTTGGTAAAAGTTTGGTAAGAGACAATTCACACTTTTCATGCGCTGCAAAACACGATGCAATTATTTGCAGCGTGACGAATGTGATATCTCCATTACGAACGCTAATTTTACCAGTAACAGCGCTCCTGTTTTATACTTGATTCTCAGCATGTGCATTTTTTCCCCCTCAGAAAAGCATACACATGACCGGTTTTCCCGACGACAAAAAGTCCGCTGGGAATCCCGACGGGAAAAAAAAAACTGGTTCTCTTTTTTTTCTGGCAGTTTTCTTGTCGGGAAAACTGCAATGGAGCATACACACGGCCGGTTTTCCCAGCCAAAAGCTCTCATGACAGTTTTCCCGACAGGAAAACCAGTCATGTGTACGAGGCATTAGACACAAAACTAGAATTTGGGAAAGGAAAGGCTTGATCAAAAACTTTACTGTGGTTTAGCCACAGGAGTACACCAAATGGCAGCCTCTATGTCACATAAAAACTTCCTTATTCGTGTCCTCAGACAGTACCCCTTTCTTGCTCAATGTCTCTGTCCTTTATCTCCACAGCTTCTAAGCTTAATAAAAATTAACATTGGAAAACTGATCCACAACACTCAATGAAAACCAAACTGTGGTGATGGTAGTGGTGCTCAATTCAAAGAGATGCTGTGTGAAGCTGAGGTTAATGGAATGAGTTAAATGACCACATGTGGCATACAGTATATGCATTCATAGACACAAATACAATGGATTTAACAAATATATATATATACTTTCTTACATCAATCATATAAAACACAACACTGTGCCAACAATAAAAGCGCCTAAGAAGCTCTATCTTAACTAGGTTAATACATATTAATACCCTAGACCAGATTGTGGTCTATAACGGTTTTTAAGATTTGAAGCATATATAAAGTATAACTTTAAAAATGAATGGGTGTATTATATTTTTTATTTATTATATTTTCTGCATGTTGTTTTCTACATCAGTACCACACATGTTTTTGTGCCTTAACGTGCCAAGGTAGCCCAATCATTTTGAATGTGCACAAAAATGTACCTAAAGTTTTTTTTAGCAATGAAGTACACTACAACATAAGAAACATACGTTCTGGAAAAAGCAGGGACATACACTGGTTTTTGGCACACGGACCTAGTATTATCAGTGGGGTATTCAGTGCAGAAAAAAAGCACAAATCTACATGCCTTGACACTGACCTTAATATACCCCTAATGCTTATCCCCTCAACCGAACCTTTACATGTATCACAATGCTTACACTTAACCTTTAAAGTGTATGTAAAGTTTATTTATTTGCACTTTTGAACTAGGAAATGATTAGGAGAGCTGTGTGTTTTTGCAGCCTGGTGAGCTGTACTGCAGGTGTGTTGGCAGCTACTGTACAAGTGAAATGGGGTACCATTAAAAATTATAGGTACCACAACACAACATGCAGTGCCTTGAAAAAGTATTCACACCCCCTGACATTTTACACATTTTATCATGTTACAACCAAAAACATAAATGTATTTTATTGGGATTTTATGTGATAGACCAACACAAAGTGGCACATAATTGTGAAGTGGAAAGAAAATGATTCATGTTTTTTTTTTTACAAATAAATATCTGAAAAGTGTGGCGTGCATTTGTAGTCAGCCCGCTTTACTCTGATACCCCTAATTAAAATCTAATGGAACCAATTGCCTTCAGAAGTCCTCTAATTAGTAAATATAATCCACCTGTGTGCAATATAATCGCAGTTTAAATACAGCTGTTCTGTGAAGCCCTCAAAGGTTTGTTTTTAAACCTTATTGAACAAACAGCATCATGAAGGCCAAGAAACACACCAGACAGGTCAGGTATAAAGTTGTGGAGAAGTTTAAAGCAGGGTTAGGTTATAAAAAAAATATTCCAAGCTTTGAACATCTCAGGGAGCACTATTCAATCCATCATCTAAAAATGTAAAGAGTATGGCACAATTGCAAACGTACCAAGACATGGCTGTCTACCTAAACTCACAGGCCGGGCACAGATAGCATTAATCAGAGAAGCAGCCAAGAGGCCCATGGTAACTCTGGAGGAGCTGCATAGATCCACAGCTCACAGTGGGTGAAACTATTAGTCATGCACTCCACAAATCTGGCCTTTATGGAAGAGTGGCAAGAAGAAAGCCATAAGAAGTCCCATTTTCAGTTTGTGAGAAGCCATGTGGGGGACACAGCAAACATATGGAAGAAGGTGCTCTGGTCAGATGAGACCAAAATTTAAAATTTTGCACTAAAATAAAAACACTATGTGTGACGGAAAACTAACATTAACATCACCCTGAACACACCATTCCCACCGTGAAACATGGTGGTGGCAGTATAGTGTTGTGGGATGCTTTTCTTCAGGAGGGACATGGAAGCTGGTCAGAGTTGATGGGAAGATGGATGGAGCCAAAAACAGGGCAATCTTAGAAGAAAACCTGTTATGCCTAGCACACACGACTGGGATTCCCGTTGGGAAAAGGTCAGTCGAAAATCCAGAGGGGAAAACCGAGAACCTGCTCTCTACTTTTCCCCCCGTACATACGATCGGTTTTCCCATGGCGAAAACTCCTATGTGAGCTTTTCCCCACAGGAAAATTGCCAAAAAATGGCCGGTTTCTGCTACACACGGCTGGAGGTTCTGATGGCAAAAAAGTCTATCGGAATCCCGGTGGAAAAAAAGATGCACTCCACACTTTTCAAATTATTTTTCATAAAAAGATTTGAATACCATTTATCATTTTCCTTTCATTTCACAATTATGTGCCACTTTGTGTTGGTCTATCACATTTTGGTTGTAACATGACAAAATGTGGAAAATTTGAAGGGGTATGAATACTTTTTCAAGGCACTGTACATCATACTGTGTGTAAACATGCATTGCAGTAATGTGCATTAGGAGAGCTCAACTAACAATTAACGTTATTCATTTATATAATTCACATTTAACTTTTTTAGATGGGACCATATTTACAACACTACCTTAGAAGAAATATATAAAGAAATCTGATCTTAAGAACTTTGGATATCTATTTTAATACTTTATACAATTTCAGTAATTTTGTAATATGGTAATGACTCTGCATATTAAGGAATTATTATAAATGAGTTTATAGATTGTGCCTGAAGAATAAATTAGAGTAAATGAGAAACAGGAACTGGAAGTCCTTTATAACTTTGGAACATGTTTTAGATCAAAATTTATATGGCTGGCTAAAATCCTACTCATCTTCTATTATAAAATAAATACATCCTGTTATCTTTAGTGAGCACAACTCAAATTATATGAATATAACACCCAACATTTTCTCATTAGCAACAATGTCTTATATAAATCCTATATAATATAGAAAAAAAAGGTCAAAACCTGTTCTTGAATTATATAAAATCCAAAAGCTACAACTGACCTCAAGTCTTTTTTTCTGACACTTCTCTGCAAGCCCTGCAACCAAAGCCATATGTTCAATGATTTTTCTGCTAACAAATGACAGACTTACAACATCTATTTACAAGCTAGGTGAATAGTCCTGCTGCATACATGTGCTACAAGCCAGCTTTTCTGTCCACAGTGATCTTTACAAATGATTTTTCTTCTCATCTCATAACAAAAGGCATTAGTTCTTTGTTTTGTTTGTTTTTTAGCATTTGAAAAGAAGCAATTATATGTGAATACGTGAATATGTGAATGTATGGTCTTAAGCACAGTGGCGGCTGGTGAAGTTTTAGGATGGGGGGGCGCAATACCCCGCCCTTCCACATTTGGTCCCTCCCACTTCTCATAAGCCACACCCCTTATAGAATCCACCACTCCGTCCCCTGTATTCCACTTGCTTCCACTCAATGTCCGGAGTATACAGCTCAGCGTCACAGCACAGAGTATATAGCCCCAGCATCACAAATCATGGTATATAGCGCAGCCTTACAGATCGGTGCAAACAAACTAAAACATGACACTGTTAGTAATGAAGGACTCAAAATGGGCAGGAGATTACCAGAGACTGCGGACATACTGCACAAGATTACCAGAGACTGCAGACATACTGCAGGAGATTATCAGAAACTGCGGACATACTGCACAGGATTACCAGAGACTGCGGACATACTGCACAAGATTACCAGAGACTGCGGACATACTGCACAAGATTACCAGAGACTGCGGACATACTGCAGGAGATTACCAGAGACTGCAGACATACTGCAAAAGATTACCAGAGACTGCGGACATACTACACAAGATTACCAGAGACTGCGGACATACTACACAAGATTACCAGAGACTGCGGACATACTACACAAGATTACCAGAGACTGCGGACATACTGCAGGAGATTACCAGAGACTGCGGACATACTGCAGGAGATTACCAGAGACTGCAGACATACTGCAAAAGATTACCAGAGACTGCGGACATACTACACAAGATTACCAGAGACTGCGGACATACTGCAGGAGATTACCAGAGACTGCGGACATACTGCAGGAGATTACCAGAGACTGCGGACATACTGCACAAGATTACCAGAGACTGCGGACATACTGCACAAGATTACCAGAGACTGCAGGAATTACAGTTGTGTTCAAAATTATTCAACCCCCCAATGCTGTAAAGGGTTTTAGGGAATTTAGTGTACATTTGTAATTGTATTCAGAATGAAATCCTACAAGGACTTCTTAAAGAACCATATGCAACTAAAATGACATCAATCGGTTTTGTAATACAGTAGTAAATATTTATTTTGTGAATTCTTCATTTACACAATTATTCAACCCCTTAAAGACTACCACTCTGAAGAACAGAGGTTCATTAAAGTGTATTCAATCAGGTATTGAAAACACCTGTGGATGTCAAGGAGCAGCAATAAAGCCTAATATGCATTAATTAGGCAGCTTTAAAATGACTGTGATACTCAGCTCCTTCTAGACATTTACTGGTGTGGTTACAAACATGGTGAGGTCAAGAGAATGATCCAGGAAGACAAGAGAAGAGGTGATTACTCTTCACAGGAAGGGCAATGGCTATAAGAAGATTGCAAAGATGTTAAACATACCAAAAGACACCATAGGAAGCATCATTCGCAAATTCAAGGCAAAGGGCACTGTTGAAACGCTACCTGGTCGTGGCAGAAAGAAGATGCTGACTTCGACTGCTGTGCGCTACCTGAAGCGTAGAGTGGAGAAAAGTCCCCTTGTGACTGCTGAGGAACTGAGAAAAGATTTGTCAGATGTGGGTACTGAAGTTTCTGCTCAGACAATACGGTGCATACTGGGTAATGAAGGCCTCCATGCCAGAACTCCCAGGCGCACCCCCTTGCTGTCTCTAAAGAATAAGAATAGTCGACTGCAGTATGCCAAAAGTCATGTGGACAAACCACAGAAGTTTTGGGATTGTGTTCTGTGGACTGATGAAACTGTTTGGGCCCATGGATCAACGCTATGTTTGGAGGAGGAAGAACAAGGCCTATGATGAAAAGAACACCTTGCCCACTGTGAAGCATGGCTGGGGTTCAATCATGCTTTGGGGCTGTTTTGCTTCTGCAGGTACAGGGAAGCTTCAGCGTGTGCAAGGTACCATGAATTCTCTTCAGTACCAGGAGATATTGGATGACAATGTGATGCAGTCCGTCACAAACCTGAGGCATGGGAGACGTTGGACCTTTCAACAGGACAATGATCCCAAGCATACCTCCAAGTCCACTAGACCATGGTTGCAGATTAAAGGCTGGAATATTTTGGAGTGGCCATCGCAGTCACCAGACTTAAATCCGATTGAGAACCTCTGGTGGGACTTAAAGAAAGCAGTTGCAGTGCGCAAGCCTAAGAATGTGACTCAACTGGAGGCTTTTGCCCATGACGAATGGGCGAAGATACCCGTAGATCGCTGCAAGACACTTGTGTCAAGCTATGCTTCACGTTTAAAAGCTGTTATAACTGTAAAAGGATGTTGTACTAAGTACTAAGATTGAATGTCACTTGGGGGTTGAATAAAACTGATAATGATGTGAGCACAGAAAAGACATTTGTGGTTATTTTATTATAAATGTTATGTTATATTTGTCTGACCTACACGTGCCTCTTTGATTTAATTGTAAGCAGGATGACTGAATGATCAAAATCAATGTCAAACTGGGCAAAACCATCAATTTCAGTGGGGGGTTGAATAATTTTGAATACAACTGTACTTGTCCTGCGACTTGGGACTTAAATGTTGCATGACAAGTCGTACCCCATGATTTCCAATGAGAACCGTTCATATCTGTGCGACTTCAAAGTAGACCCTGCATTACTTTGGTCCCACATTGATGCAACTTGAGGTCCTTAGACCTCCAGAATACACAGGCATTGCTTTAAGTCACATCAAAATTGCAGTAGAATTGTGCAACTTTCAGACTGCATTAGCCTGAAAGTTGCAAGATTCTGCCACAATTTTTTGGTGCGATTTTGCAGCGACTTGAAGCAATGCCTATGTATTCTGGAGGTCTATGGACCTCAAGTCACATCAAGGTGGGACAAAAGTAATGCAGGGACTACTTCAAAGTTGCACAGATATGAACAGTTCTCATTGGAAATCATCGGGTCCAACTTATCCTGCAACTTTCCAGTCCCAAGTCGCAGGACAATTTGCAAGCGGGGGGTGGTGTGGTGTTGACGGCCGATATTTTCCCTGCACATTAAGTATAAAAAAGTTTTTTTTTTAATAACTGGGGGGGGTGGTCTGGTGGGGTAGTGTTACCGGCCGCTATTTGTGCTGTAATGAATTTTTACATAGAAAAGAAATGTTGTTAATAAGTGGGTAAATGAATTATAAAAAAAGCCGGTTATTGAAAAAAAAATTTTTTATAATTCATTTACACACTTATTAACAACCTTTCTTTTCTATGTAAAAATTCATTACAGCACAAATAGCGGCCGGTAACACTACCCCACCAGACCACCCCCCCAGTTATTAAAAAAAAACTTTTTTTATACTTATTGCTAAATTGAATCAAATATAATAAATAAACTGTTAATAAGCTTAATATATTTAACTAATATTAAATCTAAAAAAAAACATTGATTGGGAGGGGGGGGGGTTGTTGCCTGGCATTATTTTCGCTGAATATATATTAAATATTAAAAAATATTTTAAAAAAAATATAAAAAAAAAAAAAATATTGGATTAAGCAGGGGGGGGGGGGGGGTTGGAGGGTGGATATTAAATCCGGGGGGTCTTCTTCCATCTTCTCCGCTCTCATCTATATTCGAGTGACACTCCGGCTGCCAGGCTGGTGAGAGAGGCCTGTCCGGATGTACCATATCCACCCTGGCTGGAGTGGGGAAGTAAAGTTGTCGTAGAAAACAGGACTGTTTCCATATCCAGTTACACCTGAATCTGCTGTCTTCCATTTTCCTATCCCCTCACCTTTTCTACTGTTAGGCCGCGTACGCACGATCGGTCAAAACCGATGAAAACGGACTGAAGGACCGTTTCATCGGTCCAAACCGATCGTGTGTACGCGGCCTTATCGTTTTTACCTGACTGGATAATAAAAGCACAGAAAAGACATTGACTTTACTGCAGCTCTCATCCAGTACCCTAGACGGCGGAGATACAGATGTAATGTGCCACCCAAAACAAACCAGCAGCTACGTCACACAGATCAGTCTAGGCACCCCATCATCATGACTCTGGAAGTCTGAACCAGCCAGGTTCCTGGACTGATGGCTGTTTCAGCAAGCCGCTGAGATGGCAGTTCCCTGCCCCTCCACAGCTCAGCGATCCAGTGAGCATGGAGGAGCAGAACAGGAGAGCTGCTGATTGACAGTCAGCAGCTCTCTGCTCAGGGAGCTGAGCTGTGAGAACTGAGTGATTGGTGGTGTTCGATAGCTTGGTTCTCAGTGCAGAGACTTCGGGGGGCATATACAGTATCGGACCAATGCTGCATCCACCTAGATAAGTATAATAGGGGGGGGGGGCATACTTCTCATATGATCGCTCTTATTTGAGGATTAATAATACATTTCCATGTATTAGGCAGTGCTGCTTTTGAAGCATACCTTGCAGTAAAATGCAAGGTTAATTTATAAGATCCAGGTTCCTTCCCCCTACCTATATGCAATAATGTGCACATTTGTGTTTACCAACTTAGTTAAATCTTCACTTTGGTTGTCACATAGACAACTGTAGGGCACACATGTGTATCAGTTGGAATATATAGTAAAGGAATTGATCTTATAAATGTTCCTGTAGGGTCTTAAACTACTTCAATAGAGTGCTGCTAGCAACACACTGCTAAAAGACTTTTGAAAGATGCCTGTGGTAAGGCAGTAATCAAACAAAATACTCAAGGCTGGTCTATTAATCATGTTAGAAATTATTGTTATTTATTATGAATGATTACATATGTTTGATTTATCCCTCTTCTATTTTATATCTGGATATATCACTAAGCTCCTTATAAAAAAGGACAGGTAAATTCTAATAATGGAAACACTGCCAGAACAAGTGGCTTAACCTCACTTAGATTGAAGGATTTCTTAAGAATGAAACATTTTGAAGCTTTATCCTGCAGCACTGAGAATATTTTTACTCTAGCATCTCTCTGAAACTGCCATTCCCCAGGAGATCAGGTCAGAGAACAAGTTGAAATGAAGTATATGTGTTTTTAGGCACATGTCTAGAAAATCACTAGGGTTTCTTTTTCCAGACCAATGTTTTTCAGTGTACAAAGTCTTGCAAACTGTCCATTTCCTCTGATAATTTCACATTTAGTTGTATATATGATCTTTTAGCTCTAGCGATTACATATAGCATCTTGAATTATGGTTACCTACAAAAAACAAAAGCAAAACAAAAAAGATATAGGTCACATTTGCACATGGTAAAGAAAAATCTTTTAACATAAAAAATAATAAGCAGCAACTCTTGGCTTGCAAATGTCAAGAGCATTTACATTGTTTATAGATTTTTTTTTTAACTCTTTTAGTATTAAAAGTAAAAGCTCTACAAATAATTATTTATTTAAAAGGTCATGTCACGCTGCCAGCATTCATTTATCTATAAATTTGTTCACATCCTCCATCTAGTGGTCAGCAAAAATTACAGTGTTTTGAATTATAGGAAATTGTATACATGTATCTATGTTGCATCTTTGCACATTTCTTGCTCTATCCATTTAACATTTTAATTGGGAGGAGTGAAAAAAGGAGGTTCTCTTATCTTCTCCATTGTGACAGCATAGTTTTTAGCTGCTGCTCTTCATTTTAGCTCACAAAGACCACTACACTTGCTAGCAGCACAGATATATTGTTGGACAGCAATATTCCTGTACTGCCAATTAGGCCTGAGCACAAAGGGCAGTCCGAACACAAATCCAGATGGAATTTTGGATGTTTAGGCCTTCATCTGACCTTTTACACAATCTCCGTAAGCCTAATTTCCATGATGTCAATGGTTCTTAAGAAAGAGGTGGGGGGTGTCAGAATCCCGTCCACATAAGTGGAGCAGGGTTGCCATGATATCACTGACCAGATACGGCCACATTTCCATATTTGGGCAATGTTTTAAACAAAACATGGCTGTGGCCATTTTTTATCAATGATATTACCCAGGAAACCTTGCCCCCTTTGCTCACTCTTAGACCCCTTTCACACTGGGGCGGTTTGCAGGCGCTATTGTGCTAATAATAGCGAGTGTAAATCGACCTGAAACAGTGGCTACTGTTTCTCCAGTGTTAAAGCCCAGAGGGCTTTCACACTGGAGCAGTGCACTAGCAGGGCCACTCCAAAAGTCCTGCTAGCCGCTTCTTTGGAGCGGTGTGTTTACCGCTCCTCCACCTCTCCTTCCCATTGAAAGCAATGGGAAACCGCGACTATACCTGCAACTATACCGCCGGCAATGCGCCTCTGCAGAGGCGCATTGCCGGCGGTATTAACTCCTTTTTCATTCACTAGTGGGGGTAAAACTACACCACTATCGGTCGAATGCGCCGCAATTCTGATGGTACAGTTTTGGTACAGTTTTACCTCCACAGCAACTCCTGCCCCAGTGTGAAAGGGGCCTTAGTGATAGGGCCCGGGAAATGCCATTAAGCACATATTATGTAGCCCTTGCTAATATATATGCGGGAGGGGTTGTATCCAGGGGCTTCCTTATTGTTAAAGGGAGCTTTCAGATTCTTAAAAGATTCCCACATGCAAACCTCCACAACCACAAGCCAGGGTTGTGAAGAACAAACTCGTGTCCTTATCTACATGGAACATGGGTTCCTTTCATGTACCCTCCCATGTTAAGGGCATGTACGGTTCAGTCATCCCCTCTTTCCTAACCTGCCAAACTGCATGCTCAGATAAGGGTGTGGTATGGATTTAATGGGGGTATCAATACAGATAAAAGTAATTGAAAAAAAAAACAGCATGTGTTCCCAATAAGTCCATTACCAGGCCCTTTGGGTCTGGTATGAATATTAAGGGAAACCCCCGAACCAAAATAAAAAAAAATGGCTTGGGGTTCCCCCCAAAAATCCATACCAGACTCTTATCCGAGCACACAACCTGGCAGGCCGCAGAAAAAGACGGGGGACAAGAGAGCGCCCCCCTCCTGAACCATACCAGGCCACATGCCCTCAACATGGCCCTCAACATGGGGAGGATGTCCCCATGTTGATGGGGACAAGGGCCTCATGGGGTCTGTGGGCGGGGGGCTTATCAGAATCTGGAAACCCCTTTAACAAAGGGGACCTCCAGATCCCGCTCCCACTATGTGAATTGGTAATGAGGTACATTACCATTTGTATTTCAATTGAGGAATCTTTATGATTTTCTCAAAATTGGTTAAAGATTACAGTGGCTGCAGGTACCAGATCTTTAGTCTTAGACCCTGTAATATGATATTGACTTGTCTACTTCTGTTTTTAATATCATCTTGCTGGTAAATCATTTATTGGCATACATTTTTTGTTTCATGAGCTTGGAGGTAGCCCTTAAATCATGGTGGTCTGCTGAATATCTTCAAATCTGACCTCTATATCTCTTTTTAACTATTACATTTATTTTCATAAATGTCCTCAATGTATTTTAGATAAGAAACAAAGTGCCTTTTGGTGGGTAGTGTTTTTATATACTGTAGGTCTTCATGTCCCACCATTCTTGTAAACTCAGGGATTTATTAAGGCATGATTTTGGATGTGATTGATATACAGTGGGTAAAATAAGTGTAGCACTACCCCCGGAGGGGCTGCTGGATTTTTGGGCGTCGTGTTACCTCGTGGCTCCTCTGAAATTCCTAGGGGTAATTGATGTATAGTACAACTAGTAGAAGTAAAAGGAATGTCCAGACAGGTGCTCTTTGCAGTGCTCTTTATTACCCAGCCGGGTAAAAACTGTAAACTTGTGGTGAGGAAAGTAAAGCTGAGGAAGATAGGAGAATTGCAGATTCAGGCGTAATGATAGGAAACAGTCCTGCTCCCAAATGTAACACTTCATAGCACCCCTCCTGTCGGAATTGGTTAGTGTACCCGGACAGGCCTCTCTCACTGACCTGGCAGCCGGAGTATCACTCGGACAATTGTAGGAATAAGTCTCTGCCACAGACCCTCCTAGGTGAACTTGAACTTGGAAGAAAGTCTCTGCCACAGACTCCTCTCAATGAGCCTCAGAAGATACCTCTGCCACAGGTTCCCTCTGGGCAGAATTCCTGGAAATATGCCTCCTTAATTGAGTTACGTCTGGATCTCCTTCAGCTTGTCGCTCAGGTACCGACTGACAGGTGACCAGTCCTGCAGTGTCCGGCTACCTGTGATCCCCGGTGGTTTCATCCAAGCCCTATTGGACCGCCAGCCTCTCTATGACGCTCCTCAGACCAATTCCCCCACCGAACAGCACACAGCTTGGGATCTTCAAAAGAGGGAACCCAGTCGCTCACTGGATCCCCATCGCTGGTTCAGATGCTCCAGGCCAGCATGGTCCCGGAACCAGGAACACTGCATGGCAAGCACACCCCGGCCGGGTAGGCCATAGTGCTGGGGTTGTTTTTTGTTGCCACCCTAAAGGTGGGTGCCACACTCGACGAAGAAGACCCAGAACCAATTTTGTCTGCCCCATAAATACCCCTCCCCAGCATGCACAGCAAAGACAAACCCCCGTGATTGGCTGCTGGGAAATAGCACCCAAACCTTGACTCCACTGCTGCCACCTGCAGCACCGGGGCTGGAAGAACACCCCAATACAGCAGAATGGACTCACACCACACCAAGCTGAGACAGAGACCGCATAATTGCTCTAACAATCAGGATCAGAGTTTAACTACACTCTGATCTACACATAAATTTAGATAGCACCAGTACTATATAGTACATAGGCGCTACATAAGTTTTGAACATGTCATTGTTTTTCTAGGTAAATATATTTCTAAAGGTGCTATTGACATAACATTTTCACCACATGTCAGTAACAATCTATGCAATCCATACATACAAAGAAACCAAAACACATACGTTCAGAAAATAAGGTATGTGTGATAAAATAGAATGACACAGGGAAAAAGTATTGAACGCCATTAAGAAAGGGAGGTGCAAAAGGGCATCAAAAGCCAAGACACCAGCTGAAATCTGTCAGAAGAAAGCAATCCCACCAGGGCTCAAGTCCTGCGGGAACGCGTGGGAACTGGGTTCCTGCTCTTTTTTCACAGCAGGAACTCAGTTCCCTTTGCAGGACTGGAGCAGCCGAGCCGCCCGAGCCAATTCTTCACTAAGCGGCGATGCCCAGCTCGAGTCACTGTCAGGGGCAGGCGAACCTTAGTAATCCTTTATGTTACTGGCCGCTTCCTGTATATGGATTCATCAGATAGTGTGCAGATATTCCGTCACTTCCTGGATGCCGCAATGTCTCCTGGGAGCTTTTGTCATTGTTCCCAGGAGACATTGCGGAGGTCTGCCGCGAGTTATCACGGGATTTAGAAATAACTTGCTTCTTTCTAAATCCTGCGATAACTCGCGGCAGACCTCCGCAATGTCTCCTGGGAACAATGACAAAAGCTCCCAGGAGACATTGCGGCATCGAGAAAGTGAAGGAATACCCGCACACTACCCGATGAATCCATATACAGGAAGCGGCCAGTAACATAAAGGATTACTAAGGTACAGTGGATCGAAAAAAAAAAAAAAAACATGCGGTTTAGTAATTATGCATATGAGCGTATCATTTTTTTTTTTGGTGGGGGAGTGGATCTCAAATTCTCACACTTCTTTCCCCAGGACTTGACCCCTGAATCCCACCCCTTGTCAGTCCAAATTAATATCAGCGGATTCAGTCTCAACTGATGGCCTATAAAAAGGTGTCTCATTACCAAGGTGTCACACAACAAACATCTCATAATGGGTAAAAGCTAAGAGCTCTCTAAAGACTTTTGCAACCCTAATGTTGCAAAAAATATTGAGGGCATTGGTTACAGAAGGATTTCTAAACTTCTGATTGTTCCAGTGAGCACTGTTGGGGTCATAATCCGGAAGTGAAAATAACATAATTTCACCATAAATCAGCCATGACCAGGTGCTCCTCGCAAGATTTCTGACAAAGGAGTGAAAAGAATTATCAGAAGAGTTGTGCAAGGACCACTTGTGGAGAGCTTCGGCAAGACCTAGAATTAGCAGGTACAATTGTTTCAAAGAAAACAATAAGTAATACACTTAACCGCCATGGCCTGTATGTATGCTCACCACGCAGGGTCCCATTTCTGAAGAAAAAGCATGTTGAAGCTTGTTTAAAGTTTGCTGCACAACATTTAGACAATCCTGTGAAATACTGAGAGAATATAGTCTGGTCAGATGAGACCAAAATTGAAGATATAATTAGGGATGAGCCGAATGACCCCCCATTCGGTTCGCACCAGAACCCTCGAACGGACCGAACATTCGCGCGAACATTTAGAACCCCATTGACGTCAATGGGACTCGAACATTCGAATTAAAAAGTGCTAATTTTAAAACCTAATATGCAAGTTATTGTCAGAAAACGGGTTTGGGGACCCGGGTCTTGCCTCAGGGAACTTGTATCAATGGAAAAAAACTTTTAAAAACGGTTGTTTTTCTGGAGCAGCGATTTTAATAATGCTTAAAGTGAAAAAAAAATGCAAAATTCCTTTAAATATCGTACCTGCTGGGTGTCTATAGTGTGCCTGTGAAGTGGCACATGTTTAGAACTGTCCCTGCACAAAATGAGATTACTATAAGAAAAAAGTAATTTAAGACTGTTTGCGGCTTTAATGTAATGTTTGGTCCCTGCAATATGGATGAAAATCACTGAGAAAAATAGCATGGGTTTCCCCGTCCCCCTCCCCCCAGGTCATTACAAGCCTCTTTGGCCCTATATACTTTGAACAGCAGTATACAGGCGGTGCAAACAAGACAGGGATGGTAGGTTTGTTGTTAAGTAAAATCTGTTTGTAATTTTCAACTGGTACTTCTTTAAAGTGTAGCTTCAGCCATAAAATCTTTTTTTAAGCTTTTCTGAAAACATAGAGAAGGGTTATCACCCCTGTAACATTTGTTTTGCTGTCTGTGTGCAGCTGTTCAGAAGATTGCACCTCACTTTCTGTCCCAATGACAAATGATTTAAAAAAAAAAAAAACATATTTCCCTCTCACTTCCTGTTGTCTCCTTCCGTTTGCAAGTAGGAGTCGTTTGTAAGTTGGATGTTTGAAAGTAGGGGCCTGCCGTATATATACTCTGCATAAATTTGGGCCCTAGGTGTTGATGTTGCCACAACACTATAAGCCCTCACAGTTAGTCTTGGTGGGCGCTGGAACGCCCTGCTGTGAAATATTAGATCAATAATTGTAATTACACGCCCCTGTTGAACTGGGGCAAAAAAATTGGGCCTTAGCCACTGGTGCTGGTGCAACAACACTGCAACCCCTCACATATACTGTAATTGGAGTGCAGCAAAGAGCCACATGCAAAGTATTGCATCAAAAACTGGTATTACACGCCCTTGTTAAACAGGGACAGAAAAATTGGGCCTTAGGCACTGGTGCTGGTGCAACAACACTGCAACCCCTCACAGATACTCTAGTTGGAGCGCAGCAATGAGCCCGCTGCAAAGTATTGCATAAACAATTGTAATTACACAGCCCTGTTAAACAGGAGCAGAAAAATTGTGCCTTAGGCACTGGTGCTGGTGCCACAACACTGCAACCCCTCACAGATACTCTAGTTGGAGCGCAGGAATGAGCCCGCTGCAAAGCATTGCATCAAAAATTGTAATTACACGCCCCAGTTAAACAGGGTCAGAAAAATTGGGCCTTAGGCACTGGTGCCACAATACTGCAACCCCTCACAGATACTCTAGTTGGAGTGCAGGAATGAGCCCACTGCAAAGCATTGCATCAAAAATTGTAATTACACACCCCTGTTAAACAGGAGCAGAAAAATTGTGCCTTAGGCACTGGTGCTGGTGCCACAACACTGCAACCCCTCACAGATACTCTAGTTGGAGCGCAGGAATGAGCCTGCTGCAAAGCATTGCATCAAAAATTGTAATTACATGCCCCTGTTAAACAGGGGCTAAAAAATTGGGCCTTAGGCACCGGTGCCACAACACTGCAACCCCTCACAGATACTTTAGTTGGAGCGCAGCAATGAGCCAGCTGCAAAGTATTGCATAAACAATTGTAATTACACACCCCTGTTAAACAGGAGCAGAAAAATTGTGCCTTAGGCACTGGTGCTGGTGCCACAACACTGCAACCCCTCACAGATACTCTAGTTGGAGCGCAGGAATGAGCCCGCTGCAAAGCATTGCATCAAAAATTGTAATTACACGCCCCAGTTAAACAGGGTCAGAAAAATTGGGCCTTAGGCACTGGTGCCACAATACTGCAACCCCTCACAGATACTCTAGTTGGAGTGCAGGAATGAGCCCACTGCAAAGCATTGCATCAAAAATTGTAATTACACGCCCCTGTTAAACAGGGCAAGAAAAATTGAGCCTTATGCACTGGTGCTGTTGCCACAACACTGCAACCCCTCACAGATACTCTAGTTGGAGTGCAGGAATGAGCCCACTGCAAAGCATTGCATCAAAAATTGTAATGACATGCCCCTGTTAAACAGGGGAAGAAAAATTGGGCCTTAGCCACTGGTGGAGGTGCCCAGAACCAACAATGTTCTTACAAGCTATCAGCAAGATCATTGAGGAGAAAAAGGATATTCACTCAGCATAACAGGATAGTCACTCAGCATCAGCATAGGCAGCCTTGAAGGGATCTGACTTTTCAAAAAAAATTATTCAGTTACATCAGCATCAGGTGCTTGGTAGCTGGTGATGATCCAAGCCTGATTCATTTTTATGAAGGTCAGTCGATCGACCGAGTCGGTGGAGAGGCGCACCCTGTGATCGGTCACAAAGCCTCCAGCAGCACTGAATGTGCGTTCTGAAAGAACGCTCGATGCAGGACAAGCCAGTAGCTCAATTGCGTACTGTGCAAGCTCTGGCCAGTGATCCATCCTCAAGACCCAGTAAGCCAGAGGATTTTCATTGGGAAAGGTGTCCAAGTCTGATCTTGCCCCTAGGCATTCCCGCACCATGTAAAACAGACGCTGGCGATGGTTGCTGGAACCGGTCATACCTTGGGGCTGCGGACTAAAAAATTGTCTGAACGCATCGGTCAGACGGCCACTTTCTCCATTGCTCCTTCTGTGACTGACCAAAGCCTCAGCAACACGTTGTCCAGGACCAGGATTTTGTAACCCCCCAGTCTCTGGTAACGTGTTGCACAGACCTTTCTGCAAGGCCTCCCTAAGATGTTTCATCTTCTGCTCCCTCTGCGGCGGCAAGATAAGGTCCACAACCTTATTCTTGTAACGTAGATCAAGGAGAGTTGCCAGCCAATAATGATCCCTCTCCTCGATAGCACGAATACGAGGATCCTTCCGCAGGCTTTGCGGGATCAGGGAGGCCATGCAGCGTAGGTTTGCTGAGGAATTCGGTGCAGAGTCCCCTGGGTCACTGAGGACAACATGATCCGCAGGCACCTCATCCCAGCCACGTACAAGTCCATGGGTTCCTTGGGACTGTAATTGATCCCTTGAAGACTGCTGCTGATGCTGAGTGCTAGACTCCACCTCCTTGCTGACACAATCCTCCTCCTCCTCCTCCTCTTCTTCCTGTGTGATAGGCGGGAAAGCAGGAACACTGTCTGGATAAAGGGGGCCTTGAGAGGTAAGGAAGTCCTCCTCTTCCTCCCTCTGTTCTGCCTCAAGGGCCCTGTCCATTATTCCACGTAGCGTGTGCTCCAACATGTGAATAAGAGGGACAGTCTCACTGATGCATGCACTGTCACTGCTCACCATCCTCGTGGCCTCCTCAAATGGTGACAGGACAGTGCATGCATCCCTGATCAAGGCCCACTGGCGTGGGGGGAAAAAACAAGCTTCCCTGACCCAGTTCTGCTGCCATATTGGCACAGATACTCATTGATGGTCCTCTGCTGCATGTGCAGCCGCTGCAGCATGGCCAACGTAGAGTTCCACCTGGTGGGCATGTCACAGATTAGGCGGTTCTTGGGCAGGTTGTATTCCCTTTGGAGGTCTGCCAGCCGAGCACTGGCATTATATGACCGTCGGAAATGCACACAGACTTTCCTGGCCTGCTTCAGGACATCCTGTAAGCCAGGGTACCTGCCCAAGAAACGCTGCACCACCAAATTAAGGACATGAGCAAAACAGGGCACATGGGTCAGTTGTCCATGTTGCAGGGCGGAGAGGAGGTTGGTGCCATTGTCGCAAACCACCATTCCTGGCTTAAGCTAGCGTGGCGTCAACCACCTCTGAGCCTGCCCCTGCAGAGCTGACAGAACCTCTGCCCCAGTGTGGCTCCTGTCCCCCAAGCACACCAGCTCAAGCACCGCATGGCATCTCTTTGCCTGCGTACCTGCGTAGCCCCTTGAATGCCTACGGAGCACCGGTGGTTTCCGAGGACACATGAGCACAGGAAGAGGCCACAGAGGAAGAAGAAGAGGAGGGGGTGGAGGAGAGAGGTGTGTCACAATCAGTAGTAGCATTTTGGAGGCATGGTGGCGGAACAACCTCCAACACTACTGTACCTTGTCCTGCGTCCTTCCCAGATGCCAGCAGAGTCACCCAATGCGCAGTGAAAGATAGGTAACGTCCCTGTCCATGCCTGCTGGACCATGAGTCAGCGGTAATATGCACCTTACCACTGACTGCCCTGTCCAGCGAGGCATGGACATTGCCTTCCACATGGCGGTAGAGAGCCGGAATCGCCTTCCGTGAGAAAAAGTGGCGTTTGGGAACTTGCCACTGAGGTACCGCACATTCCACAAACTCACAGAAGGGGGCATAATCTACCAACTAAAAAGACAGCTAAGCTAGCATTCAACCGCTGGGCATGTGGATGGCTGGGAGAGAACTTATTTCGGAACTGCAGCAGCTGGGGCAGGGAAATTTGCCTGGTACAATCTGACATTGGTGTACCGATAGTAGATTGCCTGCATGTACTAGGCTGTGACACACCTAATTCTACACCTTCAGTCCTATCAGTGCAGGCTTCAGAGAGGACTGAGGGTATAGTGGGGTTGGAGATCCAGGCTGATGAGGGGCAAGTGGAGGTCCACTTTGTTCTTTGGTGTGGGTCTTTAAGGTACGCTTGCCAATGAACTACATGGCAGGTCGACATATGTCTGGTCAAGCATGTGGTGCCCAAGCGGGTGATGTTTTGGCCACGCGAGATACGCTTGAGACATGTTGCAAATAGCAGTCTCAAAAAAGGCCCACACCAAAGAACTTTTGGAAAAATTCTGAGACACAGCAGCGCCCTGCATATGCGTAGCTCTGCGTTCTGATGCAGTCAGTGTGCTGCCCTTAAGCTGGCCCCTGGAGGGCATCATGCCTCGTTGGAGATGTGCCTGTGCCTCCTCCTCCTCCTCTCTCCTATCAGGCACCCACATAGAGTCAATGACCTCATCATCCCCTCCCTCCTCATCACTGTAGAAAACCTGGCAGTATGCTGCAGCTGGGAGAACATGACTGCCAGATTGCTGTCCTTCTTGGGCACCCCCTCTCTCTGGGCTCACCTTACTGCCTTCCTCTAGCTGTGAATCATCATCGGAGCCTTCAAAACGTTGTGCATCCTCATGCAGCATGTACCCAACACTGTGTTCAAACAGTTCGGGGGACTCCTCAGGAGGACACGGTGGGGCTAGGGAAGGAGTGACTGATGCAATTGAGCAGAGGGAAGAGGACGCCTTGGCAGCTGCTTTGCCAGATAAAGTACCCTGAGCCTGGGTGAGAGAGGATGAGGATGGCTTGGTCATCCTCTCTACCAAGTCTTTGGCATGTTGCGGCTCAACATGGCCAGCTGCCGAAAACAAGGACGAGCGTGTCCGACGGCCAAGTGCTGATGAGGATGCACCTTGTCCACGACGAGGACTGTTGCCTCTAGACGCAGAGCCTACTTCCCCTCGTGACTCTCTGCCTCTCCTTGCTGTCCTTCCAGACATACTAATGGCCTGCAGAGGACAAAGGCAGTACACACACCAAGTAGCTTTAGGTGCAAACTGCAGAGGACACAGGCAATGCACACCAAGTAGCTTTAGGTGCAAACTACAGAGGACACGGGCAGTACACACACCAAGTAGCTTTAGGTGCAAACTGCAGAGGACACAGGCAGTGCACTCCAAGTAGCTTTAGGTGCAAACTACAGAGGACACGGGCAGTACACACCAAGTAGCTTTAGGTGCAAACTACAGAGGACACAGGCAGTACACACCAAGTAGCTTTAGGTGCAAACTACAGAGGACACGGGCAGTACACACCAAGTATCTTTAGTTGCAAACTACAGCGGTCACGTGCAGTACACACCAAGTAGCTTTAGGTGCAAACTACAGAGGACACGGGCAGTGCACACCAAGTAGCTTTAGGTGCAAACTACAGAGGACACAGGCAGTACACACCAAGTAGCTTTAGGTGCAAACTACAGAGGATACATGCAGTACACACCAAATAGCTTTAGGCGCAAACTACAGAGGACACGTGCAGTACACACCAAGTAGCTTTAGGTGCAAACTACAGAGGACACGGCCAGTACACACCAAGAAGCTTTAGGTGCAAACTACAGAGGACACGTGCAGTACACACCAAGTAGCTTTAGGTGCAAACTACAGAGGACACATGCAGTACACATCAAGTAGCTTTAGGTGCAAACTACAGAGGACACATGCAGTACATACCAAGTAGCTTTAGGTGCAAACTACAGAGAACAAGTGCAGTACACACCAAGTAGCTTTAGGTGCAAACTACAAAGGACATGTGCAGTACACACCAAGTAGCTTTAGGTGCAAACTACAGAGGACACGTGCAGTACACACCAAGTAGCTTTAGGTGCAAACTACAGAGAACACGTGCAATACACACCAAGTAGCTTTAGGTGCAAACTACAGAGTACACGTGCAGTACACACCAAGTAGCTTTAGGTGCGAACTACAGATGACATGTGCAGTACACACCAAGTAGCTTTAGGTGCAAACTACAGAGGACACAGGCAATACACCACGTGAGAATACTGCAGCTAGCACAATCAGCTGCCTGCCAGGAAATTAGGAATAGCTGATCTAGCTAAACTTTACAGTGTATAAATATATGTACAACACCTGGGATGCATATATATCCTCTACACACTGTAACTTTAACTGACTAGCCTGCCTGCTCTATCTACCTAAACAAAACGGTCGAACATACGATGTTCGAGTCGAACATGGGTTTGACTCTAACACGAAGCTCATCCCTAGCTATAATACACACCATGTTTGGAGGTCAAATGGCACTGCACATCACCCCAAAAACACCATACCAACCGTGAAGTTTGGAGGTGGGAACATTATGATGTGGTGCTGTTTTTCAGCATACAGTACTGGCAAACTTCATTTATATTGAAGGAAGGATGAATCGAAAAATGTACCAAGACATTCTTAATAAAAATCTTCTGCCATCTGCCAGGATGATGAAGATGAAAGGAGGGTGGACATTTTAGCAAGAAAATTATCCCAAACACAAAGCTAAGAAAACTCTCATTTGGTTTCAAAGAAAGAAAATAAAGCTGCTAGAATGGCCCAGCCAATCACCTGACTTGAATCCAATAGAAAATCTATGGAAAGGACTAATGCCGCGTACACACGGTCGTTTTATGTGATGAAAAAAAATGACGTTTTTAAAAATGTGTGGGGGAAAACGTCGTTTTATGTCTTCTAAAAAACGACCAAAAAAAATTGAAGCATGCTTCAATTTTATGTGTCGTTTTTCAAAACGTCAACTTTTACTTCACAGAAATTGACCGTGTGTAGCAAAAACGTCGTTTAAAACGACGTTTTTTCATCCGCGCATGCCCAGAAGCTACTTATGAAGCGAGCTTCAATGGAAAAACGTGGTGGAACGTAACCTCGCTTTGCTAGAACATTGTGAGAAAAACGATGGTGTGTAGGCAACTTCGTCTTTGAAAATTGAAGTTTCAAAAACGTCGTTTTTTACTTCACAGAAAATGTCGTTTTTTTTCATCACATAAAGTGATGGTGTGTACGGGGCATAAAGATCAGAGTTCATAGAAGAGGCCCACGGCACCTTGAAGATTTGAAGACTGTTTGTGTGGAAGAATGGCCCAAAATCACACCTGAGCGATGCATGCAACTAGTTTATCCATACAGGATAGCGTTTTGAAGCTGTCATTACAAACAAAGGATTTTGGATGAAGTATTAATTACATTTTAGCTAGCATGTTCAATACTTATCCCCTATGTCATTCCATTTTATTACACATAACTTCAATTCTGAGCGTATTTGTTTTGGTTTCTTTGTATGTATAGATTACATTAGTTGTTACCACATGCGGTGAAATTTCATGAAAATAGCATCTTTAGAAATATATTTACCTAGAAAATGGTGACATGTTCAATACTTATTTTACCTAATGTATGGTCTGAGCCATGGGATAAGGCAGATGCATGCCAAAGAAAGGGCTTCAGGCACCCTCTTGGCTATATGTTCCTGCCGTGTCTCAAGAGTAAAGAAGAGATTATGGGGAAAAAGGTGCTCAGTTTCCTGGGAGAGAGCTGCTGCTGCTCTGTCACTGTTCCTTGGGCTGTTGCTTGCCAATTAGTTCTGCTTTGTAGGGTTCTGTGCTGCTATAAAGCTGGGGAAACCTATTGAGAGTTGGAGCCGATTACCTATGCTTAGCACCACGCCATGTACCAGGCCATGCCCTCATCCAGACCTGACTGAGAATTTGTGTAGCACAAAAGGTATTTTGTATATCTTGTTGTTGAATATGAATGTTATCTCTTCTGTTTTGTATTACCTTTACTACAATATCTGCAATTGTTCCTCTTCTGTATGTACTGTACATGTGAATGCAGTTAGCTCTGTTTTTGAACAGTAAATCTAGTTAGTTATGCAAAATATTCTTTCAACGTTACTAACTATGTATTTCTGTAAGACATTCCTTCTGTTCCAGCATGATGTTCCAGCATAAACTGCATGCATTCATCAATGGTTAACAATGTTTTATGTTTAGAAAATACATTGAATTAGACACCTCATTGTCAGATCTCTATTAGATACCAATAATTATTCAACTTAATGTTTTTCCGAATATTGTTGGATGTGTGTATATTTTTATTTAATTGCCAGATGTTGAATTATTACGTTTAGTATGATCATTGACATTACTGATATTGACATTAAACACATACGCTTAGGAAATAGTTAACATCTTACCATAATATCTTTTTCTTATGGTTAGAGTGCTAAGGACACATTCACATTTCAAATCAGAAAGTTTTAAATACAGGGAAAAGAATTTACCCCCAGCTGGGAAAACATGGCTTAGTAGGAGTTTTACATCCGGCTTCATTGATCCACAGATTATCTCGCATTGGAGACTGAACTCCCTTCGGGAACTGCAGGGAGGGTAAGCTAATGTGAGAAAGTACGTAGATTTTCTTTATTTGACTTCAGGGTTATGCAAATCAAATCTGGCAAGTTGGAGGCGAGGGAGATGTTTTTCTTCTTTTTATCTCCTTACTTTAGTTTTGTCTTTATGTCAATATTCAGAATCCATAAGAAATTGCAAGGATGTAGCACTAGGGTGCTGATGCAGCATTTGCAATTATACACTGATCATAGGACAAAATAATCAATTGTTGTCTAACTAAGGTTTAAAAACATGGGCTGAAAACTGACATACTTCTTGTTTTAAAGTTAACACAATACATTGTTATGTACACTGATTTTTAAATCAGTGAGTTAAAGTAGTGCATGGTTTAACAGGCATCTATGCTGCATATTTCATAGTTATACTTGTATCCACCAGGTGGTAAGTGCAAGGCAATTGAGACATCTAAACATCAGGTTTATTTACCGCTATGCAGCTTGTAAATCAGACTATAGATTATGCAATTTTCTTTCCTTTCAACGCTGACTGTGTTTATGGGGGAATCCCTCCCACAGTACTATTGTGTTCTGCTGGCAGGGAGCGTAGGGAGTCTTCCCTGTCGGCAGAACACAATTATTAGTTTTGCCAAATATAGTCAGGAGCATTAATCATTTGGGAAAAACCTAACAAACTGGATGAACACAAGTCGATTGACAGAATAAAGAGTATAACTTCCTAACATTTGGCTAGGTGAATTAAACACTTCCGGATTCAATCCAAGAGACCAATATCTTCAGGTACAATCTAAAGACCTTTTCCTCTTTAGGTTAATGCTGGAATTTCAAGGCGCATAATTAAGAATGTCCATAGGAGGGAATCTGCATGGTTCTACTTAGCCTTCTGCTACATTCCTCTTGTCCAAGGAACACCAGAGCACTCTTTCTTCCTAGGCTCCACTCACCAGAGGGGCAGGGACAATGGGTCCCCGAGCATCAAATCATTCTCTGCAGCTATTACCTTTTTTAACACCACCCCCTCCTTTTAGAATGTAAGCTCTAAGGACCCTCCTATACCTTCTGTATTGAATTGAACTGTACTGTAATTGTGCTGTCCCCCCTATACATTGTAAAGCGCTGCGTAAATTGTTGGTGCTCTATAAATTGTGCATAATAATAATAATAATAATAATTGAGGGAACCATGAATGCCAACATGTACTGTGACATACTGAAGCAGAGCATGATCCCCTCCCTTTAAAGACTGGGCAGTTTTGCAACATGATAACGACCCCTGAGCACCTGTGGGGCATCAAATGTTAGGTCTCTAACATCCACCAGCTCTGTAATGTCATAATGGAGGAGTATAAGAGGATTCCAGTGGCAACCTGTGAATCTCTGGTGAACTCCATGCCCAAGAGGGTTAAGGAAGTGCTGGAAAATAATGGTGGGCACACAAAATATTGACACTTTGAGCCCAATTTGGACATTTTCACTTAGGTTGTACTCACTAAGTGTAATTACGCAAAGTGTAATTTCTTTAGTGTTGTCGCATGAAAAGATATAATGAAATATTTACAAAAATGTGAGGGGTGTACTCACTTTTGTGAGATACTGTGTGTGTGTATATATATATATATATATATATATATATATATATATATATATATATATATATATATATATATATATATATATATATATACTGTGTATATATATATATATATAATATTATTATTATTATTATTATTATTATTATTATTATTATTATTATTATTATTATTATTAGTATTATTATTAGTATTATTATTATTATTAATATTATTATTTTTAAGTATGCATATGTACATCATATGTTTACATGCTGTTTACCTTTTTGGATCTGGTGAGAGCATAGCCAAATAGGAGGTGGTGGTGACACTTGCATTTAAGGTGGAAAAGTCACGAATTTTATTGCAGCAAGGCACAACATTTCTGCACATACTGGAAACACGCTTTGAGGACTTTGAATTAATGCACGATTATACCGGACTATTTCATACATAGATCGTTTATAGTTTTGTTGCATTTGTAAATATTTTATACACATTTATTGATTGTTAGCGCATTGGCGCTTCTGAGTTTGTGAACAAAGGGGATATTTTTATTTTATTTATTCCACTTATTTTATTTACCTTATTTATTCACCCTATATGTGATCACATCACAATATATAACTTGGGGACAACATTTGTATAATATATGAGTTTGCTTATGATTGCTAAGGGCAGTTTAGTTATATATATTTATTTATATATTTATTTATTTTACTGAAGTCAGCGCAGTAGTACAACTGTACGAACACCAGTAATTATGACTTGTAGCGAAAGGACTCCCAAAGTGTAAACCTGTTCACAATTCTATTTAGAAAGCAGCTCTGATTAAGTGAGAAAATGTTCATTAACTGGACTTTGACAAGGATTATTTGATTTTGTCAGATGGGTTTCTGGAGGAATTCTCTCTGTCTTAAGTTGGAACCACAGTTTGACATGTCAGGGAATTTGGGATTTCTTCACTGAGAATCTAAACAAATTAATTTAATTGGTAGAAACAAAGACTGTTCAATTTGCAGAGCAACTGAGAATTTTATGAATTTGTAAGATACATTTAAGAAGTATATTTTTTAATAACAATTGACTGTAAAAGAAATGTCAGGTCAGCATATGTTGGTTTATCCTTCCTATTTTGAATGCACTTTTGGACACATTGATTTTACATAATCTTATATCTATTCAACTCTATTCACCTCTATTCAACCTGAAAACAGGATAATTAAACTGTATAGAATAAGTACACTGTACAATATACAGTATATATCATTTGTGATAGCTAAAGTCAACATAAAATTGATAACTGATGAATGAATAAATGTGTTGTTCGTTTTGAGTCCAAATTGTTGGTTGCGTTGTTGAAAGATTGGACATTGTATAATCGTAAAAAAAAAAAAAAAAAAAGAATATACCCACACTTTCCTTTATATGGCTTTGGCCTTCCAGATTGGGGTAGAAAGCTTTCTTTTGTTTTACCATGTTTGCTGTCTACTGGAAAAAGGAAGTAGTGTCAATTATGGAGAACATGTGGGATAATATGGTGGGCACATCCATTAAATTTATTTAAGTGTATTACACAGACTGTCACAAAAATATGTAGTAATGAAATTAAAAGAGAAGTATATATACTCACCTAGGTGGATGCAGCATTGATCCGAGAACTAAGCAATCTGAGAACACTGATCACTCAGTTCTTTTTTTTTTTTTTTACAATTCTTTTTTTTTTTACAAGAATATTCAAAAATACAGCTTTTCAGGTGCAATATCTTATTTAACAGATCTACATACTTGAGGCCCCATACACACGAGAGAATTTATCCGCGGATACGGTCCAGCGGACCGTTTCCACGGATAAATCCTCTCAAAGATTTCCGCAGATTTCGATGCGATGGAGTGTACACACCATCGCATTGAAATCCGCGCGGAAATCCTCTGGCGATGACGTGTCGCGCCGTCGCCGCGATTATGACGCGGCGACGGGCGCGACGCTGTCATATAAGGAATTCCACGCATGCGTCAAATCATTACGACGCGTGCGGGGAATCCCTTTGGACGAATGGATCCGGTAAGTCTGTACAGACGAGCGGATCCATCCGTTGGAATGGATTCCAGCAGATGGATTTGTTGTGCATCACAGCAAATATCCGATCTGCTGGAATCCATCCCAGAGGAGATTTCTCCGCGGAAACAGATCCGCTGGCGTGTACACACCATAGGATCTATCCGCAGAAACCCATTTGCTGGGATTTATCTGCGGATGGATTCTATCGTGTGTACGGGGCCTGACTCATAAACATTTTTATTTTACCTTAATTGTGTTTTACCAAACCAAAACCAAATTCTCCTAACCCATGTTTACTCCTTTATCGCATTTATGCTCTGTCCTGTTTTGGACTATTCTTATCCTTGTCACATTTCTATCCACCCGAATTAACCCCTTCCCCAAGAAATACAACTAAACCAGACTATGCCAGTTTAATCTTAGAACAGAAGAAGAATACGAAAAGCAAGATAGAAAGAAAAAGAAGGAAAAAAAAAAAACAATGATAATATAAATTTCCCCTTTCTCCCCATCCCTCCTCCCTCCTACCCCCCTCACTCAAATCTGTCTGTATTTATCCTCCTGTTCCTTCATACTCATAGTGCAGAGGACACGGGCAGTACACACCATATAGCTTTAGGTGCACACTGCAGAGGACACAGGCAGTACACACACCACATAGCTTTAGGTGCAAACTGCAGATGACACGGGCAGTACACCACGTGAGAATATTGCAGCTAGCACAATCACCTGCCTGCCAGTAAATTAGGAAGAGCGGATCTAGCTATTCTATACAGTGTATAAATATATATACAACACCTGGGATGCATATATATCCTCTACACACTGTAACTTTAACTGACTAGCCTGCAAAAAATGGCACTCTCTCTCTCTCTCTATCTTCTCTCTCTTAACCTCTGCAACACACTACACAAGCCCGACCTGCAGGCGGCTTTTTATATTGTGGAGTGTGTACTAAACCCCCTGAGCCATAATTGGCCAAAGCCACCCTGGCTTTGGCCAATTATGGCTCTACGTTTTTTGCAAGCTGTGGTTGGCCAAGCATGCGGGTCATAGTGCATGCTTGGCCAATCATCAGCCAGCAATGCACTGCGATGCCGCAGTGAATTATGGGCCGTGACACGCCTCACGAATTTGGCGTGAACAGCCCATAACGTTCGTTATTCCATGGACGATCGAACATACGATGTTCGAGTCGAACATTGGTTCGACTCGAACAAGAAGCTCATCCCTAATCGGGAGCAGTGATCTCTGTCATGTTCTAGGTCGCCCATCCCCCCACAGTTAGAAACACTCCCTAGGACACACGTAACCCTTTCATCGCCCCCTAGTGTTTAACCCCTTCCTTGCCAATGTCATTTACACAGTAATCAGTGCATTTTTATAGCACTGATCGCTGAATAAATGACAATGGTCCAAAAATAGTGTCAAAAATGTCTGATGTTACAAACTGAGAAAGCTAAAACAACAGTACCTAAACTTCATTACCCTACAGGAACAATCTACACAAATAACGATGACATAGCTGAAGAATTTGAACGATTCTACTCAATACAACATTGACAATTCAAACCCCTCGGCTCCGTCAACAAAATCAAGACATATTTAGATAAGTATAGCCCTAGGATAATATACCAAGAATCTGAAGATAGCCTTTAAGGCCCGGTCACCCAACAAGAACCCTCTTCCCAACAACCCTGGCCGTTGGTTGTCGGGGTCTGTGGGCGGGGGCTTATCGGAATCTGGGAGCCCCCTTTAATAAGGGGGCCACCAGATACCGGCCCCCTCACCCTAGGTGAATGAATATGGGGTGCATCATACCTCTACCCATACGCCTGAAGGCAAAGTGACAATAAAATAAACACACAACACAGGGTTTTAAAATAATTTATTAGTCAGCTCCGGGGGTCTTCTCCGCTCTCCGGGGGGTCTTTTCCGCTCTTCAGGGGGTCTTCTCCACTCTCCGGGGGGTCTTCTTCCATCTTCACTGCTCTCCACTGTTGTCTCGGCGCTCCCCGGTTCTTCTCCCGCTCGCTCTCCGGTGCCTTCTTCGGGGCTGGCTGCCGCTATCTTCTTTTTAGCTCTCTTACTAGCGATGATGCAGCCCGCTCTTCTTTGCCGTCTTCTGCCTTCTTTGTTTCTTCTTATGTTGACGCAACGATTCCTCCCGCTGTAATGCCGGGTGCGTGGCTTGCACTGATTTATATAGGCCTCTTATGATGTCACAGTCCCATCATGCTCCGTGGGTCCCGGAGCATGATGGGACTGTGACGTCATAAGAGGCCTATATAAATCGGTGCAAGCCGGTAACCCGGCATTACAGCGGGAGGAAGCGCGTCAACATACCTGTAAGAAGAAAAGAAGAAGGCAGAAGACGGCAAAGAAGAGCGGGCTGCGCTGCCGCTAGTAAGAGAGCTAAAAAGAAGATAGCGGAGGCCAGCCCCGAAGAAGGCACCGGAGAGCGAGCGGGAGAAGAACCGAGGAGCGCTGAGACGACAGCGGAGAGAGGAGAAGATGGAAGAAGACCCCCCCGGAGAGTGAGGACCCCCCGGAGAGTGAAGACTCCCCGGAGAGTGGAGAAGACCCCCGGAGCTGACTAATAAATAATTTTAAAACCCTGTGTTGTGTGTTTATTTTATTGACACTTTGCCTCCAGGTGAATGGGTAGGGGTACGATGTACCCCATATTCATTCACCTAGGGTGGGGGCCGGTATCTGGTGGCCCCCTTATTAAAGGGGACTCCCAGATTCGGTATGGGCGCCCCCCTGCCCCAGAGCACCCAACCCCCCCCATGTTGAGGGCATGCGGCCTGGTACGGCTCAGGAGGGGGGGCGCTCGCTCATCCCTTCCTGACCGGCCGGACGGCGTGCTTTGATATGGGTCTGGTATGGATTGTGGGGGACCCCCACGCCGTTTTTTTGGCGTAAGGGAGTTCTCCTTACAATCCATACAAGACCTAAGGACCTGGTATGCCCCTGGGGGGGAACCCATGCCGTTTTTTTATTTAAAATTTGGCGTTGAGTTCCCCCTCATGATTCATACCAAACGCTGCGGCTAGAACTGGCAGGAATCCAAGTTGGATCCCCGTCGCTTCTATGACGACTTTTTCCCATCGCAGCGAGGCGGCTCGGTGCTGGCTCCCGCGACGGGGCTCGTAGGTGGTCAATCTCGCCAAGAAAGGGAGCGAGATTGACACAATATCGCAGTCACCTACTGTACTTTTACTTCACTTTTACTTTAATCCAAGGGACAAAGACAGAGCTGTATAATCCTTAGTAAGATAGAACAAAGCAGACACAAAAAGTCCTTACAACAATATCCACCCGTTTTGCTGGAAACTTCTTATAAATCAGAATCAACTTTATTGGCCAAGTATGTACAGTCACCCAAGGAATTTGCCTTCAACACTGTATGCATGCACACCCATACTGAAAAAAACTATATAATATACACATTTTCCTTAGACACACAGTTACTACATACAGTACATGTTAATACTATACAAACAGTGAATGTCTCACTGTGTAATCTGTACGCATCTACAGATAAAGTAGTGAAAAACGGCAATTGTACAAATGTACATCTGTACAATACTTGACAAGTCAAGTATTTATGAGTTTGAACACTTGTCAGTGTCAAGAAACTGTTTTTAAATTTGTTTGCCCTAGCTAACAGTGATCTGTAATACTTACCAGAGGCGAGCAGCTGAAACAAACAATGTCCAAGATGTGAGTAGTTGGCAGTGATATTCTCTGCACATTTTGTGATTTAAAAAGTTGCATGAGTCCTGGATTGTGGCCAAGTCAGCGCCAATGATCTGAGCAAACAGATGAAGTCCATTCTTTGCTGGACTTTTTTTTAAAGTGGTTGTAAACCCATATTGCATAGCATACTAGCTCATTATGTAATGCTCACATAAGATCGAAACCCTCGCTGTGGTGCCCGTACACAGCACCAGCCGCCGACAACTCTCTCTGAGTTTCTACTGGGTTTCGCTGGCTCCAGCGCTGTTATTGGTGGAGCTGCGATGACGTCACTCCCTTGCATGTGCGTGGGAGCTGCCGGTAATGGCACAGTCTAACTGAAACAACAGCCTGTCGTGCCATTGCTTCAATGCACATGTGCCAATGACTTCGGCACATGCAGGGTTTAGGAGATATCCAGGGTAGCTACAGGTAAGCCTTATTATAGGTTTACCTTTAACAAAAAGTGGTTTGTAAGGGTATACAACCACTTTCAGTTGTGTCAATGTTGAATGTCCTGGGAAAATATAGATTTCAAGAATCTGAAGGTCCCCACAGTCAACACCAAACTGTTTTGTATGGTGGGAAGAGAGAGTATTAGCTCTATGATGACAGCTTGATGTGTGATGTAGACACCAACAAGAATAAAGACCTCCTGTTTATGAAGAGTGGCTATAGATAAGGCACTAATATTTTCTTTAACATCTCTACATTAACCTCTGTTTATGTAGAAGCAGATTTTGACTTCCTTTGCTTGCCCCAATAGCTCCCTTACACAGCCCATGTGGAAGAGTTGGAAGCTCAGTAGATGTAGCACATTATCTGTGAAGCACAGTGTCAACGATTAGTATTGTTAAGGAGTAGTAGTTCATCCAATTTGTTGACCACTAAGTGGCGATCTGACAGATGTATTGCAGTTAGTGCAATTTGAAACTTCCACTGTCTGGACTTCATCAGGGCTCCAACATGCTTTCCCTACTAGTGTCCCCTGCTCCTCCTCCAAGATATATAGAGAGCTGTAGCTCTTCCAGTTAGGATCCCCAAAAAATTACTTACTTTATGGGTGAAAGCAGGCAAAAAGTTTTTGGGGTAATCTGTTGTTTTGTTTAACACATATTCCCTGTTATATTTGATGAAAGAATAAAAGCTGAAAAAAGCTGAAAAAAGCACAGAAAATTGGCCTTACAAATAGAAACAAAAAATACACAGGAGATCACAACACTGAAGCATCCATCTACTGTGCCTGCAGGCTCAGATATGTCTGAAGAACCACCTGCAGAATTCCCCAGATTATTTGAAGGCTCAGCCAGTGGCACCATGCTAAACTCCTTTAATATGTATTTCCCAACTAACTCTGGTAGCAGACTGATTTTTTCACTTACATTTCTGTGGCAGCGTTACTACTACAAGAAGATCCCAGAATGGGTGAGTGCATGTGGGACTCCCTTCACTCAACCTGTCTTAAATGGGTTCTTCTAGCTCCTCCACTCCACCACAAAATAATGAACACTTAAACACACCTGTTAGCCTTGAAATTACTAATTATACCTTTTAATTTTGAATGCTGCTTGACTCCTGATCCCCTTTTGGCATCAGTAAAAATAGAAAACTATTCAGCGCTGGAAAAAAACAATAATAAACAAAATATGCAAGCCAGCACTAAGGATAAATTCAAATAAAAATTCCCAAATGACATGTGTAAGAAGACAGTGCAGCGCAAAAAAATATGTTACAATAAATTACAATAAGTCCATGAGTGATCATAGAAAGGAATAAATCAAAATGAATGCATCAAGAAAATAATAATAATAATTATTATTATTATTTTCTTGATGCATTCATTTTTGATTTATTCCTTTTTATGATCACTCATGGACTTATTGTAATTTATTGTAACATATTGTTTTGCTCTGCACTGTCTTATTACACCCCTTTTGGCATCACCAGCATGGTATAAACCTGCCTATTAAGAAAAAGAAATGTATGAAAAAAGATCTGCACTTCGGTTGTTGCTCTTTAAAAAATCGTAGTTTTTATTGACAATACACAGTGAACAAACGCAAACGAAAACAGTTAACGTGTTTTGACTGGATGTTAGTGATCATAGCAGAAGTTCAGTATAAGAAATACACAGAAGAAAATGCATGTTGATAAAGGGAGTGTAGAGGTGGGTGGGGAGTCTACTGACATCACGACTCCACCCACCAAGTTCTGGACATCGGACCCACCCACAGAATCTGCAGTTTTTCGGGTCTCATAACAGACAGAGGGGAGGCATTTGACAGGTAAGGATACATGCAGGAGGCATATATATCCTTAAAGATACCCATTCGCAGTAGTTTAGAAAGGATGAGAGTTGGTTTACATCCACTTTAATTATTTATTATTATTATTATTATTATTATTATTATTATTATTATTATTATTAATAATGATAACAATAATATTAATGTATAATTTAATAATGTATTATTATTTATGTATTATGCGTGTCTAATACACGCTATTAAAATATTACATGCTTCTGAGCAATGATCTAATGATATATTTCAAGCAGTTTATTCTTTGTCCTTATGTGCTTTGTTTTTACCATCTCAGCATGGTGGCGTAAAGTTTTAATATCCCCCAGCTTGTTTACCATTGGGTAGTGGTAGTTCAAAGTAGATACTAATCTAAGTGGGTAGGTTACCTTCAGAATCTACTGACAAAGTCACCACTCCTTTTTGACATGTAACTATGGGGTTTATTTACTAATGCTGGAGAGTGTAAAATTAAGCTCACTTCTTAGAAACCAATCAGCTTCTAACCTCAGCTTGTTCACTTGGTCAATTAAGCTTTGGCAATAAAACCTGTAAGCTGATTGGTTTTTATGCAGAAGTGAGCCTGATTTTGCACTCTCTGGCTTTAGTAAATAAACTCCTATGTTTTGATGTCTTCATGATTACAAAACAAGTCAAACTGAATATAACTAACTACTACCAGCTATACCATGACCTGGATAAATAAAGACATTCACGGATCTCCACAGAACCAATAGACAGTACATACAGTTGCTCAGCTCCTTCTGTGTCAAATACCACCTCTGTCTCTGTCAATATAAATTACCAATTGCTTAATCTTGGAGATTTTTATATGACAGAAGTGAAAAATGTGACATTTACGTTTGTCAATTGACATTCTCAGAAGTTACCTGGAAAAATTAGGTGTAAAGCATAAAAGAAAAGATTGGAAAATGTATATTTAACCACTTCCCGCCCGGCCTATGGCCGATTTACGTCCGGGAAGTGGTTATGAAATCCTGACAGGACGTTCTAGAACGTCCTGCAGGATTTCATGCCGCGCGCGCCCGTGGGGGCGCGCATCGCGGCGATCGGTGATGCGGGGTGTCAGTCTGACACCCTGCATCTCCGATCTCGGTAAAGAGCCTCCGGCGGAGACTCTTTACCACGTGATCAGCCGTGTCCAACCACGGCTGATCACGATGTAAACAGGAAGAGCCGTCGATGGCTCTTCCTCACTCGCGTCTGACAGACGCGAGTAGAGGATAGCCGATCGGCGGCTCTCCTGACAGGGGGGGTTAGCGCTGATTGTTTATCAGCGCAGCCCCCCCTCGGATCGCCACACTGGACCACTAGGGATGCCCACCCTGGAGCACCAGGGTGGGCAAAAAAAAAAAAATGGCAGAAAATAAAATAAAAAAAAAGTATAAAGAAAAAAGATGCCAGTCAGTGCCCACAAATGGGCACTGACTGGCAACCTGGCAAAAATAAGTGCTGCCACCCCAGTGTCCATCAGCGCCACCCCAGTGTCCATCAGCGCCACCCCAGTGTCCATCAGTGCCACCCCACAGTGCCCATCCATGCCCAGTGCCCACCTATCAGTGCCCATCTGTGCCACCCATAAGTATCCATCAGTGCCGCCCATGAGTGCCCATCTGTGCCGCTTATGAGTGCCCATCTGTGCCGCCCATGAGTGCCCAGTGCCGCCTATGTGTGCCCATCAGTGCCGCCTATGTGTGCCCATCAGTGCCGCCTATGTGTGCCCATCAGTGCCGCCTATGTGTGCCCATCAGTGCCGCCTATGTGTGCCCATCAGTGCCGCCTATGTGTGCCCATCAGTGTCGCATACCAGCGCCGCCAATCAGTGCCACCTCATCTGTGCCCGTCAGTACTACCTCATCGATGTCCATCAGTGCCATCTCATCGGTGCCCATTAGTGCCGCCATATCAGTGCCCGTAATTGAAAGAGAAAACTTATTTACAAAAAAATTAACAGAAAAAAATAAAAACGTAATTTTTTTTCCAAATTTTCAGCCTTTTTTTAGTTGTTGCGCAAAAAAAAAAATCGCAGAGGTGATCGAATACCACCAAAAGAAAGCTCTATTTGTGGGGAAAAAAGGACGCCAATTTTGTTTGGGTACAGTGTAGCATGACCGCGCAATTGCCATTCAAAGTGCGACAGTGCTGAAAGCTGAAAATTGGCTTGGGCGGGAAGCTGCGTAAGTACCTGGTATGGAAGTGGTTAAATAATGTGTATTTGCATTTAGAATTTATACGTTCTTTATCTCTCTGTGCCAAAAATATCAGTTATTATGGCAACTAACATATGCATTTTAGCTTAGTGAATTAAACAGAGACAAACTGATTTTTAAGCAACTAAGGGCATGACTTTGAGTTCTCAAATGACAAAGCTTTTTAGTCAATGCATTTGCATTTTGAACCGTTATTGTAACTATTACATAAACGTGCAATGTTTAACTGCTACACACACAGGCAACAATTAAATGAAGAACTATTGTAATATAGTGGTATTCACCTAAAGATGTATCCTCCTTGGATGCATGTACTCAGAGGACATTTCAATATCAGCAGCTTTAATAAACAGCACAATGGCAAATCACCACCATTATTCCTATAACTCTCCCTAAAAGTCCCCCACATCCCCACATTTGGCAATAAAGAGCTTTTTCAGGGTGTTATATCTTAATTAACTTTTAACTCTTTGTGGGAATGGGAAAGGGATACTAACCCCCCCCCCCTTTCCTGGCCCACAGGCTGCATGCCTGGATAAGAGCTTGATTAGAATATCAGCCACTTGAAGAAACCCTCTTCCTGTCCAGACACTTTTTATGTTTTCATCACTGTTAGACTTTGACTGACAATTGCTTGAATTGTGTATTATTTTTTGACTAGATAGAGCTTTTAACAGTTAACGTGTTTCATCCTATAAGGCCTTAACCATAACCATAACTGTACATAGCTATGTGGCCAGTATGTGACCTCTGATAACACTTTCTGCACTACCAAACACGAAATTTGTGTTTGGAATTGTACAATAATGGATGTGGTACACAATAAGCAGCCGTAAATGTACTTATATATAGACTCTCTGCACTGCCAGGATCCATCAAAACATCCTTTTACCATCACTCATAAATTGTCTAAGCCAGATTATCTAAATTGCACATGTATGTAAAGAATACCTATCACCTCTTTACTGTATATAAATATGGAAAACAAACAAAAGCAATTAAGTAACACGCTGCTTTATTGAATACATGTAACAGTGATAGCTTTTCTGAAAAAATGGTAGCTATTCATTTTATTTCTAAAAAGTAAAGCATTATTTATTTATTTTTGAAGCATACTATACCGTTCATATTAAACTTGTTGCCGTTTTGGTTCTATTCTATTTTGTAGTTAAATCATTCAGCTCTAAATTTTACCTCTTGTTGAAGCAGACTCACATAAGGACCACTCTGGTTCAACATTCTTTATAAGTTATTAATATTTTTGATCAGCAAAAAAATACACTTCTCAGGGGCTAGAACACACAAATAAACATAAGACATTCTCAAATTCCCTGATGTCTATACTTTTAGCCTCTATGCAACCAACACCTGAGAATGAAAAAACATTGCTAACCTTAACTTGATTCTTGTACTCTTTGACTTATATCACCAGGGAGATTATATCTTATTTCATTTTTACACAGCATGTATTACAGTAATTATAAAACTAATTTTATTCCAGTTGAAGATCCCTGCTGAACATATAAAGTTAATATAGTTGATTTCACTAATCAAGCTTTCTGCCTGTTACAATGATAACAATCTTATCAGGAAATTATACCATATTTTACACTTGGAAAGCAAATCAAATTATAGGGGCAAATTAGGTCAATCAGAAATGATAAAGCTTATAAAATATGTCATGTTTCTGTTAATCTGCACATATATGAACAGACTGTTGGATTATTCTGTGTTTTAGGTCAACATACTAACAGATTTCATATCTGATTAGATAGTTGGATTGAAAAAAGTTCAAGAAATACATTTACAAAGCAATTTTTTACACTCTCATACCCTTGGATAATGAGATATTGACAGTCATCTAAAATATGTGACCTATGTCTGCTCAGTATATTTTAATGAGCGAACTGTGGATGAATTCAGTCCTTCAAAGGTCATTTGAAGAGTGGGAAGTTCATCTTATACTTGGATAAGAAATTCAGTGATCCTTGTTATATAAGCTCTGAACCCAGATCTCAAGTGGGAAATGCTGTACTTATAAAGAAATGTATTGATGATTTAATCTCTTTGACAGTGTACATGAATAATGTTTAAAAGTCAATAATTCCTCCTCTGCTATAACCGCAGGACTTCTTTTTGTTGTTGCTGATATATCCCAATTTTTGAACAAGAGTTAACAATACTGTCCTTTGTCAGATTAGTGAAAGACTTTTCTACGGACAAGATATGATCCTAATTACTTTGTCAAGACTTCCAACTATTGCAAATACCATATCAAAATGATGCCCCATTAGACTCTGTAAGGATTTTTATGAAGTTTAACCGAGAAAATATCAACAACTTACATCAAACACCAAAGAAAATGTTGGTTGTTTTTAGATAAGTAAATTATAGATAGAGATAAGTAATTATTATTGCGATTTCAACATGGATATGGTAACTTGGGACCTATGCCTAATTAGCATATTATCCATCTTTTAACAATTTAGTTTAACTTTTTTTTTTATAAATATACTGAAGGAAATGTTATCTAAATATGTCACCATGCAGTTTGGCATCCTACTGGCTCGGGAGCTATAAGGTGTTACCCCTACACACACACACACTAATGTTACCAGTCTATATGTCCTAAAATATGGGGTCCCCTCAAAACACTCATGCTGATAGGCACTGTACTCATCTGCATTACCATTGACACAAGAGATGGTGTGGGAATGCAGAAAATGAAAATTGTGTATTTAAATGACTGTGATACTGTGCTAGCAAGGAAATTAGGCCTCCAATATTACTCGTCATTCCACAGTCCCCCTATTAGATTGTTTTTTTATTGGGATCAGATGTGTGGATCAGATATTGGAGGAATTGATTTTATTTTTTCATCATATTTGGTGATTGGGAAAGAGATTCACCCTTTATAGTTCCCAGGCAGCAGATACATTTTACATAAACTACCTCCAGCTTCTTTTACTACAACCTGTTGGTTCTATAGAGCAAGATGCCTCTCATCACTTGACTAGTGTTTTCAAAATGAACTAGTGTTTTTGAAAAGGGTCTCTCTTTTAAAGCATCTAAGCATTGATCCCGGATATATGAAATGGTATTAGGTCAATTAGATATTTACAGATTTCCAGTCCTCCATCCAGTTTGCTACAACATGCCGATTGACAGCACAAGTTAGCTATAGCTAGAAAGGTCCCAAATTAATTACTGTATATGAGGATTTTTTTTCCACATTCAGGTCTGTTCATCTATGGCATGCTGAGGAGGAGAAGACGTGCCTACACATAAACAAAACAAGTTAATTATTACACACATTGCATATCGAAACTTGAGTAGAACATAAAAAGTAATTTTTCATAGAAAGAATTGCAGACAATATTAATTTGCTCAATATTTGTAAATACAATTCAGTAGCTCCATGAACTATGTAGGGGATGGTGTATTTTTGATATAAAATAATATCAGTATGTTAAATACTGCATACTCTGCAACTCATCCATGATACACAAATAAATTCCCTTCTTTTGTGTGTTTTTTGCATGTCACTATGTTTTTGTACTCCTTATAGAAACAAATAATATACATTTTGTTTAGGTACTCAACCTGATACTTCTATAACAACTGCCCTCTTCTTCTTTTAAACCCTTGCAGAAGGGTATGATGTAATCATGTAATCCTACACAAATATTTTACTTACATACTTTAACAGTGATTATTATTATAGTACTTAACTCTGTCCTTCTCGTACCATGTGACCAGGTCATAGATCTCTGTAATGCTAGTCTGCTCTCAATTACCATAGAAGATGGACTGCTGTGGAGTCAGAAAGCCAACCACCTTGCTACGAGGACCTGTCACCTTACCAAGTACTACGCTTAACGACTGGTTGCTTGTAGTTTGTTCCTTCATTTGGTTACCCATAGCAGATACTCTCATCTTCCTTGTGTCCTGCCAAGTTAACCTTTTATAGTAGTGCTACTTCTTAGGGCGCGTACACACGACCTGTTCATCGGATGAGAATGGTCCGACGGACCGTTTTCATCGGTTCACCGCTGATGTGGCCTGATGGTCTGATGTGTGTACACACCATCAGTTCAAAATCTGATCGGGTCAGAATGCAGTGACGTAAAACACACGACGTGCTGAAAAAAACAAAGTTCAATGCTTCCAAGCATGCGTCGACTTGATTCTGAGCATGCGCGGGTTTTGAACCAATGCTTTTGTGTACTAACCATCGGTTTATACCGATCGGTCAGCGGTCCATCGGTTCGATTTTAAAGCAAGCTTTAAAATTTTGGTCCGAAGGACCAAAGACCGATGGGCCGTACACACGGTCGGTTTGGACCGATGAAACTGAACTTCGGTCCATTCTCATCGGTTTTGACCGTCCGTGTGTACGCGGCCTTACCCGTTAGTGCTATTACAGACTGAGGTTCTTTGGAATACGTCAGAACCAACATGCACCTCTTTGAATAACTTCATACCAGGCTTAGAATTAGGGGTGCACCGAATGGAAATTTTGATTCCAAAACCGATACTGAAAATGAAGAATGCACTAGGCTGAAAACCAAAACTGATACAGAAAAGTACAGTTTTTAAAAAATATTTTATATTTGTATATGTAATTGTATTATATTCAACTTTTAGATTAATATCATATTTAAATTAATATGAATTTATTTTTTGCCATTATTGGCACCTTTAGTGCAAGAAAGGTCAAGAAATATGCAGTCTGCAGTCTCTAACCATCTCTTGTATCATGTCCTCAGTCTCTAACTATCTCTTGTATCATGTCCTTGGTCTCTAATCATCTCTTGTATCATGTCCTCAGTCTCTAACTTTCTCTTGTATCATGTCCTCAGTCTCTAACTATCTCTTGTATCATGTCCTCAGTCTCTAACCATCTCTTGTATCATGTCCTCAGTCTCTAACCATCTCTTGTATCTTGTGTACAGTCTCTAACCATCTCCTGTATCATGTCCTAAGTCTCTAACTATCTCTTGTATGATGTCCTCTGTCTCTAACCATCTCTTGTATCACGTCCTCTATCCCTAACCATCTCTTGTATCATGTCTACAGTCTCTAACCATCTCCTATTTCATGTCTGCAATCTCTTACTTAAACCTAAACACACTGCTAATAGTATTAGCAAAGTTTCTATTTGATGCACCTCTAGCAGACATGATACAGGAGTTGGTCAGAGACTGCAGACATAATACAAGAGATCAATGCAGCCTCACCATTGTCTATCAAATGCAGCCTACTTGTGCCCAGAAGCCTCACCTGTGCCCATCATATGCAGCCTACCTGTGCCCAGCAGCCTTACCAGTGCCTGTCATATGAAGCCCGGCCTGCCCAGGCATGTACTGGCCATCGGGACTACTAGGACTTTCCCGGTGGGCCGATGGGTCAGTGGGCCGGTTTCAGTGGCTGCCTAATTTGCCTATTGCATCTGCGGTGAATTCCCCAGAGGTCAGCAGCGATCTCCCCGTCAATCACCGACAGCTGGCGCCTGATGGGTAGATAGCGATTTAGCCAGCATGCAGAGTAGCACAGGAAGCATCTGTAATAAGTTCTCTCTCATGTCACGCTGCTCCCTGGTGGCCCCTCCTCTCTTCTCGTCCAACCCCAATTTGCTTGTGATATCATCTGGGCTGGGAGAAAAGAGAAGGGACTGCCAGGGAGCAGTGCGACATGAGAGAGAACTTATTACAGACGCTTCTTGTGCTACTCTCAATTTGAAGAAAATGACTAGTAAACACCGTGCTTTGATGTGCCCAATGTTCCCCGATGTGCCTCATGTACCCTGATGTGCCCCATGTGCCCCATGTGCCCTAATGTGCCCCATGTACCCTGATGTTCCCCATGTGCCCTAATGTGCCCTATGTATCCTTATGTGCCCCATGTGCTTTGTTGTGCCCCATGTGCTTTGATGTGCCCCATATACCCAGCAGCCTCACCAGTGCCCATCATATGCAGCATGCCTGTGCCCAGCAACCTCACCAGTGCCCCTCATATGCAGAATGCCTGTGCCCAACAGCTTCACCAGTGTCCATCATATGCAGCATGCCTGTGCCCATCAATATGCAGCCTGACTGTGTCCATCACATGCAGCATGTCTGTGCCCAGAAATATGCAGCCTGCCTGTGTCCATCATATGCAGCATGCCTGTGCCCAGCAACCTCCCCAGTGTCCATCATATGCAGCATGCCTGTGCCCAGCAACCACACCAGTGTCCATCATATGCAGCTTGCCTTTGCCCAGCAATCTTACCAGTGTGCATCATATGCAGCATGCCTGTGCCCAGCAACCTCACCAGTGTCCATCATATGCAGCCTGTCTGTGCCCAGCAACCTCACCAGTGTCCATCATATGCAGCCTACCTGTGCCCAGCAACCTCACCAGTGTCCATCATATGCAGCATGCCTGTGCCCACATCAGCGGCGATCTCCATGTGGCAAGGTTTGAATTGCCTGGGCCGCAGTAACAATGTCCCACCTCTTGTGACAAATCACACTGATTCAATGTCTCGCTATTGGATCAGTGTGCCATCTACCACAGGAGGCAGGACATTGTTACTACGGTCTGGACAATTCAGCTCCGTGACACATGGAGATTGAGGAGAGGAGGAGGGAGGTTCTATCAGCAGTGCGGCTTACCCAGTCAGTTATGGGATCGCACATGAAGATCGCAGCGAGGAGGGGAGAAGGAGGGAGTGGAGGACTGGGGCACGGGGCGGACATGCCCTCTTTCGGTATCGGCTGATTTTTCCTATCGGCAAAATGAAAAAACACAGTTTTCGACTGATAATTTTTGGCGGCAAAAATTTCCGGTGCACCTCTACTTAGAATGGTTAACACAACTTTACTATTGAAATGCAGCATGGCAATACAGCATGAGTAATGTCTTTCCCCTAATCATAACATAATGTAGTGGCCCAGGCATACCTCCATGAGGTGAAAGTCCATATAGGCATTATCCATGTCTTGGATGCTGTCTGTGGCTCTCACTATCTTCATATATTCCCCCTGGCTTGGGGGTAGAACTTTATAGCACTGTATGAAGGACGGCTACAGCTACACCCCCCCCCCCCACCCCATCTTAATGGTCCTCCTCTTTATATATCACAGATGGGCCTGCCAAAATCAAAAAGCTAGAGAGCTAGGCCAAAAATGCTTAACCCTTTTCCTCCAGCTTGGGCTGGCTGCAAGAAACAAACTATATATATTTCAACCTGCGTACACACAGATTTGTAAGGCTTCCGCTTAGTCCTCTCTTCACATATGTTTAAAGTTCTCCCAGGTAGATGTTCAAGCCTTAGCTAATGCCTGTTCTGGCTATAAGGTGTTCCATGTAGCTGTCTAAGTTTTTTTTTGTGAGTCTGAACTTGTTTGTTTGCTCTATTGCCCACCTGGTGTTTATTTATATTGCTTTTGGATGTCCTGGTTCTCTATGGCTATGCCTGTGTCCTGTACTGTCTGACCAAGGAAAAGGGATTGTTTTACTTACCTATAAATCTGTGTACAGTACAGGACACAAGGCATTCTCCTCTGTCTCTTTTATCATCTATTGCGTGTTGAAAAGAAATTGAGGAATGAGCTGTGAGCAGGAATGGATTATGGGTAATGACAGCTCTGTTTACCAGTGTCCAACCACCTGGAGGTCTATACATGTGTCCTTTACTTCTATACCCCAATAAATAGATTTTATAGATAGATCAAAAATCATTTTTTTCAAGTGTATCATTCAGATTTTCTGCTGAATAGCAGTCTTAAAGCGGTCCTCCACCCTAAAGTGGAGTCCCGCTGATCGGAACCCTCCCCCCCTCCGGTGTCACATTTGACACCTTTCAGGGGGGAGGGGGGTGCAGACACCTGTCTAAAGACAGGTATTTGCACCCACTTCCGGCCACACGCTACGGGCGAAAGACGGGCATTCCGTCACATCCCGTCTGTCGCCCGTTGTGTGCTGGGAACACTCGGCTCCCAGCACACAGCGTGTGAGCCAATCGGCGGGCGCAGCGCGACTCGCGCATGCGCCGTAGGGAACCGGGCAGTGAAGCCGCAGCGCTTCACTTCCTGGTTCCCTCACCGTGGATGGAGGGGGGAGCAGCAGGGTGACGAGCGATCGGCTCATCCTCTGCTGCGATCACCGCTGGACTCCAGGACAGGTAAGTGTCCTTATATTAAAAGTCAGCAGCTGCAGTATTTGTAGCTGCTAGCTTTTAATATATTGTTTTAGTGGCACATCCGCTTTAAGTAAAAGCAACTGTCTCATTTTGTGTTAATTACTTCTTCTTAGGTAAATTTATTTTGAGAGAATGCGTTCTTCACAGGTATAACCCTGTAGTCTTATGTCTTCATATGCCATCTGGATGAGTACCTTCTCATTAGTCAACAGTAACTGTGTGTTAGTATTTGCATTTATATTACATTTAGCTATAATGCATTTCATGAAACAGAAACAACCGTTGATATTTTACTCGCTGCTGCCCCTGTGTATTGCATGTTTGAAGGAATTGCTTTAATTCTTAATCAGTGCTTTTATTAGGAAATCCGCATGGCCAGCAAAATGTAAGCAGAAAGGATGTAAAGTTGTATGAAGAATTATGTAAATACATGTTGAGAGTTACATACTGAAAAAGTACATTATTAGCAATAAAGCATTGATCAGGGCTCTCCCTTTTCACTGAAGCGATGATACTAATCGCTGAGTTTTCTCTATGGGGTGGATTTACTCTGAATCTGGTGCAACTTTGCATGGTAGACAACCAGCTTCTAGCCTCAGCTTGTTCAATAAAGCTTTGATAATAAAACAGGAAATATTTGCAGAAGTGAGCCTGATTTTGAACTCTCCAGCTCTAGTAAAAACCCTGTGTGTCTAAGTTGCTTTAAATTGTTACTAAACCCAAGGCCCTACATTCACAATATCTGGTCTCCCACAGTACACAGAACATGGAAATACAATAATTTTAGTAAATATAAACTGCTAAATATCCTTTCTCATCAGCAATTAGAGCAGTCTTGTGACTTCTATTAGTGTCCCGCCAAGCACTGGTTACAGCTTGTAGACTTGAGACTGCAAGACCCCTATCCCTCTGTATGGACAGTGCTGATTGGTCCTGTGCTGATCATATGCATCCTCCCAAGAAAAAAAAATATATATATCCAGCAATACCCACCAAACTGAGCATGAGCAGCCTGACTCCATAGACTCTGTTATCCGGAAATTATTGAGAGTCAGTGGAAGAAGGGGAGGATCAGAGAAGCCAGGATCAAACAGCCTTTTTACACAATGCAGAGGATTAACCCCCTAGGTTCTACAGTGAGTATAACAAGCATGCTTCACTGCATCAACAAACTGATTTTACTGCTGTGGGTTTAGTAACACTTTAATGTTGACATTTCTCGTTTATTTTATCCAAAAGTTTATATTATTTGTATGAAAATGATTATTTTACCACAAATTAAGTTCTTAACCATGGCATTTTACAGCATGTTCTAATATAATTGAAAATTGTCAGCATGCATTATGATACCTAATAAAACAGATATATATATGAAGACAGCATGTCCAATGTATCTACTCTAAAATACAGGTAATTGACAAAAGAAAAGTGGAAATTTAGGGTTGCACTTCCATAAAAAGGGTGGGTGAGGAGTTTTTTTCACATGCAATAACAGCAGGGAGGTATTTGATTCAACATGCGGCAATTCACTAAAATTAGAAGAGAAGTGGTTTAACCCTAAATTGCTTTTTACTGTGAGATCGGTAAGAAAGTGGAATTCTCTTCAACAATTTGTGGTTTCAGTGGGGAGCATCTGCAATTTAAAGCGGTAGTAAAGCCGCTGCTGTTTTTTTTCATACCTGTAAAGCAAAAGCCATAATGAGCTAGTATGCACCGCATACTAGCTCATTATGAAATACTTACCATGGAACGAGGTTAGGGGAACTTACCTGGTCCACCCTGAGGGAGATGTCATCTTGCCTCGGCGTGTCTTCCAGGTATCGCCGCTCCAGCGCTGTGATTGGCTGGAGCGGCGATGATGTCACTCCCGCACATGTGCGCGTGAGAATTCTGTCTGGCAAGGTCCGGCGGCTGCCGGGCCTTTAGCCGAAGATCCCCACTGCGCATGCGCCGCTGCAGTCAGCGGCACATTGCGAGGGGAATATCTCCTAAACCGTACAGGTTTAGGAGATATTCTTTATACTTACAGGTAAGCCTTATTATAGGCTTACCTGTAAGTAAAAGTGGTAGTACAGAGTTTACTACCACTTAAAAAAAAACTATTAGATAGGCACCTTAACGACCACAACATAAAGGGATATACAATGTAATATAAACATAAAAGCACAGTAGTCGATGGACTTGTGTCTTATTTCAACCTCACCAACTATGTTACTATGTAAAATAGCCCTTTGTTATCCCTGAGAGTCAGGTTCTGTGGCATCAGTAATCAGCAGCATCCTTGGGTTGTGAGCAGCTGGGCATCCATCGCCACATGGTGGTGATCAGCAAGAGCCCGGGACTCGAAAGGAGAGTTCCACTGCCTCCTCCTTGACCTCAAAGAACATATGCTCCTCCAACTTCCTCTAGCGCTCTAATGTGAAGAATGGAGGACAGGCTGATTGGGGGCACAGAGGAGGGGTGGGAGGTGCAGGCTGTTGTGAAAGCCGTTGGAAGATTCAGAGCAGAAGGAGACAGACTGGCATCATGGAAGGTACTGTCATCATACACAGACCTGGCCTGCAGATCTGCAGACAGAGACTGGGACAGAGGAGGGGACTGCAGATAGGGACAGAGCTGGGGGTTTCTTTTATCTGCCCCTTACTACCCTCTCTCTTTGTCTCAGTCCCCCTCTCTCAACCGCCCTCCCTCAACCTTCTCTCCCTCTCAGATCCCCTTTCTCAGCGCCTTCTCTCAATCCCCCCTCCCTAAACCCTCTCTCTCTCAGCCCCCTCGCTCTCAGACCTCCCTCTCTCAGCCCTCCCTCTCCCAGTCCCCTTCACTCTTAACCACCTCTCTCTCAGTCCCCCCTCTCTCAACCCCCTTCTCTCAGCCCCCTCTCTCAGGCCCAGTCTCTCTCAGCCCTCCCTCTCTCAGCTCCCCTCTCTCTCAGCCCCCTCTCAGCCCCCCTCTCTTTCTCAGCCCTCCCTCTCTCAGCCCCCCTCTCTCTCAGCCCCTCTCCCTCTCTCAGCCTTTCCTTTCTCAGCCACTCTCTCTAGCATTAAAGGGGGGCAGTTTGTACAGGAAGGGGAGTGTAGGATTAAAGGGTGAAGTGTTTACAGGAAGAGGAGTGTAGGGTGAAAGGGGCAGCATTATGTGCAGGAATGGGGGCAATGTGTACATTTTTTGGGGGGGGGGGAAGTAGCTGGTCTTGCCTAGGGCACAAAATAGTGTAGCACCTGGTCCTGTTTGTAGATGCTTTGAAGCACCAAGAAGCAACATGGAGTATAGTTTTTGAAGCCTGTGACAGGTGCTTTGATTGGGATTAAGTGTGCTTTAAAAAGCATGTTTTTAACTTTGAAATTTTTTATTACATTTTTATGGCATACAAAACATGCATTTAAGTTGTATACAAAGTAGTTGTACAGAATACAGATTACATGGAGCAAAAAGTAAAAGTAGAACCGAGTATCTTTGGTTTGGTACATCAGCAGTTGAGATCATATGATATGTCAGGGTTCCCAATAGAATGGGTTGAGTCCTTGATATTTAAAGGAGAAGCCTGTCAAACCGTTTGGGAGCATACTGTGATCAGGCTTGCTAGTTACAGTCTTAGGAACTGCTTTTACGACCCAGAGGGCGGTCATTCAAAATAGGCCCAGCAGTATAACCAATACCTTGTTTCCAAAACCAAATAATACTAACTTTAATAATACATAGTATTTACTTACTTAAAAATTCAAAACGTGGAGACACAGTCTCAATATCAATATCAAACATATTAAGTTGTCATGTTTATAGCTGTTAAACCCTTTTAAAGGTTTAAAGGAAGAGCGTAGCATTTATGGGTATTGATTTTGTGGTAGGTTATTTTTCCGAATTTATGTAGAGTTGTTTTAACTATGTGTAATGAAGATTCAGGATTAGATAGTGTTAGTATAACATTGTCGGCAAAAAGCCTGATTTTGTGGTCCTTCTGTCCTACTGTGAGCCTGTGGATGTCAGTATTGTTCCTTATGAGTTCCGCTAGCAGTTCAATGGCTAGAGAAAATACAATTGGGGATATTGGACATCCTTGACGCATATCGTTGGTCAGGGTGAAGGAATCGGATAGCATACCTGAGGTATATAATTTGGCCGTGGAGTTAGAGTATAGGGACATTATAGCCGTGTGAACAAATCCTTTTAGTCCAAATTTAGTTAGTGTTTCTGATAGGTATTTGCAATGCACCCTATCAAACGCCTTTTCTGCGTCTAAGGCTACGAATATGCTGGGTGAACGCGTTAATTTTGCGCGTCTCAATATATTTATCATTCTTCTGGTACTATCAGGGGCCTGTCTTCCTTTGACAAATCTCACCTGTTCTAGGCCTACAAGGTTGGGGGTGATTTCCATCAATCTATTGGCTATTGCTTTGGCACATATTTTAAGATCTGAGTTTAATAGGGAGATGGGTCTAAAGTTTTGGTGATGTGAGGGGTCCTTTCCTGGCTTCGGTATGGTTACTATTATGGCCTGTAGCATTTCACTTGGGAATTTACCTGTTTCTGCTGCTTTATTAAAAACTTCTACTAATCTGGGGGTCAAAAGTGGGGAGAATGCTTAATCGCAGACCTGTAACAAGCCATCTCCAAGATTATTGAGAAAGCAGTAGTACAACAGCTACAACCCCATTTGGACACCTACAAACTCTTGGACCCACTACAATCTGGTTTCCGCCCTGGCCACCGGACAGAAACTGCACTTCTCAAAATCTGGGATGATGCCCTTGAAGCAGCAGGTGAAGGAGAATCGTGTCTCCTGGTGCTGCTGGACCTCAGCGCAGCTTTCGACACAGTAGACCACAAAACTCTGCTCACTCGTCTCGCAGAAGTAACTGGAGTCGCAGACTCAGATCTACTCTGGTTCGCATCCTCCCTAGAGAACCGATCCCAGAAAGTTAAACTAGGAGCTTTTACTTCAGAAGCACGTAAAATTACATACGGAGTCCCTCAAGGATCACCCCTGTTGCCTGTGCTCTTCAACATCTACCTCAGCACACTCCTTAAAATCATCAGCAACCAGGACCTGCTCTATCACTCCTACGCTGATGACACCCAACTTTACCTACGCATCACCAACAAAAAAGGCCAATACTACACACTGGAACACTGCCTCTCATTGATCGACGATTAGATGATGAAGAGCTCCCTCAAACTTAATGGATCCAAAACAGAACTTCTCTTTCACCATGCAAACCAAAACAAAAACCCTAGCACGACGTGCACACCACCTACCATCCTTGAACAAACCATCACCCCCAGCACTAAAGTCAAAAGCCTTGGAGTCATCTTAGACTCAGACATGACAATGGATGCACAAATAGGATCAGTGGTCACCGGATGTCACCACCTTCTTCGCCTGTTGCGAAGGAAGGAGACACAGCAGTAGTAGTTAGAACAATCATCAATTCCCAACTCAACTACGCAAACTCACTCTATGTAGGACTTCCCAAATACCAAACTTCACATCTACAAGTTATCCAGAACACAGCAGCCAGACTGATAACTGGAAAAAACTCTGGGAATTAATCACCCCGTCCCTGAGGACCCTCCACTGGCTAGCCATGAAGGATCTCTTTTAAGACCCTCTGCTTCACTCGCAAATGTACACAAGGAAACGCTTTGCAATACCTCTCCAACAAAATAAAGCACTACACCCCTAGTCGCCCCTCTGGTCAACTAACCAAAACCTCCTTCACATCCCCAATACCCGCTACAAAAGGCGAACAAAGATTTGCAGTCCAAGGACCCTTGGCTATGAAATGCTCTACCCATGGACATCCGCTTTGAAGAAAACCATCTGGCCTTCAGGAAGAAGCTTAAGACCCATCTCTTCTGAAGACACAGGTGGACACTGGCTACTAAAAGCGCCTTGAGGCGATTTAGTTTGCATTTGTAGCACTATACAAGTTACTTATTCATTCATAATACTCCACTGAGAAACCATCTGACAATTTTTTGAGAAACGCTTGATCACTTCCCCGATTTTGGTTCCAGTGAGTGACCTGTTCAATGTCTGTAGTGTGTTCTCATCTATTGTGTGAAGGTTATTAAAAAAGCATGTTAAATGTCTTATTTTAAAAGAAGTGTAAACGTGAGCTAAGTAAAATGTACACCAGGATATGCAAAAAATTGAATATGATACATATCAATTTATCATGTTTGGACTGTGGGAAAATACGCAATTACACATAAAACTTACATATATGAATTATCATTCAGTTATATATGAGTGATTATACACCGTATATATTCGAGTATAAGCCGAGTTTTTCAGCACATTTTTTTGTGCTGAAAATCCCCCTCTCGGCTTATACTCGAGTCCTCCTCTGCAGCCTAATCCCCCGGCGCTGTGATACATTCCATCTAATAGGCGGCCATGCAGTGTAACCAAGCGCCGCCTCCTCCTCCATGATAGGCTGAACACTGGCTCACTGCTGGGTAACCGGGCTTTCCGGAGGAGGACACAGAAGAGGACGAGAAGGAGGCAGCGCTTGGTTACACTGCATGGCCGCCTATTAGACTGAATGTATCACAGCTCCGGGGGAAAAGACTGCAGATGGACATAGCACCAGGAGATGATAATGCCGGCACAACGCTGATCAAGATACTTGAGGCTGAGACATGCATAGGGGGACAGTAAGGCTGAGGCATGAGGCATGAAGAGGGTGACAGTAAGGCTGAGGCATGAGACATGCAGAGGGGGGCAGTAAGACTGAGGCATGAGGCATGCAGAGGGGAACAGTAAGGCTGAGGCATGAGGCATGCAGATGGGCACAGTAAGGCTGAGGCATGAGGCATGCAGATGGGCACAGTAAGGCTGAGGCATGAGGCATGCAGATGGGCACAGTAAGGCTGAGGCACGAGGCATGAAGCATGCAGATGGACACAGTGAGGCTGAGGCATGCAAAGTGAAGCAGCAAATTGGCATTGTTGACCCTCTTTTCCACTTACAGTAGCTTCTGCATTCTCACCCTAGGCTTATACTCGAGTCAATAAATGTTCAAATTTTTTTGTGGTAAAAGTAGGTGCCTCGGCTTATATTCGGGTCGGCTTATACTTGAGCATATACGGTACTTGTGCAACATTTTGCTGGTGGTAATGGTGAGAAGCAAAGGATGTTGAAGTCCGAACAATTTGTGCAGTCATAGCTTAGAGTGTCGTGTGGATGAAAGAGAAAAAAGTGAGTTGAGCAAGGAGAGGGAAGGAGGGAAAATTGGTAGAGTATAATTAAGTAATAAAGGGAAATAACAAGAAAAGGGTATATCTTAATAAATAACTTGAACATCTGGTACATGGTTTTACCTAGAGTCCAATGCGTCTTAGTATATTGTTGAGCGTGGAGCTGAGCAAGGAGAGACATCCCTATGGAATAGCGGATGGAGGGAAGAAGAGGATTGCAAAAGGGCATTTTTCATATTTTTTCATTAGTGCCTAATAGCCTGTACACACGATCATAAAATCATACGAAAAATACAGATTTCAAAGCAATCGTGCGATAATCTGATTGTTAGTACACAGCTTTCGAGACCTGATCACGATTCATGTGAAAATATCTGATGGAACAAGCAGAAAAGTTTTTCTCGTATGATACCAAATCTTACGATTTTTGTTTAATTAGTACTGTTGTCATTCGAAAATACAATACAAATACACTACAACACATTACATCACTTTTGGATTTTTATTTGTCTTACGAGAATTTTCATAAACTCTAAATTTTCAATATGAGACTAACATGTAAAAAAAACAGACGATTATTTGTCTAATAATCTCATTGTGTGTACCTTTTTTCACCTCCACTAACAACTATATTTGCTAAGAAGTAAAGAAAAAGTTTCTGTTTGATTATGAGTGCTTCTTGTTCCCAAGCCACTTATGGTCAACCTAATTATAATCATATCTTCTGCATATTGCACAAATACAGCAGCTAATAGTGAGAGTTTAGTTAGAGTTTAGTGAGAGAGTAAAAGTACACACTTTTTGTCTTGGAAAAAAATGTCATTTTTCATCATGAAAAAAAAACAAAATGTTTCCAACTTCATCATTAAAAATGATGTTGCCCACACACACACCATCGTTTTTGAAAAATGATGAACAAAGCGACGGCACTCTAAAGGGGAAGTTCTATTCGCCTTGAGGCTGCTTTTAGCTGGTTACTTGTAAAGACGATTCGTGTTTTTTTGTCTGTTACAGCGTGATGAATGTGCTTACTCCATTATGAATTGTAGTTTTACCTCCCGTCACATAACTTGCTTCTGGGCATGTGCGGGTTTAAAACGTCGGTTTTGAACACACACGATCATTTTTTACGACACAAAAAATGACATAAAAAATTGAAGCATGTTTGAATTTTTCTTTGGTCGTTTTTCAGAAGACAAACAACGATCATTTTAAATGGCGTTTTTAAAAATGTATTTTTTTTTTCATTACAAAAAGTGATCGTGTGTACGGGGCATGAGATGTCAATGATTGTCTTCTGACTACAAAGGTATATTTCACATTGGCTATCCTGAAAGGAGTGTCTTTTTTGTTATGCTGGGGAAGAAAATTGGCTTACATTGTTTGGTCAGGAAACAAACACTCAAAAGCAGATACATATTTTCTACACATATAGTTGTTTAAGAGGTTGTTTTTTTGCAGGTCCATTAACCATGTTTGCCAGTAGTTGTAGAAGTTATCTTAAATTTAAAAAGCTTTTATAATGTAGATACAATTTTCCTTCAACAAAGGCTAAAAGAACACATTTATCTTCATTAGGTTAAAAATTAAATACATCTAGTTAGGCTCTTTTGTTTGTGCTGAGCACTGATAATTCTGTAACCTTTCCAGGGTTGCTTCATACAAGTACTTCAGTTTAATGTCAGGGTCCAGAATTTATTGAATTAATTCAAATATAATAAATAAAATCTGCTGAAAAAAAAAGAAGTAAGTGTGTAGTCAGTTGACCATATGTGGTTATAAAAAGAAATGCAATTGTGTTTCCTCCAGACCAGAATATATGAACTATCACATACATCCTAATGCAATTTTTTCAGTGTGTGGTTTTATTGAAATATTTTTCAAACAATGTCTATAAAAAGATCAATATTTGGAAAAGAAACAGTAAATGTATTATTGCAATATGGTAGTGTGCCGGTACCTACACACATGTAGCAATAGTCAACACTAACATATTCTGTGAAGGTGAGAATCTAATGTGGATCTATTCTTAACCATGGGAAGGTTTTTTTTTTTTTATTTATTTTTTTTAGCCACTTTCAGACCTAGTAAATGTTTAAAGTGTACTTCAAATACATGTACAGTAGAGCCCTAGAAGTAACCCGATAAAAACAGACAACTGAAAGGCGTGGAATAAATAAAACAAATACTGTACATAATCAGTGGTTATTTTAAACTGCAGATCAAAATATTCATTTGAAATAGAGACTGCAGAATTTATATGCAGATCTCAACATTTATTGTAAAGTCAAGCCTAGCCACGCTTTTCCAGATCCTGATTCCCAATTTTTATTTGACTGTGTTTTACTTTTTGCTTTATAAACGAAAAAACATCAAACATTTTGAAAAAAAAAAAAAAACTTTTTTTATTAGTTTATGTTTTAAAATTTAGCAAAAAAATACTTTCTTTATAAATTTAGGCCAAAAAATATTCTGCTACATTTCTTAGTTTAAAATAACCCAAATCAGTGTGTATCATATTTATATATGGGAAAAATATAGAGTCTACAAACTATGGTATGTATATTTAAAATGGGATCAGTCCTGATGTCCTCATTTCTTGAGGCCCTAAAATTCCAGCACAATACAAATGCCCCCCCAAATGAAACATTTTTGAAGGCAGCCCAAGGTATTTAGTAAGAGGTGAGTTTTTTGAAGTTGTAATTTTTTTTGTCCGAATTTTTTAGAAAATTAAGAAAATATAAATAATAATAAGTAAACATATGGTGGGTGGAAGCGCACACATTGTTTTGTCCACATCTATCCCATCGAATGGAAGTAAACCAGAGAAGTGGACTCTATGGGCCAGATTCACAGAAGAAATACGCCGGAGTATCTACTGATACTCCGGCGTATTTTCAAATTTGCCGCGTTGTATCTTTAGTTTGAATCCTCAAACCAAGATACGACGGCTTTTGGCTTCGATCCGTCAGGCGTACGGCTTCGTATGCCTTCGGATCGTAGGTGTAATACTTCGGCGCCTGATGGGTGGAGTTTGCGTCGTTTTCCGCGTCGGGTATGCTAATTAACTGTTTACCGCGATCCACGAAGGTACGCGCATTGTTTTACGTCGTCGCTAGTCTGCTTTTCCCAGCGTATAGTTACAGCTGCTATTTCATGGCCTATCTTTAGACTGGCCATGTTAAAGTATGGCCGTCGTTCCCGCGTCAAATTCAAATTTTTTTTTTTGCATAAGTCGTCCGTGAATAGGAAAGGAAATAGCTCACGTCGACGTTCAAAAAATCACGTCGGTGCGACGTAATTTCGCGCAAAGCACGGCGGGAAATATCAAAACGGAGCATGCTCAGTCGGTTTGGCGGGGGAACGCGCCTAATTTAAATGATCCATGCCCCATTTGAATTAGGAGGGCTTGCGCCGGACGGATTTAAGCTACGCCGCCGCAAGTTTACAGGCAAGTGCTTTGTGAATCAAGCACTTGCCCGTAAAACTTGCGGCAGTGTAACGTAAATGAGATACGTTACGCCGCCGGAGTTCTACTTGAATCTGGCCCTATGGTTTTATTACACTTGGACACTAATTTTCAGCAATTCTTTTTTTATTTGATTTCATTTATTGCATTTCATTCTATGCTGGTACACCTATGATTTATGTGACATTTATTCATTCTATGTTTGTTTTGAGTTATACCACATTTGTTGTTGAGGTGTTTATTGCACAGGATGCATTAATGTTTATATAAGGATTGCACAACACCATTTATATTTGACAAATAAATATAACACATATTTTTTTACAAAGTTGTAATTTTAACAAGTTAACTCACTCATAGCATGGGCGTACTTACAATTACACTCCAAAACACATTCTGCTATGCCTCTTGAGTATGCCGATACCAAATATGGGAAACTTTTTCATAACCTAGATGTATAGAAGGACGCAAAATCCAAGGAGCACTTTCAGGCATTCCAGCAGCATAAATTACACATCTGATTTCCTGACTACCTCTCACAATTTGGGAGGCTCTGGGGCACCAGGACAGTGGAACCATTACAAAATGACCCCATTTGGAAAAAAAGCTCCAAGGTTGTTTCTGAAGGCGGCTCCTGGGAGGTGTGAAGAGATCTCTGTAGCAAGACAAGAAACACAAAGCGCACCACTATGGGTGCAGCATAACTACTAAATGTGTTTATTGAACAGTAAACAACTCACATTTAAAAGTGAAGAGTTATGGGGCATGGCTAAGCAATGGCAGAATGAAGATGTGCCTTCTGTTAGCTCTGTAGACAGAGGAGATCATTAAAAGCAGCTGTTCCCTTTGACAGCTATATACACCCTGATGAAAAGGAGTTGAAGGCTCTCCAAATATTCAGATCACCCGAAAATACCGATCCATTCACGTTTAGCTGGAAACCTGTCAACTAGAACTGCATTATAGAGGCTCTTTAAGGCCAAGATTGTACCACCCTGTTCCAAACACTCCTCTGTACATGTTGAGGAGACTTTAAGACAAAAAAGAGGCAGCCCTGGGACTTTGAATGAAGTGAGAGGTTTAGCCAATGTTCACAGCGAACAAAGAGACAAAATCAATGAATTATTTTCAAAGTGTTATGTAACGGAGCGGCAACAACAATGATTGTGAGTTACCCGGCATAATAGCCAATGTACAGAGCACAGATGAAAGTAAATATATAAAGATTTATTACAAATGTTGTACATCAAAGAGCAACAATAAAACTTGAAAGTTGCAGGGCCAGTGGATACACATATACAATAAACAAATAAAATATACATACATATAAACAGAGAAATATGTAGACATAATGCAGATATCAATAATATCCAGCATGTACAGGCATAAAACAAGCATCAATAAAGCCCTACTAGTTTCGCGAGACCCTGCTCGCTTCTTCAGGGGCGGATGCATGAATGTTGTATCTGCAATGTAAGTGATAAAATCAATAAAATGTATGTTGTTAATAAATGGGGGCAGGCGGAATGATTAGCAAGAGAGGTCTGAAGAGGGACCTCATACTTACCAATGCATGTATGTACCATATCTCAGATAGTCTTTTACCCTAACATACTTCAGTAAGCTTAATTAATTTACTTACATCCTTATATATAGATTATATTTTATCTAGTATTTCTAGTATAACCCTACATATTAAGCTCATTTTGAAACCATGATGCCTTCTGATATATGTGCATCCTTATTTTCAGATAATTTCTAGACATGATCACAAGGGGCTTAGTGGAGACTGCAGTGAGAAATACCCCCATCCAGACCATGCTGATGTTCCCCTGTTGTGGCTTTTGTTTGCTCTGTCTCCTCAGCTCCCGAGCTGGATGTACTACACGGCCGCCATCCTGAAATCCAGCGTTTGGCAATTCATTTCAGCCCATTGGTAAGTATGATGTCCCTCTTCAGACCTCTCTTGCCAATCATTACGCCTGCCCCCATTTATTAACAACATACATTTTATTGATGTGAGGACTAATGACCTGGCTAAAAAAGTGCAGAAATGTGCCAATTGCCCCCAAAACAAAGAGGATCTGTCACAGCCCATCAGGAGTACCTATCTCCAGCTCATCAGAGTACCCCAAGTACCTGTCACCAGCCCGTCCAGGTACCCGAGTACACATCACCAGCCCACCAAAGTACCCGAGTACCTATCACCAGCCCATCAAAGTACCCAAGTAACTGTCACCAGCCCATCAGTGTACCTATCTCCAGCTCATCAGAGTACCCCAAATACCTGTCACTAGCCCATCAGAGTACCCAAGTACCTGTCACCAGCCTGTCAGAGTACCCAAGTATCTATCTCCAGGTCATGAGAGCAGAAGGGGAAGGGTTGAGGTGGAGAAGGTTTCTGCGGGTAAATGTTTGCAGGTTGGTGGGATGGGAGGAAGGAGACAGGGAGAGTGTGAAACTGATAGGTTTGTGATTGGAAAGGGTAAAAGGGGTGTTAGATAGGTTGAAGGGAGTGCAGAGGTGGCAGAATACAAGGTCAAAAGTGTTGCCATTGGAGTGAGTAGTGGTTTGCGTCGATGGTTGAAAGAGGAGGTTAAATTGAGTGGTTGAGAAGTTGCTGAGGTGTTAGCATTGATTGGAATGTTAAATTCACTGAGGATGATTGAAGGTACTTCAGAGGAGAGAAAGTAGGGTAACCACGTGGAGAAGTAATTGAGAAAATTTGACACTTGACCGGAGGGCTGGTAAATTACTGTAATCCTCAGATAAACTGGAGAAAAAAGGCAAATGCAGTGCAATTTAAAAGAACAGAGGAAAAGAGAGGGAGGCATAGGAAGAACCTGGAAGGAGCTTTGTGGGGACAGAAGTCCAACTCAGCCTCCTTTTCGTCTGATGGATCTGGGTGAGTGAGTCCAGAGAAGGCCACCATGGGAGAGAGCAGCTGGAGAGTCAGTGTCAAATTCCTGGAGCCAAGTTTTAGTAATAGCAAGTAGATTGAGGGAGTTGGAGAGGAAAAGGTCATTGACAGAGGCAAGTTTATTAGAGACTGAGCAGGCATTTCAGAGGGCACACATAAGGAGGGTCTGACTCTTGGAATCAGAAGAATTAAGATTGGGAGTTACGGCTACTGTCAAAGAAGGTAGGCTGCACATTTCGGGAGTAAGAGTTGACTGTAGAAAGGCCAGGGTTTGGAGCAATATCCCTAAATGTTACGAGTAGTAGGAGGGTGAGGGTGGTAAGGTGGGAGTGGGACTTATACGAGGGCAAGTGATGCAGTGAAGTGGAATTAGTGGCATTGTGTGGGCTCAGAAAAATCAAGAGGTGATAAGTGCAGTAATTTAGAGAGGGCATAAGTAAGGGGATATGTACAGGTTGTGAGGTGGAGAGAGGGGTAAAGAAATGAGAGTTTGAGGAGAGAAGACATTACTGCAAAGAATAAGATGAGTATGTGCATTTTGGAGGGTGGAGCGAGAGGGAAAAGAAGGCAGAGGGGAACAGAAAAGATGAAAGGGATTGTTCAGAGAACTTGGCATGGACAACTAATGTTTGTATTTGTTTGTACTTTAATATAGCTCTCTAAAGCATGAACTTGGGAAAAGCCCCAGGTCCAGATGGGGTTTTTCTTACCTGCTATAGAAACTTCCAGGATACTCAAATTGTAATGGCTTTCAATTCCATCTTGAAAGATTAACGTGTCTCACGTGACATTCCTCAGACCACAGTAATTTCTAAAGAAAACAAAGTCCTCTTCTCTGCCAAAGCTAAAGACCCATCTCGTTATTGAATGTACACTTACAACTTTAATAAAAACATTTGCCAGTCGCATACAACCAAATTTCCCTCTCCTCATACACCCAGACCAATTGGGTTTTATACCAGAAAGAGAAGCAAGGGACAATACACAGGGAGTCTTAAATGCCATACACTTTGCTAAAAATAAAAATGTCTCCTTTGTATTGCTTACCACGGATGCAGAAAAAGCTTTTGACAAAGTTAACTGGAACTTTATCACTACCATGACTCACATAGGTCTAGGGACTAATATGATGTCTTGGATTAGGGCCTTATACTCACACCCTACATCCACTTTTCGCATTAATGATTCCTTTTCAACACCTTTCTCAATCAGAAATCAAACGTGCCAGGGATGTCCTTTATGTCTTTAATTTTTATATTATCATTGGAACCTTTTCTATGCTCCATTAGGCCTTCACGGAAGAGTGGCAAGAAGAAAGCCATTGTTGAAAGAAGACCATTTTTAGTTTGTGAGAAGTCATGTGGGGGACAAGGCAAACATATGGAAGAAGGTGCCCTGGTCAGATGAGACCAAAATTTAACTTTTTGGCCTAAAAGCAAAACGCTATGTGTGGCAGAAAACTAACACTGCACATCACCCTGAACATACCATCCCCACCATGAAACGTGGTGGCAGCATCATGTTGTGGGGATGCTTTTCTTCAGCAGGGACAGGGAGGCTGGTCAGAGTTGACGGGAAGATGGATGGAGCCAAATACAGGGCAATCTTTGAAGAAAACCGGTAAGAGTCTGCAAAAGACTTATGACTGGGGCGGAGGTTCACCTTCCAGAAGGACAATGACCCTAAACATACAGCCAAAGCTACAATGGAATGGTTTAAATCAAAAGCATATTCATGTGTTAGAATGGCTGAGTCAAAGTCCAGACCAATTGAGAAGCTGTAGCAAGAAAATTGAAGTTCACAGATGCTCTTCATCCAATCTCACATAGCTTGAGCTATTTTGCGAAGAAGAATGGGCAAAAATGTCTAGATGTGCAAAGCTGGTAGAGACATACCCAGAAAGACTTGCAGCTATAATTGGGATATGACGAGAGGGGTGAGAGGGGAAAAAGTAATCTTCCCTCTGTGGCAATTCATTGTCAAAGTTGTCAGATTTAGAGTAAGTTCCTATATACAGTAGTAACCATGGTGTCCAAGTTTTAAAATGTTTGTCAGACTTGTTCTTAATAAATGCTGTAGGTAAACTTTTCCCAGAGAGCAGCTATGCAAGCCTTTGCTGCATTCAGGAGGTGTTTGAGAAGTGAGTTTTTATAAGTTTGAATGATATTTGTGTTCCGCGCAAAAGGTAGGTGGCTGGCGTATTTGGAAAAGACCAGCCTGTCAAATTTTTAATGGAAGCCTTTACACCAGACCAGAAGTCGGCTTACACTGGGCAGTCCCAGAAAATATGTAGGAGAGGTCCCTCCATTTTGAAGTATCGCCAGCCTAAAGGGACACCTGGGGATTGATATTATGTAAACTCTGGGGAGCCTTCTACCATTTTGTAAGTATTTTATATCCATTTTCTTGATAATTATTAGCTAATGACACTTTTTGAGCAAAAAAGAGAATTTTGTTTGGGAGAATGTTTTGCATGGGTCTTTCTTTTTTATGTTCTCCAGAAATTAACATGGAATATGATTGTGACAATGCATGTCTAATAGGGACAGCTTCTTCACAAAGTTTCTCAAATCGTGTGAGTGCTCAAATAGTTTGAAAAATAGAGGATAAACGTGTTCTGCTGGGTATGGCCACATCCCTAAATACATGGAATGAAAGGTTTCCCCCTTGTTATGAAAAAATGGGTATTTAGGTATGTAATGTACCTGAAATGTGTATTTACTTGATGTCAATTTGACCTGTTTTTGTTCCTATATATTGTTGAAAAATTAAGAATAAAAAAAATAGGAAGGTGAAGGGTGCAATTGGTGAACCCACGAGTGGCATCTCCAGCTTTCATATTATGGGGGGGCACATGGGGACACAGGGACAAAAGTAGGGGGGCCAACTATAAAATGCAATTATATATATATATATATATATATATATATATATATATATATATATATATATATATATATATATATACATATATATCTCCTGGGGCCCTTTACTACGATTTCACAACGGGCCCTTTTACATGTTCTGCAGTGAGCTCCCTTCCTACTATACTGGGGCCCCCAGGGTGGCAGAAAACAAGAGATATATGTCACCAGCACACCAAGAAAATATAAGGGTCCAAAGTGGGAGAACTTTCAGGGTTGCAAAGGTTGTCTTGCCACCGGGGCCTGGTGTTCTGCCACTGTGGGGTTCCCCAGCTGTCCTGTCCCTGCTATTGACAGCGCTGGTCTGGCATCTGTCTCCTTGGCAGCGGCGGCAGTCTATTAGGACCTAGTGCTGGTGACATTATGGGTGCATGCAGGGGAAGGCTGACACTATTGGTTATAGAGAGCTGAGCCCCCAGCTGGTCACCTAGCAGCAGTAATGCTGTATAACCTTCTCTGTTGACATGCTGATTGGGATGTGATCCAGGTAATGCTCCCAGTCAGATCTAATAAACACAGTATATATTAGCATCAAGAGTACAACCATATATATATATATATATATATATATATATATATATATATATATATATATATATATAATCAAACGTATGTTCCGCAGCCGTGTGGGCTCTATGCCTGTAAAGTGTGGGCTTTGATCAATAAAATCTCTGATATTTAACACTAGGATTTGACTAGGAGCATCACCTGGATTGCATCCCGATCAGCTTGTCAGAGAAGGCTCCACTGCTGCTAAGCAACCTGCAGGGAGCTCAACTGTCTACAACCAATAGAGATGGGCTCAGGTGTGTTTGAAATCCCACATGCCCAATCCCGCCAGGAAGACAACACTCCACAGTGCTAATCACAGGCAGTGAGACATTTCCTGATCTGTGCAGCAGCGGACCGTGAAATGTCTCACTGCCTGTGATTAGCACTGTGCAGTGTGGGCTTCCTGGCAGGCTCTGGCATGTGGATTTTTGAACATGCCCAGCCCATTTCTAACAATAAATTGTGCTGGCCCTCCTGTACATCAGCCCCATAAAGTAACCAGCACTGGGTTCCAATGTGCTGCTGAGAATAGCCAGGACAGGACAGCAACTCTGGTTATTCCAGCACTGGTCCACACTGGGAGGATTCCCCCATCCACCTATAATGTGTAGATGGTGGAATTGGATCATTTCTTTTTTTTTCATTCAACCTAATAGTTGAATGAAAAAACGTGATCAATGTATGGGCTGCCTAAGAGCTAAGACCAGCCATAGACAGTTTAAATCTCAGCTGGTTCAGCAGGAATTAATGAGCAGATTCTCTTATGATTATCACTAGTGGTTGCTGTATAGCCACTAGTGATAATCACTGTTTGTCGGGAGAATACAATTAGTGGGCAGGAGGGATATTCCCCTGTAAGCACTGTCTGTGTTGATGGGGGAATTATGCAAGTTTCTTTCCTGCAATCTGTGGATGTAGGAAAGAAATTTGCACTGTATATTACCTGCCTAACTGAAAGTGAAAGTGTAACAGAATGGCCCGTGACACCCAGAGACTTTTGAAGGATGGGGGGTACTCCTGTGCCAGCGTCACTAATGACTCTTGGGTCTAGGGTCATCATGTGCCCCTTTTGGGCATAGGGTGACTGAGAAATGATAATGATAAATTACATGGGATGGGACATTACTGGTAATTCATGTTTTGCAGGATATCTTGAAATATTACAAGTTGTTAAAGGGGAGTTCCACCCACAATTTCACTTTTTAAATATAAATACCCCTGTAATACACAAGCTTAATGTATTCTAGTAAAGTTAGTCTGTAAACTAAGGTCCGTTTTGTTAAGTTGTTACAGCATTTAGATAGTTTATAATCTAGAAATAGACCGTGGCCATCTTAAGTGTGGGCATCATGAAGCCAGACTGTATGACTTCCTGGATTTCAGCTTTGCATATCTCGCACATGCTCAGTGCACAAGCAGTGTAATAGGTTTCAGTCAGGTTTGCAAGGACTACTGGGAAACATGATGCCTATCCCAGAAACCCTTGCAAATAGCCTAGGCAAATAAGGAGGAGGAAGTAATGAAGAACTACAAAATAAAGGTATTTACAAGAAACAAATTAAATAAAAATTGTCCATTCTGAACACTATGAGATTAGAGCATGCAGCACAGACAAACATAAAAAATGGGTGGAACTCCACTTTAAAGTCTGACTCCGACAGGTCAATAGAGTGTTTTCATTCAATGTGGGGACACATGCTTTTGAGGTGTTAATTGAGTCTGCTCCTAGACATTCCATTGTGTGATGCTAATACTGTTTTGTGTCCATTGGGCTAATTAGGTCTGCTCCTAAGACCTGTTCATTGTGTATGCTAATGACACTGTTAAGATGTGGAATGTGACTTGTCAAGCTGTAGTAATTAACCCCTCTAAATGCGGAGCCAGATCGTCTGGGTAATGAGTAGTAATTAACTCATCGGAATGTCATTATCTAAAAGAATGTGTATGAAGCCCCCCATTGTGTAAAGTGTGGGTGGAGTGTGTCTTTGTCCCTGTGATTAACTGTAACATGCTTGTACTGTATATAAGAAAGCTAAGTTACCATTAAAGGATTCATTCATTCATTTGGGAACCAGTAGCAGAGTTTGTGTTGTCTCGGTTATTCTGGGAAATGAAAAGGGTCGTGTCTGATGTCTGTCGGACTGTCGGATAAGCTGTCGTGGGGCGATAGAATGGAATATCGTAAACGGTGGTGACCGTTACAGAAAGTAAATTGTGAATGTCTTGAAAGAACAGGAGAGGGGGAGGGGGACAGATGGGGGAGAGAAGGGATGGAGATAATGCAGTTCAGTGATTACAGTGTACTGCAGTCTGCAGTGCACACACTTACCCACGGTCCAGGCTAGAATCTCAGGCATCATTCACACACATGCTGCTGATTTTCATATTTCCTGAACACACATCCCCTCTCTTCAGATACAGCACACCGAGATAGTGTGGGCGGGACTGAAAGGAGGAGGAGCTGTATTCCTCCCTGCTCGTATATGAGGAGAGTGGGGGGGGTGGCTGGACTCGCTGGGCTGTAAAAGAGTGTCATAGACTGACACTTGGCTCAGCTTGCAGTCACCACTCTCGGAATTTACAGGCTGGTTCTCCTGTCCTAAGGACGGGAGAAATCAGTCTGTGTTTTCAGTAACTGAGATGAAGGCTTGGGCCCCCCTCCCCCACAGTGTTCATGGAGTCCTTTCTGCAACTTGTTCTTCTCCGTGCCAATGAGGATGCAGGGGAAGGAGCAGATCAGGCGGCTGTGGTTGTGTGAACGCTCGCATTATGCAGTGTCAGCAAGCAGAGGGAGGGGGGAGGAATGCCCCGCAGAGCTGACTGGGGACGCTCTTCCTCTCAGGAGAGACTGTTACTCCAGCGGCGGCCCGAAAAAAAAAATGCAAAATGCACATGGTGGGGCACAGCATAATGTTGGGGGGGTCAGGGCCCCCTCTGGCCCCCCCTAGAGTCGCCTCTGGGACCCACCAAGGTCGAGGTGGCCACTGTCTCATGCAGATGTTAACAGCCAAAGGATTCACTGCCCCACTTTCTGCATATGTGTCATACTTAGAAGATTCAGATCATCAAACAAATTTTAATATTACACAAAGATAACCTGCATAAATCCAAAATGCAGTTTTTAAATGATGATTTAATTTAACAAGGGAAAAAAGTAATTGTCCCCTGCTTGCTAAATCATGAGTGAACTGTGATTAACCACATTTTTTGGAAAGCTGAGTTCAATTTCACTTGCCACACACAGGCCTGATTACTGCCAGACCTGTTGAATCAAGAAATCACCTAAAAATAATCTGTCTGACAAAATGAAGCATGCTAAAAGATCTAAAAAAAAGTAACAGTGATCTAAAGAAGTATAAGAACAGTTTTTGGCATGCATCAGTCTGGAAAGGGTTACAAAGCATTTCTAAGGCTTTGGGACTCAAATGAACCATGGTGAGAGCCATGATTCACAAATGGAGAACACTTGGAACAGTGGTGAACCTTCCCAAGAGTGGCCAGCCTACCAAAATAACTCCAAGAGTACAACAATGACTCATCCAGGAGGTCATAAAATAACCCAGAACAAGAGCAAACAACTGCAGGCCTCACTTGCCTCAGTTAAGGTCAGTGTTCATGATTCAACAAAAAGAAAGAGACTGGACAAAATGGCATCCATGGGAGAGTTCCAAGGTAAAAGCCACTGCTGACCAAGAAGAACACAATTATCCCCAAGACTTTTGGGAAAATATTCTGTGGACTGATGACACAAAATGTTTTGGAAGTCGTGTGTCCCGTTACATCTGGCATAAAACTGACACAGCATTTCATAAAAGAACATCATACCAACAGTCAAACATGGTGGTGGTAGTGTGATGGTCTGGGCCTGCTTTGCAGCTTCAGAACTTGGATGATTTGCCATATCTGATTGTCTGGCTATCAGTTCATGACCTCAAGTTCAAGCGCACTTGGGTTGTGCAGCAAGACAATGATCCAAAACACACCAGTAAGTCCACTAGTGAATGGCTTAAAAAAAAAAATAATTAAGGTTTTGGAGTGACCTAGTCAAAGTCCATACCTAAATCTAAATGAGATGTTGTGGTATATCCCTAAACAGGCCATTCATGCTTGAAAAACCCTACAATGTGACTGAATTAAACCAATTCTGCAAAGAAAAGTGCCCCAAGTTCATCCACAGCAATGTGAATGACCCATTGCCAGTTATCACAAATGCTTGATTGCAGTTGTTGTCACCAAGGGTGGCACAACCAGTTATTAGGTTTAGCGGCAATTACTTTTTCACAAAGGGCTGAGCAGGTTTGGACAGCTTTTTTCCCTTAATAAATTAAATCATCATTTAAAAACTGTATTTTGTATTTACTATACTAAACTTGTTTGATGATCTGAATCATTTAAGTGTGACAAATATGCAAAAAAAAAAAAAAATCAGGAAGGGGCAAATACTTTTTCACAGCACTGTATACAAGAAAATACATTTACCGGACACTTTATTAGGTACACCTGTCAGCAACTCAATGCCGAGCATCAGAATGGGGGAAGAAAAGGGATTTAAGTGACTTTGAATGTGGCATGATTGTTGGTACCAGAAGGGCTGGTCTGAGTATTTCAAAAACTGCTGATCTACTGGTATTTTCAAACACAACCATCTCTAGGGTTTACAGAGAATGGTCAGAAAAGAGAAAATATCCAGTGAGCGGCAGTTATGTGAATGAAAATGCCTTGTTGATGTCAGAGGAGAATGGACCGACTGGTTTGAGATGATAGAAGGAAACAGCAACTCAAATAACCACTTGTAACAACCAAGGTATGCAGAATACTATCTCTGAATGCACAGCACATTGAATCTTGAAGCAGATGGACTACAGCAGCAGAAGACCACATGGGTACAACATCTGTCAGCTATGAACAGCAAACTGAGGCTGCAACTCACACAGGCTCACAAAAATTGGACAATCGAAGATAGAACATTTTTCACATTTTTGAAGGCCCTGGAGCCACATTTTGGAAATTAAACACTCCAAGGTATTTTTTAAGAGGCATAGCGGGTCTACTGAAGACTTCATTTGTTGCTAAAAGTATTTGGAAATGCAGAAAGAAAATGAAAATAATTTTGGCAATTTAATAAGATATTTCTCACACACAGGATGGGCATACTTTTAATTATACCCCAAAACACATTCTACTACTAAAATGACGATACCACATGTGCAAGACTTTTTCATTGCTGGAAATAATTATGTAGTGGACATATATTGTCCACAAAAATCAACCAATATTGTATCAAAAACAGTGTACTGTGCTGCTAGCCTCTGTACAAGTGGTCAGGAAATGTAGCTTGGTGTAGCCTCACTTGTACTAGTTCCTGTACCTATAAGTCAAGAAAGCTTAGCCTACTAGTACATGTCTGCCCCCAGGAACATCCTGCTCTCTGGCTAGGAAGTACATAAGACTGAACAAAGGGTGAACAAAAGAGTCCGTCTGGTTCTGGGTGTCCAGTTGTCTGCAGAGGATGGTTGAGACTGGTGTCTCACAGGAATATAGTCAGCAAGATGTTCAGATGGGTCAGTTTAGATGCAGGCAGAGACATGGTCAGCAAGCAGGTAAAGGATAAAATCAGCAGGCAGAAATGTGGTCAATAAACAGGCAAAGATTGGCACAGGAAACAGGCAGAGGCAACACTGCGCACGTGTGGTGGTGACTGGTGTGGGGATGATCACAGACACTGTTACTAGTGTGGTGGTGATCACAGACAATATAACTGGTGTGGCAGTGATTAGGAACAATAATATTGGTGTGGTATTTTCAGTGATCAGGGACAATGTGAGTGGTGTGGGCAGTGATCAGGGACACTGGGACTGGTGTGGCTGTGATCAGGGACACTGGGACTGATAGGGTGGTGATCATGGACAATGTGACTGGTGTGGTGGTTAACAGGGACAATATGACTGGTGTGACAATGATCAGGGACAATATGACTGTTGTGGCAGTGATCACAGACACTGTGAGTGGTGCAGCGGTGATTAGCAACACTGTGAGTGGGTATGAGTGATTAAATACACTGGGACTGGTATGGTGGTGATCATGGACTCTGTAACTGGTGTGGTGGTGATCATGGACACTGCAACTGGTGTGACAGTGTTGACAGACACTGTAACTGGAGTGTTGCTGATCAGGGACGACCCTATAACCAGTGTGGAGGTGATGATGGACATTTTAAGTGGGTGGTGGTGATTAAGGACACTAACTGGCAACAGTGAGTAAAAAAGAAAGAACATTATAACTTAAATTTTTTCTTACAACTTTGTATTTATTTATTTTATGTTATTTTACATACAGTCACCCTAGCAGTACAGTGACACTGTGCTACTCTTGGGGGGCAGAATGTCTTTTTTTTAGACTGTGATTGCTTTTATAGCTATGATGGCATTCCTGCAGCCATTAAGAAATACTATAATTGCTGTGAATGGCCCTATACTATGTGATCTCTGTGACCGATCACAGAGATCACACAGTAGTAAACAATGATGCCAAGAAATTACATATTGTTTACTACTGTCCATGTGAAAAGAGTGTCCTCAACCTCTTGCATCACAGTAAACTTGCAAGACTTGTCAATATGATGATGTCATTTTGTAGGTGCTTTGTATCATTTTGTCAATAGCTGGTATCCACGTTCTTCATATTTACAGGCTATTGAGGCTTTGTTGACTTTGTAACTGTGATTCTTTTGAGCCTGACAAAATTGTATCTGCAGTTCTTCCTCCCACTTCAGCTAAAAAAAAAGGTGTCGTGTTAGTTTCCATCCCCAAAGAACATTGGACAATGGGTGGATAGTGGACGATGAGACTGGTTTTAGCACAATTATTCAATTATTCAAACAGGATGTTACCCCTCACTGATTTGTGCTCATCAGGTAGAGATCTCAAAAAAGAGCAGGATTGAGAATGTCTCAGGTGAGGCTGGATTCCCGTTCTGATCTTTCCCATTGGTTTATTTTGGCTAGCCACTTTGGCTAAGCATTTTTGCTAATTCTTCCATTAAGCAGGTTGTATAATTGAGGGTTGGAGAGGCCATGGCTGAAGTTTGGGGATTCCAGGATATGAGTCTTGCTCGGACAGCTGAAATTGAAGTTGTCTGGAAGAGAATACTTGTTGTTTTTTACAGTGGAACCAATAAGCCAGTGGTTGTCAAACATTTGTGATTCAGGAATGGTGTACTCAAGCCATGGTAGTTCACATAAGGTGGTCATGATGAGGGTCTGTTCCAGTTGGACAAATGATTTTGAGTCTTTTTGCGTGCTTCTGATTTTACTGGTGCTAAAGGTGTTGATTAGAGCGATGTAGGTTGGAGAATATTTATTCTGCAAATATCATCTTATATGATTTTATGGTACTGCCTGAGAATTTTTTTGGGGGGGAGGGGGGGGTCATTTTTGGGCAGTAAACACTCCTTGAAAGGGGTAAAAAAAGGAAAAAGAGGTACAGTATATAAGCTTGCCAGTAGGGAAATAATGCCCTCAATTTTTTGTGAGCATGACTACACACATGAGAAAGGAATGAGATGGCTTACCTATTTTTAGGAAAAGCAGATAGAAGAAAATAATGACAGCTGTAAAACAAATAGTTCCATTATAAAGAAATGTACTTTAAAATTTACATGTGTGTTCCTTCTCTCTCTCTTTCACAACCCCCTGACACACACACACACACACACACACACACACACACACACACACACACACACACACACACACACACTATATATATAAATCCACAGTCAAAGAGTTTACATTATTTCAAATGTATGCTCAAGGGAAAGCAGCTACCAGAGAAACTGATACACAGATAGCCAACAAGTTCATTTATGTTGCTGGTAGAAAGCTTTTGTGATATTTTTGCTATGTCCCTAGGTGCACACATACTTTTGCTGAGATTGAGAAACACAGGAAACCTTTTATACAAAAGCACAGGTTTTTGCAAGAGGTGAACATTGAAAGGGTTTGAATATAGTTCTTTTATTCCTATGTCTTCTGCTGAATGTAGGTTATGGAAAAAGAGTAGGGAGCTTTTTCTTAACTCAAAATAGTATATGTATCAGAAAAAATTACATATAGCTTGTACATGCTTGGTTAAAATGTATGTGTGAGAAAAAATATATTGCTGACATTTTATGTTTTTAAACAGATCTCAGCATTCTCATTTTTTCCCTTGCTTTTGAGTCTAGCGAGTGGCTGACCTGGACCAATCATGCAGCTGGCAAAGGCTGAAAAGTCTGATCTCCTATTCTACATGCTTGCTTCAGGTCAGTGACACTACATTGTGAAAATAGGCTCTCCTTCAGTGGTGGAACAACTACACAGTCATTAAAATGAAAGAGACATCAGCCTACTTTTTGATTTTTCAGTATAAATAAATAAATAAATAAATAAATAGAAAAGAGAAGCGAAAGAACAGACTCCTGTGCTTTATTACTTGGGAACATGTCAGTGGAAGAGAATCATATAACAATTGTAGGCTTTGTTTATCTTAGGAGACAATTGTCCACATATGGATTTTAGAACACCTAGTAAAGAGACTCACATGTGGGTATGGCCAATTTTCCAAATAAGCTGAAGTGTGTTCCCCAAAGCATAATCTACACTACTTCCATGGCCACTTATAAGTGTTTCACCCGTTTACACTTTTTTTTTAAAGTGTATTTTGTGCGTGTACTCGAGAGAGGAGCCGGACTGCAGGAGTTGGGAGTAGGCAGGCCTCCCCCAGAGGCAATCTGCCACCTTTCTCCATGCCCTGGGTGGCAATGGTGGGTGTGTGAGGGGGTCCTCCCACACAGTCCGCCCTACCTGCTCCGCTTTGAAGCCCAACGGGGCAGAGGGACTCCCTATAAGGGAGTGAGAGGATCTAGCCCGCTCAACCAGCCCCGTTAGTCCTTCGCTTCTCTTTTTAGAGACCGCGTGGTCAAAGTGCGTGCATGTTAACCCAATTTGGAGCGCGTGTAAGTGTGGTGGTTTTTGTGGGAGGGGGTGGGCGTACTAAGCGCAAACTTACCTCGCATAGCACACCCACCGGGAGCCGGCCTGAGACCACCAAACTCAATTCACATATAGCTGAGACGTGGGATCCGAACCTCTAGCTGCAGAGGTGAATGGCTTGTCAGCGCAGTGCCAATCGCGTTGAGCCACCGCAGCTCCCCTGTTTACACTTTTGACATATGGTATAAGTACCCTTTTGTTCCTTTGACTTCTATAAAGCTAGCTTGAACTTGGTGCAAGCTTTTACTCATAATAACGATGAGAGGTATGAATTAACTCCTGTGAAGAATTTGATGAGGGTTTTAATGCAAGGTATTCTATTATTTTTTTAACCTAGAATAATTATTTCCACCACTGAAATTAGTAGCTTACTTCATGTGTGAAATGCAATTCAAAAGTTTATTTGGTAAATTTGGAATTCCTTTACAATTGTATTTTTTAATATAAGGTTATAATAATGCACAGCTATTTCAATTCACTATGTGGAGCTCATGAGGGTCTAGGTTAGGGTATTGGGTGTTTAGGCCTAGATGTAGCAAAACAAACTTTTTTTTTACTGTAAAAATTAATATCTGTTTCTATAGATATGCACAGCTCTCTGCAGAATACTTGCACAGATGCATTATTTCATATGCATGGATGTCCCCATAAAAGGAGAAAATATGGAGCAATGGATCAACAATAAATATGTAGCGCTACCCCCGGAGGAGCCGCTGGTTAGATTTGGGATCGGCATATTTAAGTTACCTCTATACTGTGTCTAGGGGTGATGGCGGTGTTGAGAGCAGTAATAGAATGTCCAGACCATTGACTGACGTTTTCAATGCTTTATTTTCCGGTCAAACACGACCAACATGTCAACTTGAGGTAGACAGGATAGGTTGGTGAAGGAAGAGTAACTTCACAGAATCAGGCTATGGATAGTAAAGGCAGTCCTGCCTTCTGTAATTGTATTTGTCTCATCGCCACTCCAGCCGGAGTGGGTGAAGTGCCCCTGGACAGACCTCTCTCACAGGCCTGGTAGCCAGAGCGCCACTTAGAGCTTCTGGGAGGAACAAGTCTCTGCCACCGACTTGGCTCTAATTGAATTGGGATGTTAAGGTGAGACCTCTGCCACAGGCCTAGTGCTTAGAAGTTTGAACAGTAGAGCAAATCCTCCCAGTATGTCTTTTGGGGTCACCGACCGACAGTTTGAATGTAACCTGTCAGTATCTGGTCACCCAGATCCCCGGTGGTTCGTTCAAGCCCTGTTGGATCACCTGCCTCCGGGTTCTCCTCAGACCGATCCCCCACCGAACAGCACCCAGCTTGGGATCTTCTCAATAGGTATGGGAACCCAGTAAGTCACTGGGGTCCCCTGGCAGCATCAGTTGCTCTGGGCTATGAGAGCCCAGAGTCAGGAACTCCGCGTAGTACGTGATCCTAGCCTGGTAGGCCATAGTGGTGGGGCCCGTGATGTGCGCACACCCTAAAGGTGGGTGCCGCACCTGGAACCTGGAACCAGGAACCCGTGGGAAAGAGAACTCCGAACAATGGCCTCCGCCACAGAAATACCCCTCCCCAGCATGCCCCGCAAGGGAAATTTCCTCTAATTGGCTGCTGAGAAGAAGCAGCTCCACCTGGACACCCTCTGGCGCCACCTGCCGCCCAGAGATGAGACTGCATCTCTGGGGTACAGACTGACCCACAGGACAATCCAGATTTGGTGACAGCCAAATTTAACGAATCAAAGAATGAGAGCAACATAACTCTCTCATTCCCCCACTAAATTTAATATAGCACCTGTACGAAAAGTACACAGGCGCTACAAATACAATTAATAGATTTGACTATATTGATTTATGGCATTTATAAATATGCTGCAACTAAAAATGTTTTTTTTTTAAGCATATACATTTTTTTAAACACAAAACAAAAACAAAGCTAATTCAGCTTATGTTACCTATAGCTACTTCACCTGGTTACTAAAGTAAAAATTACAAAGTATATGTTGATCTGACAAGAGATGCCATCAGTGCATATCAAGTACCTTGATTAAAATATATTATACAGTACTCACAATAATGTGTCTTGTCACTAACAGTTTTTTGATACCTTTCATAAATAAATTAGACAGTATTACTGAAGAATGTGTTAGATTAATTTAAAGTGATTGTAAAGGTATATGTAGCGCTCTCCCTGACCTCCAGATGCCTGGTGGTGACCACCAGAGTCAGTGAGGCTGACATTCCTCCCTGGGAGTTTTATTTCTCCTAACAGGAACAGTGGGAGAGAGGGGTGTGGCACAGGATTTGCCCTTAGGCAAATGCAATAGCAACATGGCAGACTCCTTGGACAAAAATAGAAATAGGCAGACAGCGATACAGAAAAATGGCCTTTAACCTCCCTGGTGGAATGATTATGTCTGATTTTTGATGCTGAAAGCAGTATAATGTTTTGGATGGAAATTTGGCATTTTATATTGTAGGCCTGTAATTTTTAGGAATAACTACTCACTTTAATCTGTTCAAACAAAAGTCTAGTAGACATCCTGTGTATGATAACATTTTTAAACACAAAATCATAAATTATAATAAATAATAACAAATAATAATATCATAATAATACATTTTATTCAATACATTTTAGTCAATAATATATCAAATCAAAAACACTGAAATTTGTCCAAACAAAGGGTGCAATATTACTAGTCATATTGGTTCAGTAAACATTCAGAGTATGAACATTTTTAAAACATGGGACTGCACAAAGTCAGACGTCACAATCAGGACAATGTAACTTGGCTTCCTTTCTGATTTTCTTTCCACTGTCATCTCGCTTTGAGCAACAAACCAGAATGTAGGCATTCCACAAGCATTGGTCAAGAAGATGCCTGAAGACTTCTTGTAATATATTTTGTGCTGTTTCCGCATTGCTGGATAGAATGTCATTGCTGGTCGGCTCTGTTAACACCTCCCATGGTGTTATTGTAGTCTATGACTACTTGTTGCTTCAAGATTTCTTTCCCACCATTTGTGCGTACCATAACAGTGGAGGTATTATGGACTGTACTCATTAGGCACACATCTTTTTTGTCACGCCATCTCAGTGTCATCATTTTTGCCTTTTTGCCAGGCAACCGTTTCTCCAGTCTTGAGCTTCTTATTGCCAAACAGTACTTTTATCAAATTCTTCGTTGCTTTTGAAGTGCAAATATTTCATTATCAGGGAGAATTTGTACTCTGACATGACCGTGCCAAAGAATGGAGTGGCAAGTCATTTATTTGTTGTCCAATATCAGGGTTTCCCCACCACTCCCTGAAGTATTTTTAGGCCCAGAAATGTCCAAATGTCATCTTTGGTCACTGTTTCCCACTTTCTACTTCTTAAAAACTTCTGATGTGTAGTAGTCTTTTGCTCTTAGTACTGGTTAACAATTTCTTCAATAACCTCATTGGTCAGAAATAGTTGTAGGTATGTCAGAAAGAACAGTAAAACTGCATCCAGGGCACTGGACAAAGCACTGGGGACAAACTGAGGTCAAATGATTTGATACAGTAATGTAATCCAATAAGTCCCGATGCACGCAGGGAACGGAAGACAGGACACACAGAGCATCGGATGGAAGAACTGGCCGCCGTACACAGGGGGAGTACATCAAGGGATCATGGGGAAAAGGTAAGTAACCTCTTCCAGGATCCTGCGATGCAATCCCGAGTGTGGCTCGGGATTACCGATAATGGTACTGAAATTTCACCCCGAGCCACACTCGGAAATACGGAGGTTAAGCTGGATGCAGTCATCTGTATTTCGTAGCAACTGCTGTTTCCTATAGCAACAACTTTGCTCACAGTATCCAACTGTAGATTATCAAGCTTAGCTCACAGTTACCTGCTGGACTCTTAAAGCTTCACTAACAGCTACCCGCTGTATTATTCAAGCTTGACCCAAAGCTATCCGCTGGGTTCCTTGGATTCACAGCTACCTGCTGGATTCCTCAAGCTTTACTTCCCTTCAAGATTTACTTACAGCTACCTCCTGTACACCTTCAAGCTTTACTCGCAGCCAGGGCCGCCATCAGGAATTATGGGGCCCCTTACACAGCTTCAGGCATGGGCCCCCTGGAGCAGAGAAGCGGGGGGGGGGGCGATGCCGCCTGAAATTGAGAAGCGGGGAGGAGCTGCCGTGAATTGAGAAGCGGGGGGGGGCTTTACTAAAAAAATAAAAATATATATAAAAAAAGGGGGGTAGCCATCCGGGCCCTGGGGACCTCTGGGCCCTTTAATAAAAAGAAATAAAAAATATATATAAAATATATATATATATATATATATATATATATTTTTTTTTTAAACGGGGGGTTGCCATCTGGGGCCCTGGGGACTTTTGGGCCATTTTATAATTTTGTATTTATTTTTTTTATAAAAAGAAATTACAAAAAAAGGGGGGTTGCCATCCGGGACCTCTGGGTCCTTTAATAATAATAATAATAAAATATATATATATATATATATATATATATATATAAAAAATAAACATTTATAAAAAAAAGGGGGTTGCCATCCAGGGCCCTGTGGACCTCTGGGCCCTTTAATGAAAAAATAAATAAAAAAATATAAAAACAAAAATAAACATTTATATGATATACATATATATATATATATATATATATATATATATATATATATATATATATATATATATATATATATATATATATATATATATATATATATATATATACATGCATATATATATATATATATATATATATATATACACACATATATATATATATATATATATATATATATACACACATATATATATATATATATTTAGTAATATATACATATTATATAAACAAAAAAATTATAAAAAAGGGGGGTTGTCATCCGGGGCCCTGAGGACCTCCGGGCCCCTTACAGGTGTACTGCCTGTACCCCCCTGATGGCAGTCCTTCTCACAGCTTCCTGCTGTATTTCTTGAATGAGTTCTCTCCTGAAACTTTCCCACTTACTACACATTCCCCAGCTGATGAAGCATCTGCTCTGATACTCCTTTAGAACTCCATCCCTTTACACTTGCCTCCGGCAACAAGAGTGGTTGTCTGTCTGGCAACTTCTCTCCATTGCCTCCTGGCAATGATCAGGCTCCCCTCAGGCTGAGCCTCTTTACACATGGTTAGGTTCTAGGCTTCAGACCTACACCTCTGCTGCTGCTCCACACACACCCAGCCAGGCTGCAGCCTGGGTGGAAAGAACCATGATCCCTTGACTCTCTCTAAATAAATGGACTATCCCAGCAGCCTCAGCGGCCAAAGAAACATATTTTCTCATAACCTGAATTCACTGTAATCTAACATTCTAATGCCAAAGGTAACAGTGCTACCTATTGACAAAATAGAGAAAACACAGTTAAACTCAAGACTAAGAGAAACTCATTTGATCAAAGACTACAAATTAGCCAGGCTTAGTTACCATCTAGCACAACTGAATTTACTAGCAGCGCTGTTTAGAGGACAAGGGTGCTTTATATATATCTATAGATATATGTATATCTATAGATAGACATATATATATATACAGTACAGACCAAAAGTTTGAACACACCTACTCATTCAAAGAGTTTTCTTTATTTTCATGACTATGAAAATTGTAGATTCACACTTAAGGCATCAAAACTATGAATTAACACATGTGGAATTCTACATAACAAAAAAGTGTGAAACAACTGAAAATATATTTCATATTCTAGGTTCTTCAAAGTAGCCACCTTTTGCAGCAGACACATCTCTAGAACTGTTAAGAGGAGACTGTGTGAATCAGGCCTTCATGGTAGAATATCTGCTAGGAAACCACTGCTAAAGAAAGGCAACAAGCAGAAGAGACTTGTTTGGGCTAACGAACTCAAGGAATAGACATTAGACCAGTGGAAATCTGTGCTTTGGTCTGATGAGTCAAAACTTGAGAACTTTGGTTCCAACCCCTGTGTCTTTGTGCGATGCAGAAAAGGTGAACGGATGGACTCTACATGCCTGGTTCCCACCGTGAAGCATGGAGGAGGAGTTGTGATGGTGTAGGGGTGCTTTTCTGGTGACACTGTTGGGGATTTAATCAAAATTGAAGGCATACTGAACCAGCATGGCTACCATAGCATCTTGCAGCGGCATGCTATTCCATCCGGTTTGCGTTTAGTTGGACCATCATTTATTTTTCAACAGGACAATGACCCCAAACACACCTCCAGGCTGTGTAAGGGCTATTTGACCAAGAAGGAGAGTGATGGGGTGCTGCGCCAGGTGACTACCTCTTGAAGCTCATCAAGAGAATGCCAAGAGTGTGCCAAGCAGTAATCAAAGCAAAAGTTGGTTACTTTTAAGAACCTAGAATATGAAATATATTTTCAGTTGTTTCACACTTTTTTGTTATGTATAATTCCACATGTGTTAATTCATAGTTTTGATGCCTTCAGTGTGAATCTACAATTTTCATAGTCATGAAACTAAAGAAAACTCTTTGAATGAGAAGGTGTGTCCAAACTTTTGGTCTGTACTGTATATTACAAAGGGGTTACAGCACAGTGAGTATAAACGTATAACCAGTAGACATATGCATTCATTTTCGTCCGAACGCATTTCCGTCCGAATTTCAGGTATTTTTGTTATCGTTTTAACAAATGAAAACGAATGCAAAGAATACGAAAACCGAAAGATACAACATAAATAAAAGCTTTATTTTCGTTTTCGTTGGTCGAATGTGCCTAGCCTTAACTCTATTAGTCCAAGATTATTCTACATAAAGAGAAAAGATTCGACATTATAGAGAGGTAGGATCGGACATTATAGGGAGAAAAGATTCGACATAGAGAGAAAAGATCGCTGCTGGAATTGGGTGGGGGAAGCAAAATAAAAATAATGATGATCATGAATATTATTCGCTGATTGTAACCAAAGAGGAGGAGCAGTAAAATAGCTAGAACTAACTTGACAATTCAACATGAACGTCGAAGATTTGACAAAGCATTGAAAAACGTCAAATCTGTCATTGAAGGCTTATGGGGCCAGATCCACAAAAACCTGACGTAACTTAAAAAATCCAATTTAAGTTACACTGCCTTAAAGTTTCTACCTAAGTGCCTGATCCACAAAGCACTTATCTAGAAATTTCAGGCTGTGTAACTAAAATTCCGCCGGCGCAAGGCGTTCCTATTCAAATGGGGCGAGTCCCATTTAAATGAGGCGCGCTCCCGCGCCGGCCGTACTGCGCATGCGCGAAGTTACGTTACGCCGAGTTTTGAGGATCGCGACGGCTTAAAGTTGCGTCGGGGAAAAAAAAAATGACAGCGGCATGCATTCCTGAGGGAGAACTCCATGCCAATTTTCAAAGAAAAAACCGGCATGGGTTCCCCCCCCAGGAGCATACCAGGCCCTTAGGTCTGGTATGGGTTGTAAGGAGACCCCCCCACGCCGAAAAATTGACGTAGGGGGTCCCCCTACAATCCATACCAGACCCGTATCCAAAGCACGCTACCCGGCCGGCCAGGAAGGGAGTGGGGACGAGCGAGCGCCCCCCCCCTCCTGAGCCGTGCCAGGCCGCGTGCCCTCAACATGGGGGGGTTGGGTGCTCTGGGGCAGGGGGGCGCACTGCGGGCCCCCCCACCCCAGAGCACCCTGTCCCCATGTTGATGAGGACAGGACCTCTTCCCGACAACCCTTGCCATTGGTTGTCGGGGTCTGCGGGCGGGGGCTTATCGGAATCTGGGAGTCCCCTTTAATAAGGGGGCCCCCAGATACCGGCCCCCCACCCTAAGTGAATGGATATGGGGTACATCGTACCCCTATCCATTCACCTGGAGGCAAAAAGTAAAAGTTAATAAACACACAACACAAGGCTTTTTAAAATATTTTATTATTCTGCTCCGGACGCCCCCCCTGTCTTCGTTATTAGCTCAATTACCAGGGGGGGCTTCTTCTTCCGCTCTCCGGGGGTCTTCTCCGCTCTCCGGGGGGGGGTTTCTTCTTCCGCTCTCCGGGGGGGGCTTCTCCGGACTCCGGGGGGCTTCTTCCATCTTCTCCCCTCTTCCGCTGTTGACTCGGCGAACCCCGGTTCTTCTGCAGCTCTCCGGTGCCTTCTTCTTCAGCGCTGGCTGCCTGCTATCTTTGTGTGTTAGCTCGATTTCAAACAGGCAGCCAGCGCGGTCTTCTGTGACGTCAGGGTCTTCTCTTCCTTTCTTCCGATGTTGCCTCGTCGCCTGTTGTCGCTGTAATGATGGAAGCGCGCCTTGCATCCCATTTATATAGGCATCACCGTCCCATCATGCTCCGGTAGGTACCCACGTGGTGGGTGCCTACCCACGTGCACCCACCACGTGGGTACCTGCCGGAGCATGATGGGACGGTGATGCCTATATAAATGGGATGCAAGGCGCGCTTCCATCATTACAGCGACAACAGGCGACGAGGCAACATCGGAAGAAAGGAAGAGAAGACCCTGACGCCACAGAAGACCGCGCTGGCTGCCTGTTAGAAATTGAGCTAACACACAAAGATAGCAGGCAGCCAGCGCTGAAGAAGAAGGCACCGGAGAGCTGCAGAAGAACCGGGGTTCGCCGAGTCAACAGCGGAAGAGGGGAGAAGATGGAAGAAGCCCCCCGGAGTCCGGAGAAGCCCCCCCCGGAGAGCGGAAGAAGAAACCCCCCCCGGAGAGCGGAGAAGACCCCCGGAGAGCGGAAGAAGAAGCCCCCCCTGGTAATTGAGCTAATAACGAAGACAGGGGGGGCGTCCGGAGCAGAATAATAAAATATTTTAAAAAGCCTTGTGTTGTGTGTTTATTAACTTTTACTTTTTGCCTCCAGGTGAATGGATAGGGGTACGATGTACCCCATATCCATTCACTTAGGGTGGGGGGCCGGTATCTGGGGGCCCCCTTATTAAAGGGGACTCCCAGATTCCGATAAGCCTCCGCCCGCAGACCCCGACAACCAATGGCAAGGGTTGTCGGGAAGAGGTCCTGTCCTCATCAACATGGGGACAGGGTGCTCTGGGGTGGGGGGGCCCGCAGTGCGCCCCCCTGCCCCAGAGCACCCAACCCCCCCATGTTGAGGGCACGCGGCCTGGCACGGCTCAGGAGGGGGGGGGGCGCTCGCTCGTCCCCACTCCCTTCCTGGCCGGCCGGGTAGCGTGCTTTGGATACGGGTCTGGTATAGATTGTAGGGGGACCCCTACGTCGATTTTTCGGCGTAGGGGGGGTCCCCTTACAACCCATACCAGACCTAAGGGCCTGGTATGCTCCTGGGGGGGAACCCATGCCGGTTTTGTTTTTACAAATTGACGTGGAGTTCTCCCTCGGGAAAGCATACCAAATGCCGTCGCTGGAATGGGCCTTTACAAGGTGTGACTAACTTTACACTTTGTAGAACGAGCCCTAATTTTACACTTGCAAAATAACACTTACGGCGCAAAAAGGAAGCTAGAAAGCTTTGTGGATCGCCTTAAGTGCTAATTTGCATACTAGCAACGGCATTTCGACTCGAAATGCCCCCAGCGGCGGATGCGGTACTGCATCCTAAGATTCGGCAGTGTAATTCAATTACACATGCCGGATCTTCTGTCTAACTTTGGAAAAAGCCTTTTGAGGATCGTTTCCAAAGTTACACACAGACTGAACAGCAGTTAAGTCGGAGTATCTCTTTTGAGGATAACCCCCATGGTGTTTGTTGATAGTTCTAAGAAGATTTGACGGAGCAGCTAAACTGTACAACGCTGCAATAGTACATTTCCGTTCAAATGCTTGGGCCATAGGCCCAATTCTATTGTTGGTTGACTAGTAATAAAAATGTCATACAATATTAGAATTCTACTATAGCTTGTAGGCGGAACATTCGACCGGAAAAGTATGATTGAATCGTCGCACAGTTTCGCTGCTCCGTCGAATCTTCTTTGAACATTTGACAGACAGTCAGACACCATAAGCCTTCAATGACAGATTCAACCTTAATTTGTTCGGATTTTTTTGACGAATGCAATTTCCAACGAAAAACTAAATAAATAAAAACGAATTTCGGGAGTAACAAAATAAATGTATTTTTCGTACAAAATCGAAAATCCAAAACAAAATATTTCAGTGTGCACATGTCTAATAACCAGCAAAATAGCAACCTGAACCATGCAGTGGAGATAGGAAAATTAATGCTTGGTTCATACAGTATATACAACAGATGAGAAACTGAATGGGTGTTACCACGTGTTAACATTTTCCTATAGCAAACTCTTGCTTATAAAAATGGGGATTCTTAGTAACCATATATTGCAATACTTGTACAAGCTGGCCAACTGCATCAAAGTGATCCCTCTCTGGCCAGTCCTACACTAATTTGCAGATTTGCCAACTCTTGTTTGCAAAAATGACTACTCCTTATAGTGTGTGCATATAGTGCTAATATGGGACAGACACAGCTGGAGGTGAAAACAGTTTAGGACTGGTGTAAAGTCGTGCACATCCACAAAAAACATACAAAGTTAAGAGGGTGGAGGGCATCAGCAAGTAAAGTCAGTTATCTATAGAATGGGTTATTTGCATAGATGACTGACTTTACTTGCTGATGCCCCCCACCCTCTTAACTTTATATATATGTATATAGATATATCTATATCGATATAGATAGATATATCTATATAGATAGATAGACATATATATATATATATGTATATATATATATATATATATATATATATATATATATATATATATATATATATATGTATATACATATATATAGATATGTCTATCTATCTATCTATCTATATAGATATATCTATCTATATCGATATAAATCTATATCTATATAGATATATCTATATACATATATATATATATATATATATATAAAGTTAAGAGGGTGGGGGCATCAGCAAGTAAAGTCAGTCATCTATGCAAATAACCCATTCTATAGATAACTGACTTTACTTGCTGATGCCCTCCACCCTCTTAAATTTGTATGTTTTTCCCATTGTGGATGTGCACGACTTTACACTGGTCCTGAGCTGTTTTCACCTCCAGCTGTGTTATATAACAATATATATATTGTAGCAGGCTGACCACCCCATGCTGCTGTTTAAAATGGTGGTTTAGGCCAGGTTTTATGAGTAGCAATCTCACAAAAAATGCAGGTGTGTGTTGCCTTTATATTAGAGCCAGAGTTAGAGCTGAGGGCCCCAACCTCTTTAGGGAGGTCAGTGTGTCTGAGGGGAGCCATGTGAGGTGCTGCCTGCCGTGCATCAAGGTGAGGACAGAGGAAGGCCCAAGGCTGAGAGAAAGTACAAGAGAGACAAGAGAGAAAGTCCAAGTGGGACAGAAGCAGCAAGAAAGCTGTACATTGATAGTCTAAAATGGATCAGAGCAGCTAGGAAACAGTAGGAAAGGTGCAGAGCTGAGGTGCAGTATCTGTGCATAAATACTGGGATGTGTTTCATGGTTAAGTGGACCAAACAAAGGTACTAAAATTTAAGAGAGAACATGAAGAGGTACTTCGAGCAGTAAAGCTGCCACACGAGAGCCAGTAGGCTAAATGCTATGCTTTCTAGTGATGGTGAGAACCCCCTGCGTGGGAAGTCATACCTGTGTGAATTTTGCCTTGCTTTTAAATAAAAGTGGGCAGAATAGCCCTGAAAGCTATTTTTGGTGTGGAGTAAACTCACAGTTTTGATGCTACTACTGAGCTAAGAAATCCTGATGTGTCACAAAATGTATGTATGTATATATATATATATATATATATATATATATATATATATATATATATATATGAATATAAATAATATATATATATATATATATATATATATATATATATATATATAGCACTACCCCCGAAGGAGCTGCTGGTTTGTTTTGGGTGGCATGTTACCTCATCTTTCTCTGCCGTCTAGGGTACTCAATGAGAGTGTATTACCCAGCCGGATAAAAACAGTAGATCTTGGTGAAAAGTGAAGAGATAGTAGAAATGAAGAATAGCAGATCCAGGTGTATGTGAATGGGAAACAGTCCTGCTTCCAACGACAAATTCTATCTCCCACTCTAGCTAGAGTGGATGTAGCGCACCTGGACAGGCCTCTCTCACAAGCCTGGCAGCCAGAATGTCACTCGAACATGGGGTTAAGTCTCTGCCACAGACCCTCCCAATAGTTGAACACAATGGAGGTAATTGTGGTCCTGAATCCTCCTCAACAGATTCGACACCCGGATCTCCTTCAGGTAGTTTTGGTTCGGGTACCGGCTGATAGGCGACCGCCATCCAGCCTCTCAGCACCCAGACAAGTTACCCATGTCCCCGGTGGATAGTCAGGGCCCTCTTGGAACACCAGCCTCTCTTGGTACTCCTCAGGTAGACTCTCCACTGAACAGCTTCCTCGCACAGGAACAGACAGCTCAGGACCTCATCAGATTGGGGACCCAGTCGATCACCGGGCCCCAGCCACAGCTCAGTTGCTCCCGGAAACCAGGAACACTGCATAGCGCGCACACCCCGGGCCAGAAGGCAATTTTGCCAGGGTGCCGTTATATGGCTACCCTGAAGGTGGGCACCACATGGGAAGAAAACCCAAGAAGATGGTGTCTGCCCCATAAATACCCCTCCCCAGCATGCACAGCGAGGATGCCTCCTCCTGATAGGCTGCTGAGGTGAAGCATCCAAATCCTTGACTCCACTGCTGCCACCTGTTGGCCTGGGGTGTGACCTGCACCCCAGAACCGCCAGCATGAGCCCACAGCACAGCCAAAGCTGGGACAGATGCTTCAAATTTAAACAAATTAATCAGGCCAGAGTCACTTAACTCTCTGACCCCCTCTAAATTTACATTAGCACCGGTTCTGAAAAGTAACCAGGCGCTACATATATATTTACTATTATCCAATTATACAGGTTTTTTATAGCGCCAACAGTATATATATATATATATATATATATATATATATATATATATATATATATAACATGTTTTTAGGACATTATATTTGTTAGGACATTATATATATATATATATATATATATATATATATATATATATATATATATATATATATATATAATGTCCTAACAAACATGTTATACCTACCTGCTCTGGGCAGTGGTTTTACGCCTCTTTTCGGGTCCTCCACAGGTGCTCCTGGCTCCTCCCCCACCAAGTGCATCTATAGCAAGCCACTTGTCCACAGACATGCTGAACATGGCTCAGCCCCAGCCCCTGCTCCCTCCTCACCAGCTGTGATTGACAACAGCAAAGCAGGAGCCAATGGTACTGCTGTGACTGAGCTAATGAGGAGGGAGAGAGCAGAGAGAACAGCTGCTCTCTTGCACATCGCTGGATTGAGTTTGGGCTCAAGTAAGCATAAGGGGGGGGGGGGCTAGGGGGAGCTACACTAGGATGGTATTTTACCTTAATGCAGAGAATGCATTAAGGTACAAAACCTTTTGCCTTTACAAGACAATACACGCAGCAAAATGCTTTCTCCTAGGTGGATATTCATAAATACTGCATCAGCATAGCAGATAGGGAGAGTATTTAAGTGATCATTTCTGCTACTGTAACATTACATCTGCTGTCATTATGTTCCAAATACTGGGCAGCAATGCATGGTCTAACGTTTATAGTTCATACATTGTTAGTTTGTAGGATAATGGCGAAACCAAGGTTACACTGTTTGAGCAAAATTACAATGTGAGATTATATCGCTGTACATAGAAAAGCAATGCTTGAATGTTTATTCGGTGAATAGGTACAGTATGGGTGCAATTTATTAACATTAGACATGAAGTTACATAGTAAATGTGCTTCATGTTTGAGCCAGATTGGCTGTGAAAGCCATTATGAATACAGATACCCAGCAGCATTTTAGAATTTGTTGCAGCTGCAAGGTCCATAAACGTGCTTTAACTTCGAAGCTCAGAGCTGGTGATTTTCAAGTCAATTTAGAAGATGTGACTTCCTTTACCAGTTATCATAAGGGATTGCAGCATGCAAATTGTTTCTTCTATTATAGTGTCTTCTCAGTATAAGCCTGATACTGATTTTTGAGGGGATTTAGAATACAGATAATTCATCTTCATAAAAAGTACTGTATATTTCAGATTTTATTTGTGTTCCACATACATTTTATATTCCTATATTATAAATGTTATTTTTCTCCTAATACAATTAAATTATCCCACACTAGCTAACTAAAAAAAAAACTTGAATTGTCCATGCCACATTTTTGTTTTACCAATATCAACCAAAGACTTGCAGTAAATGAGCCGTAGTAAGCTATAACTTGTACTCTACCTCATAACTTTGTACATTCAAATCAAAGGTGTAACAAATAAGCCAATTGTACATTGGTAGTAAAATATATTAATAGCTCAGACTATGCACTGTGCTTAATTGGGGCTGAATTGGGACTGGGACTGAATTGGGTGCTTAATTGGGACTGAATAACTAAAATATCAGAATAGTACATAGTTACATAGAGTTACATAGTTTGGTTGAATAAAGAAAAATTCTCATTAAGTTAAATAAAAATTAATGAATAAATAAAATAAATGTTTTGTTCAATCTAAAAATCCACTCATGAGCATGGGGATTTCTATCTTTTGAAAAGAAACATGTCATAACAGAAATAATTGCATTCAAGTGCTAGCTACAGTATTTGGCTTGGAACTGACTCTGCAGCTTTAGTCGTTTCTAAATCGATGACTTGGAACAGGTATACAGACTAAAAGATTCACATTTTCTCTTTAGTTGGCATGTTTGTTTTAAGTCTGTGATTTACAAAACCAAGTCAGACACAGCTAGGCAACTAGCATTTTCAGATGAAGGCCAGCATTCGAAGTCTGAGCAGTTCTGTCATAAAAGTTATACTTTAAATTCCCCTTCTCATGAGCATTTTACTACTTTAGCAATTTACCCAATCAGGTTAGAGCAGTGTCTCGTGTGGAGGTCTTCTTATGTCCCGAGTAACTGATTGTCTATATATTGTGTTTCTGATAGAAGAAACTGCATAAAATGCACAGTATGGATAGTTTTATAGTTGGATAAAAAAAATAAAAATATATATGGCCATTTAGACACTTCTCCCAGGTCTGAAAACCCCTAAATAGCTACAAACTAATCCTATAGCACCAAACCTGAATAGTGGAATGCAACAGACCCCAAGACCCCAATATGTACAGTATGTGTGTGTTTGTAGATATATATATATATATATATCAGTATCTCACAAAAGTGAGTACACTCCTCACATTTTTGTAACAACTGTATTATATCTTTTTATGTGACAACACTGAAGAAATTACACTTTGCTACAATGCAAAGTAGTGAAGGTACAGCTTGTATAACAGTGTAAATTTACTGTCCCCTCAAAATAACTCAACACACAACCATTAATGTCTAAACTGCTAGCAGCAAATATTTTAAGGGGACAGCAAATTTACCCTGCTATACAAGCTGTACACTCACTACTTTACATTATAGCAAAGTGTAATTTCTTCAGTGTTGACACATGAAAAGATATAATAAAATATTTACAAAAATGTGAGAGGTGTACTCATTTTTGTGAGATACTATCTATACACTTCACTGTTCCAATAGGTACATTTCAACCACTTTGATGCCCCACTGGTTATCAATTATATATATATATAAGCTATTGCAAGGCAATAATTAGCACAGATGACACTGTGCTTAATAATAATGGCATAAAGTAACTTGCGTTTCTATACTATGGCAACCTGGTAATGTAATACTGTTATCATAAATTTAAAATATTAGGTTTAAACATCACTTCAGTTCCTTAGGAATGTATCCACAGTGGGGTTGTTACTGTAAATTGTGTATCCTCTGACATAAGAGATATCTGTAATGACACTTTGGGACTAACACAGAGTCATTAAAACTGCAGTTATTTTTTTCTGTGTTGGATTTTTTGTTATATATATGTGTTCTGGGTCCATTGCCATCAGGCTATTCAGGTCCAGTGTGATAGGAATAGTTATACAGTAGTTTAACAACTTGCTTACTGTGCACATATACCCCCTTCCTGCCCTGGCGAAATTTCAGCTTCCGGCACTGCGTCGCTTTAACTGACAATTGCGCGGTTGTGCGACGTGGCTCCCAAACAAAATTGGCGTCCTTTTTCCCCCCACAAATAGAGCTTTCTTTTGGTGGTTTTTGGTCGCCTGTGCGGTTTTTATTTTTTGGGCTATCAACAAAAAAAGAGCGTACATTTTGAAAAAAAAACACAATATTTTTTACTTTTGGTATAATAAATTTTGCATTTAAAAAAAAATTCTCAGTTTAGGCCGATACGTATTCTTCTACATATTTTTGGTAAACAAAAAAATCGCAATAACCGTATAGTGACTGGTTTGCGCAAATGTTATAGCGCCTACAAAATAGGGTACATAATTATGATTTTTTTACTGGGAATGGCGGTGATCTGCGATTTTTATTGGGACTGTGACATTATAGCGCACACATCGGACACTTTTGACACATTTATGGGGCCATTCACATTTATACAATGAACAGTGCTATAAACATGCACTGATAACTGTATAAATGTGACTGGCAGGGAAGGGGTTAACCACTAGGGGGCGGGTAAGGGGTTAAATGTGTAGCCTAGTGAGTGTTCTAACTGTAGGGGGGTGACTGGGGGAGGTGACCGAACTGTGTCCCTATGTACAAGGGACACAGCATTGGTCTCCTCTCCCTGACAGGACGTGGATCTCTGTGTTTAGTTACTGGGCAATCGCGGGTGCCTACGCACATCGTGTTTCCAGTAACGCGACAGGTGCGCGCAGCCGGCGCCCCCCTAGCGGCTTTAAAAGACAAAGACGTCATATGACGTCCTGTCAGAATAACTGAGCTACCTTGCTGCCGTCAATTGTGTAGTAGTAGAGTAGTGGTAGTACAGAGGTTAAAAGTTGGCCTCTTACTCCTTTTTATTCAACGTATCTTATGCCATGTACACATGATTGTTTTTTCAGATGAAAAAAGTCTGATGGACTTTTTTCATCAGAAAAAAACGATCGTGTGTGGGCCCCATCTGCCTTTTTTCCATCGTGTAAAAAAATAGAACATGTTTTAAATTTTTCCAATGGAAAAAACGATAGGAAATTCCGATCATCTGTGTGGAATTCCATTGGAGAAAAATGTATGCATGCTCAGAATCAAGTGGACGCATGCTCGGAAGCATTGAACTTAATTTTTCTCGACTCGTCGTAGTGTTTTACGTCACCGCGTTTTGGATGGTCGGAATTTAGTCTGATAGTGTGTAGGCAAGACTGATGAAAGTCAGCTTCATCGGAATTCCAACAAAAAATTTCATCGGATTTTATCCCATCAGAAATCTGATCGTGTGTACGCAACATTAAGCCTCGTACACACGACTGAGGAACTCGGCGGGCGAAACACATCGTTTTCTTCGTCGAGTTCCTTGTTAGGCTGTCGAGGAACTCGACAAGGCAAGTTTCTCCATTACCGTCGAGGAAAAAGAAGACAGACCTCGTACACACGACCGAGTTTCTCGGCAAAAAACAGCAAGAAACTTGCTGGGATTTTTTTTTTGCCAAAGAAACCGGTCGTGTGTACATTTTTCGATGAGGAAACTGTCGAGGATCCCGTCGAGCCAAAAAGAGAGCATGTCTTCTTTTTCCTCGACGGGAATGGAGAAACTTGCCTTGTCGAGTTCCTCAACAGCGTAACAAGTAACTCGACGAGGAAAACTATGTGTTTCGCCCGTCAAGTTCCTTGGTCGTGTGTACGAGGCTACATGCTCTCTTTTTGGCTCGACGGGATCCTCAACAGTTTCCTCGTCGAAAAATGTACACGCGACCGGTTTACTCAGCAAAAAAAAATCCCAGCAAGTTTCTTGCTGGTTTTTGATGAGAAACTCGGTCGTGTGTACGAGGCCTGAGACTTGCTTTTGTCATGATAGCAACCATAAGCCTCCACACACAGAAGGAAAGATTAATGAATGTGCAAATCATTAGATACCTTAAAATTTTTATGTTTTTTTTTAATAGAAATAGATTGCTAAGGGCCCATTTACGGTGTATTAAAACAGTGTTAAACCTCAAACCCGAAATGCAATATATTGCAGCTTACCAATAATTAGATGTGGTAGCTGCATTTGTTTTCTTTTTTTAGGCGTTTTTCCTTGTGAGGGTTTGAGCCTTGTTAGACTCCACAGAGCTCCATACAGCCATCTTTTTTTTTTTATAACATCCAGTTTATTGAAAGAGAAATTAGAAGGGCAAATATGGGAGACGCAGCTCCCAACATGTGCGTATTACAAAACTCAAAACAATCCAACATATGGTACGTTATCGGAAGGTAACCATAATAGTCAATTGTATTTGGCAAAAAGAGAAAAAACCATTGAGAGACAAATGCAAAGTGTATATATCAACATATGTAGTACACGTCAGGTAGCGTCAGAAGTAGGCATTCTGATAAAGTTTGTGGTAAAATAGAAAGTAACTATGAGTGAAGGCTTAGGGAAGAAAGGAGTAGAAGGGAGCAGAAAAAGTGAGATGGGGGAGGGGGGATACAGAGAGGGTAGAACGGGTATCAGCTCCAGCAGGGTGTCTGAGGATCAAAAAGTGTATAGAAAGTCACCTCAAACACAATAAATTTTAGATGGTCTAGGTCTCAGTCACCAACCTGTCATAATCCTTAGAAAATTTAAATTGGACCCAGGGAGACCAAGTTTGGAAAAACTTTTCAGTACGATCAGAGGATTGGGCTACCGTTTCTTCCATATCATAAATTTCAGCTACTCTGGACAACCAGTTTCGGATCGAAGGGACCCTGGATGACTTCCAGAACAGGGGCACAAGGGCCTTGGCTGCATTTAAAAGGTGTTTAGATAGTGAGTTCTTATAACTCTGATATGACATGTTGGAGATATGCAGAAGGCAACAGGCGGCGTCAAGTTTCAGCTTGGTTTCTGTGATCAATCATATTGTCCCGCCAATAGGGGACAATTAGGGGACAATCAGGGGGCACTGCCACCATATGTGGAGGAGGGTGCCCCTGTCTGTATTGCACCTCCAACATGTATCCGGTGTCTGCGGGAACCAAGAATGTAGTTTCACCGGAGTGGCGTACCAGTGGGTGAGCAATTTGTAAGCAGTTTCCTGCGTTCTGGTGCTCAGGGAGCATTTATGAGCGAGAGTACATGATCTCTTCCACTGAGGCCCTGAAATCGGGATATCCAGAGCTTGCGACCATCTCTCTCTGAATCTGTCATCTCCGTGGACCGGTTGATCTCTAAGCCATGCATAAGAAATTGAGGTAGTTTTTTGTATGGGCTCGCCCGCCAGGCACACCGACTCCATCTCCGTAGGCTTCCTATTAAAGTTGTGTCTCCTAGAAGTGTGATTTAGGTAGCTCCTCATTTGGAAATATGTCCAAAGAGGAAGGTCAGGCCTGTCAAAGTCCATTTTAAGGTCACTAAAGTCCCTAAACATGCCGTCTCGAAAGCGATCTGTGGCGAGTATTGGTCTAGTGGTGTTGGGGGAGCGAAGAAAACAATTCTCCATCCCTGGGAGAAAATCAGGGTTATTTAACAAGGGTGACAATGGGCTCAGTGATGTGGACAGGTCAGTCACCTTTGACAACTTTTGGAAAACTCCCAACGTGGTCCCCACCAGTGGATGCATCTTTAGAGAGGCAGGATAGCTAGTCCAAGGTATCCATGGGGAGAAACGCAAGGGGATTGGGTTAAGATCATCCTCAATTTGTACCCAATCCTTAAGTCGGTGATGACAATGCCAATCGACTATTCTGGTTACATGTGCAGCCAAGTAGTAGTTTTTAAAGTCAGGGATACCCATACCTCCTTTATGCTTAGGCAGCGCTAACAATTTGGCTTTAATTCTTGGGGGTTTGTGGGCCCAGATGAATCTCTGTTGGATCGAGGAGACAAGTTTAAAGAATGTCAAGGGGATTCTGATTGGTAGGTTGCGGAACAAATATAAAAGTTTTGGCAGGATGGTCATTTTGCATAAAGCTGCCCTACCGAACCAAGAGAAGTTGCAGGTATGCCAATTCTTCAGGTCCCTGTCTATTGTCTCAAGAATGGGCGGGAAATTGCGTCCGTAGATTTGGGCAACGTCTGGTGTTAGCCATATTCCCAGGTTCTTAAGGGCGGACGGTTCCCATCTAAAGGGGCAGGTAGATTTGAGTGTCTCTAGGGATTGTGCCGGTATGTTTATATTCATTGCTTCCGATTTTGAGAAATTAATTTTACAATTTGATATGTAACCAAACAATGCAAATTCCTGCATGAGAGACGGTAGGGATGTCTGGGGATCTGTCAGAAAGAAAAGCAAGTCATCGGCGTATGCCGCAATCTTATATTCTCTTCCCGCCAGTTAAAAGCCCTGTATTACCCTCTCAGCTATGACTCTTCTAATGAAAGGTTCGAGGGAAATAATGAAGAGGAGGGGCGAAAGGGGGCAACCCTGTCTGGTACCATTACTTATCTGAAACGCTTCAGATAGGGATCCATTGACCTTAATTCGAGCTGAGGGATTTTTGTAGAGTGCGGAAATCCAGGACCTCATATGTGACCCCAACCCTATATGCTGGCAAGTGTCTATCATGTAGTCCCATGCAATCCTATCGAAAGCCTTCTCAGCGTCGGTGGACAAGAGAAGGCCTTCGATCTTCTGAGTGCGCGCCGCGTATATCAAGTTAAGTGCTTTGATAACAATGTCCCTGGACTCCCTACCGGGCATGAAGCCAGCTTGGTTTGGGCCTATGATATCATGTAAAAAAGGTCGAAGCCTGTTGGCCAATATTTTCTCCAACAGCTTGACGTCCAGATTAAGAAGTGAGATCGGCCTGTAGCTGGCACAAATCTGGGGGTCTTTGTTTGGTTTTGGCAAAACAGAAACGTGTGCTGAAAGAAATGTGGGGGGTACGTCTCTAGGGGAGGCTAAAGAGTTCAAGGCTTTCCGTAGGGGATCTACAATGAGCTCCACAAAGGTCTTATAATAAATGGAGGTGAAACCGTCCGGGCCCGGACTCTTCCCTTCCTTAAGATCTTTAATAACTAACTGTAATTCTGATATAGAACAGTAGGATCAAGGAATTGATCTTGCATTGGCTGCCTGGAACCAATAAACATCAACTCATAGATCAAAAAGGGACAAGGGATTTGGGGGTTTTGGATAGGGACTTTTTCATGGCACTGATAAGAGACGGTATAGTAAAAATTAACAATTTTATTATTACACATCAAACAATATACAATAAAATGACATTTAGGGACAGGCCCCACAAAATAAATATTTATTTTTAACTTATTGTTTACATCTATTGTACTTTATGCCTGTTCATTTATATGTCTTATGCATACCTTCTAGAAACATCCTCCTGAAGAAGCGGTAAAACCGCGAAACCGGTCGAGGTCATCGACTTCCTGCATTTTAACACAGTTGGTTTAGTGCTTTCTGATGTGCAATGTGGGGCCTGTCCCTAAATGTCATTTTATTGTATATTGTTTGATGTGTAATAATAAATTGTTAATTTTTACTATACCGTCGCTTATCAGTGCCATGAAAAAGTCCCCATCCAAAACCCCCAAATCCCTTGTCCCTTTTTGATCTATGAGTTGATGTTTATTGGTTCCAGGCAGCCAATGCAAGATCAATTCCTTGATCCTACTGTTCTATATACTCAATGGGATGTTGGCACATCTTATCTTTTGTTTAATTTTTCATTGTAAAAGAGGCCATACTCTCCCCTTTCCAACAACTGTAATTCTGAGTTCCCTATTGGGGATTCTATTTGTTGGATCACTTCCTTTGATAAGGAAGGGAGGTTGGAATCTGCCAAATAATCTTGTATCGTCTGATTTCTAGTTTTAGAGGAGTTAGGGGGGTTTCCCGGAACCGGCAGGCCATATAGGTTAGAGTAGTATTCATGAAAGTGTTGGGCTATTTTGTCTGTGGTCACATCGACTGAGCATAATTTATTTCGTATGCCAATGATATTATGCACGGAACTAGCGTCTTTCAAGGCCTTAGCCAGAAATCTGCCCGATTTGTCGCCATGTTCGTAATACACTTTCCTTTTAAAAAATAAAAGTCGTTTACCTTTAGAATCTAGGAGTTGTTGAAGGTCTTTCCTCGCGTTAAGTAGTGTACAAGCTGATCTTTCAGAGAGGGACTATTTGTGGAGTGTCTCAAGTCTATGAATTTTGTCTGAAAGGAGTTTAATGGCAGTTTCCCTTTCTCGTTTGCGGTGTGTCCCCAATCTAATGAGTTCCCCCATCACTGTGCACTTGTGGGCTTCCCAGATTGCCAGGGGGTCCATGCCCAGGGTGACGTTACGTTCAAAAAATTCCTTAAGAAATTAGGTAATGTCTGGGAGCAGTTGCGGGTCGGTTAGTAGGGACGGGTTTAGTCTCCAAGAGTTAGGTTTGGGAGGAGGTCCGTGCATGTTAAGGGATAGTGAGGTTGGGGCATGGTCTGATATGGATTGGATGCCTATGTGTGCGTCCGTAATCAAATGAAGGTCCCTCTGAGTTGTAAAGATATAATCAATTCTGGAATGGCGGTTGTGGGGAATGGAATGGAATGTGTAATATTTGTCTTCAGGATGAGTGAAGCGCCAGGAGTCTTAATTGCATAGACCCCAGCAGAGCCTTAATACCCTTAACTACTTGACCACTGGGCACGTAAACCCACTTAATAACCAGACCAATTTTCAGCTTTTGGTGCTCTCACAATTTGAATGACAATTACTCAGTCATACAACATTGTACCCAAATGAAATTTTCGTCCTTTTTTTCCACACAAATAGAGCTTTCTTTTGGTGTTATTTAATCACTGTTGGGTTTTTTTTTTTGCGCTATAAGAGAAAAAAGACTGAAAATTCTGTAAAAAAAATGAATTTTTCTTTATTTCTGTTATAAAATTTAGCAAATGTAGTATTTTTTCTTCATTATTTTGCATAAATGTGAAAGATGAAGTTACGCCGAGTAAATAGATACCCAACATGTCACCCTTCAAAATTGCACAAGCTTGTGGAATGGCGCCAAACTTCGCTACTTAAAAATCCCCATAGGCGACATTGCAGGGTATTGTGGGGTATTGCAGAGTATTGTGGGGTATTGCAGAGTATTGTGGGGTATTGCAGAGTATTTTGGTGTATTGCAGAGTATTTTGGTGTATTGCAGAGTATTTTGGGGTATTGCAGAGTATTGTGGGGTATTGCAGAGTTGGGGCAGGGATGGATGGCTGGATCTGTGACTGCATTTGTCACAGATCCAGCCCACAGCAGCTGCTGCTGCTGCATCCGCTCCCTCCCCTCTCCTCTCACACTGTACCGTTCGGTACAGAGAGGGGAGGGAGGAACCGGCGTCATCACATGACGCCGGTTTGTTTACAAGTGATCACTCCGTCATTGGACGGAGCGTTCACATCGTAAACCGCCGCTATCAGTGGCGATTTACCGTGATCCGTGACGGACGTCACGGACATTCCCATGTGCGCGCCCCAGAGGGCGCGCGGGAGCGCGATTCTGGGAGGACGTCCATGGACATCCTCCCAGAGTTAAGCAACCGCCTTATAGACGTATTTCGTCTATAGGGCGGTGGTTAACTGGTTAAGTATCCTGTAAGTGATGGATGATCTTCTCGTCGAGGTATCCGCCAAGGGGTTCAAAGGTATATTAAAATCCCCGCCCAGGATTATACAGCCGGAACTAAATCCCTGGAGCAGAGATAGCGTGTTCCGACAGAATGTAAGATGGGAAGAGTTGGGTAAATATACGATAGCCAACGTAAGAGGCATCCCGTTACACTTCCCCTTCAGGAAGATGAATCTTCCCTCCGGGTCCAGGAGTTTGTCTGTTATGTCAAAGGAAGCATGTTTACTTATTAAAATAGGGACGCCTTTTGATTTCGCGAGGTTATTCATGGCATGATATGCCTCAGGGAAATAGGAGTCAGTGAGCCTTGGTACTTGGGCGGTTTTGAAATGAGTTTCCTGTAGGAAAACAAACCCCGTCTTACCTTTCCTGAGCTCCCTCAGGAGGGTAGTTCGCTTTTCGGGGATATTCAACCCTCTAGCATTATGAGAGATCACCGTAGGATTCCGGCCGAGAGACGAATATGCCATCGTGAGGACGCAGAGAGAGATGGAAGACTGCTGCTGGTAGTAGAGACTAGGTAAAAGACCAAAAAGGAAAAAAACAAACGTTAGAGTCAGAACAGGTAAGGTTTTCATGTATCCCAAGACCCCGCTGGAACTGCAGTGGGGCACCAATTAGGCCAGGAAAATAGTAGGACTGGAGCAGGGGGTAAGGGGAAGACAAGGGAGGGAGGAAGGAAGGGGGGGTAGGGGGCAGAAAGAAAAGGTAAAAAGTATTAGCAAAATGAAGAAGTTAAAGAAGGCAAGGTAATCTTCTTTTAGACCTAATACGGTCTCAAGGATATTTAATTAGTGTGTTGTGTTGAGCCAGTCAGGGCTCCTCACAACGCACTATGCGGGGGGCGTCAAGGCGGCCAAGGATTAGATTAAAGTCGCCACAAGACTAAAGGGGTAGACTAGTGAAAGAGTCGTGAGATCCGAAGTGGTCGACTCACAGCCTAAAAACAAAAAAAAGATTGAAATAAGTGCAACATAGATGTCATCTCCGCACTATTCGGCGTGGATAAATAGCAGACATTTAGCAGGTTGGCTTACAGGATTAAACTATGGAAAAGGAACATTAGGTGAAATCAGACACAGAGATCACTAGCATAACATACCCGGCGGGGGGAGGTAATATTCAGGGGAGTAATGGTTTAATCATCTATGGAACATTCCCCACCCCTCTCCCCCAGACACCCCACAATGTCCTGCAAACAAAACATGGTATGGACAACAATACCCGAGTGTTCGGGAACAAACTAGCAGACTAAAATCAGCTTAAGCAGATAAAAACAAAACTCCCCAAACCCCCCTCCCCCAACCCCTAACCGACGAGCCAAGAGTACATGGTAACCTATGGTGCAGCAGCATGAATCACAGGACGTTAGTGGCCGGGATCTTCCCTTCTCGCGCATCTGCAAAAGGGGGTGACCGCTCCAAACTAATTATGGTGGGTTTCTGCCATGTGAACGCGTCCGAGTCCACCGATAGAAAGGTTGAGCCAGAGATGGGGGGTACAGGGTAGCGACAATGATCGCCAGCAGTCATGTCTGATCCTCACCTCTCAATGGGCGCGGTAGCAGTGGCAGGCGCTCATCGGTAAACAGCATGCAGGGGGGGGCAAGCAGAGCGAATGGTGATGCTGATAACACGAACCTCGGGTTTCAAATCTGGGATGTAGCCAGGTGCAAACGTGTGGAAGCGTTTCCCGCTCAGAAGTCATCCAGGGCCCTGGATGAATGGGGCTTGTTGTTAGGAGTGCCCGCTTGTGAGCCAGCTAGGGATCCCCCTCAGCGAGGGGTCTTCAGTTTCTTGACCTGAAAACTGAAAACCTGTTGTCAGGGGATGTCAGCGGAGAGGCCGGAGGGCTCCTCTCCACGGGTGTCAGACGAAATTCCTGGTACCAATCAGGGAGATCGATGAGGTCCAGCTGTAAAGCAGCGCAGAAATCAGGGAGGTCAGCAGGAGAGCGTAGAACGAGCTGTTTGCCATTGTAGTTTACTAGGAGGGCGAACGGGAATCTCCATGTGTATCGCAAGTCCTTTTCTCTGAGTCTATCTAACAGAGGGCGCAATGCTCTGCGATTTTTCAGAGTGATCTGGGAAAGATCTTGAAAAAGCATTATCGTTTCTCCGTTGTATATTATCCGGTCGTTTCTGCGGGCTTTCCTCATTATGTCCTCTTTCAGAGCGAAACTTTGAAGGCAGCAAATTATATCACGTGGTGGCTGGGAGTCAGGTCCCTTGGCTCTAAGCGCTCTGTGCGCTCGCACGAAATCCATGGCGTTGTCCTCCCCAGCAAGCTGTTGAAGACTCTCTGTAGTGCCATCGTGACCTGGTCAGCCTCTACTGACTCCAGGATCCCCCGCACCCTTATATTGCACCTCCGTCCTCTATTGTCCAGGTCCTCCAAGTGCCTGTTAATATCAATAAAGTGTTCAGCATAGGAGTGAGAGACCTTCTCCAGTCTACGAATCTCCCTGTCTCTGCGTCTCCCCTCCACCTCAGCCGCCTCTATTTTCTCATTAAGGACCATGAGGTTGGACTTTAAGTCTGTAATGGCTGCTGAAAATGTAGACTTTATATCGGCAGCAATTACTGTCATGTCCTCATAGGTGAGAGGTCTATGGTTTCGGGCATGTCCCTTACCAATGTCCTCTATGGCGGACTGGGAATTCCTCCTCAGTGTGCGGCGGCGCCATCTTGGATCTCGCCGTGCTGTTCCGGGCAGACTCCTGATTTTTGAAAATATCGGCAATATCTCTTCCCCTACAGGTAGCTGAAGAGCGGCGGGATCTTGTGTGTGGGGTGCCGTATGATCTCCTGTGCATCCTGCGGTAATTTAGTGCGGAGAGACGGGTCTCAGGCTGTGAGAACGACAGAGCTCCTGAATCAAGCTGCCGTCTCCATTGCGCGCCAAGCCACGCCCCCCACAGCCATCTTTTTGGTTCCTGTCAGCATTCAGGCCAGCCCAGGTTCGACACCCGCTCCCAACATTCATGGACTCTAACCATACTGGTCATACCATTTTCTTTATCTCCTGTGAGTTGCTCATGTATGTGTCTATAACCCCTATACACTATTGCTGCACTTAGTCGGGCACCCCCTGGTGTTTCCTTCTCAACTTCTCAGGTTCTTCCACTGATTTTTCCTGAATTATTGTTGATGTCCCAAAGTAAGGCCCCATGATGTTGAAGAACATGGTTTTTATCTACCATATGTGAGTTGCTATTTGTCTTTCTCCATAACAAATATGTAGTATACCTCACTCAGATGAGCCCTCCTGTTCTCTTTGCTTGTCCACTGTGTATACGCTCACATGTGGGACTCTATAGTCATGTGGGCTGCACAGATAATAGAAACGAGGAAATGAAAAGCCCATAAGGAAATTTAAATTTGAGCATGCTCTATAGAGGACACTAGCTGGTCTACAAAATCTCATTCTGCAGGAGAGACACAGAGAAGATGGGAGGGACAGATAAAGACAGGATCAACAGATATATTTTACAGTACAAAAAAGGAATGCTTTAGCTGCTTTGTGAGTATGTAACAAGAGTTTTCATAGTGTGTGTTTATTAAACCTTTAAATGTAGCTAGAGAAATATGTGATGGCTTGTTGTAGCCACCCTGGCGTTATGATTACGTCAAATTTTTCAAAGCAGTACATTTGTTTTGCATAGAAATTTGGCGTTTTATATTGTAGGCCTGTAATTCCTAGGAATAACACACTTAAATCTGTCCAAACAAGAGTCTAGTAGACATCCTGTGTATGATAAAGTTTGAAACATAAAATCATAAATTTTAACCCCTTCACGTGGCGTTCATGGCTTGAAGGCACATGCAGGCATCACCCGGTACTGTTTTTTAGAGTGGGCAGTTGGCTCTTTAGTGATAACATTTGATGCGGATAAAAGACGCTTGGGTGTTGTCCTAAAGGAGCAGGAGGGGATGTCCCCCCTCCCGTCACCTTCCGCCACCCTTCTCGGGGTTCCAGAGACCAGAGCCACCTTTTGGCGCGTCTGCCGGTTAGGCTGAGACCCGAACAAAGCCGGCATCGCAACATCACTTCCGGGTTACTTGGCTGCTAATCGAGCCGTTTTGAGAAAAAAAATTACAGTATTCAGAACCTCCAATTTTGACGATCTGAATACTTTTAAGTGCAAAGGAGGGATTGGGGGTCTAAAAGACCGCCCATTTCTCTATAAAGTGTACCTGTCACCACCTATTATGCCGCATACACACCATCACTTTATGTGAAGAAAAAAAACGACATTTTCTGTGAAGTAAAAAACAACGTTTTTGAAACTTCAATTTTCAAAGACGAAGTTGCCTACACACCATCGTTTTTCTCACAATGTTCTAGCAAAGCGAGGTTACGTTCACCACGTTTTTCCATTGAAGCTCGCTTCATAAGTAGCTTCTGGGCATGCGCGGATGAAAAAACGTCGTTTTAAACTACGTTTTTGCTACACACGGTCAATTTCTGTGAAGTAAAAGTTGACGTTTTGAAAAACGACACATAAAATTGAAGCATGCTTCAATTTTTTTTGGTCGTTTTTTAGAAGACATAAAACGACGTTTTCCCCCACACACGGTCAATTAAAGTGACGTTTTTAAAAACATCATTTTTTTTCATCACATAAAACGACCGTGTGTACGCGGCATCAGGCCCCGTACACACGACCAGTTTCCTCGGCAGAATTCAGCTTCCGACCGAGTTTCTGGCTGAATTCTGCCGAGAAACCCGGCCGTGTGTACACTTTCGGCCGAGGAAGCCGACGAGGAGCTCGGCGAGGAAATAGAGAACATGTTCTCTATTTCCTCGTTGTTCTATGGGAGCTCTCGCCCCGCCGAGCTCCTCGGCGGCTTCAGTGCTGAACTGGCCGAGGAACTCGATGTGTTTGGCACGTCGAGTTCCTCGGCCGTGTGTACGAGGCTTTACTGTCACAAGGGATGTTTTCCATTTTTTTTAAAGAGTCAATGTAAATAAATGAATAAATAATAGATACAAATATATATATATATATATATCTATAAATATAAAGCGACCCTGTCCCCATGTGTTCGCGTCCCATGTGTCGCGATGCTCACAGGGAACGGAGTCCAGCACACAGGCATTGGGCGGAGGTCGGAGGACACAGCCCGCAGACACAGTGGGGGGACATCACAGGAACCTGGGTACAAGGTAAGTAACCTGCACCAGGATCCTGCAATGCAGTCCCAAGTGTGGCTCTGGGTTATCGCTAATGGTACTGAAATTTAACCCCCGAGACACACTCGGGATTACCGCTAAGGAGGTAAAAGCTCTTTTCCTGCTTATTACCCACTAAAGTCTCATTGCCATTTTAAAACAGCACCTGGACTTATTGGCTCCTGCGAGTCCCAGCTCACAAGTGGGTTGGAACTGCCGGCTGTAGGTGACAGCCAGAATCCAGCATTAGGCCTTGGAAGTGAATTATTTAGTACTTTGGCTTTGGATCAATTTAAAGTTGATCTGAACTCAAAAAGTGAAGGTTTGCTGTTTTAAAGGTAAAAGGTAATTTTGCTTAAGCCATACGCAGAAAAGTTCATGCTTTGCTTTGGATTCCTTCCAAAGATTTATAGTTGTGCATCTGCTGTGTTAGAGGCACTGCTACCTGTCATTGCTAGTTCCGATATATTGGTCACAACTACTTGCTGAAGGGGATACACTGCACACACTCCCTTACTTTTGCTTAATCAATTCTGTGGGTCTGTGCTTTCTCCACCTCTCCTGCTTTTTCTTGATCAGTCATGACTTCATCAGTCTTCACATCACCAGTCATCAGGGGGGCAGTTCAAGCGTGACAGAGCAATACTCTTCCCCTACCTTTGGCATCCTCCACATGGAGACAGAGGGCTTGGGTTACTAAAGGCAAATAGACTGTTCACTTTGCAAAGGGAAGTTGTACTTTGCAAAGTGATAATGTAAATACTTATTTAACCCATATCCCAAACAAAGAACACAGAGGAGAGATGGGTTTGCTTTAAAAGGATATTAAATAAGGGCATTAGCCAGTGCATCCCTCTGGGAAATGAATTTAAAAGAGTGAACAAAAGTCCTGGATGGCTTATCTCCAATGTAAAAATGCATATAAAAGCAAAGGAGAAGGCCTTCAAAAAATCCAAGGCTGAGGCATCATCATCAGCATTCAAAATTTACAAAGATTGCAACAAGATATGAAAGGGTGCAATTAGGACGGCTAAGGTAGACCACAAAAGACACATAGTAAAGGAGAGCAAAACAAATCCCAAGAAATTCTTTAAGACAGACCATATTGGCCCCATAAAGAATGAGGAAGGACATCTGGTGACAAAGAATGGGGAGATGGTGGAGGTATCAAATTAGAATTTATTCACTGAGACCAGGGAACTCAGTCAAGTAATTTCCAGACCATTGTTCCTAATTTTTACTGACAGTCGACTGACTGGAATGGTACTGGCTGATTGGAAAAAAGCCAATGTAGCACCAAAATTTTAAAAAGGTCCAACAAATTGATTACAGATCAGTTAGTCTAACATCAACAGTATGCAAGCTCTTAGAGGGGATGATGAGGAACTATATACAAGATTTTAGTAAGACAAACGGTATCATTAGCAGTAATCAGCATGGATATATAAAGAAAAAACAGACTCCTATGAATAGTGGCAATGGGTTACTGTTAATGAAGACAATTTTCTCTGTTCGCTGTGTAGATTTATTTTGTGCAACTTATTATCTTTTTACTTTTTATCTTTTGTATTTCTTTATTATGATTTAAACCAAAGCCTTTATCATATTTTTGTCTGGCATTCCGTATAAGGTTACAATAACTTTGTGGGTCTTTTGAGGTCTTGTAAAGTTGACAAATCTCTTTTTCTGTCATGTTATAGAAATGAGTTATAACTTTTTCGAAAAACATAAATTTTCACAAGCAAAGAATTGTATCATCTGTGCCAGTGACTTTGATTTTTCACTAGACAATGATCCCATTAATGAGTTAGAAAGATTATAAAACAGAATTGCCAGTAACACTTTATCAAATTTTAATGTTGCAAATGCACATTTATAAAAAAAAAAAAATTATGAATATAAATTAATACATTTTCTTTATGTTTTAAATATGCCACATCATCTATCCGTAACATCTAGTTGTTAAATAATGCCTGTAAACTTTGAAAGGGGGGCTATTAATGAATTTATTGAAATATATTATAAAGACTTAGTTGTAAATCATAATGGAGCTGATTCATTCAAACAGGAGGAAAGAAAAAAGGGAGGCTTAGGCCGCGTACACACGGTCGGACAAAACCGATGAGAATGGACCGAGGTTCAGTTTCATATGTCCAAACAGACCGTGTGTATAGCCCATCGGTCTGTTTTCCTTCTGCTTTAAATTCGAACCGATGGACCGCTACCCGATTGGTCCAAACCGATGGTTAGTACAGAAAGCATCGGTTCAAAACCCACGCATGCTCAGAATCAAGTCAACGCATGCTTGGAAGCATTGAACTTCGTTTTATTCAGCACGTCGTGTGTTTGACGTCACCGCATTCTGACCCGATCGGTTTTTGGAACGATGGTGTATACGCACATCAGACCAACAGGCCACTTCAGCGGTGAACCGATGGAAATGGCCCGTCGGACCTTTTTAATCGGTTTGGAACGACCGTGTGTACGTGGCCTTAAAGATACCAATCCTTTTTGTTTAAGTTTTTTCAATAATAAAAAAAAAGTGATGCTTTATTGATTGCTCATGGCAGCAATTGCACTTTTGTTCTTATTATATGTTCTCTAACATAACCAAAAACAGAGACAAAAAGCTCCCAGGGCTTTTAGGCAGCAAAAATACAAAATAAGTCAATTAGATATATAAAACATATATTTTATTGATACAAAATTACATAAAGTTGCAAAACGAAAATGCAATTATAACAATATGATCTCTGGTATATGTACCCTCTATACTACACAGGATCTCCTAATGGCATGGATAAACAACATTATCTACATGTAAATGTTTTGAAAACTTGATATACTGCTCAAAAGATGCTTTCTCCTATTTTTATTTATTATTCCCAGTAAATGTTAGGGTTAAAAATAAATATGCCTAAACAGTTCTTACAGTTTTAAACCTGAAAGTAGAAGAGAGTGAAAGAGTGATTTATTCAAAAATATTATGAGTGATCTTCTTGAGATAATTATTCTGAATAAATGTGTTACATATGCGAGTATAACAATTGTCTTAAGATTGCTATATTTCTTGGACTATGGAGTGTCTAAATTTCATTGTTTGATAAATAAAATCCCTTGTATTATATGTGGATTATTTATCAGTGTATAATAAAATCAGGTCAGTGAAACAATCTGGCTTTTTTTATATGTTAAACAGAAGCACAATTTGCAATTAAAAATTAATTTCGATACAGAAAGACTCTGAACAAGAAAAAGAGCCCATTTACACCAGCAGGCATTTGTTATGATTTGCATAATGCTTGAGCGCTGGTGTGCATTGTGCACAAACAAAGCAGTGCATCATTACATCACTTTGCAGGGCTTGATTTTTATTCTTATTTTTATGTTAAAAATTACATTCATTCAACTCTATGTGCAGTAGCAGCATGTTACTGCTCTGCTCAATGTGTCTCGCTGCATTATGATAAAATGTATGCTGTATCATTTTATTGCAATGCACACTAACACAGAACACCCATGGCACTGAGGATCAGGCATTACCAGAACACATAGATGCAAGGCCAACCCCCAAATATTTAGCATATGTTGCTTTTTTTACAGTTTTGCGTAATTTCCATTTTCATGGTTTTTCAAAAAGGCCAAAATTCACAAATATTAGTAGTTTATTAACGCAATGCTGTTTTATCTTTTTATATTTACTAAGCATTTAGTAAGTTGTGTTGTGTTTGTGAACACTAAAAATTATTTCAGTGTATTTTTATAAAAAATATTTGAACAGCTATCATGGGACCTACAAAATCATTAGCACCATTGTGTGTGTAAAAAGTTATGGTTTGGTGAGTCTTTTAGAAATCTTTAAAGCTATAGGTGAAAAAAGATATTAAAAAAGTGAAATATTGCAAAAATGGTCTGGCCACCTGAGCGTAGGTTGCAGTGCATGGCCTGGTAGTGAAAGAGTTAACCTCCTGCACATATACGTCGGCAGAATGGCACGGCTGGGCACATCCACATACAGGTACGTCCTGTACTAGCACCCAGCCGTGGGTCGCGGGCGCGCACCCGCGGCGCGCTCCCACGACCCGGTCCGAAGCTCCGTGACCAGGACCGCGGGACTCGCGAACTCGATTGCCGCTGGAGTCCCGCAATCGGTCCCCGGAGCTGAAGAATGGGAGCCGTGTGTAAACATCGATCGTGTCATCCCTTTTATAGGGGGACACAATTGATGACATCACACCTACAGCCACACCTCCCTACAGTTGTAAACACACTTTAGGTCACGCATAACCCCATCAGCGCCCCCTGTGGTTAACTCCCAAACTGCAATTGTCATTTTCACAATAAACAATGCATTTTAAATGCATTTTTCGCTGTGAAAATTAAAATGGTCCCAAAAATGTGTTAAAATTGTCCGACGTGTCCGCCATAATGTCGCAGTTACGAAAAAAATCACTGATCGCCGCCATTAGTAGCAAAAAAAAAAAATAATAATAATGCAATAAAACTATCCCCTATTTTGGAAACGCTATACATTTTGCGCAAACCAATCGACAAACGCTTATTGCGATTTTTTTTTTTACCAAAAATAGGTAGAAGAATATGTATCGGCCTAAACTGAGGAAAAAATATGTTTTTTTATATATTTTTGGGGGATATTTATTATAGCAAAAAGTAAAAAATATATATTTTTTTTCAAAATTGTTGTTCTATTTTTGTTTATAGCGCAAAAAATAAAAACCGCAGAGGTGATCAAATACCACCAAAAGAAAGCTCTATTTGTGGGAAAAAAAGGACGCCAATTTTGTTTGGGAGCCACGTCGCACGACCACGCAATTGTCAGTTAGAGCGACGCAGTCCCGATTTGCAAAAAGGGGCCTGGTCCTTTAGCTGCATTTTGGTCTGGGGCTTAAGTGGTTAACAGGTCAAGCAAAAGTGGCAATTACAGGGGTCAGGATGAGCCATATAACAGTAATACAGCAACAGTCAGCTTTCATTCATTTGACTTAAACCTTATTTTCAAAAGTAAAGTAAAATAAAAGCTGTTTTTGGAACTATTTAGAAAAGTGCATTGGTAATTGAAGATATCAGCGCTTGGGCAATTTGTAACACCAAAAGATCAAGTATTAAATAAGGCTGAGCCTGAGTGTGCAGTGAATGTTCTGTTATCATGTGAGGAGATTAAACCTTCCCTGCATTTGTTGGTGGTGGTGCAGAGGAACAAAGTATACAAAAGAAAACAAAGGCAGTCAGTTTTGCGTTTAATAATGTTTCAAAGTCCTCTAAAAGCGGACCTAAACTGAAAATTTCAACAATTGCTATGTTACAGGGAAACTATTTGGGAAAAAGCCCCCCCCCCCCAAAAAAAAAGTGCAAGTGCAGGGTGGAAGGTTTACTCATTGATGTGGTGTTTTTTCATGTATCATTAGTTTCTTGATGTTCATATTCAAGTTTCTTATCACTCATACTATCTGGGTTGCATATAGTACCCTATTTTTTGCTTATAGTGTCTTCTTTGGAGCGCAGACCCACACCTAGATTGGTGAATTAGTGGATAATATGAGCGGCCCTTTATTGTTGGTGCGAGTTCAGCAACACAAGACCTTATTTATTCTAGTTATAGGGAACAACTAGAAACTGTATTTGTGCCTAAGCAGTACCTAGAAAATAATACATTTTGTCTTGAATTGATTTCCTCTTTAACCACTTGACCACTGGGCACTTAAACCCCCTTCCTGACCAGACCAATTTTCAGCTTTCGGTGCTCTCACAATTTGAATGACAATTACTCAGTCATACAACATTGTACCCATTTGAAATTTTTGTCCTTTTTTTCCACACAAATAGAGCTTTCTTTTGGTGGTATTTGATCACCTCTGGGTTTTTTATTTTTTGCGCTATAAAAGAAAAACGACTGAAAATTCTGTAAACAAAATAAAATAAAAACTTGTTTCTGTCATATTAGCAGGTTATTTCTCACACACAGCATATGCATAGCACAAATTACACCCCAAAACACATTCTGCTATTCCTCCCGAGTATGGCGATGCCACATGTGTGCGACTTTTACACAGCGTGGCCACATACAGAGGCCCGACATGCAGGGAACACCATCAGGCGTTCTGGAGCACCCAGACCAATTCTGACATTTCTCTCCTACATGGAAAAATCATCATTTATTTGCTAAAAAAAACAGTAAAGTTAGCCCAATTTTTTTTCATAATGTGAAAGATGAAGTTACGCCGAGTAAATAGATACCCAACATGTCACACTTCAAAATTGTGCACACTCATGGAATGGCGCCAAACTTCGCTACTTAAAAATCCCCATAGGCGACGCTTTAATTACTTTTATTGGTTACATGTTTTTAGGTACAGAGGAGGTCTAGGGCCAAAATTATTGCTCTCGCTCTAACGTTTGCAGAGATACCTCACATGTGTAGCTTGAACACCGTTTTCATATGTGGGCGGGACTTACGTATGCGTTCGCTTCCGCATGCGAGCACACGGGGACAGGGGCGCTTTAAAAAAATAAATAAAAATTATTGTTCATTTTACTTTATTTACTTGATTTTGACACTTTTTCCCCCTAAAAATACATTTTTTTATCACTTTTATTCCTATTATAAGGAATGTAAACATCCCTTGCAATAGGAATATAGCATGACAGGTCCTCTTTACAGTGAGATACGGGGTCAATAAGACCCCACATCTCACATCTAGGCTGCAGAGTATCGCGCAGGGTATTGGGGTATTGCAGTGTATCGCACAGGGTATTGGGGTATTGCAGAGTATCGCGCAGGGTATTGCAGAGTATTGGGGTATTGCAGAGTATGGGGGTATTGCAGAGTATCGCGCAGGGTATTGCAGGGTATTGGGGTATTGCAGAGTATTGGGGTATTGCAGAGTATTGCGCAGGGTATTGCAGGGTATTGGGGTATTGCAGATTATCGCGCAGGGTATTGGGGTATTGCAGAGTATTGCGCAGGGTATTGCAGAGTATTGGGGTATTGCAAGTATTGCGCAGGGTATTGGGGTATTGCAGAGTATCGCACAGAGTATTGGGGTATTGCAGAGTATTGCGCAGGGTATTGCAGAATATTGGGGTATTGCAGAGTATTGCGCAGGGTATTGCAGAATATTGGGGTATTGCAGAGTATTGCGCAGGGTATTGCAGAGTATTGGGGTATTGCAGAGTATTGCGCAGGGTATTGCAGATTATTGGGGTATTGCAGAGTATTGCGCAGGGTATTGCAGAGTATTGGAGTATTGCAGAGTATTGCACAGGGTATTGGGGTATTGCAGAGTATTGCGCAGAGTATTGGGGTATTGCAGAGTATTGCGCAGGGTATTGTAGAGTATTGGGGTATTGCGCAGGGTATTGCAGAGTATTGCGCAGAGTATTGGGGTATTGCAGAGTATTGCGCAGGGTATTGCAGAATATTGGGGTATTGCAGAGTATTGCGCAGGGTATTGCAGATTAGTGGGGTATTGCAGAGTATTGCGCAGGGTATTGCAGAGTATTGCACAGGGTATTGCAGAATATTGGGGTATTGCAGAGTATGGCGCAGGGTTTTGCAGATTATTGGGGTATTGCAGAGTATTGCGCAGGGTATTGCAGAGTATTGGAGTATTGCAGAGTATTGCGCAGGGTATTGCAGAATATTGGGGTATTGCAGAGTATTGCGCAGGGTATTGCAGATTATTGGGGTATTGCAGAGTATTGCGCAGGGTATTGCAGATTATAGGGGTATTGCAGAGTATTGCACAGGGATAGCTGAGCTGGGATGGATGGCTGGATCTGTGACTGCATGTGTCACAGATCTAGCCCTCACTGCTGGTGCTGCCACCCCCCCCCCCTCTCCTCTCACACTGTACCGAACGGTACAGAGAGGAGAAGGAGGAACCGGAGTCATCAAATGACGCCGGTTTGTTTACAAGTGATCGCTCCATCATTTGACGGAGCGATCACATGGTAAATGGCCGCTATCAGCGGCAATTTATCGCGATCCGGATGATTCCAGGAGCGCGCCCCAGGGGGCGTGCGAGAGGAGGATTCTGGGAGGACGTCCCAGGGACGTCCTGTCAGAACAACTCGACCGCGCTGTAGCAGTAAAATGCCTATGGCGCGGTCGGCAAGTGATTAACCACTTCAATACAGGGCACTTTTACCCCTTCCTGAACAGGCCAACTTTCTGCTTTCAGTGCTGTCATACTTTGACAATTGCGCGGTCATGCAACGTTGTACCAAACTACATGTTTATCATTTTGTTCATGCAAATAGAGCTTTTTATGGTGGTATTTATTCACCATTGTTTTTTTTTTTTTTTGCTAAATAAACATAAAAATAAGAATTTGTCTTTGTTTCTGTTATAAAAATTTGCAAATAAATAATTGTTCTTTATAAATTTAGCCCAAAATGTATTCTGTTACATTTCTTTAGTGAAAATAACCCAGATCAGTGTATAATATTTAGTCTGTAGGAAAGTAGGAAAGTTATAGAGTCCACAAACTATGGTGTAGATCAGTCCTGATGTACTGACAGACTATTGAGACCCTAAAGGTTAGAAATAGGGGGTGAGTTATGTGGAAAATAAAAAATAGGGTTAGCAGCAGAGTAAGAGGGGGCATCACATTAAGAATTTTTATGCACTGAGAGCCCCACACCACAATTGAAAATGGTGAGGCTAATGCGATGCAAAAATTGATTCAACCTTTATTCACCCACTTTTTAAATATACAGTATATTTTATTTCAAATGTAAGCTAACTATCAGGGGTAACGAACATAACTCAGGTGATCACCGCAAGGATAGGGAGCAAGCTAGGCATTTTAATGAGTATTAGTCCTTTCCCTGGCATCACAAAGTAGCAGATATTAGTATAGCGCATAAATGCCTTTTTAGAGGTACATAGAGTTATTAATTTTCTCTATATAGACCTTACTAAAATGTCAAACTTAGATTTATGTATAATCCTTGGGGATCACAATATTGTTTAATGTTCATTCTTTTTTTTTAGGTGCATATTTAAAGGAGTTGTAAAGTAAAAAAAGGTAGACAGACAGAATAGTGTAATGATTCTGTTAAAAAACAAGTAAATACCTATTAAATTCCTTCATCTACTGTATATCACCTCCAGGATTCTAGTTTCTGTTCTCTCATTCACTTCCTGGTTTGCATCGCTCGTTCATGTAAGAACTACATTTCCCAGTATGAATTGCGGCACACCCAGTAATTTACACCTCTTTGAAGTCTCTAACACATAGAGAGCGTCCTGCCACACAGATGTAGTTCCCAGGAGGGGGTGAGCACATTACTGACCACCGCAGTAAAGCCTCCCTTCATGGTGGTCAGTAAAATCAGACAAGCAGGAAGTGAACAGAACAGAGAAGAAATAGAGCAACTTCTGAGCAAAAACGAACAATGAGGAAGTGAAAAGAAAGAGGAATTTTCTGCAGGTAAAGGATGCTTATTATGAAAAAAAAAAAATCCTTTACAACCACTTTAATTTATCCACAGTGTTGTGTGCAAGTTTGGTAGGTGAGAATTGTGGAATTTGTTTGTTTAAACTATATTAACTGAAATACATTCTCCTATTCTCTCTTCTGACCTTGTTTAATATAACAATAAAATATAAATTAAATCTTGGCAGGAAACTATACATTTATTGGTGTAGATGATATGAAGGTGAAATGAATGTTTAAGTTACAACATTTCAGGGATAGAAATGTAATAAAAATGATATCTTAAGCAAACTGAAGGAATTCTGAGTGCGTTAAGACTTTATCAAATGAAACTTGGAAAAAAAGAATCTGAAGCAAAGTTATGAAAAGTGTAAAAAAGTTAACGTGCAATGGTTTTGTTTTCTTAAATGCAATTTTTGCAAGGCTCTAAGCACATTGCAATGTTTAATTTATCTTGTAAATGTTAGTCTAAAGCGCATCAGTTTTAGAAAGCATTACAAAGCATTTAAAGCTAAAATATAGATAGATATAAAATAGCATTCAACACAATTATGCAATCATTAGAGTGTATCTTAACTTCATCAGGAAGTCCATTGGATGAAACGTGTTGGATAGAGTTGGGACCTTGTGATGGCATCACGCATGAGAGGCTGTGCATGTGTACACCTGTACTAGGAAATGGTGCAGACTATGATATTATGATATTAAGCTATGATATCCTGGTGCTGGTGAATAGCACATGCATTTGAGTGTGGCTTTATGTCATTTAGATTTACTTTTTAATAAAGGTTGTGTGCAGTAAATCTCTGTCTTGTCCCCTTCTATGACCCTAGGAATGGAGTGTTATATGTGAATTGTTAGGGTCATGGATTGCTGCTAAGAGGAGGATTTTTTACAGCTATATTGTTTTTAACCATCTTGGTGCTAATTAATTCAAAGCATATTGTAAAGGTTTAAATGATATTCTTTGTTTAAATAACAAACATGTCATACTTAACCGATGCCTGCTCTTTGCAATGGTTTTGCACAGAGCATCCCCCAATCCTCCACTTTTCATGCCTCCTGCTGGCACTCCTGGCTCCTCCCCCTCAACGGGTGCCTCCATAGCAAGCCGCTTGCTATGGGGCCACTCGTGTGTGCTTGCTCCTAGGCTCCGCTCTATGTCTCACCCTCACTCCCTCCTCTGTGCCTGTGATTGACATCAGTGGGAGCCAATATCGAGCCTCTGCTCTTGAACACACTGCTGGATCCAGATTGGGCTCATATAACTATAAGGGGGGCTTGACCTTACATTATGATCTTTAATGTATGGGCATAAATAGTATTATAGTAGGACTGTGTGTATGCCAGACAGTACTGAATTAAATTTCAGCATGAAAGCCAGACAAATGGCATTTACAGAATGTGACATTGGCAACTGACCTCTACATGCTTCTTCTACCACATGATTCTTTTCAGTAAGTTACATTAAATACTGTAATAAAATATCAAATATTTGCTCATTGAACATACACTTTTATTTCGCAGATTTACTTGTTACATGAAAACATAATTTTCCCCTATTTTCAGAGCCGCATGCTCGTTAAAACACATGCTGCTTCTGATGAAGATGTATCGGTATGCTTGCAAAGAATAATTTTTTTTTCCATCATCACTCTCTGTCAGGAAGTGTTATGTATTTGTAAAAAGAAGATGGGAGATAACTCATAAATAAAGATGTGTATATCCTATTGTAATGCAAAATAAATGGCAATGCTAACATTCTTAAAAAAAAGTTTCATGAACTGTTATAATTTCCCAAGGTTTATAGCACAATATTCTTATTTTGTTCCTTGGCAAGATCAAGATTGTCATTGAGTATTGTTTTTCACAAGAAACATAGATCTATGCTAGAACAGCATCCAACCATATCTAAAGCACTAAATGGCAGTGTCCTATTCAAGCCTTTTGAGCAAACCTGACTCTTAGGAGTTCTAATTCAAATAAGAGCTGGTCTGTGTTTAGTAGAAAAAATCCATATAAATTGATTCTGTGCAAACTTGATGGATTTCTCTCTGCAGAGGACATAATAGAGCTGTCTGTGCTAAAATGTAACTCCAGCAAATCTGGTGTCATTGTGAAGTAGATCCCATGGGTACACTAAGCGAGCAGGACAGTCACTGTCAAGCAAGTTTAACCAGTTGGCCATCCGGACATCAGTATGCATCCTCATACAGATTCATCTCCCATGAGCCAGAGAAATATTCTCTCATTTGACATTTTGACATAGAACATCACAGACATTTGTGTTCTAATTAACATTAAAAATATATATGATAGGAGATGGAAAGCTCAATTTTGGAATGATTAAAGTACAGATGTATCAGTCCATTTAAACAGACATACACAAATCATTGGAATTGGTGCAAGTGGTTTACTGTATATAGATTACTGACGCCTACAAATTGCTATTCAAAGTGCAACATATATAAAAATATTATTCTTACTGATGATACTGTACCATGATTTTTTTTACCAGTTTTATTACTACCCAGCTGATAACATATTCTTAAAGATAACTTCAGTCACTCTTCTTATTTTTTTTTTCTATTAGCCCCACTTACCTGTTATGTAGCATTGTCCTGGATTTAGATAAATACCTGTCCAGTGGCTCTAGCATTGTCCTATTGTGGTCTGCTGATCGGGTGAAGCAGCCCAGTTTTTCTTGCCACCATTTTGGTTTTCCTCAGTGATCAGAACTCTGATGCCTCTTATGGGGTCAGGAAGATAGCTTATGATGATGACTGCAACTCTGTGAGACACTACTCCTGAGATACTGTATGGCAGGGATATGCAATAAGCGGACCTCCAGCTGTTGCAAAACTACAAGTTCCATCATGCCTCTGCCTCTGGGTGTCATGCTTGTGGCTGTCAGTCTTGCTATGCCTCATGGGACTTGTAGTTCTGCAACAGCTGGAGGTCCGCTAATTGCATATCTTTGCTGTATGGGATATGAAATCTTAGGAGGTTGAGGTAGCAGGTACACATCATGTTCACCTAGACGAGAATGCAAATGAAAAAAAAGAAGAAACACAAAAAATTGCCAAATTATATTGCAAAGGGGGGTGCACTTAAATGTAGATAATCTGTGGTAGGGTGGGGTGGGAAAGGGGTTTGAAAGTCCTCTTTAACATTTTTCTTTAATGGTGAGAAAACCTGTTAAAAACAGAAAGTAATTTTTTATTTGCTGTGACTACTGTATTTTCCGGCGTATAAGACGACTTTTTGTACTTAAAAATATACCCGGGGGTCGTCTTATACGCCGGTTATGCAGAGTCAAGTACCGTAATACGCCCCTGTATGCAGAGTCAGACTGCGGGTGTCCATTGTTTAAAAGCCGTGCCTCTTCCTTGTTCTGTTCCGTGATAGGCGGAACACTCAGTTTCCCAGCAGAGCCTGTGTTCAGTGTTCCAAACAAGGAGAGAGGCGCCTCTGGGTGCAGTACTTAAAACAGTTTTTAAATTTAATTTTAAAAAACCACAAGTAAAAAAGCCACTCACATTTTGGTGGTCAATCGAAAACGTGTGGAAACAATTTTTCAGGAGGGTAGGTAGGTATCATCTGGTGGTGTCCTTTCCCTTTGTCCCTGGTACAGCGCTGTGGGATGCAGGGGATCTGTCCTTCTGCCGCTGGTGGAGTCTGTGATTTTCGGCGGTGGGCAGGGGGATCCTGTGCAGGCGCTGCGAGCCGTGTGTGCCGATGGACGAGCAGGGATGACGTCACCAGGAAAGCGACGCGTTTCTGAATGCTGGCCGCGAATGACAGGGCTGCCGCATTCCTTTCTCAAGCTGAGAAAGGAATGCGGCAGCCCTGTCATTCGCGGCCAGCATTCAGAAACGCGTCGCTTTCCTGGTGACGTCATCCCTGCTCGTCCATCGGCACACACGGCTCGCAGCGCCTGCACAGGATCCCCCTGCCCACCGCCGAAAATCACAGACTCCACCAGCGGCAGAAGGACAGATCCCCTGCATCCCACAGCGCTGTACCAGGGACAAAGGGAAAGGACACCACCAGATGATACCTACCTACCCTCCTGAAAAATTGTTTCCACACGTTTTCGATTGACCACCAAAATGTGAGTGGCTTTTTTACTTGTGGTTTTTTAAAATTAAATTTAAAAACTGTTTTAAGTACTGCACCCAGAGGCGCCTCTCTCCTTGTTTGTCTGCTAGATTGGAACATGGCTTCTGTTCCTTATTGACGGCAGCCCTGTGTGCATACTCCCATTCTAACATACCCACACATCCCCCATCACCACCCCAAACAGCTGGAACTTTCACTGATTTCAACTTTTTAGACTGACTATGCTGCCTCCGATAACAATGCTCTGATGAACTTTTTGCGCATAATCTACTTGTTACATTGTGTTCAGTGTTCCGCCTATCATGGACGTCCTCTCGTCCTCGGCCTCGGACGAGAGGATGCCCGTGATAGGCAGAACACTGAACACATGCTCTGCTGGGAAACTGAGTGTTCCACCTATCACGGAACAGTACAACAAGGAGGCGCAGCTTTTGAACAATGGACACCCTCAGTCTGACTCTGCATACAGGGATAAGGTATGGAGATTGGCACAGTGAGGTATGCAATGGGCACAGTGAGGTGAGGTATGCAATGGGCACAGTGAGGTGAGGCATGCATTGGGCACAGTGCGGTGAGGTATGCAATGGGCACAGTGAGATGAGGTATGCAATGGGCACAGTGAGGTGAGGCATGCAATGGTACAGTGAGGTGAGGCATGCAATGGGTACAGTGAGGTGAGGTATGCAATGGGCACAGTGAGACATGCAATGGGCGAAGTGAGGTGAGGCATGCAATGGGCGCAGTGAGGTGAGGTATGCAATGGGCACAGTGAGGTGAGGCATGCAATAGACACAGTGAGGTGAGGCATGCAATGGGCACAGTGCGGCTACTCTTTAGCTTCTAGACAGGCTAGTCGGAAGGGGGTCATCTTATATGGCGAGTATATCCCAAAACCAACCTTTTAGCTGGAAAATTAGGGGGTTGTCTTATATGCCCAGTCGTCTTATACGCCGGCAAATACTGTACATGTATAAACAAGAGGAAAATGTATAACAAATTCAGAGAAAGTTTAATTGTATCATCACAGAGTGTACCACTCTGTGATGATACAATTAAACTTTCTCTGAATTTGTGGTTACAGGGGACAGTACACAACTGCCACATCTCAGTATTATTACAAGATCAAATGGAAAAATTTGATGGTGGACTTTTGGGCACCACAGTAACAATGTTAATAAAATTCAATTATCTTTATTACATATTATAAAAAATTGACAATGTTAGAAGTGTTTTCCATTCACAATAAAGAAATGTTGCCTAATAGGCACATAGCACACCTCCTAATACACCAACAATAATATTTAACTGTCTATTTATCAAGAACCATATACAGTATCTCACAAAATTTAGTACACCTCTCACATTTTTGTATATATTTTATTATATCTTTTCATGTGACAACACTAAATAAATTATACTTTGCTACAATATAAAATAGTGAGTGTTCACCTTGTATAACAGTGTAAATTTGCTGTCACCTAAAAATAACTCAACACACAGCCATTAATGTCTAAACCGCTGGCAACAAAATTGAGTACACCCCTAAGTGAAAATGTCCAAATTGGGCCCAATTTGCCATTATCCCTCCCTGGTGTCATGTGACTTGCTAGTGTTACAAGATCTCAAGTATCAATGGGGAGCAGGTGTGTTCAATTTGGTGTTATTGCTCTCACTCTCATACTGGTCACTGGAAGTTCAAAATGGCACCTCATGGCAAAAACTCTGAGGATCTGAAAAAAAAAATATTGCTATACATAAAGATGGCCTAGGCTATAAGAAGATTGACAAGACCCTGAAACTGAGCTGAAGCACAGTGGCCAAGACCATACAGCAGTTTAACAGGACAGGTTCCACTCAAAACAGGCCTCACCATGATTGACCAAAGAAGTTGAGTGCACATGCTCAGCATCATATCCAGAGGTTGTCTTTGGGAAATAGACATATGAGTGCTGCCAGAATTGCTGCAGAGATTAAAGAGGTGGGGAGGGGGGGGTCAACCTGTCAGTTCTCAGACCATACACCACACATTGCATCAAATTGGTCTGTATGACTGTCATCCCAGAAGGAAGCATTGTCTAAAGATGATGCGCAAGAAAGCCCGCAAACAAGACAAGCAGACTAAGCACATGGATTACTGGAACCATGTCCTGTGGTCTGATGAGACCAAGATAAACGTATTTGGTTCCGATGGTGTCAAGCGTGTGTGGCGGCAACCAGATGAGGAGTACAAAGACAAGTGTGTCTTGCCTACAGTCAAGCATGGTGGTAGGAGTGTCATGGTCTGGGTCTGCATGAGTGCTGCCAGCACTAGGCAGCTACAGTTCTTTGAGGGAACTATGAATGCCAACATGTACTGTGACATACTGAAGCAGAGCATGATCGCCTCCCTTCGAAGACTGGGCCGCAGGGCAGCATTCCAACATGACAACCACTCCAATCCAAACACACCTCCAAGAAGACCACTGCTTTGCTAAAGAAGTTGAGGGTAAAGGTGATGGACTGGCCAAGCATGTCTCAGATCTAAACCCTATTGAGCATCTGTGGGGCATCCTCAAATTAAAAGTGGGGGAGTGCAAGGTCTCAACATCCACTAGCTCAGTAATGTCATCATGGAGGAGTGAAAGAGGACTCCAGTGGCAATCTGTGAAGCTCTGGTGAACTCCATGCCCAAGAGGGTTAAGGCAGTGCTGTAAAATAATGGTGACCACACAAAATATTAACACTTTGGGTCCGATTTGGACATTATCACTTAGGGGTGTACTCATTTTTGTTGCCAGAGGTTTAGACATTAATGGCTGCGTGTTGAGTTATTTTGAGGGGGCAACAAATTTACACTGTCATACAAGCTGTACACTCACTACTTTACATGAAAAGATATAATAAAATATTTACAAAATTGTGTGGGGTGTACTCACTTTTGTGAGATACTGTACTAGGCACATTTGATAATGTTACATCAGAATTGGTGTTGGATGGTGGGAGATGTGCTGTAGCTCCCCTCTACGTGTTGCTCGTGAGAACGCTTCTTCATGAGCTTAGGCATATATTCTACAACTACATGGATAGTAAACAAACAGTGAAACTCACAAATGTTGATATAAAATATATATATATATATATATATATATATATATCAATCAAGTATAACATGCTGGTTATCAATCACCTATCACACAAAAGGCCAGAGCACACAGCCCAAGTGTAGAAAAAGCACACCACAGCTATGGGGACACATGTAACATTAATATACTAGTACGAAAGTAGAGAGAAAAATAGAGTATGAACAACTAAGACTACTCCATAGAACACATACACTCATAGCCAGGTATTTTTACACTGGTATATAAACAAGAGGGTTGTTTATTATAGAAAAAACAGAAAAGGGAAAAAACTTACATCATTATAATCATAGTAGAGATTCGCTGATCAAAAATTGTACAAGAGAAACAGGTGTCCAGAACACTGCAGAGGATGCAAGGATGTATTGCCAAATATTAAAGTGATCTGTACACAGAAGTAGATATTTATTCTAAAATACAAAGAGTATATATTGATGATATAAAGGGCATAGGTTTTTTAAAAAATGTATAATAATAAAGTGGGGCTTACCTATATATGGCAAAGATTACACAGCGTACCCAACTCTGTATTTTTCATGTGGTTGTATAATAAGACAAACACAGGGTAAATATAAGTAAATCTGGTGCTGTTTGGTGGCCGAGGTTATAGGTAGTTTCTCAAACCATCCATTCGATTCCTTTCACCATGGAAAAGGTTACATACAGTACATAACAAGGCATACGTATAAACATAAACAAGATTGATTAATAACAATTGTACTGCCCTATAGCAGAACAAGCCCCCATAGGACAGCCATTTAGATAACATACTCCATATACAAGCATCTACTGCAAAACTCTTTCCTAGGTCACCCAGTGTGGTGAATGGTGTCTCTGTGAGATGCTGAACTGCGTCCCCTTGTACAGATGCCCCGGGCGAGGCGTTACAATGCATGCCGCAGTCAAGAGGGGGACCTGAGACAGCACAGTGTCCCCGGCGTATGACGCAGCGGTTTAGGAATGACCTAGCACAGGGAATTGGGGAACGCTCTCTAGCTGGTCCTCCAAACGCTGCAGATTAACCACCCATCAAAAATGGGATTGCCACTCAGAACGGCACTTTGTGGCCGCATAGCTATAGGCTTGGTACCCATTCAAACACAGGGACTAAGACTGTAGCCGACTGGTTAAAGGAGACCGACAACTAGGAATACATATATGTTTGAATAAGGAAAAAAAATGTTCTTGTATAAAAAAAGTGTAAATAAAGTGATATTTTAGAGATTCTCTTTAAACAATGACCATATGCGATGTAACCGTGGCAGACATCATAGCACATGACCTAATTAACATAGACATCAAACTAGAACAGAAAAACATAGGTCCATACATTAATATTCTGATTGTGTGTATATGGACCAAGACCGATAGCCCAGAGAGTGTGCATAGTGTTGTACTTATGGACCACTCAGACAGCTGCTGGACCATCATCCCATACAGCCCCATTGTCTTGACGCAAAACAGGAAGAAAAGGTTAGAAGCCCATATAGATTATATAGTCAAAATAAGAAAGTGATACAAATTATTAGCAATTGCCTCTCTTTGGCTAAATATAGATTTACAAAAAGGGTTTGTATGACTGGGTTTCATTGATGCCTGGAGTGGCGTTAAGGTGCTCAATCCACATGGTCTCCCTTTAGATGTCTGCTTACCGGGGTAAGCATCTTGTGATTGGCTGAGTAGCAAACATGATCATTGATCCTTTGTCTGAACTGTCTGGCTTTCTTACCCACATAGATTACCCACATCTACAGAGCATTAAATATACAATTACCACAATATTTGGGGATGAATTTTTACCACAATCCATAAAATATTTGGGGATGAATTTTTCCCCATTAGGAAGTATAACGTTTGAACGAGGGCAGATCCATGGTCAGAAAGTGCATCTGACAAATGTTTGGATGCCCTTACGTTGTCTTGTAGAGATTGGGGTTGAGAAATAGTGACTAGTAGGGATGAGCTGAACACCACCGGTTCAGTTCGCACCAGAATTTGCGATCAGGCAAAACATTTGTGCGAACACGCAAACACCGTTAAAGTCTATGGGACACAAACATGAGAAATCAAAACTGTTCATTTTAAAGGCTTATATGCATGTTATTGACATAAAAAGAGTTTGGGGACCCGGGTTCTGCCGCAGGGGAAATGTATCAATGCAAAAAAAAGTTTTAAAAACTGCATTTTTTTCAGGAACAGTGATTTTAATAATGCTTAAAGTGAAACCATAAACGTTTTATATTCCTTTAAATATCATGCCCATGGGGTGTCCATAGTATGCATGTAACAAAAAAAAGAGGGGTTTAGAACTGCGCCATAGCACCCGGACTCAGTGTGATACAAAAGTCCATACAAAAGAATATCTTAACCCTCCATAGGGGCTATATTATTAAAATAGAGAAAGTCTATATTCCTTCCAACACGAACAAGGTCCTGTCATACACGAGATAATCCAGTCACCAACGTGATTCCACAGCACACTTCTTGCAGTGAGAGCCAGTCACCACTAATGTTAAGCAGCTTACCAGATGGAAAATAATAGATAGCAGTCGGCTGTAACCCAGCCGCGGCCTTTGGGGAGAGATCCCACTCCCTGGATCAGAATCAACACTTGGCTCCCGCAGGCGTGACAGAAACACCACCGCACGATCACATAAAGAATGGCAGACATAGTGTAATTCCGCAGGGATATTACATTTTTTTAAAAAGTAATCAAAAATTACTCACATGGTTAAAAACATAAACGAGCATTTGAAATGTTTGTTGCCGGCCGGCATACAGAGCGGAGCCCTTCCTCCTAACGTGATGACGTCACCGAACGTCCTCCCAGACGCGTTTCGTCATTGGACGATGTCAATGGGAATAAGATATTCTTTTGTATGGACTTTTGTATCACACTGAGTCCGGGTGCTATGGCGCAGTTCTAAACTCCTCTTTTTTTGTTCCTAAATCTTTTAGTGCATCTGCACTAGAACTGCTGCCTCCCTATTATTTGTGTCTAAGTAATATGCCAATTGATTGCTATTGACCACCATCTGCTGACAAGCGCAATTTTTTCTGTTTACATAGTATGCATGTAACATAGCGCATCTTTCCTGTGTTTAGAACAGTACCACCACAGCAAAATGTCATTTCTAAAAGAAAAAATTTAATTTAAAACTGCTCGCGGCTGTAATGAATTGTCGGATCCTGGCAATATATATACAAATTGTGACAGAACTTACTGTCACTGTGTGTTTTGGAAGGGACTGTGCATGTGCCTCCTACCGACAGACTATGGGCCAGAAGATACTGGAGACCCGGGACAAGCTGGCATTGATGTAATGTAATGTTACAGCCCTTCTCCCCCCATCCCCCCTCTTGTTGCTGTGTCTAATTGTGTTGATTCATGACACATAGACAATGGCCTAGACTGCAGACCTCTCTCTGCAGGGGGTGTGTATTGAGAGGCTGCCTGCTTACCATAATCTCATTAGGCATCTGTAGACTGTTTTAATGTACAAATGTTCAGTTCCCATTGATTGTTGCTTGCCCCCCTCCCCTCTTAGACAAGGCTAAGGGGAGTGTCCCTAACTGTGTAAAACTGTATGTCTTGGAATTTAATAAACAGTTTAAGCTCTGGATGTTTAACCCTCAACACCTGTGTGGATTGTCTCGTGATTGAGGGGTTAAGGGCTGGTTATGGCGACTTTGCAGGCTGTGGGTGCGTTTGGAGGACAGGAGACACAGGTCTGGCGGATGTGCCCACCTGGGGTATCTGAGATCCGTCACACAAATCATTGAAAAAAAAGCATAGGTTCTCCCCAGTTCATTTCCAGGCCCTTTTGGTATGGATTTTAAGGGGAACCCGCGGCAAAATATCCAGACCCTTATCCAAGCACGCAACCTGGCAGGCCACAGAAAAAGGAGGGGTGAGAGAGCGCCCTCCCTGCTGAACCGTACCAGGCCACATGCCCTCAACACCTTGTCCCCATGTTGATGGGGATAAGGGCCTCTTCCCCGCAACCGTTTCACCGGTTGTGGGGGTCTGCGGGGCCTGGTATGGTTTTTGTGGGGGAACCCATGTGCAATTTCTTTCAATGATTTTTATGTATATTGCCAGGATTCACCCTGGTAATGGACTGGGGGGGACCCATGCTGTTTTTTTTTTAATGATATTTATGTAGTTTTAATTTTTTTTTGTTTTGTGGGGCATGGATTCCCCTGAGCCATGATTGTCCAAAAGCACCCTGCCTTTGGCCAATCATGGCTCTCATAGCAGCGTGTGCTGTGATTGGCCAAAGCGTGCAGGTCAGGTGCATGCTTTGGCCAATAAGCAGCCATCAATGCACTGCAATCTTTTTCCAATTTTTAGATTTCATCGCACTCACACTTTGAATGACTGAATTTTTTTTTGGTGGTATTTAATCACCACACCACAATCAAAAATTTTGAATAAAACACGTTTTTTTCATTTCTATCATAACATTTTGTAAATAAATAATTTTTGTTCCTAAATTTGGGCCAACATTTATACTGCTAGATATCTTTGGTAAAAATAACCCAAATTACTGGTCTACAAGCTTTACAAATTACAAATTCTGGTCTACAACATCTACAATGTTAGAAAATCATCAAAAAATGATCACACATGTTGTACAGACGGGTTATCTAATTTTTGAGGCTCTGAAATGCCCAGACAGTATAAATATCCCCCAAATGACCCCTTTTTGGAAAGTAATCTTACGCACAGCATAAGCATACTTTCAATTACACCCCAAAATACATTCTGTTAATCTTCTTGAGTATGGCGATACCACATGAGACTTTTTCACAGCCTGGCCACATGCAGAGGCCCAACATACAGGGAGCATAAATTACACATTTAGGCCCAGATTCTCGTAGGGCGGCGTAAATGTAAGCGGGCATAGCGTATCGTAGTTACGCTACGCCGCCGCAACTTAGAGAGGCAAGTGCTGTATTCACAAAGCACTTGCTTCCAAAGTTACGTCAGCGTAGGGTAAATGTGCCGGCGTAAGCACGCCTAAATTAAATGAGGAACAGGAGGGTGTGTTTTATGTAAACTAATCATGACCCACCGTAAATGACACTTTTTTCGAACAGCGCATGCGTGCGCATGCTGAGTATCCCTTTTGAATTTTCAAATTAAATTACGCCCGCTCAATGCCTAGTCGACGTGAACGTAACTTACGTCCAGCCCCATTCACGGACGACTTACACAAACAACGTAAAGTACGACGCTGTTCGTACGTTTCCTGCTTTATGAGGGGTATCTAGCTAATTAGCATATTCAATGCGGAAATATACGGAAGCGGCCAGCGTAAATATGCACCCTAAGATACAACGGCGTAGGAGACTTACGCCGCTCGTATCTAGGCAACTGTGAGGCGTATCTGATTCTATGAATCAGGCGCCGAGTTGCGACGGGCCGCACTCAGGTCACAGCCAGCATCTGCCAGAAGGGACATACCAGGGAATGATCCTCCTCCTGATGCCCCCCCCCACCCCAGGCTCCCCCCAGACAACTGAGGAGCCCATGCCTGAAGCTGTGTAAGGGGCCCCATAATTCCTGATGGCGGCCCTGCCTGGCATGTTGGCATACAGGTGTTGTCCTGCAAGTGTGGTTGCTCAGCTCGTCCGTAACGGTGCTGCTGCAGCTGCTGTCCAGCTTCCTGTGCACGTCCGGTGCTGAGTTACACCTGCTTTATGTGGAATAACTGTAGGCCAGACGTTGAACTTACGCGCAACGCACGTAGCCTGCGCCGGGTGCACGTACGTTCGTGAACCGCCGTATCTCCCTCATTTGCAAATTTGAATACAAAATCAATGGGAGCGGCAAATGCGCCCAGCGTAAATATGCGCCTACGATACGCCGGCGTAGGAAAGTTACGTCGGTCGTAGGAAGCCTATTTTCAGGCGTATCTAGTTTTGTGGGCACGGCGCACAGATACGACGGCGCATATTTACACTTACGCGGCGTAAGTGCTACGTGAATCCGGGCCGTTGTGTTTATATACAATCTTCCTGCAACAAATTCTCCTGGATACCGCTGAAGTAATTACAAAGGACAGACTACTCCTTTATCCCTATAAATAGTTTGTTTTTATATTTCCTTCGGCTCCCTCTAGTGATGGTCAGGAGCAGTTGCTGTTTATGGGTGAGATAATTGCAAAATGTAATTTAGCAGCTGTGGTCATGAATTCAAAGGCTAAATTTGTTTTATATCTGTGGTAGTAGAGAAGGTATCTAGCAAAGATTCAATTCACATTCATTATGTCTGCTAAATAAAGTAAAATTACAAAAAAATAGCATTTGAATTTTTGTAATCGCCTTAACTGGACCTAGCGTATTCCTTCCCGAAGGTTCAGTTAGTTCAAAACTATGAATCTTTAGTATGGAAAATGTGCAAGTAATTTTATTGCCAATATCACTCAAAATCCTTATTTCATTTTAAAACTAAATACTGCAGAAATGACAATTCCCTACTGAAGAAATGGAGCTGATTAGTTCCAATAGGCAAATGTTCATTTTAAAATACTATTCATATAGTATATATAGTATGTCCTAATGTCTTTTGTTTTCCTATGTCACATACATTTTCCTTCTTAATACAGTAATTATTTTATTTGCTAAAATATCTGTTGATTAAAGAAGAATTTCAGGTAGGGCATTTATTACATTGGTCTAGAACCTGGAAATTGCTGCAGTAAACACCCCTACTCCAGTAATCTCCACTAGTTTCTGAGTTACAGCACATGCTGAGCAGCTCCCTGCTGCTTTGTGAACACAGGAGGTCAGCACGGGCATCATTCAGAGATCAGTTTGCATTTTCTCAGTGAATGCAAAGTGTTCTCTGATCAGACATGGTGGTGAGGCAGGGTTGTGATGTCACCTTCTCTACCTTATCCAATCAGAGAATGCTTTGCATTCACTGGAAAAATACAAAATTAACTGTGAATGGCATCAATGCCGACTTCCTGTGTTCACAATGCAGCTGAGCAGCTGCTTGGCATGGGACCTGAAAGCTAGTGAAGATCACTGGAGTAGTGGTGGCTACCACAGTGATTTCCAGCTTCTAGAGAGATCACTCAGGTATGATATATGCATTGCTTTATTGGTCCAAGCTAGACCAATGTAACTATGTATAAATGCCATACCTGTAATTCTATTTTAAAGTGGAGTTTCCATCCCAACATTTTTTTTTCCATTATTGTGCTCATTAGACCTAAAAACTAAAAAATATATATTTTTTTACTTATCTGGAAATGCCTGTTGCTATGCAGTCCCACAAAATCTGCCTTTGGAATTACCTAGGATCCTGACATCATCTCCCTCTAATGCTCCTGGGAAATGTGTGTCATCATTTCCAAGGATGCAGTGCACTACCCAATTATCACTCCCCATCCAAGACTTCTAGGAAGTAAGTGCTTGTGGGCTTCACAATGCCCACAAGCAAAATGACAACGGTGTGGACATAGTTTTATAAGCTATCTTTTTTGAATAATTATGCGGAGCGCCAGCGGATTGTAAAATAGTAAGTGACCGGATTTATATTATAAAAACGCATGATGAAAAGACATACATTTAAAAAATTCTAATTGTGGTTGGAACCCCGCTTTAACACTGTACATGGAAAAAGGCACAGAATAGTAGCAATTCAAAAAAGCTGTACAATGTGTTGTCCTTTTCTTTTATACTGAAAGGATATACAGATTGTGCTTCTTTGCATTGCAAAATAGGCACATGTAAAACAATATGATAATTATATATATTTGCAATCCATACAAAGAACTCTCCAAGGACTTATTAATCAGGAACAGTGTGCAAACAAACAACCATATTTAGAGGTTACAGAAAGGGATACTTCACCTTCAACAAGGCAAGAAGTACAGACGCATCTGCATATATTTTTTAAATTTCAGCTGTTTGTGCTGAGGTCAGAATGTCAAGAGTAATGCCGCGTACACACCATCACTTTATGTGATGAAAAAAAATGACGTTTTTAAAAGCGTCACTTTAATTGACTGTGTGTGGGGGAAAACGTTGTTTTATGTCTTGTAAAAAACGACCAAAAAAATTCAAGCATGCTTCAATTTTATGTGTCGTTTTTCAAAAGTGCACTTTTTACTTCACAGAAATTGACCGTGTGTAGCAAAAAACGTCGTTTTCTAAGACGTTTTTTCATCCACGCATGCCCAGAAGCTACTTATGAAGCAAGCTTCAATGGTAAAACGTGGTGGAACGTAACCTCACTTTGCAAGATCATTGTGAGAAAAACGATGGTGTGTAGGCAACTTCGTCTTTGAAAATTGAAGTTTCAAAAACTTCATTTTTTACTTCACAGAAAGTGTCGTTTTTGTCATCACATAAAGTGATGGTGTGTACGCGGCATTAGGCCCCCGTACATACGACCGAGTTTCTCAGGAGAATTCAGCCAGAAACTCGATCGGAGCTGGATTCTGCCGAGAAACTTTCAGCGAGGAAGCCGACGAGGAACTCGTCGGGCCGAATAGAGAACATGTTCTCTATTTCCTCGTTGTTCAATGAGGAAAGACGGCCCCGCCGAGATCCTCGGCGGCTTCAACACTGAACTCGACGAGGAACTCGATGTGTTTGGCACGTCGAGTTCCTCGGACGTGTGTACGGGGCCTAACACTCTCTTTGTTAGGTCTTAAAGTAGTTCTTGACTTGAAGAAGAGAGTGGAGGAAGATGACTTAAGTGGAGCAGTTGAAAAATTCTCTTTAAATAGTATATAATGTCCACAATGTCTATTTTTTTACCTTAACGTTTTAAAAAACATTGTACATTTTGCCAATACGTACAATGGTTGGTAACATCATTTATAGTCAATATGAGATAAAAAGATTGCAGATAATGGAAGTAAATTCAAGAGACCATTCCTTGTTGTTTAGCATAGGATTCAGGAAAGGATTACATGTTAAAATATTACAGAAAATGTCACCTGCAGCACCATATTATGTCTGTATAGCATATTTACCGTATATGTTATGTATAATAACAATAAAGGAAAAAGCAAAAAAAGAATAAGGCCCCGTACAACTCGGCAGAATCCAGCAAGAAACTCGATGGGAGACGTATTCTGCCGAGAAAACCGGTCGGAAAACTCGTCGAGCCAAAAAGAGAGCATGTTCTCTATTTCCTCGACGGACAATGGGAAAATTTTGCTCGACGAGTTTTTTGACAGCCGAACAAGGAACTCGACGGGGAAAACGATGTGTTTCGCCCGTCGAGTTTCTCGGTCGTGTGTACGCGGCCTAATACTCTATGATTAGAAAGAAATAAACAAAAGGTTTTCTAGGTCTCTAGACCTTGTCTAGATTTTCATAAAGATAATATCAAGATTCCAGATTTCATCCCAATGGGTCCAGACAAGTTATGTGATCATATTTTTGGCAGTAAGTTTTTCACATGTCAGTCCATATGGGAGACCATTGCCATCATGATTTTGTTTTGGGTTGCTATAGATAGATAAATAGATGTCCCCATTTCTTTCTTTAGTGTAATAGTGTAGTGTATTGTAATAGAAATGTCTTGATTGAAAACGTGCTACCCTTTTTAAAATATATTTGCATTTTTATAGGGGGTCTGTTAACTGCCTGATATGAAGTCCATATATCAAATATCTTTGATCAGGGCTCAGAGGACATAATGTTTCAGATTGTGTAGGTTTTGGCAACTGTTGGGTGGGGGTTTATTATGCTTTACAGGAAACCATCGGCTGACAATACTCTGCTTAGTGCCAGCTTGGGACATCTTTACCATACCATTATGGGTACCCCAGTCGGGAAAATTTCTGAGACTATTTGGAGTTTGCAGCAATAATGATGCTCTTGATAGAGAAGCAAGAATATTATGGAACCATTGTGTACAGAGGGGTTATTCTACGCCTGTTTTAAATAGAACTTTAAAAGTTGCTAGAAAGACATATAGAAGGGGATTGCTGATGTATAAAGAGAAACCTTCTCAAACTAATAAAATCCCTGTTTTTTCTTCTCCCTACAGTGTGGAGTTTAAGAAGATTACAGCAATAATTGAAAGATACTTACCATTTCTTTTCAATGTTCCTGTGTAAACACAGAAATTAGAGTATGAGGGATGTGTCTTATGCCGCGTACACACGATCGTTTTTCGGCATTAAAAAAAATGTAATTTTTCAGCATGTCCAAAAAACAAAGTTTTTCCAACTTCATCATTAACCACTTTCCCACCGGACCATTTGTCAGCCTTAAGACCAGAGGTGTTTTTACAATTTTCCACTGCGCTGCTTTAACTGGTAATTGCGCGGCCATACAATGTTGTACCCAAACAAAATTTGCGTCCTTTTTTTCCCACAAATAGAGCTTTCTTTTGATGGTATTTGATTGCCTCTGCGATTTTTAATGTTTGCGATATAAACGGAAAAAGAGCGAAAATTTTGAGAAAAAATGATATTTTCTACTTTTTGTTATAAGAAAAATCGAACAAACTCAATTTTAGTCATACATTTTGGCCAAAATGTATTCAGCCACATGTCTTTAGTAAAAAAAATGCCAATAAGCGTAAATTTATTGGTTTGCGCAAAAGTTATAGCATCTACAAACTAGGGTACATTTTCTGGAATTTACACAGCTTTTATTTTATGACTGCCTATCTCAATTCTTGAGGTGCTAAAATAGCAAGGAAGTACAAAACCCCCCCAAATGACCCCATTTTGGAAAGTAGACACCCCAAGGAACCTGCTGAAAGGCATGTTGAGTCCATTGAATATTTTTTTTTTTTGTAACAAGTGATTGAATAATGACAAAAAAAAAAAAAAAAAAAAAGAAATTACAAAAAGTTGTCACTAAATGATATATTGCTCACACATGCCATAGTTATATGTGGAATTGCACCCCAAAATACATTCTCCTGCTTCTCCTGAGTACGGGGATACCACATGTGTGAGACTTTTTGGGAGCCCAACCACGTACGGGGCCCCGGAAATCAAGCACCGCCTTCAGGATTTCTAAGGGCGCAAATTTTTGATTTCACTTCTCACTACCTAAGACAGTTTTGAAGGCCATAAAATGCCCAAATAGCACAAAATCCCCCCAAATGACCCCATTTTGGAAAGTAGACACCCCAAGGAATCTGCTGAGGGGCATATTGAGCCCACTGAATATTTTTTTTTTTTGTACCAAGTGATTGAATAATGACAAAAAAAAAAAAAGAAAAAAGAAATTACAAAAAGTTGTAACTAAATGATATATTGCTCATACATGCCATGGTTATATGTGGAATTGCACCCCAAAATACATTCTGCTGCTTCTCCTGAGTACGGGGATACCACATGTGTGGGACTTTTTGCGAGTCTAGCCGCGTACGGGACCCCGAAAACCAAGCATCGCCTTCAGGATTTCTAAGGGCGCAAATTTTTTATTTCACTCCTCACTACCTATCACAGTTTTGAAGGCCATAAAATGCCCAAATAGCAGAAACCCCCCCCAAATGACCCCATTTTGGAAAGTAGACACCCCAGGCTATTTGCTGAGAGGCATGTTGAGTCCATGGAATATTTAATATTTTGACACAAGTTGCGGGAATATGACAATTTTTTTTTTTTTTGCACAAAGTTGTCACTAAATGATATATTGCTCACACATGCCATGGGCATATGTGGAATTACACCCCAAAATACATTCTGCAGCTTCTCCTGAGTACGGGGATACCACATGTGTGGGACTTTTTGGGAGCCTAGCCGCGTACGGGACCCCGAAAACCAAGCACCGCCTTCAGGATTTCTAAGGGCATACATTTTTGATTTCACTCCTCACTACCGATCACTACCTATCACAGTATTGAAGGCCATAAAAGGCCAAGATGGCACACAACCCCCCCAAATGACCCCATTTTGGAAAGTAGACACCCCAAGCTATTTTCTGAGAGGCATTTTGAGTTCATGGAATATTTTATATCTTGCCACCAGTTGCTGGAATATGACAAACTTTTTTTTTTTTTTTTTTTTTTTGCACAAAGTTGTCACTAAATGATATATTGCTCACACATGCCATGGTTATATGTGGAATTGCACCCCAAAATACATTCTGCTGCTTCTCCTGAGTACGGGGATACCACATGTGTGGGACTTTTCGGGAGCCTAGCCGCGTACGGGGCCCCGAAAACCAAGCACCGCCTTCAGGATTTCTAAGGGCGCAAATTTTTGATTTCACTCCTCGCTGCCTATCACAGTTTCGGAGGCCATAGAATTCCCAGATGGCAGACAACCCCCCCAAATGACCCCATTTTGGAAAGTAGACACCCCAAGCTATTTGCTGAGAGGCATGGTGAGTATTTTACAGCGCTCATTTATTTTTGAAAATGAAGAAAGATATATATATATATTTTTTTTTTTTCTTTTTTCAATTTTCAAATCTTTGTGACAAAAAGCAAGATCTGCAAAATACTCAACATACCTCTCAGCAAATAGCTTGGGGTGTCTACTTTCCAAAATGGGGTCATTTAGGGGGGTTTTGTGCCATCTGGGCATTCCATGGCCTCCGAAACTGTGATAGGTAGTGAGGAGTGAAATCAAAAATTTACACCCTTAGAAAGCCTGAAGGTGGTGATTGGTTTTTGGGGTCCCGTACGCGGCTAGGCTCCCAAAAAGTCTCACACATGTGGTATCCCCGTACTCAGGAGAAGCAGCAGAATGTATTTTGGGGTGTAATTCCACATATGCCCATGGCATGTTTGAGCAATATATCATTTAGTGACAACTTTGTGCAAAAAAAATAAAATAAAATAATAATAATTCTCTTTCCTACAACTTGTGTCAAAATATAAAATATTCCATGGACTCGAGATGCCTCTCAGCAAATAGCTTGGGGTGTCTACTTTCCAAAATGGGGTCATTTGGGGGGGTTTTGAACTGTCCTGGCATTTTATGAACAACATTTAGAAGCTTATGTCACACATTACCCACTCTTCTAACCACTTGAAGAAAAAGCCCTTTCTGACACTGTTTGTTTACATAAAAACATATTATTTTTTTGCAAGAAAGTTAAGTTGAACCCCCAAACATTATATATTATTTTAAAGCAAAGGCCCTACAGATTAAAATGGTGGGTGTTGCATTTTTTTTTACCACGCAGTATTTGCGCAGCGATTTTTCAAATGCATTTTTTTGGGCAAAAATACATATTTTTTTATTTTAATGCACTAAAACACACTATATTGCCCAAATGTTTGATGAAATAAAAAAGATGATCTTAGGCCGAGTACATAGATACCAAACACGACATGCTTTAAAATTGCGCACAAATGCGCAGTGGCGACAAACTACATACATTTTTAAAAGCCTTTAAAAGCCTCTACGGGTTACCACATTAGATTTACAGAGGAGGTCTACTGCTAAAATTACTGCCCTCGATCTGACCTTCGCGGTGATACCTCACATGCATGGTACAATTGCTGTTTACATATGACGCCAAACCGACGCTTGCGTTCGCCTTTGCGCAAGAGCAGGGGGGGACAGGGGTGCTTTTTTTTTTTTTTTTTTTTTTATTATTATTTAATTTGCTTTTTTAATTTTATTTTAAACTGTTCCTTACTTTTTTTTATTATTTTTATAATTTTTATTGCCATCTTAGGGCATGTAAATATCCCCTATGATAGCAATAGTTAGTGACAGGTACTCTTTTTTGAAAAAATTGGGGTCTATTAGACCCTAGATCTCTCCTCTGCCCTTAAAGCATCTGACCACACCAAGATCGGTGTGATAAAATGTTTTCCCACTTTCCCAATGGCGCAGTTTATATCCGGGGAGGGGACATACCCTCCCACTGCTTGTAAAAGCAGTTTAGAGGCTAATTAGCCGCTAGGACTGCTTTTACATGAAAGCCGACCGCTGGCTGAAAAGAATGATACCAAGATGATACCTAAACCCGCAGGCATCATTCTGGTATAACCATTCAAAGTCCAGCAACATACCATACGTTGATGGTTCTTGTTGGACATGTATTGTAATCTTTTTTTTTTTTCATGCAGCCTGTTGGCTGAACGAAAAAAAGATTGATCGGTGGGTATGCCCACCATTAGAATACCTCCCTTCATCCACCCACTTCTAATGATGGGCATACATGCACCATTTATATATGCCGAAGCATGGGGCATCCTCCCGCAAAAAAGTTATGCCGCTCACACACGTATGTACGCCGCATAAAAAGTTATGGCGCATACACACGGTCGGACTTTTCCACGGGCAAGCTTCCGACGGAATTTCGACCGTATGTACGCGGCATTAGGAGCAAAATCGCTCCTCCGCCCCTAATGCCCCCATGCTTCGGCATATATGCTCTTTTTTTAACTGTGGTGGTGAAATCACCTCCCACAGTGTTGGAGTCGCGGCTTTATGTATCGTGGGAGCAAACGCTGTTGCTGTCACGCTAAATAAATCCGTGCTGCAACTGAATGGCGTACCTGCTAAGCAAATGATGGTTAACATTATAACAAAGTAACATTACATTTTAACATTAAGATCTTACCATACCATACCTGCAAAGCAAATACCAAAAAAATAAATACAGTAAAAAATAAAACATTTTTTAACGCAACCTGTGCCTAAAAAATATACATGCCAAAGCATGGGGGCATCCTCCCGCATAAAAAGTTATGCCGCATACACACGGTCGAACTTTTCCACGGGCATGCCTCCGTCGGAATTTCGACCGTATGTACGCGGCATTAGGAGCAAAATCGCTCCTCCGCCCCTGCTGCCCCCATGCTTTGGCATATATGCTTTTTTTTTTAACCGTGGTGGTGAAATCACCTCCTACAGCGTTGGAGTCACAGCTTTATAAATCGTGGGAGCAAACGCTGTTGCTGTCACGCTAAATAAATCCGCGATGCAACTGAATGGCGTACCTGCTAAACAAATGATGGTTAACAATAAAACAAACATTACAGTATAACATACCATACCTGCAAAGCAAATACAATAAAACATTGTAAAAATAGAGAGAATAGATATAGAACAATAGTGAGTGGACAGTAGAGAGTGAACATAAGAGAACAATAAAGAGAGGAGAAAAATACAACCACAACTATTTTTGGATTTTTTATTTTATATATTTTTTTGTGTTTTTGTGTAAGTTTTTTTAATTTTTTTTCCACTTTTTTTTACTTTTATAAAAACTGTAAGAAAACTGTAAACTGAACGTTGCAGATTATGGTCTCTCAAAATGTGATGGCCATCACATATTCCGAGACCCTGTGTTGGTGTGCCTAGGACTGTGTGGTGCTGTACCCTACGCTAAAACTCAACTAGTGTGTGGTAGCGTTTGAAACATGCACCAATGCAGAGACCAGGTTGGTCAGGACAGTCGGGACAATAAAAGCGGGTGTCACGCCTAAATCCGAGTTTGCTGCAGACACGACATCTTTTTTGGCGGGCTCTTTGGGTAGGGGTACCAGGGAGGACAAAAGGAAAATGCCTCTCATACAGCCGGCTCACTGCATTTGCGTTGGGAAGGTGGGGCACAGCACCATCTGGAAACAGAAGGGCTTCGACGATCTCTTCCTGGAATTTTAGGAAGGATCCAGTCCGTCCTGAAGCTCTGTATAGCACATGAGCGTTCAGCAAAGCCAATTGAAACAAATACACTGACACTTTTTTGTACCAGCGTTTGGACCTCCGGGCAATTAGGTACGGCGCCAACAACTGGTCATTGAGGTCCACCCCTCCCATGTTAAGGTTGTACTCGTGGATACAGAGGGGTTTCTCCACAACACCAGTCGCCGTAGGAATTTGGACTGCCGTGTCTGCGTGAAGCGTGGACAGAACGAAAACATTCCGTGAATCCCTCCACTTCACTGCTAACAAATTATTACACCGTAAGCAGGCTCTCTCCCCCCGACTAAGACGGGATTCTACAAGCCGTTGGGGGATGCCCCGGCGATTAGGTCGCACGGTGCCACATGCGCCAATTCCATAATCAAAAAGGTGACTAAAAAGTGGCACGCTTGTGTAATAATTGTCCACGTACAAGTGGTACCCCTTTCCGAATAAGGGTGACACCAATTCCCACACTATCTTACCAGCGCTCCCTATGTAATCAGGGCAATTCTCCGGCTCTACGTGACTGTCTTTTCCCTCGTAAACCATAAAGCTAGATGTATAGCCTGTTGCCCTGTCACAGAGCTTATACAACTTGACCCCGTATCTGGCACGCTTGCTGGGAAGGTATTGTTTGAATGACAAGCGGCCAGAAAACTTAACCAGGGACTCATCAACGCAGACAACTTGATTGGGATTATACAAGGCTGCAAACCGTTCGTTGAAGTGGTTTACGAGGGGCCGAATTTTGTAGAGCCGATCGAATTCAGGGTCTCCCCGAGGACGACAGAGTTCATTGTCACTAAAATGCATGAACCGCAAGATCTGCTCGTATCGTGTCCTGGTCATGGAGGCAGAGAAAATGGGCATATGGTGAACTGGGTGCGTGGACCAATACATCCGCAGCTCACTCTTTTTAGTAATGCCCATGATGAGGGAAAGGCCCAGAAAGATCTTAAATTCGGAAACCGTAATTGGCTTCCAATCTCTGGCAAGGGACAGCTGGGGATTAGCGGCGAAGAATTGACCAGCGTACAAATTGCTTTGGTCCACAATAGATCTATAGAGATCTTCCGTGAAATACAGCGAATAAAAATCCAGTGACGTAAAATCAACTGTATTCACCTGAATTCCGGGTTGGCCAGTGAATGGGGGAAGTACGGGTGCTGCAGAAGTGGTGGGTACCCAATCAGGATTGGCGAATGCAGCAGGAAGGGCACTATGGGGACGGGCCTGTCTTTGTCGTCTTCTTCTTCTTGGTGGCAGCGGGACACTACTCGTGCTTGCCACCTCTCCAGCTTGAACTGCACTTATGGGACTCGCCACGTCACCAAGTGTTACTGCAGTGCTGGATATATGACCAGGATGTACTAGGCCGCTGGTGCTTGCCAGTTCACCAGAAGGAATAGCGGCGCTAGTACTTCTCTCCTCCATACGAGAGCCCTGCGGTTCTTGCACCTCAGCGACAGCAGAAGATCGGGGTCTGGTACGCCTGACCCTAGCAGGGACCACTCCGTCGTCAGAGCTATCTGTCAGGGAGCCACTGTCGTCTACAGGATCGTATTCTGAGCAAGAATTTGACAGATGCGTGACCTCCTCATCACTATCCGTCAGGCTCATAAACAAGTAGGCCTCTTCATCACTGTACCATCGATTTGCCATTTTGGGCTCTAAATTTAGGGGTACAGTGGTGAGATTCACAGGCAAAAAAGCACCTGACCTGTTAGCGACTGAGTCAAGCGCTACCAAAAAAACTGTTAGCGATCGCAGAGATCAGGCCTGACTCTGCGAACGCTGCAGTTATGTGTTTTTGTGTTTTGTGTCAGTGATCGATTGATTGATCGATACTGCACTTCGGTGGGCTGGACTGGGCGAAGGGGCTAAACGCAGGTGCTAGCAGGTATCTGGGCTGATCCCGCTAACCATGCGTTTTTGGGAACCCTAAACTGCAGGGGACGCTAGTATAGATCTGATCAGATCAAGTATCGATCCGATCAGATACTATACCACTAAAGGGATGCGTATGGTGCGTGCGTGGGTGTTAGCGCTATTGGCCGCTGCCTGGGGCGACGCAGACCCTATCTGGCGCTAAAACCAAACTTTGATCACCCGCCGGGCGATCAGGGGGTTAAAATTTTATTGCAAAAAATATGGCGGGTGCCTTGATGCAATAAAAAATTAACTAGCTAAACTGCGTCACCGGTGACACTTATACTGTGATCACTGGTGACAGGGGGTAATGATGGGGTTAAACCTTTATTGGGGGGGGTTAGGGGGGGTCCCTAGACTATTTAGAGCCTAATACTGATTACCCTAACACTTATTTTTGTCACTAATGACACTAGTACAGCGATCAAAAAAAAATCTGATTGCTGTACTGGGTGACACAGTGACAGGCAGTGAATGGGTTAATTTGGGGGGTGATCGGGGGGTGATCAGGGGGTTAAAAGTGTGCCTACGTGACCTGGTGTCAGTGTAGTGTTGTGCAACTCACTGTTAGATGCTCTCTCCCTCTCGGTCTGGAACGGAAAGACCGACACGAGGGAGAGAGCAGTACTTCCCCTGCCAATGTTTACAAAACATTGCCAGGGGAAGACAACCATTGGTTGGAGCGATCACCAGGTCCAGGCCAGATTTTATTGGCCTGGACCTGGTGATTGATCAGTTCTGCATCGAATCTGATCATCGTGAACGGCGGTGGGGCGCGCGCGCGCGCCCCATCGCCGTTCACGCGCCGGACGTCATAATACGTGATCTCGCCCAGGAGTGCCATCTTGTGGACGTATTATGACGGTGCGGCGACGGCAAGTAGTTAAAAACGATGTTGCCCACACACCATCGTTTTTGAAAAATGATGAACAAAGCGTGGTGACGGTGACGTACAACACGTACGACGGCACTCTAAAGGGGAAGTTCTATTCACCTTTGGGCTGCTTTTTGCTGATCCCTTGTTAGTAAAAGACAATTTGCGCTTTTTTGTCTGTTACAGCGTGATGAATGTGCTTACTCCATTATGAATGGTAGTTTTACCTGAACGAGCGCTCCCGTCTCATAACTTGCTTCTGGGCATGCAAGGGTTTAAAACATCAATTTTGCCCACACACGATCATTTTTTACAACACAAAAAACAACATTTTAGAAAACGACATGAAAAAATGCAGCATGTTCGAATTTTTTTTTTGTCGATTTTTAGAAGTTGAAAAACAATGTAAAGCCCACACACAATCATTTTAAATGACGTTTTAAAAAACGTCGTTTTTTTTCATGCCGAAAAATGATCGTGTGTATTAGAGAGCTCCTACGCTGGGTAGATATTTGTCTCCTAGTATGCATTCCCGTAAGAAAAATACTTTCTTGATCATACATCACGGGACATAGAGCCTTATTTACGTAATGGGTTATGTAGTCACCACAGGTTTGCGGACACTGGTTAACCCAATTAAAATTGAGGTCCTCCCTTATATAACCCCTCCCAAATGGAGAGTGCCTCAGTTTTTTTGCCAGTGTTTAAGGTGGTTGGTCACGTTCAACATGTGCTAAGAAGAAAAATGCTCTTTTGATGGTCTGGCTGCGGAGACCTAAGAGCTATAACCTGATCTATACCTTGGGGCCGATAACAAAAGCCTAAGATAGTTGGTACCCGGGCCTTGTGTAAAGAAGAAACTTGGTTTGCCTGTAATGTCTTTCTGCGGAGGTCTGGACTCTGGGATCCAGACTTTGGTGTACTAATACATCTGTAGCACGAAAAGTTTCTGGCAGAGTCTTCTACAGGTCCAGGCATGAGATTTTCTCTAATGGAACCCTTGATAAACCTGAAGGTTGGCACAACTTGCCCGCTGTGATGTCACTTTTAGTAGCTTTTCCTGCGGCGTGGATATGTTAAGAAGAGGATAATTTTTTTTGTATTATCTTCTGTGAGTAGGATGTCTTCCTGGTTTTCACCACTGGAGGGAGTAAGTGCATACCTGGTGTATTCTTACATAGCCATCCAGGAACAAGCTCAGTGAAGTCTGTCAAATAAAAAACGCCACTCACCTCCTCTGCTGCAGGCTCTGTCACAAAACGCATACAGGGGTCCCCCAATGATGCCCCAGTAATCTCTACCCCTTCTCCTTGTCGCCCTGGGTGCCGCCATGACAGTGGCAGGTGCGCGCTTTATGCTGTCTAATGAGCAGATGGAGAGGGGGGCCATGTCGTTGCGTGTGCCTGTGCGCAGAAACAGCACACCTGTGTGCAGGCGCCAAGAGGCTGATTTAACGCCCAGCATACCAGAAGCCTTCTGTAAGTGGCATGAACACAGAGCTGTGGGCTGTAAGCATCCCCGTGGATTTGAATCAGGCAAACCAAGACTCCTACTCGGCATCAAGTGAGCTAATATATGTGTATTGTAAGACCATAACACAACGATGAATGCATTTTTTTGTGGATAGAACCTTTGCTTTGCAGTAAGGACTATGTCCCCGAGAAGAAGTACAAGGGCTGGTAAAGAGGCATCAGAAGATCCCCGCTTATGGCTAAGGAATCTGAGCTTGCCTGCAGTTTACCATCCCCCTCTGTCAGCCTGATAGCAGCCTCACGGGATGAGCCCCTGTCTGGTTCTGCAGCTTCTCCTATGGCAGCTCCTGTATACAGTACGTCACTGAGGAAACTTTAAAAGTTGCTTTGGATAGCTTAAAAGGAAGGATTGCTACTTTTATCACAACCTCCTTGAAAGATAGCAGAAACAGGGTAGATCGCCTTCATCTGCTCTGGCTCTTTTATCAGATGAGCCTTCTGAGGGTGAAAAATCCCTCTCTGGAGATGAGGATCATGTGCAGTCTGAGGACTCAGAGGATAAGAGGATTCCTGCTACCTCTCAGTCACTTAAGATGAAGGTGCAATATTATGCAGAGATGGTGAGTGCCACTTTCAGATTGCCACCTGTTGAAGCTTCTATGTCCTTTGTTTCCTCTTTTGGGATCTCAGAAGTCCCAGCAGGCTGTGTACTCCTTTTCAGTTCATCCCTTGCCAGATAAACTGGTGTATGATGACTGGGTTTACCCAGATAAACTGTTTTCTCCATCTAAACAGTTTTCCCTCCTTTATTCTATGGAGGAGTGTTTCACTAAGTAATGGGGGTACCTGCTATTGATGCAGCTATTTCTTGTGCAAACAAAAGCCTAACCTTTCCTATAAACATTACTCAGGGATTTAAGGATCCAACTGATAAAAGGCTGGCGTCCCTATTGAAAGCCTCCTCCTCCATGGCTGGGGCTGTAGTACAACCTGCAGTTGCAGCTATTGGTGTATGTCAGTTCCTCAAGGAACAAATGAAGCAGATGATTAACCTCCTCCCTACAGAGGAGATTGAGGTTTATGAGGACCTTCTTAAGACCTTGTGTTTTGCGATTGATGCGATTATAGACTCTGTTCAGCAAGCATCCTGCTTGAATCTCCTGCAGGTACACATGCGCAGGTCCCTTTGGTTAAAACATTGGGAGGCTGAGGTTTCTTGCAAAAGATACTTGGCAGCGTTCCCCTTTGGGGTATGATGCCTGTTTGGGGATGACCTGGATAAATACATCCAAAAGTTTACCAGAGGCAAGGCTACCCTGTTACCAGTTAAAAAGAAGAGTAAACATCCTTCATTTAAGCGTTCTCTTTCTCCAGCCCCTGGAACCCTATTCTCCAGGCAGTGTTGACAGCCTCCCCAGTCTAACACTAGGGGAAATGCCCAGAGCCAAGCCCAAGGGCAGAAAAGGATTTGGGGTCCAAAGTCTAAGCAGAACCCCAAAACTTCCACATGAAGGGATGCCCCCACTCGGCTGAGTGGGGGGAAGGCTTCTGCAATTTGCAAACGCCTGGCGGAACAAAGTTCAGTACAAGTGGGTCTTTTCCACAGTGTCCCTGGCCTCGGGCTACATGCTAGAATTCAGAGAACTTCCGCCACCCTGTTTTTTGAGATCAAGAGTTACCAAAGATCCAGAAAAAAAGAAGGCCTTAGCTGTTGGCCTTGGAACACCTGTTGTCCCAAGGTGTAATCATGGAGTTAGCCCCAGAGGATCAGGGATCAGGGTTTTACTCAAACCTTTCACGGTTCCAAAACCAAAAGGGGATGTCAGACCTATCCTGGATCTGAAAGGCCTGAATCAGTTTCTGAACATTTGCTCCTTTCGCATGGAGTCTGATCGTTCAGTTGTTTCCACCCTTCAGGGAGAAGAATTCCTGGCATCAATAGATAGATATCAGAAATTCATATCTACATGTGCCAATATTTCCCACTCACCACAGGTTTCTAAGGTTTGCTGTGGTTCAGCGCCACTTTCAGTTTGTGGCCCTTCCTTTTGGGCTGGCTTCAGCACCTCGAGTGTTCACAAAAAATACTGGACCCGGCCCTGGCAAGGATAAGGCCATGGGACATAGCAGTAACAGCCTATCTGGATGATCTGTTGATCATAGATCGGTCCGCTACACGCTTGGGCCACAATGTGCACAGCACAGTGGAATATTTAGAGTACCTAGGCTGGGTCCTCAATCTGGGAAAATCTTCTTTGCAGCCTCAAAGAAGGCTGGAGTACTTGGGCATGATTATAGACACATTCCAAAGCAAGGTATTACTTTCCAATCCAAAGGCAAAAGCCATAGGAGACTTGGTCCGAGTGATAAAGGCAAAGAGAAGGCCTTCCATCCGCCTGTGCACAAGATTATTGGGAAAGATGGTAGCCTCGTTCGGGGCTGTTCCTTACGCCCAGTTTTACTCAAGGCCGTTACAGGGCAGAATTCTGACAGCTTGGAACAAAGATGTTCAGGCTCTGGACCTTCCTATGATCTTATCTCCAAAAGTTCACCAAAGCCTCAATTGGTGGTTGCTCCCCTGAAATCTGTCAAAAGGAAAATCCTTCACTCCGGTTACCTGGAAATTAGTAACCACAGACGCCAGCCTTTTTGGCTGGGGGGGCAGTTCTAGAAGAAGCATCTGCCCAGGGGAAGTGCTCCGGATCCGAAAAGCTCCTACCCATCAACATTCTGGAGATTCAGGCAATTCATTTGGCCCTCAGAGTTTGGTCTTACAGACTGCAGGGTTGGCCTGTTAGGATTCAGTCCGACAATGCTACAGCCGTGGCCTATATCAATCACCAAGGAGGCACCAGAAGTCTGGATGCCCAAAGAGAGGTCAATCATATCCTGGCCTGGGCACAAAGGCATATTTCTTGCCTGTCTTCATTCCAGGGGTAGAAAATCTGCAGGCGGATTTTTTAACCCGATTGGCTTTTCTTTTCAGCGCACAGAGTCAAATGCTTACTCTCATTTGCGTTTATGTACGCATATTTGTAGGATGTCATATCCCCTTAGTGATGTAACCCTTTGGAAATCCTGTTACTTCTTTTTATTTTACAAAATTCTTTTCACCACTCCACATATAAGAATATATATACACCATTATTGGTTAAATATACACCCCTTTATGTTTATTTACACTTTGCACTTTATTCACCCACTATCACGCTATTACATTTGCATTCATTTAGTTTACTAGCCTTTATTGAACGATTTTGCCTATCTCATCGAATAAATCTGCTTTTGCCCTTTGGATAAAATACACCATACAACACACAATATTATATATATATAGATCTCTTCACCAGTATTTAACCGTATGTCTCGCACTGGGAATCTTCCGTACGAGGCATCACCTTTTGATATTGAGATTTTTCCTTTCATATATACATTTTACTCTTCCTTTCTTGCCATCATTGCACTCAAACACATTTTTTCATCTATCACGATAGATTTCAATGCTCACTTCCACATTAATTTTTATGCTCATTATTATTGTCTAATTGACATGCATTGAATCCATTTAGACACTTTGTATTATTTTACATATTGCGCTTACATATCACTTATTTTTGCTTAACATATATAATATATTTTTCCCTAATGTGTAATTCCACTTTATGTGTTCATTGACAGACTGTCGGTATTTCCATGGATGTTGTCTCTTTTTACAATTTTCCATGTTTTTCCATATGCCTTGTGTTATTTCCATTGGGTCTCCTCTCCTCCCCCCCCCCCGCATGTGTTTGGCTTTTCAGCTTATTACTGGAGCCAATTAGATGTTGGGCGGGATTGATGGGAGGTGCATCACTATGTGTGTATATATTTGAGAATCTTTCATTTCATTTGTAGCCATGACTAAGCATTAGTTCTTAATGCAAAACGCGTCAGCTGTTCTCCCCACTGTGTGCTGTTTGTATGCTGTGCATTTTTCCTTTTAAATAAAGAGCACGTCTTCTTTTAAAAAGACCTACTTGGAGTGCGGCTGTCCATCCACTTCCTTATCTGCACATTCACACAAGGGAGATGGATGCAGGATAACCCCCCCCCCTCCAGGACATTGTAATCTGACAGCGGGGGTTCCCCACTGTTAGGATACACTGATCATCGCTGCAGCTTTAGAGGAGCTACACACAGATTGAAATTTGGCTGAACTTTGATCCATGTGTACCCAGGTTTATTCTATTACAGTGAATCTAAGATTCATTGTACACCACAAGATTTCACCCTAATATGATGGCCCATTTCTAACAGCAGCCCTGTGTACGAGGCCTCACGGTTATTTGTGATATGGCATGTGTGCTGCTCCAGTATGTAGTGCAATTTGCAGAATAAACAAAGGGAATGCAAACGATGGGCAGATGTCTCCCTACCTGCAATTGCCAAACAGACTTTTTCTTGTCTTTTGCTAGCTAAAAAAATACTGTGTTTAGCAGCCTTTCATACAGAATCCATAAAATCCAGAAACTAAGTTCACATTTTTTTCAACTGTATGTATGGAGAGACATTTATGAAAGCACTTTTAATAAACTTTTTTGTACCTGAGAGACAAATGCATTGATCTATTTGCAATCTGCTACAATGAATAACAGTCATGACAACTTAATACCCCCATAAGGATTAAACTGAAACTACTTTCCACAGCAATAATTGGCTTAGCAGAGAACTGCATCTCTTTTTTGGTAGTGAGAGTGCTAAATCCACAGTAGTTGATAACCTCTTTTTTTGTTGTGGTTTTCTCTTCCGTGTAAGATTTGAACAATGACTGATTACTCAACCTTGACAGGTGTTAGAAAATGTTGGCACAGAATGAACGTTGGTATTGATTAGCTGATACATGGTTAGAGTTTTTTCCTGGCTGATTGTTTTCTACTAATCATTTTAGAGAGGAGTTTGGCATGCTACATTATCAATTTCTTCAATCCATTTACTTACAAATCTACTTGTGTAATTTAACTATTAGTCTCTCTGTGATAAAAACTCTGTCTACAACTAGTAAATTACTCAAGCATCTCATATCTTTAAATATACATTTGTAACAACTAGAAAGTCATAACTCTTGATCTACTGTTGTTCTGTGGCCTGTAATTAAGAACAATAGCCTACAATTATTATAGTATGTAATAGCATACATAATTATGTTATTCTCCGGTTGAGTCCAGTTTTAGACTTTTTTTTTTGAGTGGTTGTGAATGATACATTTACAGCTTCCAACTATCCTTTGTTTAGAGGGACAATCTCTTCTTTGGACCAAAATTCCTTTAAGGCTAGGTTCACACTTTAGCACCACGATTCCTCTTTGGGGTGCTATGGTGTCATTCATTTTTAATATCACCTCAGCACACCTTTCACCTTGTCAAGAAACATCTGTTGCAGAGCACCACACTACACCATAACACAATATCATGCCTTCTGGTACTTGCACTTTTTTTGTGCATTTTAATTTATTGCAATAATCAGCCCTTGAAACAAAGGGTCTTCCCTAACACTACACACATTAACACACACAAGAAACCCAGGCCAGCAAACTTGTGTTTTCCCACCGCAAAAGTGTGAACCCAACCTTACCCAATTTTCTCATTTTTTTATTTTTTTTTAGAAATGGCTTTTAGATCTGTATAAAAATGTATGGTCTACTTACCAGCACATTTATACTCTTAAGTTTGTCTTTTTTTAGGAACATACTATTTAAACTCACAACTGCATAGAAAGAACCACAATTATGCCCACAACAGCCAGTGAGTTGTTTTCATTTATTTGTTTACTTTTTCTAGAGACAATATAGAATATTCCCTTTCTGTGTTGAGAGTGTGGCTGAGTTTGGCTTCTCTTGCATTACTCTAAATTTCCACCTCAGGGTTCTCCTTGGACATGGACTCGTTTCTTTTCAAAATGCATCATTGTGTTTTTACTTTATTGTTTACCTCCTGTTTAAGACTCTTTGAGTCAAAATGCATTGAGGTTCAATACCATGAACAGGTTGTCACTGAAGATATCTCTGCATGATGGAATTAAGATATGGTATGTCATATACCATTGATGTATTGGACTGCAATCTTTTTTACTATATGTCATAGCTTATTCAAAAAAGAACAAATCTGTTTATTAAACTCTTATTGTTTCGGGTGCTTAGAGAAAGTCCCATGCCATGTTTACTACAGTTCAAGAAGTTCAGGGGCCTCTATAGAAAGTTGCCTGGAGGAATAGCATACCTCTGGATAGGAGTTGGAGCCAGGATGCTTGCATGGGATTTAGGCGACAGGCTGTTTTTATGTACTGGAGGTTTTTATGATCAATGCAGATGGTGATTCAATGAGGCAATCCTTTCAAACGGTATCATCCCTGCTATGTGCCTTTTCTTTTGTTTATTTTTGTATCAGTCATATATATGCAGGGCTTTTTTTCAGGGGGAACTTGGGGGAACTCAGTTCCACCACCTTTGGCTGAGACCCTTTGGTGCCTGCTCACCACAATCACTTGTAAACACAGAAGTCTGGTTTCTGTGTTTACAAGTGACAGCTCTGCACTGTGTGTGTAACCCCCCTGAACTCTGCATTCTGTATGTAATGTAATCCTGGTATTTAATGCCCCTTTAAGACCCTTCTACTGTTTGTGAAATCTCAACGGGGTCGTGGTTGAGTTCCTGCACCTATTTTCTGAGAAAAAAAGCTCTGTATATATGAGCACAAGTAAAGCAAGGATTAGCATCAATATATAAGATGTTTGGAGTTTTGATGGCTACTAGACATGTACAACTTGTTTTGGTCCAAATATAAATTCAGATGCATTTTTGGTTATTCAGAGATCCGGATTTATCCAAATTTTTGGTTATTCAGAGATTCAGATATATCTACAGTTTTGGTTATTCAAATGTATCCAAATCTCCAAATGAAATAGTAACGAATTTCATTGAAATTCATTTCATTTCATTTTGTATATTCGTTTTCTAACAAATTCCAAATTTTTGGAACAATTCGAATTTAGATCAGCCGAAAAGAGATAAACCAATTCAAATTCTGTGTGAAGAATAGCCGGTTGTTAAGAAGAAGCCTGGGAAGCTGGTTGCTGTGTGCTTAAAGCAGAGTTCCACCCAAAAGTGGAACGTCCACTTAAACCACTCATCGTCACCCCTTACATGCCACATTTGGCATGTCATTTTTTGGGGGGGGGGAGTGGGGGCTTCAGTAGGAGTGGGACTTCCTGCCCCACTTCCTCCTTCCACCCAGGGACTGCTTAGGCGATACATCATATCGCCGTTTGGCGGCCCCTCCCTGTAGGCGATCACATAGGACACGTGACAGGTCCCAGGGAGCGCTGCGCCATTCGCGCATGCGCAGTGAGTGGCGAAAGCTGTCACCGCCGGGTGCCCACAGTTACAATGGAAGTGCCGGCGGAGAAGGGGGGGGAGAGGAGGAGCGAAGCTCCGGGCCGCGCGTCGCTGGAACAGGTAAATGTATGTTTAAAAAAAACGCCAGCAGCTACACTTTTTGCTGCTGACTTTAACAAGTTAACAAGAAAAAAAAACATCTCTTGGAGTAGCTCCATCCTCAATCACAATGCATGCTGCACCGCCAGACCCAAAAAAAGAAAAAAAATATGATCTTGTTGACGGCTCCTGCCTGCTCCACTGCCAGACATTTCTTAAATAACTAAGGGGCGGAGTCATTGAAGTCATTAAAAAAAACGGCATGGGTTCCCCCAGTCCATTACCAGGCCCTTTGTGTCTGGTATGAATATTAAGGGGAACCCTGAACCAAAATGTAAAAACAAATTGCGTGGGGGTGCCCCACAAATTCCATAACAGGCCCTTAAGGTCTGGTATGGGTATTAATGGAAACCCTGTGGCAATATTTTTTTTAAATGGCGTAGGGGGTCTCCCTCAAAATCCATACCAGACTGAAGGGTCTGGTATGGATTTTAAGGGGAACCCTGCGCAAAAATAAAAAATAAATGGCGTGGGGTTCCCCCCAAAAATCCATACCAGACCCTTATCCAAGCACACAACCTGGCAGGCTGCAGGAAAAGAGGGGGAGAGCACCCCCCTGAACCTTACTATGTTGATGGGGACAAGGGCCTCATCCCCACAACCCTTGCCCGGTGGTTGTGGGGGTGTCAGAGAACCAACCATGGAAGAACTGGCAGACCTGTCCTGCACGGACCAACGAGCACAATGCGCATGCGCGAGCAAACGCACACAGTGCGCATGCGCGCGCATACGCACGCAGGTACGCGCAACTGCGTGCACACGGGCAACAGCTCAATGAATTCAGTGTTCTTTACTGCGCATGTGCGTGTGCCAGTACGCACGCAATGCGGGCGGGACTCCTGCCGTCAGTGCCCTATTTAAAGCTTGTTGCAGCAGTTACCAACTGCTGCATGATCTTCAGCCCTTGATGTAATCCTGAGTTCTTGTTCCTGTTTCCTTGTGTTCCTGTTGACGACCCGGCTTGCCTGACCAGAGTTCTCCATGCATGACCCCCGGCTTGTCTCTCGGCTTATCCTTTGTCCTTTTCCTGTCTGCTTGTTCCAGTGTATGACCTTGGCTTGCCTTCTGATCTGTTCCAGTCACTTCCTGCTTCCTGTGTATGACTACCGGCTTGGCTCCTGACTCCGCCCCTGGGTTTTCCTGCCAGTCTACCTCATCTGGTACTTCCGTGGTACCCCTGCCTAACTACGTATCCTGGTATACAGCTGATCTCCAACATCAACTCAGCAAGTCGCAGCTGGCAACTCCTGCATCTCTGGGCATAGCACCCCCTGTGTCACCTCCAGGGGGCGTTCTGCACTTAGTCGCAAGGGAAGCCCTCTCAGCACTTCGGCCTCTGGTAAGGTACGTGACAGGGGGTCTGCGGGCGGGGGGCTTATTGGAATCTGGAAGCCCCCTTTAACAAAGGGGACCCCCAGATCCCGCCCCCCTATGTGAATTGGTAACAGGTACATTGTACCCCTACCATTTCACAAAAAAAGTGTAAAAAAAAAATTAAAAACCACGGTACACAGCTTGGGACAAATCCTTTATTAAAAAGAAAAAAAAGGAAAAAAAATCCAGCGATGTGAATCCATTCTGCGGAGGATACAGAGAAGAAAACAACAACGCCGACACGATCCTGCCATCCCGTATGACTGTCTTCTGGCCATGACAGCTGGTAAATAGCTGAGTGACCCCGCCCCCTCTAATGCAATGGGAAAACGCCAGGGTTTCCAGTGACATGTATGGGTGACCCCTCCCCCTCTGATGCAAATTTTGGTGCAGGATTGCCCTTAAAATCCATACCAAATCTGAAGGGTCTGGTATGGATTTTTAGGGGGACCCCTACGCCATTTAAAAAAAATTGGCACAGGGTTCCCCTTAATATCCACACCAGACCTGAAGGGCCTGGTATGGAATTTAGGGGGACCCCTATTTTTATTTTACTTTTTGGTTTGGGGATCCCCTTAATATTCATACCAGACCCAAAGGGTCTGGTAATGAACTGGGGGGAACCAATGCCATTTTTTTCAATTACTTTTATCTGTATTGCCGGGCCCGACAATTCATTATAGCCGCGAATAGTTTTAAATTACTTTTTTTCCTTTAGAAATGTCATTTAGTGTAGGGAATGTTATAAACACAGGAACATTTTTTGCCTGTTAGCATGTTCTGCTGTGAACCAAACCGGGGGGTGTTCAGCTCATCCCTACAATTGGAGTGAAAAAGTATATTATTTATGTCAAGACATAAAACCATAAAACTTAATTTGCGTTACACTTTCCTCTAATGAGATTATTAAAAGCCAAGTAAAATATATTCCAGTTCAGGACACTCTATTATCATTTAAAGCTAATTGCAATTAGGAGACTATATAGGTCTGCATGGTTTCCATAGGAAGTCAGGCTGAAAATAAAGAGTCATAATACCACTAGTTGGGTGAAGAGTGAATCTACAGCTGCCATTAGCAGAGGTTTAGGACAAAATAGTTACATTAATTCTACATTTGATATCTCAGATTTATGAAAACTGTCCAACCAAACCAATATGTTATTTTATAAAAACATAAGAGCTAATTATTTGCTACAAGCAGCTTTATTTTACTTTAAAGTGTTACTAAAGGCCGTTTTTTTATTAAGATAAAAAATAGTTATATTTACCTGCTCTGTGAAACAATATTGCACAGAGTGGTCCCTTACCTCCACTTCTGGAAATCATCACCAGTGCTGTCTACTTCTTCTCCCTATGAGTGCCCACTTAGCAAGCCATGTGTTATGGGGAAACCAAATGGGGCATACTCCTGAGTCAGGCTATGGGTAACATTTTCAAAAACTGGTGCGCACAGAATCTGATGCAGCTGTGCATAGTAAGCAATCAGCTTCTAGATTTCATTATCAAACCTTAATTAAACAAGTTGAAATTAGGAGCTAAATGGTTACTATGCACAGCTGCACCAGAATCTGTGTGCATCAGTTTTAGTAAATCTCTCCCTACGTGTGTCCATAGCACCAGAATGCCCCATCCTCAGTCCCTCCTCAGGCCCCATACACACGTCCGAGAAACTCGATGGGCAAAACACATCGTTTTGCTCGTCGAGTTCCTTGTGAAGCCGCCGAGGATCTCGGCGAGCCAAGTTTCCCCATTGAACAACGAGGAAATAGAGAACGTGTTCTCTATTTGGCCTGACGAGATCCTCGTCGGCTTCTTCGGCCAAAAGTGTACACACGACCGGGTTTCTCGGCAGAATACGGCTCCGATCAAGTTTCTGGCTGAATTCTGCCAAGAAACTTGGTCGTGTGTACAGGGCCTCAAAGGAGTTTGACTGACAGAAGCAGGATCATATATCTCCCATTGCTATCAGTGCCTCTTGTGAGACCAGAAAGAGAGGAGAGTGGTCCTGCAGCCAGGACAACACTGGATCAGTGTGAGGAGGCAGGTACATTTTTAGGGATGGGGGAACAGTTAGTGGGTAGTTCTATACCTTATGTAGGGCATTCATTAACCACTTGCTTACTGGGCACATAAACCCCCTTCGTTCCCAGGCGAAATTTCAGCTTCCGGCACTGCGTCGCTTTAACTGACCGAACAAAATTGGCGTCCTTTTTTCCCCACAAATAGAGCTTTATTTTGGTGGTATTTGATCACCTCTGCGGTTTTTATTTTTTGCGCTATAAACAAAAAAAGAGCGACAATTTAAAAAAATATATATTTTTTTTTTACTTGTTGCTATAATAAATATCCCAATTTTTTTTTAAAAAAACTATTTTTTTTCTCAGTTAAGGCCGATACGTATTTTTCGACGTATTTTTGTAAAAAAAAATAAAAAATCGCAATAAGCGACTGGCTTGCGCAAAAGTTATAGTGCCTACGAAATGGGGGATAGATTTATGTTTTTTTTTGTTTTTGTTTTTTTACTAGTAATGGCGGCGATTTGTGATTTTTTTGTCAGGGCTGCGATATTGCGACGGACGTATCGGACACTTTTGACACAATTTTGGGACCATTCACATTTATGAAGCGATCAGTGCTATAAAAATGCACTAATTACTGTATAAATGTGACTGGCAGTGAAGGGGTTGACACTAGGGGGTGAGGAAGGGGTTAAATGTATTCCCTACATAGTGTTCTTACTGTGTGGGGGGAGGGGGGTGACTGGGTTAGGTGACCGATGCTGTGTCCCTATGTAAAGGGACACAGATCGGTCTCCTCTCTCCCTGACAGCACGTGGAGCTCTGTGTTTACACACAGAGCTCCACGTCCTGCTGTGTCTGGCGGACATCGCGGCCGCCAGTCACTCACATCGGCCCCCGAGCGATGCGCCGAGCATGTTGTTTCCCCGCTGCGCGCCCCCAGCGGCGCGCACAGGGAACAACAACAGCAGGACGTCTATGGACGTCCACCCAGCACTTGAGAGCCGCGCTGTGGACGTCTTTCGACCATAGCGCGGATCTCAAGTGGTTAAAGCACTATTAAACCCAAAAACAAACATAATATTGCAGTTTACTAATTCTTAGATATGATGTCTGCATTAGTATTCTCTTTTAGATTTTCTTTCCTTTATTTTCATCTGGTAATCTGGTCAATAAGACTGTTGTTTTTCAACAGAACAGAACAAGCTCTCCTATAAATATAGCAATACAGAGGGGGTTATTTATGAAAGGCAAATCCACTTTGCACTACAAGTGCAAACTACAAGTGCAAAGTGCACTTGGAAGTGCAGTCGCTGTATATCCGAGGGGGACATGCAAGGAACATAAACAGCATTTTAGCTTGCACATGATTGGATGATAAAATCAGCAGAGCTACCCCTCATTTCAGATCTACCCCTCAGATTTACAGTGACTGCACTTCCAAGTGCACTTTCAGTGCAATTTCAAGTGCACTTTGCACTTGTAGTTTCACTTGTAGTGCAAAGTGGATTTGTCTTTTGTAAATAACCCCCATAGTGTTGAGACAACCCATATACCTCTGGCAGGGGTGCTTAAAATGATCAGTTTTTCTTTATTCATGTAAACTTTATCCCAAAAGAAAAAATAATGCTGCAACTGCATGTATAACTGCAGTGTAAGTTGGAGTTTGGCTTCAATTTGTTAGTGTATCAAAATCTGCTAATGCATCTAACACCCCCTTCCCCACAGACTGAAAATGCTGTTCAATGATGCCCCTGTGCTTCTTCATCCAGATTGGGGGCACTCTAATACAGGATGTGTGTTACCAGACAAATCACCAGGTGAAAACAGAAGTAAAAAAGCCTAAATAATTTGAAGTATGCTGCCACCACATGTAAGAATCGGTAAGCTGCAATGTATTAAATGTTTTCTTTTGGGTTTAGTAATTGTAAACTTAGGTAAAAAACCTAGACCCCTTTCACACTGAGGAGTTTTTCAGGTGGTACAGCGCTAAAAATAGCGCTGCTATACCGCCTGAAAAACTCCTTCACTGCAGACTCAATGTGAAAGCCCGAGGGCTTTCACACTGCGGCGATGCGCTGGCGGGAGACACAAAAATCTCCTGTCAGCAGCATCTTTGGAGCGGTGAGAGGAGCGGCGTGTATACCGCTCCTGAATACAGAGCAGCATTCATTTGAGTCTTTTATGCTTCCATGCAGTTCACTACAAATCCCAATTTACTCATAAAATGGACTTTACTTTGCCTTCTCCAAATTAATTCACCAAAATGCCCTGATTTTCACCAAAATATTGGAGAATTGCAAACTCCCAGCTTTGTCATTTGACATTTGAATGACAAGGGAAGGAACAGAATTTAAAGAATAATTCTTGCAAAAAGAAACCCCACAAATCTTTTATCCTCAAGGGGACAATCTTTATAAACTTAAAAAAATGCATAGGCCTGCCAGACATTATACATTATTATCATGCTTCCCAACCAATGGTCACCCAACTGACATCTATTCCCACTCTTGGCGCTCACCATATCACAGACCTACAGAATTAACAACACAACTTCATTCACACCCTGAAATACTTGAGTGGCTTACTGTTCTCACACACCACTCCCATCACTTATCTATTATTATCCACATTTCAAACTTTCTTGAGCCTAAAGCCTTTATCTTGTGGTCCTTCAAAGTCCTCCACAAAGTCCACCAATTTCAGATGTCCTCTTGCATTATATGCTGATGCAGTTTGTGTGTGAACATTCATCTGGGGCGGATGCTCAAGGATATCTATAAAGAATTATATATAACTAATTTAGTATGGCACTGAACATCACAGGAGAAGGCAAATTTGCCAGTCCTAGATACTTACATGCAATGAGTTAGCGATGGGATATGGTGAATGTGGGGCCACGAGGGTTGTCTGTCCCGGGAGCTGCAACGCTGTCTGCTGTGCCTGATTTTGTGTGGTGAACCCATCCAGGGTGTCACACACACCCGCTGCCCAGCTAACCCCCTCACATTACCATTACTTGTTGGTCATACTGTAGGTCTTCCACCTATGAAGATCTCTGTTCCATCGAGATAGTCTCAAAAATCCATTGCAGGCTCTATTACTATTACCAGTGAAATCAAAGCCTTGACCAAACAGCAGTTGTAGGGGAATCTGCCCTTTGGCTGATTCATCTCCTATACAAATATATCCAGACCCATTTACCCAATCATCATCAATGGAACCCTTGAAGATGGGCCCATCTCCCTTCTCCCCTAACTCGTTTTATTATTTCCTGATATATATATATATATATATATATATATATATATATATATATATATATATATATATATATATATATATATATATATATATATATATATATATATATATATATATATTTTATTACTGAGGTAATAGCTTTATTTTTTTATTTTATTTTTTAACTTAATAAAAACATTGAAACAGAAAATCATCTGCTTAAATACATTTTGAATGTACTTTGTACCAAAATAGCCCACTGCCTCCTCTAGTGGCAGTGGTGGATTGTTTTCTCACACTGGCAGGCTGCAGTGTAATGTACTGTCCATGCACACTTTATGCCCACTAGCTCAGTAAGAGTTATGCTAAATATCTAGAGTTGGTGTAGACTGTGACCTAAAGCCTGTACCAACGCTTAGATGAGGGGGTGAAAGGTTGACCCCACATCCCATCAAAACTCCTGCATGCAGAACTTTTGGTACACTTTTAGAAAACGTACCAAAACCACTCAATGTAATAGAAGTCTATGGCAAAACATAGGTAACCCGTGCGTACACTGTGCTGCACCTGCAGTGTGGGAAAACCAGACCACATCAGTGTTAAAGTGCCCTAAGAGCCGTGGATTTGTGAAACTATCTCTCATAGGAACTGGTGCTAGCCGATTGTTTCAAAAAAGGACTGGATGTGAAAGTACAACATATTAATGTTGTAATGTATATTTCTTAGAAATTATTTTGTAAGATGTTGATACAGGAATTCATCTGACTGCCTTTGGTGAGGATCAGGAAGGGATGTTTCTTCTTGCAACAAATTGAATCACACTTTACAAGAGTTTTTTCCCTGTCTCTGGATCAGCTCTAGGTTTAGAGTTCTGAAAATAGATGCTGTTTTTGTATGACACTTTTATTTTCAGCCTAATTATGTTTCAGTGTAATTACTGCTCTTAGCTTACATTTGCATATCAATAGAGTAATATATTTAAGTGGCAGTAAATGTTATTTTTCAAAACAAAATATGATTTTCATTGTTCAAGATTATTTATGGTTTTATTTATTATATTTTTATGCAGACCACTTTAATATTTCAAGGATATGTTATTTTCCTCTTGAATGCTGTGGTAGATTTGATTGACTATGGATTCATTTGAGTAGGTTTATTCTATGTTTTTCCATACACCCATAGCTATGTAACATCATTTGGTGTGTTTTCTTTCATAGGAGATACAATCTGAAAATAATTTCCTATTTTCATTAGAGAAAAAATGTCATGCTTTAAACTAACCCTGATCATCCTTGCAATATGGTTGTTTTGTATGCATCATAGACACAGCTTTAGAAATGATACAGTTTAGAAGGCGCAAGGATAAGGAGAGAAAGGAAATGATTTCTCTTACTGTAGTAATATCTGTATATACAGTCTTCAAAAAAGCATTTCACTAATACCCAAGTCTTCAGAATTGAAATGCCATCCAGATAAACAAATCACAACATCTTACATTTTATTCTCCTAGTCATCAAGTTTATACTGCATAGGATAATACAAACGCCATTAAAAGAAAATAAAACAATTAAAAGCAAGTTTACACATAGAATATATTGTTTCTTTCAGTTAGAATAAAGGCGGGCAGTGAAACAGTAAAAGAATGGGAACTTGTAGCTTACAGAACAAACACAATCAACTGGTCTTTGCACATTTTGACCAATCTACATGCAAGCTATGTGTGTCAAAGACCCAAAGCAGTTTGAAAAAAGCAATGACAAATGACTGCATTAGAACTCACTTGCAAGCTGTTATCCCAGTTCTAAAGTCTCAGGTGTCTAGGTGATATACTTATTGATATGCTTATTGCAGCTAGCCACCATATAGGAGCCTTATAGCCTAACACAGGTGATCTTCCATTCAGGAGAGGTCTAATCTGGGCAGGTTGAACAAAAACCTGTATACTTGAAGCTACAGATTTTCCATAGCAAAGATGGAACAAGAACATTTAAGGGGGAGTTCAGGCCAAATTTTTAAACTAGTTATGGATGGTCCTGGAGGGGTCAGAGGAGTGGAGCTGACCTATAGTAGGATGACATGAGTAGCTCAATATACTGTATACATATTGTTTTGTAGATTATACTCATGTGGCAGGTGCTTTTCCAATAAGTTGCATCAGTCCAAACTGCATTTAAGTAAAAGGCAGCCCACTCTTATTAAATAAAAAGTTCACAAGAAGTGCCCACACAGGGGTTCTTCCAGCCCAATATGATAAAAAAAATACAGAGCCACCTGGCTCCCTTGTTGGCAGTACTGCTCATCTTCTTACCAATGCCTCTGACTGTGCTGTCCGGTTCTGCTGGTTCCCTTGGCTCTCTAAGGCCGCGTACATACGATCAGTCCATCCGATGACAACGGTCCGAAGGACCGTTGTCATCGGTTAACCGATGAAGCTGACTGATGGTCTGATGTGCCTACACACCATAGGTTAAATAACCGATCGTGTCAGAACGCGGTGATGTAAAACACAATGACATGCTGAAAAAAACGAAGTTCAATGCTTCCAAGTATGTGTCGACTTGATTCTGAGCATGCGCCGGTTTTTAGCCGATGCTTTTGCATACTAACGATTGGTTTTGACCTATCGGTTAGGCGTCCATCGGTTCAATTTTAAAGCAAGTTCTAATTTTTTTGACCGAAGGTTAACTGACCGATGGGGACCACACACGATCAGTTTAGACCGATGAAAACGGTCCTTCAGTCTGTTTTCATCGGTTTTGACCGATCGTGTGTACGCGGCCTTAGACTTTAGTTGCAGTGTCCTTATGCACAGCCCAATCCTGGCTTCTGGGAACTGGGAACTGTCTCTAAACTTTGAGCTCTGAGCTATCCTCATGCTTAAATATATAATGACCCTGCACACCTGGGTTCTGAAACAGACTGAAGGCACCTGGTAAAATCCGGACACAGGATTGAAAGCTCTGATACAGAACCACAAAATCCAAGAAAAATACTGACTTCTCCATTCAGAAGTCTGGAAACTCACGTTAACCCTTAATGTGAATCCTGTGTCATATTATCCTCCATTTTCACAGTGGCAGGATCTCAGCTTGTCACAAAATTATACGGTATGTATAGTAGAACAACCAGTAACTAAAGTTAATGAATTATGGGCCAGATTCACAGTAGAGATACGACGGCGTATCTGCTGATACGCCGTCATATCTCTGTTTCTATCTATGCGACTGATTCATAGAATCAGTTACGCATAGATAGCCAGAAGATCCGACAGGTGTAATTGTTTTACACTGTCGGATCTTAGGATGCAATGCAGTGAAGGGGTTGACACTAGGGGGTGAGGAAGGGGTTAAATGTATTCCCTACATAGTGTTCTTACTGTGTGGGGGGAGGGGGGTGACTGGGTTAGGTGACCGATGCTGTGTCCCTATGTAAAGGGACACAGATCGGTCTCCTCTCTCCCTGACAGCACGTGGAGCTCTGTGTTTACACACAGAGCTCCACGTCCTGCTGTGTCTGGCGGACATCGCGGCCGCCAGTCACTCACATCGGCCCCCGAGCGATGCGCCGAGCATGTTGTTTCCCCGCTGCGCGCCCCCAGCGGCGCGCACAGGGAACAACAACAGCAGGACGTCTATGGACGTCCACCCAGCACTTGAGAGCCGCGCTGTGGACGTCTTTCGACCATAGCGCGGATCTCAAGTGGTTAAAGCACTATTAAACCCAAAAACAAACATAATATTGCAGTTTACTAATTCTTAGATATGATGTCTGCATTAGTATTCTCTTTTAGATTTTCTTTCCTTTATTTTCATCTGGTAATCTGGTCAATAAGACTGTTGTTTTTCAACAGAACAGAACAAGCTCTCCTATAAATATAGCAATACAGAGGGGGTTATTTATGAAAGGCAAATCCACTTTGCACTACAAGTGCAAACTACAAGTGCAAAGTGCACTTGGAAGTGCAGTCGCTGTATATCCGAGGGGGACATGCAAGGAACATAAACAGCATTTTAGCTTGCACATGATTGGATGATAAAATCAGCAGAGCTACCCCTCATTTCAGATCTACCCCTCAGATTTACAGTGACTGCACTTCCAAGTGCACTTTCAGTGCAATTTCAAGTGCACTTTGCACTTGTAGTTTCACTTGTAGTGCAAAGTGGATTTGTCTTTTGTAAATAACCCCCATAGTGTTGAGACAACCCATATACCTCTGGCAGGGGTGCTTAAAATGATCAGTTTTTCTTTATTCATGTAAACTTTATCCCAAAAGAAAAAATAATGCTGCAACTGCATGTATAACTGCAGTGTAAGTTGGAGTTTGGCTTCAATTTGTTAGTGTATCAAAATCTGCTAATGCATCTAACACCCCCTTCCCCACAGACTGAAAATGCTGTTCAATGATGCCCCTGTGCTTCTTCATCCAGATTGGGGGCACTCTAATACAGGATGTGTGTTACCAGACAAATCACCAGGTGAAAACAGAAGTAAAAAAGCCTAAATAATTTGAAGTATGCTGCCACCACATGTAAGAATCGGTAAGCTGCAATGTATTAAATGTTTTCTTTTGGGTTTAGTAATTGTAAACTTAGGTAAAAAACCTAGACCCCTTTCACACTGAGGAGTTTTTCAGGTGGTACAGCGCTAAAAATAGCGCTGCTATACCGCCTGAAAAACTCCTTCACTGCAGACTCAATGTGAAAGCCCGAGGGCTTTCACACTGCGGCGATGCGCTGGCGGGAGACACAAAAATCTCCTGTCAGCAGCATCTTTGGAGCGGTGAGAGGAGCGGCGTGTATACCGCTCCTGAATACAGAGCAGCATTCATTTGAGTCTTTTATGCTTCCATGCAGTTCACTACAAATCCCAATTTACTCATAAAATGGACTTTACTTTGCCTTCTCCAAATTAATTCACCAAAATGCCCTGATTTTCACCAAAATATTGGAGAATTGCAAACTCCCAGCTTTGTCATTTGACATTTGAATGACAAGGGAAGGAACAGAATTTAAAGAATAATTCTTGCAAAAAGAAACCCCACAAATCTTTTATCCTCAAGGGGACAATCTTTATAAACTTAAAAAAATGCATAGGCCTGCCAGACATTATACATTATTATCATGCTTCCCAACCAATGGTCACCCAACTGACATCTATTCCCACTCTTGGCGCTCACCATATCACAGACCTACAGAATTAACAACACAACTTCATTCACACCCTGAAATACTTGAGTGGCTTACTGTTCTCACACACCACTCCCATCACTTATCTATTATTATCCACATTTCAAACTTTCTTGAGCCTAAAGCCTTTATCTTGTGGTCCTTCAAAGTCCTCCACAAAGTCCACCAATTTCAGATGTCCTCTTGCATTATATGCTGATGCAGTTTGTGTGTGAACATTCATCTGGGGCGGATGCTCAAGGATATCTATAAAGAATTATATATAACTAATTTAGTATGGCACTGAACATCACAGGAGAAGGCAAATTTGCCAGTCCTAGATACTTACATGCAATGAGTTAGCGATGGGATATGGTGAATGTGGGGCCACGAGGGTTGTCTGTCCCGGGAGCTGCAACGCTGTCTGCTGTGCCTGATTTTGTGTGGTGAACCCATCCAGGGTGTCACACACACCCGCTGCCCAGCTAACCCCCTCACATTACCATTACTTGTTGGTCATACTGTAGGTCTTCCACCTATGAAGATCTCTGTTCCATCGAGATAGTCTCAAAAATCCATTGCAGGCTCTATTACTATTACCAGTGAAATCAAAGCCTTGACCAAACAGCAGTTGTAGGGGAATCTGCCCTTTGGCTGATTCATCTCCTATACAAATATATCCAGACCCATTTACCCAATCATCATCAATGGAACCCTTGAAGATGGGCCCATCTCCCTTCTCCCCTAACTCGTTTTATTATTTCCTGATATATATATATATATATATATATATATATATATATATATATATATATATATATATATATATATATATATATATATATATATATATATATATTTTATTACTGAGGTAATAGCTTTATTTTTTTATTTTATTTTTTAACTTAATAAAAACATTGAAACAGAAAATCATCTGCTTAAATACATTTTGAATGTACTTTGTACCAAAATAGCCCACTGCCTCCTCTAGTGGCAGTGGTGGATTGTTTTCTCACACTGGCAGGCTGCAGTGTAATGTACTGTCCATGCACACTTTATGCCCACTAGCTCAGTAAGAGTTATGCTAAATATCTAGAGTTGGTGTAGACTGTGACCTAAAGCCTGTACCAACGCTTAGATGAGGGGGTGAAAGGTTGACCCCACATCCCATCAAAACTCCTGCATGCAGAACTTTTGGTACACTTTTAGAAAACGTACCAAAACCACTCAATGTAATAGAAGTCTATGGCAAAACATAGGTAACCCGTGCGTACACTGTGCTGCACCTGCAGTGTGGGAAAACCAGACCACATCAGTGTTAAAGTGCCCTAAGAGCCGTGGATTTGTGAAACTATCTCTCATAGGAACTGGTGCTAGCCGATTGTTTCAAAAAAGGACTGGATGTGAAAGTACAACATATTAATGTTGTAATGTATATTTCTTAGAAATTATTTTGTAAGATGTTGATACAGGAATTCATCTGACTGCCTTTGGTGAGGATCAGGAAGGGATTTTTCTTCTTGCAACAAATTGAATCACACTTTACAAGAGTTTTTTCCCTGTCTCTGGATCAGCTCTAGGTTTAGAGTTCTGAAAATAGATGCTGTTTTTGTATGACACTTTTATTTTCAGCCTAATTATGTTTCAGTGTAATTACTGCTCTTAGCTTACATTTGCATATCAATAGAGTAATATATTTAAGTGGCAGTAAATGTTATTTTTCAAAACAAAATATGATTTTCATTGTTCAAGATTATTTATGGTTTTATTTATTATATTTTTATGCAGACCACTTTAATATTTCAAGGATATGTTATTTTCCTCTTGAATGCTGTGGTAGATTTGATTGACTATGGATTCATTTGAGTAGGTTTATTCTATGTTTTTCCATACACCCATAGCTATGTAACATCATTTGGTGTGTTTTCTTTCATAGGAGATACAATCTGAAAATAATTTCCTATTTTCATTAGAGAAAAAATGTCATGCTTTAAACTAACCCTGATCATCCTTGCAATATGGTTGTTTTGTATGCATCATAGACACAGCTTTAGAAATGATACAGTTTAGAAGGCGCAAGGATAAGGAGAGAAAGGAAATGATTTCTCTTACTGTAGTAATATCTGTATATACAGTCTTCAAAAAAGCATTTCACTAATACCCAAGTCTTCAGAATTGAAATGCCATCCAGATAAACAAATCACAACATCTTACATTTTATTCTCCTAGTCATCAAGTTTATACTGCATAGGATAATACAAACGCCATTAAAAGAAAATAAAACAATTAAAAGCAAGTTTACACATAGAATATATTGTTTCTTTCAGTTAGAATAAAGGCGGGCAGTGAAACAGTAAAAGAATGGGAACTTGTAGCTTACAGAACAAACACAATCAACTGGTCTTTGCACATTTTGACCAATCTACATGCAAGCTATGTGTGTCAAAGACCCAAAGCAGTTTGAAAAAAGCAATGACAAATGACTGCATTAGAACTCACTTGCAAGCTGTTATCCCAGTTCTAAAGTCTCAGGTGTCTAGGTGATATACTTATTGATATGCTTATTGCAGCTAGCCACCATATAGGAGCCTTATAGCCTAACACAGGTGATCTTCCATTCAGGAGAGGTCTAATCTGGGCAGGTTGAACAAAAACCTGTATACTTGAAGCTACAGATTTTCCATAGCAAAGATGGAACAAGAACATTTAAGGGGGAGTTCAGGCCAAATTTTTAAACTAGTTATGGATGGTCCTGGAGGGGTCAGAGGAGTGGAGCTGACCTATAGTAGGATGACATGAGTAGCTCAATATACTGTATACATATTGTTTTGTAGATTATACTCATGTGGCAGGTGCTTTTCCAATAAGTTGCATCAGTCCAAACTGCATTTAAGTAAAAGGCAGCCCACTCTTATTAAATAAAAAGTTCACAAGAAGTGCCCACACAGGGGTTCTTCCAGCCCAATATGATAAAAAAAATACAGAGCCACCTGGCTCCCTTGTTGGCAGTACTGCTCATCTTCTTACCAATGCCTCTGACTGTGCTGTCCGGTTCTGCTGGTTCCCTTGGCTCTCTAAGGCCGCGTACATACGATCAGTCCATCCGATGACAACGGTCCGAAGGACCGTTGTCATCGGTTAACCGATGAAGCTGACTGATGGTCTGATGTGCCTACACACCATAGGTTAAATAACCGATCGTGTCAGAACGCGGTGATGTAAAACACAATGACATGCTGAAAAAAACGAAGTTCAATGCTTCCAAGTATGTGTCGACTTGATTCTGAGCATGCGCCGGTTTTTAGCCGATGCTTTTGCATACTAACGATTGGTTTTGACCTATCGGTTAGGCGTCCATCGGTTCAATTTTAAAGCAAGTTCTAATTTTTTTGACCGAAGGTTAACTGACCGATGGGGACCACACACGATCAGTTTAGACCGATGAAAACGGTCCTTCAGTCTGTTTTCATCGGTTTTGACCGATCGTGTGTACGCGGCCTTAGACTTTAGTTGCAGTGTCCTTATGCACAGCCCAATCCTGGCTTCTGGGAACTGGGAACTGTCTCTAAACTTTGAGCTCTGAGCTATCCTCATGCTTAAATATATAATGACCCTGCACACCTGGGTTCTGAAACAGACTGAAGGCACCTGGTAAAATCCGGACACAGGATTGAAAGCTCTGATACAGAACCACAAAATCCAAGAAAAATACTGACTTCTCCATTCAGAAGTCTGGAAACTCACGTTAACCCTTAATGTGAATCCTGTGTCATATTATCCTCCATTTTCACAGTGGCAGGATCTCAGCTTGTCACAAAATTATACGGTATGTATAGTAGAACAACCAGTAACTAAAGTTAATGAATTATGGGCCAGATTCACAGTAGAGATACGACGGCGTATCTGCTGATACGCCGTCATATCTCTGTTTCTATCTATGCGACTGATTCATAGAATCAGTTACGCATAGATAGCCAGAAGATCCGACAGGTGTAATTGTTTTACACTGTCGGATCTTAGGATGCAATGCCGCGGCCGCCGCTGGGGGGAGTTCGCGTCGTAAACCAGCGTCGGGTATGCAAATTAGGAGTTACGGCGATTCACGATGGATTTTCGCGTTCGCTACGTCGCCGCTAGTCTAGTTTCCCGTCGCAAAGTTAGTCGTCGTTTTAGGTGCCCTAACTTTAGTCAGCAAGCGTATTGCTGTCTAAAGTATGGCCGTCGTTCCCGCGTTGAAATTTAAAAATCAACGTCGTTTGCGTAAGCCATCCGGGAATACGGAATTACGCTATGCGCGTCGCCGTTCGAAAAAATGACGTCATGGTGCGCAATGCACGACGGGAGTTCGGAAACGGAGCATGCGCGGTAGGTCCGGCGTGGGAGCACGCCTAATTTAAATGGCGCACGCCCATTTAAATTGGCCCGCCTTGCGCCGGAGGCCGCCGGCGTAGGTTTTCATCGCAAGTGCTTGGTGAATCAGGCACTTGCGATGAAAAATTGCGGCGGTGTAACATATCTACGATACGTTACGCCGCCGCTCTCCTATGTGAATCTGGCCCAAAGTCTCTACAAATGCCCAATAATTACATTCCAAGGGTCCCTCAGTTTCATTTGCTAGCAGACTAAAATGATGCTTAGAAAATGCAGAGTGACAGCAGATGAGGGGCAAACCACATAGGATAAGCATTGCAAAATATAAAAAAATGTGGGAACTTTAATTGTAGAAACTTGGGAAACAAAATTAGAAAAAAGATAAAAGAATTATTTGGGCTGGAAGTGTCAATTAGAGCTGTTCAAAAAATAAAAACTGATAAAACTTTAGATTTCACAGTAATTTCTGTATCAGTGATGATGATCAATGGGACAAATAAAGTGGGTGAATCTTCCCATAAGGGACAAATACAGCAATAAGACTGTTACGCTTTTTTCAAAACTAATAAAAAAAATACCTGCACATATACTTTAACTTTAACTTATAAATGGAAGAAGCTGTTTACCAGTTTAGAGAAAATCGTATCTATCTGCTGAACTGGTTTCATAATGTTTTTTTTTAGCTGTTCCTACTGAGTGTTCAAAAGAAGGAAAGATTTATATGCAAATGCCTTTGAAAGATGTAAAACATAAAATCTTTAAAACTGAATCCCCCCTAATATCAAAATCAAGAGAACTCTGTTTGGGTTAATTGTTTTCTTGCAGTTTTTACTTATGAAACTTTTTTCTGATTCTGTACAAATAATTTGAAATCATTTCATTGTGTAGATATTTATGAGCACTCGATCTGCCTATTGGCTGAGCAGAGGAACTTCAATATTTCTCACTAAAGAAAAGCTGGCCCAAGAACAAGGTTACTTTGCTTGATGCCTTACAGTCTAGTGCTTCTGTTGTAATTGTCAATTTAAAGCTGGCTAACAGAGGCATGGGCTAAACTGCAATCTCTCAAAACCAGCTGGCTACATATTGTAAATCCCCTAATAAAACTCCACTGCTACCAACACAAAAGTATATAAAAATGTAGGTCATGACCTGAGTTTTTAAAGAACTCTAAGCAAAAAAATGCAAAAAAAAAAGCATGGGGAGCTCATGTCCAAAATGGGGGTGGCAGTGACACAGCCCCAAATGATCCACAATGACTCAAAAGTGATATGGTCCAGAAATATTTAGACAGAATAAAGGTGGATAAAGCACCTGGACCAGATGGCATCCACCCACAGATTCCTAAAAGAATTGAGCTCTGTAATTTCAAAGCCATTGTATCTAATTTTAGGGACTCATTAATGCAGGGGTGTCCAAACTTTTTTAAAAGAGGGCCAGATTTGATGAAGTGAACATGCGTAAGGGCCGACCATTTTGCCTGACATTCCTTGAATTTGACAGCAACTGTTCCCCCCGTCCCCTCCGAGGCAGCGCTGATAAATACAGTATATATCCAAATTACCAGGGGGGCCACATTAAACTGGAACGGGGGCCGCAATTGGCCCCCGGGCCATACTTTGGACATGCCTGCATTAATCACAGGAATAGTACCACTGGATTGGTGAAGGGCCAATGTGGTGCCCATGTTTAAAAAGGGAACAAAGTCTTTACCAAGCAACTATAGACCTGTTAGTTTAACTATAGTTGGGAAGATACTTGAGAGATTAATAAAAGACCACATAGATGAGTTCTTGCTGGAAAAAAATATTTTAAGCAACAGACAACATGGATTCATGAAATACAGAAGTTGTCAGACAAACCTGATTTCTTTTTATGAAGAGGTAAGTAAAACCTTGGACAGAGGGGTGGCGGTGGACGTGATATACTTGGATTTTGTAAAAGTGTTCAATACAGTTCCCCACACACGGCTCAGGTGTAGGGTAAAGTCTACGGGCTTGGAAATATCAGTTTGTAAATGGATAGAAAACTGGCTAAAAGACAGAATTCAGAGAGTAGTGGTTAATGATTCTTACTAAGGTTATCAGTGGTGTACCCCAAGGTTCAGTATTGGAACCCTTATTTTTTAATATCTTTATATATGATATTGAGTCTGGGATCAAAAGTAACATTTCTGTCTTTGCAGATGACACCAAGCTATGCAGTGTCCTTACAGGATGTCGCCAACCTCAATGCTCTGTCTAATTGGGCGACTATGTGGCAGATGAGGTTTAATGTTGATAAATGTAAAATGATGCACTTGGGGGCTAAGAATATGCATGCAGCATACATACTAGGAGAAGTAGAACTGGGGGGTTCTGTAGTGGAGAAGGATCTGGAGGTTTTCGTAGATCATAAGCTCAATAATGGCATGCAATGCTAAGCTGCGGTTTCCAAAGCAAGCAAAGTCCTTTCTTGTATTAAGAGAGGTATGGACTCCAGAGAGAGATATATCATTTTGCCCATGTACAAACCATTAGTAAGACCTCATCTGGAATATGCAGTTCAGTTTTGGGCCCCAGTTCTCAAAAAGGATATTGGGGAACTGGAGAAAGTGCAGAGAAACTGATAAGAGGCATGGAGGAGCTCAGCTATGAGGAAAGATTAGAGGAACTGAATGTATTTACTCTTGAGAAGAGGAGATTAAGGGGGGATATGATCAACATGTACAAATATATAAGTTCCATACATTAACTTGGTGTTGAGTTATTCACTTTATGGTCAACTCAAAGTTCAAGGGGGCACTCTTTGCATCTAGAGGAAACAAGATTTCACCTCCAAAGACGGAAAGGTTTCTTCACAGTAAGAGCTGTGAAAATGTGGAATAGACTCCCTGCAGAGGTGGTTCTGGTCAGCTCAGTAGATTGGTTTAACTACTTGCCGACCAGCCGTTATACGGCGGCAGGTCGGCTCCCCTGCGCGAGAGCCCGTAGCTATACGTCGGCTCTCGAAGCGGCCACTAGGGGCACGTCCCTGACTCCCGTGCACGTGCCCTGCGGGCGCGATCGTCTCTGGGGACCCGTGAGTGCTCGTTACAGAGCGAGGACCGGGAGCTGTGTGTAAACACACAGCTCCCGGTCTTGTCAGGGGAGAAATGCCTGACTGTCTGTTCATACAATGTATGAACAGCGATCAGTCATTTCCCCTAGTGAGGCCACCCCCTACAGTTAGAACACACCCAGGGAACATACTTAACCCCTTCCCCGCCCCCTAGTGTTAACCCCTTCCCTGCCAGTGGCATTTTTATAGTAATCCAATGCATTTTTATAGCACTGATCACTATAAAAATGGCAATGGTCCCAAAAATGTGTCAAAAGTTAGTGTCCGCCATAATGTTGCAGTACCTGAAGAAAAATCGCTGACCGCCGCCTTTACTAGTAAAATATATATGTATAAAAATGCCATAAAACTACCCCCTATTTTGTAAACGCTATAACTTTTGCGCAAACCAATCAATAAACGTTTATTGCCATTTTTTTATGAAAAATATGTAGAAGAATACGTATCGGCCTAAACTGAGGAAAAAAAATGTTTTTTTTTATATTTTTGAGGGTTATTTATTATAGCAAAAAGTAAAACATATTAATTTTTTCCAAAATTGTCGCTCTATTTTTGTTAATAGCGCAAAAACTAAAGACTGCAGAGGTGATCAAATACCACCCAAAGAAAGCTCTATTTGTGGGAAAAAAAGGACGCCAATTTTGTTTGGGAGCCACGTCGCACGACCGCACAATTGTCAGTTAAAGCGACGCAGTGCCGAATCGCAAAAAGTGCTCTGTTCTTTGACCAGCAATATGGTCTGGGGGTTAAGTGGTTAAGAAAGACCTAAATGTACATAATATAACTGGGTACTAACATTTACAGGTAAAGTTGATCCGGGGAATATCAGATTGCCTCTCGGGGATCAAGAAGGAATTTTTTCCCCTGCTGTAGCAAATTGGGTCGCTGCTCGCCTTTCTCTGGATCAACTGTGGGTATAGAAGTGGGTATATGGGATTGTATGATATTATTATTATTATTATTATTTTATTTTTTTATGGTTGAACTGGATGGACTTTTGTCTTTTTTCAACCTTTTTTGTATAGCTATAAAGAAACATTATAAAAAAATACCTTTTTTTCGCTTTTTGTATAAGTGATCACATTCCCTCTGTTCTCAGCTGCATAAGAGCTGAGAGGAGATGAGGCAGCAGCACTCCTGCTTAGGCTTCATGTACACGGGACTTTTTACAACCTCTCCTGCATGATTTAACTTGACAGATAGTAACTAGTGTTGAGCGGAATACGCCATATTCGATTTCGCGATATATCACGAATATATAGACAAATATTCGTGAAATATTCTCTAAAATCGAATATTCGTGATATTTTATCAAAAAAAAATTTTTGGCGAAATGTCGCTAATGCGAATGCGAAATTGATTGCGAAATGTCGCTAATGCGAATGCGAAATTGATTGCGAAATTTTGAAACATTCAATTTCACCTGCCCTTTAGAAAAAGTGTGGTTTTACGTAATGGACCCTGCAACTAACAACAAGGTATTAATAAAATAAATACATTATTATATAGATTTGAGGGTTTACTTTGACCAATTTGTATATTGATTAGTTTAATAAATATTGAATAACCATAGATTTGGAAAATACAGATCTCTCCTCTAGACTGACCTGTATTGAGTTAGGTAAAGATCAACCGCACACTGGGGCCCCTGATTCTGTTGAGTTAAAAAAAAGCCAAGTAAACCATTTACGTTGACATCTCTTAAATGTCTTTATGTTAAACAGTTATTATTCTCATTAAAGAGGTGAAATGCAAATGATGACACGGGACAAAAGATGGAAAATTCTTTGAAGATGTGATACACTGGAAAAACGCACAGAAACACTCCACTCTCTCCTATGACAACTGTGGTAGGAGAACTCTGATTGGCTCTGATGCAAAAGAAGGGCGGAGAAAGTATTCGCGAATATTCGTAATACGAATATTCGCGATTGCGAATATTCGGCAACATAAAAGGATCGCCTCAGCTTAGCTACTCGGCCCAGGGTCTCTAATCATACCAGCAATGCTTTTAGACGTCGATGGAGATCACTAGGATGTGATCTGTTTTAAAAATAAATTTGAAAAAATACGAATATTCGGAATAGCGAATTTTGGCCGCGAAATTCGAGTTATTCGCGAATATTCGAATATGCCATATTCGTAACGAATATTCGCAATGCGAATATTCGTGAGCAACACTAATAGTAACCCACGTTTAAAAAGTTTTGCCACACTTTGCTGCATTTGCACTTAGAAGTGTTTAAAAATAAAATAAAATGAAAACATAGAGGAGAGTTCAGGAGCAGTTGAAAAAATGTTGAAAAAATGCCCAGCTACTTCTAAACATCCGTTTAGCAGCAGCAGTGTACATGAAGACGAAAGCCGCGTACACACAACCATTTTTAATGTTCTAGAAAAAACTATGTTTTTTTCAACGTGATTCCTCTTAGGCCCCGTACACACGACCGAGTTTCTTGGCAGTATTCAGCCAGAAACTCGATCGGTGCTGGATTCTGCCGAGAAACTCGGTCGTGTGTACACTTTTCACCGAGGAAGCCGACGAGGAACTCGTCGGGCCAAATAGAGAACATGTTCTCTATTTCCTCGTTGTTCAATGAGGAAAGTTGGCCCGCCGAGATCCTCGGTGGCTTCAACACAGAACTCGACGAGGAACGTGTTTGGCACGTCGAGTTCCTCGGACGTGTGTACGGGGCCTCAAGCCTGCCTTGCATACACACGATCGTGAAAAAAAATGCTTGAGCAAAGTGCGGTGACGTACAACACGTACAATGGCACTATAAAGGGGAAGTTCCATTCGGATGGCGCCACCCTTTGGGCTGATTTTGCTGATTTTGTGTTAGTAAAAGTTTGGTGAGAGACGATTCACGCTTTTCAGTCTTTGTGCTTTTCAGTCTGTTACAGAGTGATGAATGTGCTATCTCCATTCCAAACGCTAGTTTTACCAGTACGAGTGCTCCCGTCTCGTAACTTGCTTCTGAGAATGCGTGTTTTTTTCAGTGAATGGCTGTGCAGCAGAGGCGTGTCAGGACAAGTCTAAACATTAGAGAAGAATGTGCACTAGATCCCACTAGAAAACTGACCATGGCGTGCTCTCCTGCTTAGGCTTCATGTACTGGACGTTTTTACAACCTCTCTTGAACGATTTAACTTGACAGATAGTAACCCACGTTTAAAATGTCAGTTTTTCTGCATTTAGTGGCGTTTTGCCACGCTTTGCCGCATTTGCAAAGTGTTTAAGTGCAAATGCTAGTCCATCCAGAGGACAACAATGTTTTTTTATTTTTATTTAACCACTTGCCGCCCGCAAATGACAAATTGACGTCGGCAAAGTGGTTGTAGAATCCTGACTGGACGTCATATGACGTCCTCAGGATTCTGAGCCGTTGCGCGCCCCCGGGGGCGCGCATCGCGGCGATCGTTGTTGCAGGGTGTCAGTCTGACACCCCGCAACACCGATCTCGGTAAAGAGTCTCTCACGGAGGCTCTTTACCACGTGATCAGCCGTGTCCAACCAAAAAAAAAACAACACAACCATTAAAAAATAAAAAAAGATGCCAATCAGTGCCCACAAATGGGCACTGACTGGCAACATAGGAAAAATAAGTGCCGCCCCACAGTGTCCATCAGTGCCACCCCACAGTGTCCATCAGTGCCACCCCACAGTGCCCATCCATGCCCAGTCCCCACCTATCAGTGCCCATATGTGCCACCCATAAGTATCCATCAGTGCCACCCATAAGTGCCACCCATGAGTGCCCATCTGTGCCGCCTATGAGTGCCCAGTGCTGCCCATGAGTGCCCATCAGTGCCGCCCATGAGTGCCCATCAGTGCCGCCTATGTGCCCATCAGTGCTGCCTATGTGCCCATCAGTGCCGTCTATGTGTGCCCATCAGTGCCGCATACCAGCGTCGCCAATCAGTGCCACCTTATCTGTGCCCGTCAGTACTACCTCATCGATTTCCATCAGTGCCATCTCATCAGTGCCGCCATATCATTGCCCGTAATTGAAAGAGAAAACGTACTTATTTACAAAAAAATTAACAGAAAAAAATAAAAACATATTTTTTTTTCAAAATTTTCAGTCTTTTTTTAGTTGTTGCGCAAAAAAAAAAATCGCAGAGGTGATCAAAAACCACCAAAAGAAAGCTCTATTTGTGGGCAAAAAAGACGCCAATTTTGTTTGGGTACAGTGTAGCACGACCGCGCAATTGCCATTCAAAGTGTGACAGTGCTGAAAGCTGAAAATTGGCTTGGGCAGGAAGCTGCGTAAGTGCATGATATGGAAGTGGTTAAAGAGCAGGCTAACTAGTGTCATAATAAATGTGGTAGTAAAATGAAATGAGATGCAGTGGTCCTGTCCAGTCACTGTGGTAAATAACATTTTCATCCCTATTCCACTTGGAACGTTTGACTTTTAGAAATACACTGACTGTGTACTCTTATTTATTTCTAAAGACACTGCTTTGGTTGAGAGATATGTAAAAATGTTTATAAAAGACAGTACCCTATATACACAGTGGCCCGGATTCACGTAGAAGAGCGCATCTTTGTGCGGGCGTAATGTATCCTATTTACGTTACGCCTCCGCAACTTTGACAGGCAAGTGCAGTATTCACAAACCAAAGTTGCGGCGGCATAGCGTAAATAGGCCGGTGTAAGCCCGCCTAATTCAAATGTGGAAGATGTGGGAGTGTGTTATGTAAATTTATTGTAACTCCACGTAAATGACGCTTTTTACGAACGGCGCATGCGCCGTCTGTGAAAGTATCCCAGTGCTCATGCTCCAAATTAACCTGCAAGAAGCCAATGCTTTCGACGTGAACAAAAATGATGCCCAGGCCTATTCGCAAACGACTTACGCAAACGACGTAAAATGTGAAAAATTTTACGCTGTTCCGACGTTTATACCTAACATTGGTACGCCTCATCTACGCCTCATAGAGCAGGGGTAACTTTACGCCGGAAAAAGCCTTACGTAAACGGCGTATCTCTACTGCGACGGCCGGGCGTACGTTCGTGAATAGGCGTATCTAGCTGATTTACATATTTCTAGGCGTAAATCAGCGTACACACCCCCAGCGGCCAGCGTAAATATGCAGTTAAGATACGACGGCGTAGGAGACTTACGCTGGTCATATCTTATACAAATTCTGGCGTATCTGATTCTTTGAATCAGGCACCATGATACGACGCCTCAGACTCAGAGATACAACGGCGTATCTGGAGATACGCCGTTGTATCTCCTACGTGAATCCGGGCCAGTATGTATAGTTTACATGGAAAGAGTTTGCTTTCTTCATATTATTATTATTATTATTATTATACAGGATTTATATAGCGCCAACAGTTTGCACAGCACTTTACATCAGGGAAGACAGTACAGTCACAATACAAATCAATACAGGAGGGATCAGAGGGCCCTGCTCGTTAGAGCTTACAATCTAGAAGGGAGGGTCAAGTGGAACAAAGGGTAGTTAGCTGTGGGGGATGATCGGATGGTCAGATGGTTGTGACTTGACATGCTAGTGACATATGACTAAAAGTAATATACTGTAGTTCTTAACATTTATTTACTTACCCCAAGTGTTTAAATTGTGTAAATTGTTTTTATCTACAGTTTTGTGCACCGTTTTTAAAAAAGGCACAATTTTAAATTCACAAATATTTGTTATACAGTTTTAGCTCTTATATTTAGTAGGAATTTAGCAGGAGTTTTCTAAGCTTTGCTGTGTTCGTGCCCGTGAATAAATATTTTTGCATATTTTTTGCAAAAATTTTGTTTTGATAAACATTTGCACAAATATCACAAGGTCTAAAAAATCTGTAGCATTTTCTTTTTTTCTACTGGTCCTATGCTTTCATAAAATGTATAGTTTGGGTGATCTTTCACAATCTCTAAAAGCTGTAATGAAAAAAAAATGACAATTTGCAGAAATGGTCTGGCCACCTGAGTTTAAAAGTGGAGTGCAGGGACTGGCAGTAAAAGGGCTAAAGGAATTGGACATTTTCAATGTTTCACTTTAACCTTTAAAAAATCACTGCCCATGTCTAAAAGGATTGTTTTAAAACCCCTTTTTTTTTGCATTGGTACATGTTTTCCAGGTCAGTGTCCACCCTCTATGCTGTTTTCTGACACTTCCTTGCCTATTAGCCCAGAAAATAGGAATTTTTAATTTGACAGATTTGGCGGCCATTGATTTTTTTGAGTGTTTGGTTTTTCAATTGGGTTAGGATTTTATTAAAATGTTATTGTTTGCTGATAATTTGTCAATTACATCCTGACTGTTTGTCTACAATCCATCCTTTAGGTTCCTGTATGACAGTCTTGTTACAGGTTTACTGTATATATACTGTTAAATGTGTCTGTAAGCCTTCTTTATTCATTAAAGACAAATGTATATAGCCGAACTCACTGTATGTAGCTGAAGAGAGCTCTGCTCATAGCCGTCATTAAATTATCAACTATAGAGCTCTTGCGAATTATACCCACCTGTGAAAGCAAGATGGTGCTCCAGCCCTCCTCTCACAAGAAGCAGCGGCTCTACTGTCACATACTCACACAAAATTGCCGGCACACTGTCAGGTTCCACGTGCGAGGCCAAGTTGCTGAGAATGTTCCCCTTGTGGCTGAGTGCAGCGCACCCCTGAGAGTGGTACAGGGAGTACAGTGCCCAAAGAAGCATGGTTTGACGGTTACTGCCATGTGACGAGCTGATCACCAGAGAGTGTCTGGAGCAAGCTGGATGTGCTGTAAGGCAGAGGTGCTTGGGTGGTGCCAGAGGTATGAGGCAGTGGAGCGAATCAAGAATGGAATCAGGAGCTAGGCCAGGGGTCATACATGGTAGATCAGGCTGAGATAGGTTCAGATAGCAGAACTGGAACAAGCTGGGATCATGTGGATTGGTGATGGCAGAGTCATGAGCCAAGCCAAGGTCAACATGAGGGAACAGGCAGGAGCAGAGTCAGGGTGTAAGCCAAGGGTCAAGCCAGGAGATCAGAATAAGCGGACAGCAGCAAGCTGGGTCGGTAGCAGGGGGTCCAAGGTTCAGGATACACAGGGCACAGGAGATACGGAAATCTGATGATAATCCAGCAATCAGTGGCAGGTTTAAATAGGCCAGAGGATGCCAACATCTGTCAGGTTGTGCTTGCACTCGTTTGTGCCGTCGCGCATCTGCGTGCGCGCATGTGTGCTGGAATCTGACTGACCAGCAATGATGAGTTCTGACAGGATTGCCAGTTCTTTGGCCATTTACCTGACACACACAGACAGAAATACAATCCAAGATTATCCTAGAACAGGTGAATTCACAGCTCCTGGCTGCTATTAATTCCTGTAACATGGCACTAACTACTAAGATGGAGAAAATCAGGATAAATATTGGTCTTAAGAGAAAAAAAATTCTAGCTCAAAAGCAAATATCCATCAAATGGCTGCGTACTTTTCCACCCACTAAATCCCAATGGTTACAATCTGTCAAAAAAAAAAAACATTCCTTATGAAAAAGTTATTTATGACCACAGATTCCACAAAATTTGAAATGCATGGTATAACTCTGATTCTACTCTAAACTCAAATAGGAGGAAATGTTTAATTTATCCTATTGTACTATCAAACACACCAACTTGAAAAGATTCCTAATCTTATTTCATGCTGCTTGTTTATATAAATCTCAGGACAATGATTCATCATTTATTTATTTATTTTTTAATTTTGGTTGCACTTATTATACAGAATATGCTATGTCTTTGACACCATAGAATTTATTATAACAACCTTTTTGCTTTGTTTTCATTATACAGTATATTGCATATATTGTAATTCTGTCATTGTATCTAATATGCAATAAACAGAGTTTAAAAAAAATACGGATATGTGGTACCTTTGTTGCAAACTGTATGTATAATATCAACTGGTGAAGATTTGCTATGAAAAAGGATATGTCAATGGAACATTAAAACCATGATATCTGGCTATTAAAAATGGGTTAAACTATTTTTAATGAAATAATATATATTTTTTAAATTTTATGATATGCAATTGTGTTAAAGAATACAATTTTGTTCAAATTTCTGCTGCCTTGAAGTGAACCTATGGCCAGGCTATGATCATTCAAGTGTTTATACTTGAATGTTATGTATGCAGTACTATGATATAAACAGGCTCCTAAAACCATGCAATTGTTGTTTGTTCTGCTTTACCCTTGTAATGCTGTATCATAATAATATAGTAGCAAGGACAAAGCAATAACTTTAAATAGTATTTGACTGTCTCGATGAAACCTTCTTTTAAGCTTTTTTTTTCACATTGAAGCTTTTCCTTCAGTATTGCTGCCTTGAATCAATTGGAAATCTCAACTTAGCTTATAACTACCTGTCAGTTTGGAAGCTTGATCACTTCCTCCATGCTTGAAATGTCAATATCTACATCACTTGAATATAAATGAAAACCATCTCCTTGATATGAATTTTAACTAAATACAGTACATCCGCAATATTTATGTGAAGTCAACTTGATAATATTTGAAGTGTAATCAATGGTAATCCAGTAATTCTGTGTAGGTCTTTTTTACTGAAAAACTCACGAAGCTAAAGAGCCATGCATAATTCAGCTTCAATCTCTGCATTATAGCAGATAGATACATTCACAGTGAAATGTGTTTGCTTGTATTTCATTTTGTTTACACAGGACATCATTTTTATGGAAATGTACTGGAAGATGACCTGTTGCTGTAGCATCTCTGCTGACAGCAAACCTATTTTGTAACTCAAAACTATGTTATGATATAGTGCAAGTGCTGCCTGTACTGGGGTGTCGGTTATACACACTCAATATATTCTTGCCAATATGAAGAAGTGTCATGCAGTAACATTCATAAAATATAAGCATGTAAATGATATCACCTTTAATGAGGATGAAACAAACTGGATAAAGGTTTTTTTTTTTATTATTATTATTAATATTATCCAACCATCTAATGATTTTTTTAGCATTTAATCATTTTGTTCAACATTTTGTTGTATAAAAATGTAAATGTGATCTATGGCTTCACTACCTAAAGACACCAAGCTCACACCAGGTGGTAGGGCCACAAATTTGGTTATCCCTGACATGAAAATGCTAAATCGATTTCTTCAATGGGAGGGCTCCAGAAAGGTTGCTCCTCCCCCAACCGATGGCTCTATGCTAAGTGGCACCAGCTCTTTTGTACAACTATACTCAAGAACGTGTGGAAGTGAGGGACTTATGTACAGTAAATAGAGGAGTGTTAAAGGCAGATAAGCTGCAGTCAATTCCTTCAATAAGCTAGAGTATTGCATATTTTTTTTTTTTTTTTTTTTTTAATTAAAATAAAACGATATAAAAAGCTGCTGATGATAAATATTGGAAGATCACCAGATTACCATACAAAACATTAGTATATATTTTACCTATTAAGGTTTGTTCGTTGCAAAATGCTAGACTCAGGCCTCGTACACACAACCGAGTTTCTCGGCAAAAACCAGAAAGAAACTTGCTGGGATTTTTTTTTTTGCCGAGGAAACCGGTCATGTGTACATTTTTTGACGAGGAAACTGTCGAGGATCCCGTCAAGCCAAAAAGAGAGCATGTCTTCTTTTTCCTTGACGGGAATGGAGAAACTTGCCTTGTCGAGTTTCTCGACAGCCTAATAAGGAACTCAACAAAGAAAACGATGTGTTTCGCCCGTCGAGTTCCTCGGTCGTGTGTACGAGGCTTTATGTGCAGTTTCACCTATAGCTGACATCTTTCCTTATAGCTATTATGCCTACTGCTATTTTGATGCCACCATGACCTAAAGCGGTTGTATACCCTCATATAGTACTTGCACCTACAGGTAAGCCTACATTAAGGCTTACCTGTAGGTGCTTGCAATATCTCCTTAACCTACATGGTTAAGGAGATATTTGCAGAAAATGGGGCACCGATGTCTAAGGCACATGCGCGCCGTAGACAACGGCGGAGGCGCACTGAGTGCGCCGGGTCTTGAATAGGAGCCTGCCGGAAAGGTGCGCATGCACGGGATCGTGCGATTGCCCGCGCATGCACAGGAGTGAAGTCATCGGCGCTCTGGCCAGTCACAGCGCCGGATCTGCGATACACTGAAGTTACTCCGGGTATCATGGCAGCAGTAGAGGAGAGGAATAAGGGTCGGTGCGGGTTCTTTCCCCTACAATCCATACTTGACCCGTATCCAAAGCACGCTACCCGGCCGGCCAGGAAAGGAATAGGGACGAGCGAGCGCCCCCCCTCCTGAGCCGTACCAGGCCGCATGCCCTCAACATGGGGGGTTGGGTGCTCTGGGGCAGGGGGGCGCACTGCGGGCCCCCCCCACCCCAGAGCACCCTGTCCCCATGTTGATAAGGACAGGGCCTCTTCCCGACAACCCAGGCCGTTGGTTGTCAGGGTCTGCGGGCAGGGGGCTTATCGGAATCTGGGAGCCACCTCAAATAAGGGGGCCCCCAGATTCCGGCCCCCCACCCTAAGTGAATGGATATGGGGTACATCGTACCCCTACCCATTCACCTGGAGGCAAAGTGTTAAAGTAAATAAACACACGACACAGGGTTTTTAAAATAATTTATTAGTCTGCTCCGGAGGCCCCCCTGTCTTCTTTAGCTCTTTTAGCAGGGGGGCTTCTTCTTCCGCTCTCCGGGGGTCTTCTGCTCTCCGGGCGGTCTCCTCCGCTCTCAGGGGGTCTTCTCCGCTTTCCGGGGGTCTTCTTCTATCTTCACCGCTCTCCGCTGTTGACTCGGCGCACCCCGGATCTTCCTCCCGCTGTCCGGTGTCTTCTCCTTCAGGGCTGGCCGCCGCTATCTTCGTGTATTAGCTCAGTTACTAGCAGGCAGCCAGCCCACTCTTCTGTGACGTCTTTTTCTTCTTTTCTCTTCTTCTCCCTTCTTCCGACGTTGACCCGATGCCTCGTCTCGCTGCAATGACAGGTGCGCGGTTTGCATCCGACTTATATAGGCCTCACAGTCCCATCATGCTCCGGTACCTACCCACGTGGGTAGGTACCACGTGGGTAGGTACCGGAGGATGATGGGACTGTGAGGCCTATATAAGTCGGATGCAAGCCGCGCACCCATCATTGCAGCGAGAAGCGGCGTCGGGTCAACATCGGAAGAAGGGAGAGGAAGAGAAGAAGAAGACGTCACAGAAGAGCGGGCTGGCCGCCTGCTAGTAACTGAGCTAACACACAAAGATAGCGGCGGCCAGCCCTGAAGGAGAAGACACCGGACATTGGGAGGAAGAACCGGGGTGCGCCGAGTCAACAGTCTAAATGAATACAGTGAACACATTCGCTCACTGTGTCCATTCATAACTGTGTTTACTATGCTCCAGTTTGTGAATTAACAGGAAGTGACTCAGCACAGAGCTCATCCCATTCATTCACTGTACAGTACAGCTGAGGCTGCAGAGAAAGGCATGCGTGTTTGAGCTTTGGGGTGCACACCCTAATGCAATAGGCTGTGCACACTTATGGCAAAGATGATTGTTATAGGAACTTGTCATATCCTTAACAATTGGATTGCAGAAGTAATTTCTATTACATTTACCCCATTTTAATGGCTTATCATCTTGCTGCATCGCTCCAGCTATGCTACTTTTTTATGTTTACTGGAAGGCAATAAGAAGTTTAATCTATAGGATGTTCTTGGTGTAAAGAAAAATAAAATCTGGTGTAAGGGTTGCTAACTCATTATTTTAACTACTTCAACGCTGACTCTAACTTGCAGAGAGTTTGCAGTTAGAGTGAGGTGAGGGCTACATGGGTTATTAAATCTCTTTGCTGCTTAAAGATTTAACTACTTGCTGACAGTCAATTCACTTGCATCATGGTGAAGTTAGTGTTCTGTTAACAAGGTGGTTTTAAACAGGCAGTTAAAACTTTTGTCAGCAAAGAGATTTAATTACCTATGTAGTCCTATTCTTAGTTTCAATATCTTACCTGTACTCATCAGTTGCATAAACTGTACAATTTATTTGTCTTGGTAATTAAAGGGATGTGTTGACAACCTTCTGGGTGCTGGAATCACATAATTAACTGACAATAATAAACAGGGCAAGCTATAGTATAACACACCAAAATCTGAGAAAATTGTGGATACATGATCATATAAGAAATTAAAATATTTAACGCCTAGGGTGATTTTAAAATAAGGTATGTCTGAATGCAATATAAATGAAGAAATTAATCTATGATTTTGTACCCCCCCTCAAAAATAAATAAATAATAATCTCTGATTGTTATGTTTGTTATGTTATCAATTGACTACTACAATGTTGAATTTATTCTAAAAAACTTTATTTAAAGAGAAACTTTTTTTTTTTTTCTAAGCTAAAGCAGAATATAATGACACAACAGACTTACTGTGGACCAACTTGATAAAAACAAATAATGCACAAGCAATAAATATATGGCAACTGGAGATGACACAATCCACTGTAGTAGCATTTGTACAGTAAGCCCTATCTCTTCCTCTTCCAGTGTGGTAGGAGCTCCTTAACTTTGCTGTCGCTGAAGCATAAAGTAATTGGGCACTTCCACCCACTCTGCCACTCAGTAACCACCTTGATTTTTTTTCAATTACTATTACTTGGGCTCTAATTGTCAGGCGTGGAGATTGTGACATCATCTATCATTCCTCTTCCCCATAGGCAATCATAGACTGCCTAGTATTCATTGACAACCTTTTGCTTGCACCTGAAGGAACAGTGAACAGGTGATCTGAAGATTTGATGTTAGCTGCTGCCTCTACAGTGGGGATCGAAAGTTTGGGCACCCCAGGTAAAAATTTGTATTAATGTGCATAACGAAGCCAAGGAAAGATGGAAAAATCTCCAAAAGACATCAAATTACAGATTAGACATTCTTATAATATGTCAAAAAAAGTTAGATTTTATTTCCATCATTTACACTTTCAAAATTACAGAAAACAAAAAAATGGCAGAATTTATAGCATGCACTGCCCCCTTTGCAAAGCTGAGACCTGCCAGCGTCATGGATTGTTCTCAATCATCGTCTGGGAAGACCAGGTGTTGTCAATCTCAAAAAGGTTTTAAATGCCCAGACTCATCTGACCTTGCCCCAACAATCAGCACCATGGGTTCTTCTAAGCAGTTGTCTAGAAAACTGAAACTGAAAATAATTGACACTCACAAAGCTGGAGAAGGCTATAAGAAGATAGCAAAGCATTTTCAGATGTCAATATCCTCTGTTCGGAATGTAATTAAGAAATAGCAGTCATCAGGAACAGTGGAAGTTAAAGCAAGATCTGGAAGACCAAGAAAAATATCAGACAGAACAGCTCGCAGGATTGTGAGAAAAGCAATTTAAAACCAACGTTTGATTGCACGATCCCTCCAGAAAGATCTGGCAGACACTGGAGTTGTGGTACACTATTCCACTATAAAGAGAAACTTGTACAAGTCATCAGAAGAAAACCTCTTCTACGTCCTCACCACAAAAATCAGTGTTTGAACTTTGCAAATGAACATATAGACTGATGCATTTTGGAAACAAGTTCTGTGGACCGATGAGGTTAAAATATAACTTTTTGGCCGGAATGAGCAAAGGGACGTTTGGAGAAGAAAGGGCACAGAATTTAATGAAAATAACCTCTGTCCAACTGTTAAGCATGGGGGTGGATCAATCATGCTTTGGGGTTGTATTGCAGCCAGTGGCACAGGGAACATTTCACGAGTAGAAGGAAAAATGGATTCAATAAAATGTCAGCAAATTTTGGATGGTAACTTGATGCTATCTGTGAAAAAGCTGAAGTTAAAGAGAGGATGGCTTCTACAAATGGATAATGATCCTAAACACACCTCAAAATCCACGGGGGATTACATCAAGAGGTGTAAACTGAAGGTTTTGCCATGGCCTTTACAATCTCCTGACCTCAACATAATTGAAAATCTATGGATAGACCTTAAAAGAGCAGTGCGTGACAGACAGCCCAGAAATCTCAAAGAACTGGAAGACTTTTGTAAGGAAGAATGGGCAAAGATACCTCAAACAAGAATTGAAAGACTCTTGGCTGGCTACAAAAAGTGTTTACAAGCTGTGATACTTGCCAAAGGGGGCAGTACTAGATATTAACTCTGCAGGGTGCCCAAACTTTTGCAGACGCCATTTTTTTGTTTTCTGTAATTTTGAAAGTGTAAATGATGGAAATAAAATCTAACTTTTTTTGACATATTATAATAATGTCTAATCTGTAATTTGATGTCTTTTGGAGATTTTTCCATCTTTCCTTGGCTTCGTTATGCACATTAATACAAATTTTTACCTGGGGTGCCCAAACTTTCGATCCCCACTGTATATACAAGAATGACTAAGGTGCTCTGTAAATGTCCAAGTGGCATGCCTGTCAACTGTAAAAAGTGAATAATACTGTGCTAACCCAATGGTGAAACGTGGAAAGCTGCTACATACAAATGTGACAAAGATTGTGAACAAGGTAAATAGAACATGTAACGCTAAAAAGTTGAGTAAGCATTATTCAAATAATCAAATGTTGCTATACACATGAATGTAGGTCACAAAGTGTGAAAACATAACATATATAAATATAACTCATATATGGAAGATTATGGGAAATGTCCAAATGAATGAACCAATCCGTGTAGTGAACACATAAAGTCCAGTATAAAATAGTTGTTGCTCAGAAGTGAAGCACAGTGATATAGTGAACATGTGGAAACTTCGAGGTGTTGTATCTTAAATCAAAATAATGGGGTATTATCAACTGTCTGCTGAAAACAAATTTAAGGAGCACAATCTATTGTTTTAAAAGGAAGTCCATGGTTACTTTAGACATGAACCTCAACATTGGTATCAATACACCTCTGTCTGCAAAAAGGTGATAACAGGCTTTTGCACCCCCAAATTAGCTTGTAGACATGATGTTGACTAAAATGGTTGTTTTATGTGTATGATTTCAGAGGGGAATTCTTCAGTCAGAGATAGAGACATTAGAAGCCAGGCAATCCAAGACTTGGAGGCCTAAGTCTTACTACTGCTTTAAATTTTTTTTTACAATTAACTAGTTGCAGGCTAATTAAACTTAAAAAAATGCTGAGATAATTGAGACATAGCTTTTCAGTGTATTCAAACTGAGACCTATACTAAATGCTTGCTGTAGGAAGTCCAAGATGCCATGAATGTGCAGATCTGCAGCCAAGAACCCGTAGGAGAATACAAAAGGTTGAACATGTTGTCAAATTCTGTTATGAGTGGTATTGGTGCTACTCTTTCTAGATTTTAAAAGGGTATTGACTTTTGCTGCTAAACCTAATAAGCCCTTGCCTTTCAATACCCAAACCATCTGGCATAGTCTCTTGGGTGCTAAATGGAATATGGGGTTTAAGACAAGAGATTGGGAAGATCCTACAATGGATGTGGTTCTTGGGTGTTCAACTGTAGTAGCAGCGGGATAACATGGCTGCTTTTACCAGTTGGAAATTATCAATACCAAAATCTTTTTGTTCCAAATTATTTTCAAGAAATTCAATATCAGAGGGTAGTAAGGCATACACTGACTGGAACTGCTAATCCATCATCGTGATATTCATCCCCAATGCTTACGGGCATGGAAACCTTGGCCAAAACTTTGTCAGTTTGGCCTTGGCTGGGGACAAAATAGATCAGCCTCTGGAAGGTAAGCCTATTGTGTTTGTAACACTTTCAAGAATCTCTGGTATCAAGGACCACTCATTCTCTAAGGTGAATCTTGAGGTCAAATTCCCTTGCACATTGTTTAGGCTGGAAATAAACATTGCAGATAGGTGGAGGAGATTGTCTTGAGCCCACAACATTATTGGGGCAACTTCTGGCTGCATATGCCCCTTTGTATATTGATATACTGTATGCTACCACTATAGTGTTGTCCATTTTCAAAAGTACAGATTTACACCATAGGAGGTGATGAAATGCATGAAGGGGCCAATGGGATCCCTAGTGAAGTCACGTGACTGTAATGACACACGTAGGAAGGAATATGCTTGCTGCTTGTTTTGTTTTAGCTTGTTGCAGCTTTTAAATGTGAGTACCCTCATTGTTTTTGCTATCACAAATACGGTACATGCTGGCAAGTTTTTTTTTCCATCTTCTGCATGAAAAAAAGCATGTAAGGTTTCAAATAATGAACAGTTTAAACATGTGTGCATCAAATCTGTAAAATGTTTCTTCCTCACTTTATAAGAAAGGAAGCCCATATTTGGGGAAAATTGAAAACGAGTTACTTTCTACTTCATTGATTGTGGTCTTGACAATAAAGGCTTTAAAGTTTTGTTTCAAAGACTTATACTGTCTCAATTCAATTCAGTGTCCAAAATAAGGAAAATAACATTTTAAGTGAATAAAATAGGGGACCAATGGCCTTTGAAATCTATCCCAGAATGTCATTCCTGGAAGTTCAAAAGAATCCTCTCTCTTTAATTGCTACCTTGCACCCTGTATTTTTATACCATACGTAAAATGTATTTTTTTTTAATGTGCAGATTGTTGTAATTTTGTATCTGTTTTGTATCCAGTGCCACATTATATAAAATTATTGGACTTACAATGATTTAAAGTTGCATAACGGCTAATTATGAGTCTAGAGTTTCTATGCTCACAAATCTGAATTAATATTGCACACAGGATAGGAAAACATTTGAAAGTATATTGAAATATGCAAATACTTTCTTTATATTTTTTTTGTTATGTGTTTAATTTCATGATGTTTTTATTTGAAAAGTACATAGAAATGCATATAACTGAAAACAGTGGCACCTTGTGCTGTATAAGTTTGGGGGTAAGTCGGTCAGTTGGTAGCTCAGTCAAACCCCCCCTGCTCGTCCACCCCCCCACCAACTCTGCACTCTCTCCATCCAGCAACTTCAGCTCCTTCCTATGTCTCCTCGGCAGCAGCTTCCTCCTCGGCGGCTTTACCCTGCATCTCCGGCTTCACGGTGGCTTTCTCATCTGCGACTTCCCTCCTCCTTTTCTCATCTAGATCAATCAGGACTTAAGACCTGCTTCCTGATTGGCCAGAAGAAGAATCGGGAAGACAATAGCAAATATTAATTCGCAATGCTCTGCGCCCCGAACCCACCCTTTTTTTGAAGCCAAGTAGAGCCTTGACCTCTAACTATGTGCTTAAAAAAAAACATTGAAAACCATGCGTCCAGCACCCTGCATGTAGATTAGGGACTGGACGCATTGATTAAGGGGGCGGCGTCCCTACGCCCCTAATGAAGGGGCCGCCACTGACGGAAAATAATTTATTGATAACTGATAGCAGCTACCACTATTATCCCTTGTGTACAGAAATACAGAGAGGGTTTTCTAAGGTCCTGAACATTGGAGGCATTGCTTATTTTGCTGTTTGAAACAGTTTTGTTTTTTATTTTCTTGACTAGAATGTTTCTTTAAGTTACAGTTTGAGCTGATAATTAGGCTATATATATTTAAACCGTCCCTTATATAACTTTAGCTAGACATTGACTATCCATCTATTAAGACATAAAAGAGCATTTTCGTCTTGCATGTTGATCTCTTAGACCCGGAGGCGAGAACCTGAATGGCAGTTTTGCTGTTAAAACACAAATCCAATAGACACATTTAATCAGGATATTTACTTTCACTGCCTCCATAAATTTAAGAGTGGTCTTTGACACAATGAGCAATTAATACAATTTTAATAAGCTTCCCCCATGAGTTTTAATGGAGTTCTGCAATGCAATAGCACTATTAGAAGGGTATAAATACCATAAGTGTTTAGTTTAATTACATGATTGTTAGAGATAAGTGTCCTTTCTGAGTTCAGAGGTGACTTTATGAGAGTAGGGATGTAAGTAGCATTTACTAATTAATTTAACTGATGAGGTCACTGTTTTTACAGAAAAAAAGAAGGTTTTTATTCTTCTTTGTTTTGGAAAGTTCAGACAAATAGGATCTAACTGTTACTCTAATTCATAAGTATGCAAAAAGTATAACGCGTACAGACGATCGGACATTCTGACAACAAATCCGTGGATTTTTATCAGACGGATGTTGGCTCAAACTTGTCTTGCATACAAAAGGTCGCACAAATGTTGTCGGAAATTCTGATTGCCAAGAACGCGGTCACGTACAACACGTACAACGGCACTAGAAAAGTTCAATACCAGTCGTGTTAGTAGTGGTGAGAGAAGATTTGCCTTCAGCCTCGTGCTTTTCAGTCCGTTATAGCATGACAAATGTGCTATCTCCATTATGAATGCTAGTTTTTCCAGACCAAGCGCTTCCGTCTTGTACTTGATTCAAAGAATGCGTGAAATTTTGTGCATCGGAATTGTCTACACACGCTCGGAATTTACAAGAACGGATTTTGTTGTTGGAAAATTTGAGAACCAGCTCTCAAATTTTTGTTGTCGGAAATTCCGACAGCAAATGTCCGATGGAGCGTACACACGGTTGGAATTTCTGACAATAGCCTCCCATCGAACATTTGTTGTCGGAAATTCCGAGCGTGTTTATGCGGCCTAAGAGTAACCAGTATTGTTAATTTCCCATATTGTCGCTGATGTCAAACAATGTAATTTATATTTAGTCCTTAGTAAATGAAAAAAATAATTTATATCGCAATTCAAACCAAACTGCTACATTTGTTGAAAAGCATGTACGTTAACTATTTTGTCCCTCCAGAGGGTTTTCAAAGTTTCCTATAGACATGCATTATAACTGGAAGATTGAATCACTGATACACATCTTTCCAGTTACCCCCCACTGCTCTTTCGTCCATCAGAGTTACTACCAATATATTCAGTGTTGGAGCCTAGACAGAGTGATGACATCACCTTCTCTGCCATGTGACAGTTCTTTGTTTTTTGTAAGCAAGGTGACAGTGTTTCTTTAGGACATATATTTTGATAGCTGAATAATCAAGAAACCCTGTTATGTCAAGTAATTGTTGTAATATTTATTAAATTATTTATGGCGTGGTGGGAGGAGGAGGTCATCCATAAAAATATGAACTAGCCTAGTCTCCTCTTATGGAGGAGGAGTTTAGATGATGCCTTCTTTTATCACAAAGAAGTGTTGAATCCTTACATGTGTTTATGTTACAAATGACAATTCCTGGGGCATACGTTTTTCTTATGAGTGGAACCAAACTTCTATTACCTTTTTAGATCTAATGATTTTTAAGGAGTCTAACGGGCTTCATACCAAGACCTTTTTTTAAGGTCACTGAATGGTATGGTTTAATTGCTATAGGAAGCTGCTAATATCCATTTTGGCTGAAAGCAATTTCAAGGGGGCAATTTTAAACAATTAGGCACATCTGTACTCATATCAGCGATTTTGAAACACGGTAATTCTGAAAAATAGGTTTCTCCAGAAAGGTTATCAAGAACAAATGCTGGATTGCCAAAGAATAAGACCTTACAAACCACCAATGCTTTTAAATAGGCATTTTTGACCACCTTTCTCTCCAGCACAGGTGGGTCAGAACTAGGGTCTTGCAAAAGCACTGGTGTATACAGTAAAACCTTGGATTGCAAGCATAATTCTTTCCAGAAACATGCTTGTAATCCAAAGCACTTGTATATCAAAGCAAATTACCCCATAAGAAATAATGGAAACTCAAATGATTCGTTCCACAACCATTTATTCATAGGTCCTTTCGTTTATAGTTCATATAAAAAGATTATAGCAATTTGACCAGGTGGTGTAACCATGAAAAGTCCATTCACAAATGGCAGGCTCCACAAGGGGAGGATTAGAAGAAAAGTATAAAAGAGAAGAGAGGCGCCTCTAAGTGTAGCAATATGTTGCGAAATGTTGTACCTTAATTAAATGTAACTATATTGCTACACTTATGACCTGTACACACAAGCAGAATTCCTGCCTGAAAAAAGTTGGATGTTTTTTTCCGACGGAATTCCGCTCAAGCCTGCCTTGCATACACACGGTCACACAAAAATTCTGTGAACTTTTGACTGGCAAGAAAGTGGTGACGTAAATGACTATGACAAGCCGAGAAAATGAAGTTCTATGCTTCTGAGCATGCAACAATTTTTTTCCGAGCATGGGTTAGAATTTTGCGCGTCGGAATATGTACACACAATAGGAAATTACAATCGGATTTTTTCATGATGGGAAAATAGAGAACCTGCTCTCTATCTTTTTCCAGCAGTTTTTCCATTGGAAAAAGTCTGATGGATCATACACACGGTCGGCATTCCAGACCAAAAGCTCTCATCTGACTTTTTCAGTGGGAAAATCGATCATGTGTACGAAGCTTAAGAGGCACTTCTCTGTTATACTCAGTTCTGACATGATGCTACTTGTATATCAAGACATCGCTTGTATAGCAAGTCAAAATGTATTTTAAAATTGTGCTTGTCTTGCAAATTGCTCTCAAACCAACTTACTCTCAAATCATGGTTTTACTGTACTTAAGAATGAACAAATATTGGGTCCACATCTTCCAAATAAACCTCAGGAGATTTTTTTAAAAGCACACACTTTAAAGGACACTGTTGCTCCCAGTGTGGTAGATAAACCTCCCAGTTTAGAGATGTTTGGGGATCTTAAAGGAGAAGTATAGCCAAAGCTCATTTGGCTGTACATCTCCTATGTATCATAGGAGTGTAATTTGTTTTGCACTTCTTTGACCCGTTTTCAGCAGAGAGTGGGCTAAAGTCCCCTTCCCGACAACCCTTGCCATTGGTTGTCATGGTCTGCAGGCGGCTTATGGGAAACTGGGGGCCCCCTTTGACAAGGGGGCCCCCAGATCCCGGCCCCCTATCTTCAATCACGCCTCTTGACGGACCCAAAAAAATAAAAAAAAATAAAAAACTCTGCCTATTCTTTTTTTTTTTGGGTCCATCGGGCAGCATGATTGATGATGGATGGACATTGCGGGACACTTTTTTTTTTAATAAAGGAATTGTCAAAAACTGTCTGTTGTGGCTTTTACTTTTTGAAAAAAAATTGATGAATGGGTAGGGGTACCTGATACCCATTCACATAGGGGGGGGGGTCTGGGGGTCCCCTTGTCCCCTTGTTAATGGGGGCTTCCAGATTCCGATAAGCCCCGCTGCCCGAAGTCACCTTGTCCCCTTGTTAAAGGGAGCTTCCAGATTCTTTTGGGAAGAGGCTCTTGTCCCCATCAACATGGAGAAAATGTGCTTTGGGGGTACCCTCCCCATGTTGACGGCAAGCGGCCTGGTATGGTTCAGGGGGGAAGGGGGTGCTCGCCGTACCCCCTTTCCTGGCATGCCAGGCTGCTAGCTCGCATAAGGGTCTGGTATGTATTTTGAGGGGACTCCACGCCAATTTCTTTTTAAATTTTGGCATGGGGTTCCCCTTAAAACCTATACCAGACCCAAAGGGCCTGGTATGGATTTTAGGGGGGAACCTACATTTTTTAAAAGGTGGCGTAGATGTTCCCCTTCAAATCTTTTGTAATAACTATATACTCAGAACTGGATTATATATACTATACAGACTGCACTATATACTCTGAATTGCCTTATATACTGTATACTATATGGACTGCACTATATACTCTGAACGGCAGTATATATACTATACAGACTGCACTATATACTCTGAGCTGCAGTACATATACTATACGGATTGCTGTGAACTGCCTTATATATATTATATGGACTGCACTTTAAACTCAGAACTGCAGTATATACTATAGGAACTGCACTATCTACTCTGAACTGCCTTAAATAAACTATACGGACTGCGCTATATATACTTTACAGACTGCATTATATACTCTGAACTGCCTTACATATACTATACACACTGCACTATATATACTATATGGACTACATTATATTCTCTGAACTGCCTCATATATACTATACGGACTGCACTATATACTCTGACCTGGATTATATATACTATGCGGACTGCACTATATACTCTGAACTGCCTTATATGGCCTGCACTATATACTCTGAACTGCAAGTATATATACTATACGGACTGCACTGTAAACTCAGAACTGCAGTATACTGTATCTACTATACGGACTGCACTATATACTTTGAACTGCCTTATATATACTTTATGGACTGTACTATATGCTGTATTATATATACACGGTGTTATATACTCTGCCATACACTGTACTATATACTATGCAGTACACTGTACTAAATACTCCGCAGTACACTGTTATATACTCTGTCCTACACTGTGCTATATACTCTGCAGTACACTGTTATATACTTTGCCCTACACTGTTATATACGCTACACTACTCTGTCATATATACTCTGCCTTACACTGTTATATGCACTAAGCTGACTGACTGCACACTACACTAAATACCCTGCCTAATCTCTAGTTATAAATACTATATACGGCCGTTGTGTAAGCAGCCTTATGTAGTGTGGGGCGTGAACTTAGTCCCAACCCATGATTGGCCAAAGGCATCCTCTCACAGCAGATCGCGCTGTGATTGGAGGACAGGTGCATGCTTTGGCCAATCAGCAGCGGCCAATGCACTGCGATCTCGTAGTGCATTATGGGGCACTCCGCAGCGCTCAAATTTGTCTCAAATGCCCCATATGTTTGTTTGTTCTGCAAACAAACGAACAACCAATGTTCGAGTCGAACTTACCATCTCTAGTGATAAACAGATATTGTCTATATACCAGAGACATGTGTATTCTTACTTGAATCTTGGTACAGTATGCTTCATGTATTTCTTCAAAATCTGTGCAGTAATCCAGCATGAAACTCTACCTTTGTGCAGGAGCTTCCTGTAATAAAGGCCAGTCACTACTGCTCTCACTCTTTCCTTGTGCAAGGTTACTGGTCATGTATGAGGGTGGAGCTTAGGTGCCCATGTGGGGACAAGTGGAATTGCACTTGCCAATGCCTGAACTTCAGGCTAGGAGCTGTGGCCACATGCTGACTCCATTACACTGATGACACATAAGCACTCCTTTTGCATATAGAATACCACTTCCAGGTGTGCAGCATTTTAAGGTCAATACCGCTGAGCCTGTGCAGGGCACCACCGATCCAACAAATTAGGTCACCTCTCTCTCAGTGACCCAAATCCAGGATATGTATTACACATACACACCCAAACAGCATACATATAGGGCAACCTAACAGGTCAGCTGATTCCAATGCACCAATTCTGAGTGCACAAAAATACCCGCCATCTGAAAATAAAAAATAAATGGTGCATTGGAATCAGCTGACCTATTAGGTTTCCATATATATATATATATATATATATATATATATATATATATTCATAAATATATACATACATAGTGTTTGGGACTCTTGTTGGTCATTGCTGTGTTTGATCTGTCAAAGTAATGGCGAGAAATATAATGTAAAAAAGGAATATTGATTAATATTTACCACCAAATGAAGGCCCAATTTGTCCTAAAAAATAAGGTCTAATTTACCTGAATAAAAGTAGTCATAATGAACTAAGTAGTCATGATGTAACGTTTTACTAACACATGCCAAACTTACAAAACTAGGTTGAGGCATTAATATTTGCTTTACCTTCATCACAAAAGGGGTTAAATTAATAAATTTAAAAAAATGAACAAGGGAAAAGTTTTTTTTATCTGAGTTGTAGCATACGCCTTTATATGCTATTTGTGGTTAGTCAAGTTTGTCTTACATATTACAGTATTCTTTAAAATAATGGTTTCCTTTGCCATATAATTTAGACATGAAAGTGTTAGCTTTAGCCCCAAACAATTTTTCCCAAGTTAGCTTTTGAAAGTGTTATTTATGCACTGTTTCTCCAGTATTTTCTCTATAATTGTTACTGGCTATTGCAAACAGCTTCATGAACAACCAATCACAGAGAGGAGAATAAAAATGGTCTACTGCCACCAATTAAAAAACTATTTTTTTAAGCTAAATGATAGTCAATTATGCTAACTTGAACAGCACCGAAATTTTCATTAATCTTCAGAATATTACATTCTAACTCAAAATTCCAGTCTTATGCCATCATAAATAATTCATTAATATCAAAAATGAACCCATGGCCAGGTAATAACAAATGTCAAATGACACATTAAGAAGATTCATAATAAACTGAAAGGGCTTTTTACAGAGAGGTCCAATTCACTCATTGTGGTCAGTGTTATAAATTGATTTCTTGTAGTACTGTACAATTGCCATCTTCACCTTTCTTAATAGGACATTAATGAAATGAAGACAAATTTTTTACACTTGATAGTTGTTCAATATATTTTATGCTTTTGCCAGTGTTACAACTTTCAATATGGACTTCTGAAAATATAAAATGAATAACAGTTACTTATGGTGAAATCTCTATTAACGGTCAAATGAGTTCAAGAAAATAAAATGTTATTTTACGCATGCCACTGCTTCCCATACATTCAGGTGCGTATAAACCCTAATGCACTGGGATGAATTTACTAAAACTGGAGAGTGCAGCTCTGCATAGAAACTAATCAGCTTCAAAGTCCTAATTGAAGCTGAATTTAGAAACTGTGTATATAAGTGTCTATACAAATTCCCGTAGGAGCTGGCTCCCTGCTGATGGTGGCTTGCATGTGGATTTTGTGAACATAAGTGGAATTTTAAACTAAAGCGGAGAGTTAATAACCAGGAGTTGTGCTTTTGACTGCTTCTGCTTGCAAGTGTTGTTTCTTTTTTTCCTCCTTTATTTGATACGTTTGCTATCAGTTTTTAAAATACTTTTTTCACCCTCCTTTTTCTGACACTTTTTAAACAGCTTTTTTTTCTTTCCTGCTAATTAACCTGCCTAGCGGTATTCCTGAGTCTGGCTCGGGGTGGAATTTCAGTACCATTAGCGGTATCCCCGAGCAGCGGCGGTTCGTCCATAGAGGGCGCTGGAGTGCTGCCCTCTCTGGCTTTCACCGCCACTGAGTCTAATAACATAGATTCATGCATTGCACGAATCTATGTTATTATCGCCGCTGCCGCTGTTCTATTCAGATGGACGGCGCTCATGTCCGGCCATCTGAATAACAGCAGCTGGCTGGCTGTACGGAAGTGCCTATCAGAGCCAACGGTTCTGATAGGCTTTTCCGAGTACATCCCTTCGGGTCCCGGAAGCTTATACAAGGAACGCACTAGGGATGCGCTCCTTGGATAAGACTGACAGGCGTCTCAGCCAATCAGGTTGGATGATTCTGGCTACCGGTAACCTGATTGGCTGAGACGCCTGTCAGTCATCGAGGGCGGTAGAAGACATCGAGGGACGTGGATGGCTGACTCCAGTAAAGGTAAGTGCCGGGCGGGGGGGAAAGGGGCACTTTACAGGGCACAGCGGCGACATCAATGGGCACAGTGGCGACAATAGGCACAGTGGGGACAATGGGCACAGTGGGGACAATGGGCACAGTGGGGACAATTAAAGGGCACAGCGGCGACAATTAAAGGGCACAGTGGTGACAATTAAAGGGCACAGTGGTGACAATTGATGGCACAGTGGCTGTGTTTGATGGCATGGCACAGTGGCTGCATTTGATGGCATGGCACAGTGGTGACAATTGATGGCACAGTGGCTGCGTTTGATGTCATGGCACAGTGGCTGCATTTAATGGCATGGCACAGTGGTGCGAATTGATGGCACAGTGGCTGCGTTTGATGGCATGGCACAGTGGTGACAATTGATGGCACAGTGGCTGCGTTTGATGGCATGGCACAGTGGTGACAATTAATGGCACAGTGGCTGCATTTGATGGCATGGCACAGTGGTGACAATTGATGGCACAGTGGCTGCATTTGATGGGCACAGTGAGGCTGCAATTTTCTTTTTTGTTTGCGCCCCCCCCAAAAAATTTGAGTACCAGCTGCCACTGTCCCCGAGCCAGACTCAGGATCACATTGCAGAATCCGGGTAAAGTTACTTACCTTGTCCCCTGGATCATGCAATGCCTCCCCGCTGTGTGAGCGAGCTGTCTCCTCGCGCGATTCACACAGTGCCCGTGCGCCACCGAGCTCTGTTCCCTGCGACGTTGTGACGAATGGGGGCGGAGATTGGCGCCAAATTCAAAAAAGTAAAAACATACAATACATACAGTATACTGTAATCTTATAGATTATAGCAGCCCTCAAAATTTCAACTCGCCTACTAGCATTTGGCGAGTGGATTTAAGCTGGGGGCGAGTGATGACAGGGCTGCATGACCAATCTCCCTCCAATCTGTGCCTACACTTAGAGTCCCGATGAGATTGGTGGCCGAAGAGGAAAGGTGCATGCTTGGGAAAAGTAGTCTGGTGAGCCGCGCACAGGCAGAGCAGTACACAGGTGCTCTACTTACAATTCTCATTAAGCCATGGGACTCAACAGTATGACATCTCTGAGCCTGCCCCCCTCCCCCGGGCTCCGACCAATGTAGCTGGAGAGCAGAAAGTAATGAGTGAGGTGGAGGATTGCCAAAATTACCACTCCGGTGCAGCGCTCACTGAAAGTTGCCCTGACATGAGAGCGGCAGCCTTCTAGTTTGTGCAGTTTTCTTCTCCTTGTGCTCTATGTAAGTGTCCAACAGTTTAGCCTGAGCACTGTGAACAGACTGGTCTCAATGTGTGCTGTGCGCTGTCAGTGTGCGCTGTGCTATGGTGTCAATGGCTGTGCAGTTGTGTGGATCTCAGCGCTGGATTGTACTCCCTCCCGCTGTGCTGCAGCTCCTCTCCTCTCTGCCAGCCTGAATAAAAGGGGGAAGTGGGGACATGCAAGCGTGGAGCCGCACACACAGGCTCCTGATGATGAGATGAATGGGAGAGAGAGAGAGGATGGATGGGAGTTGCAGAGGTGACAGCAAGAGAATGGGAAGATATCCAGTTCTAGTGCCCTGTCCCTCTGGTCTGCCCCCAGTGCCCTGTCCCTCTGATCTGTCCCCAGTGCCCTGTCCCTCTGGTCTGCCCCCCGTGCCCTGTCCCATTTTGTTAAAGTTGTTGTTGGTAATATTTTATTTTGTAACTTGATTCTGCATAAAACATTGTCATTCCATGAGATAATCTACGAGGGCGTGTTTTACGGGTGCAATTAGGAGCAGGGCAGTGTATGAATTAGGTGGGGCAACTGGTGGCGAGTAACTCTTGAGGCCTGGCTAGTAGCTCATACTAGTAACTCTTGAGCCCTGGATTACAGTACTGTATAAAATAATTACACATCCCCTTTGTTCCTAGTGGTCTGCCCAGTGTCCTGCCTGCACTTTTTTTTTTATAATAAAGAATGTTTTTTCTGCGCGGAAACTGGAGATTGTCCATAGCAACCAAAAAGTGTCCCTTTATGTCAAAAGTGGTTTTAGACCAGCTAGAAAACAGCGATAATATATTAGAATCACTTGCAGAATTCAGCGATTAGTGATTTGTGGGGAAATTCGTCTTCAGACACTGAAAGTAATGACAGCGACAATTCTGCAACTGAGCAAATTTCAGTTTTTTTGATTTGATTACATTATTGATTACTTATTTATTATTATTATATTATTTGTTATAATTATTTTTAGTTATTTATTATTATTTATTATTATACCTCACGGAATGTGTAATTCCACAACAGATGGAGGGCTGTAGTTTGAAGATCCCTGCTAAACTCTGGAAAAGTGGAAAATTCCTTTGTAAAGTACAACTTGCTGTGAAATATCAACAGTCTATGTTGTTTACAAAATTCACCATTTTACCAAGGTAAATGACAAAAGTATCACCTCCTCACATTGTACTCTTTTTATTAATGTGGTCATTTTAATACATAAAAAAAATATTATTTGCAAAATACTGTCACTTGAAATAAAGTTTTTGCCAGACAGGAAAGACAATACTTATAGGATCATAAACTTTACCTGAACATATTGTTCAAGGTGAAAAGGAGGTCTATTGTGCAATCCCTCCCTTGCTAATGCAGGGAATATCAAAGGTGTACGTATCTCTGTCTTCGTCTATTTCAAGCTGATTCAGTCAGCATTATGATTTTACACTTGCACTGTTTTACTGTGTATTAAATTATTTATCTGCAAAGAGTTTCATGAATTCTTTGTTTGAGCTTTAACATTGTAATGTTCATTCTCAATTAGAACAAGCCAAGCGTGCTTAACACAAGAGATTAAAACCTTAGGTTTGCATTGTTTATACCAATGCTGTTAGACACTAATTTAAAATACTGCATAAACCTGAATCTATTCATGATAAAACTGAGTAGGGTAAACAATGCCATTTTTCAGTAGCTGTGAGAATACGGTATGTTATTTATTAACACCAGCAAACATAATTACTATGTAGCATTACCCCGTAGGAGCTGCTGGTTTAGATTTGGGCCTTGCATGTTACCTCAATATTCGTTGTCTAGGGGAAGAAAGTCTGTAAAGAATTACAATGTCCACACAAGACGTAAAACCTTGAGCTGTTAGGTTTTATTTTTCTCTTAAATTGCAGGAAAGTAGAAGGATGAAAGGGGGAAGGGAAAAGTTCAGCTGCACAGTATAGATCACTAAAGAAAAACTTCTAAGTCCCAATAGTCATTCATCACTTCCTCTCAAGTGAGTATTTCTCACCTGGCCTAGCAGCTGGAATGATGCACAAACAATGATCAGCAACAGTCTCTGCCACAGACTGGTTACGAGCAAAACGAATCAGTCCGAAACACCCCCCGGTTCGGTTCGCATCAGAACCTTTGAACGGACCGAACATTCGCACAAACTTTAGAACCCCATTGAAGTCTATGGAACTCGAACATTCGAAATCAAAAGTGCTACTTTTAAAGGCTAATATGCAAGTTATTGTCCTAAAAAGAGTTTGGGGACCCAGGTCCTGCCCCAGGGAACATGTATCAATGCAAAAAAAAGTTTTAAAAATGTCAGTTTTTATGGGAGCAGTGATTTTAATGATGCTTAAAGTAAAAAAAAGTGAAATATTCCTTTAAATATCATATCTGCTGGGTGTCTGTAGTATGCCTGTGAAGTGGCACATGTTTCCCGTGTTTAGAACTGTCCCTGCACAAAATGACATTTCTATAGGAAAAAAGTCATTTAAAACGGCTTGCGGCTTTAATGTAATATCTGGTCCCGGCAATATGGATGAAAATCATTGAGAAATTTGGCATGGGTTCCCCATTCGGGCCATTAACAGCACCCTTGGGGCCTTATATGGATAGTGCCACCTACAGGCAACTGTAGGAAAATCCTTTCCAGCACAGACACAGCCAGAATAGAGGCTGATTTAGCATAAATAATTAAAGTCTGAGCCAACTATCGGCCCAGACACCCACTAAATTTAGTATAGCGCCTGATCAATGGGAGCAGGGCGCTTCAACTATATTCCATATGATCTTGTATGAGAATTTAAAGCCAAACTCCAGACACAACTCAGATATTACCCTGTAATATCAGCAGTGACTAGAGAAAAGCTGTAGGAGGGACCCAACAGGCTCCACCCAATACAGGCTGAAGAAAACTACACAAGGGGAGGGCAGAGACAAGGAGAGAAAGAAGCAATGATTGTTTTTTATTACAGGTTTCACACACGATTACTGCACAGTTCTGAAAGAAATACACAAAGCACACCAAGATTCAAGTAAGAATATACATATCCTATATATTTTATAATAATATATCTGTGCTGTGTTCAAAAAAAAAATGAGCAGATAGCTATACGGCTGGTAACACTCAAGGATGATATACAAAAACCTAAAGGAGTAAAATAAACAAACTTTGCAGTGCCACACACTTAAATATATAACAATAATGCAGTGCAATATTAAAAAACAGCAAACATTGTCCAAGAAGACATTATAGATAAAGGGAATGTCCCAAACAGCAATGTGAAGCATAGGAGAATGAATGTTACACCACCTTCTTAAAGCGGTTCTCCACCCTAAAGTGGAGTCCCGCTGATCGGAACCCTCCCCCCCTCCGGTGTCACATTTGACACCTTTCAGGGGGGAGGGGGGTGCAGATACCTGTCTAAAGACAGGTATTTGCACCCACTTCTGGCCCGGCATTCACGGGCAAAAGACGGGCATTCCGTCACATCCCGTTGCCCCCCCGTTGTGTGCTGGGAACACTCGGCTCCCAGCACACAGCGGGAGCCAATCGGCGGGCGCGGCGCGACTCGCGCATGCGACGTAGGGAACCGGGCAGTGAAGCCGCAGCGCTTCACTTCCTGGTTCCCTCAGCGTGGATGGCGGGGGGAGCAGCAGAGAGACGAGCGATCGCTCGTCCTCTACTGCGATCGGCGCTGGACTCCAGGACAGGTAAGTGTCCTAATATTAAAAGTCAGCAGCTGCAGTATTTGTAGCTGCTGGCTTTTAATATTATTTTCCCGTGGCACATCCGTTTTAAGTGACTCTGATCTCTATGTAATAGAGAAAACACAAAGCACCATCTGCCAAAATAAAATCTTACCAGACATAAATGCTGTAATAACTACAGCATCAAACACATGTGTTATAATAAGGATTGTTCCAGGGTATGTATGTTAGCTTTAAGCCTCCTCTACTCAATGGCACCCAAAATCGATCCCATATATGACAAATAAAGCTCACCAGGAGTCAATAAATACTGCCAATAGTGCAGCAATTTTTATTAAAATAAAATGTACACAGTCATACTGCATAATAAAAAATAATTTAACTGACACTGATGGCTGCTGCCGACCCGATATGTTTAGTAAAATTGGAATTGTCCCATTGATTACAGTTACAGTAAAGCCAGCTGTACTGTCCTGATTATTAGTCATGCCAGTGTCAGAAGAATCATTTAAGCCAGCACCAGTGTTTTGATCACCGCCACAGGGCTGGTGCTACCACTGGGCAAACTAGGCAGCCGCCTAGAGCGCACTGCTTCCTAGGGTGCCCAGCCACTGGTATTCCTACTCTCTTCTCTCTGCAGCAAGCAACTAAGTCTCAGCATCAGCAGGCGGCCACTGCTCCATTCGCACATAGTGTCAGAGGGGCAGCGGCGGCGGAGGACTGTGTCTGTGTCCCGACTCCCGAATGAATGGAAGCAAGCAAACATTCAATGATGGGCACTGATAGGCTGCATTGTTGGGCACTGGCAGGCTGCATTGTTGGGCGCTGGTAGGCTGCATTTGAGGGGCGCTGGAGAGGCTGCATTTGATGGGTACTAGTGAGGCAGCATTTGATGGGCACTTCATTAAAAAAGGTGGGGTATACATGGGCAGGACAAAGAGGTGGAGTCAGGAGTGGAGCCAAGGGGGAGGGGGCAAAATTAGGTTTCGTCTAGGGTGTCAAAAATCCTTGCACCAGCCCTGACTGCAATACTAGTGCCATTGTCAACAGAGTCAGTGAATCCAGCAATACTTTTCTGTTTACTAGTCAGCAGAGCCATTCAAGCCAGTAACAGTGTTTTGATCTCTATCACACCAGTACAGCGTGACCAGAACCGGAACACCATGTCCAAAAAGAGGTTCACAAGCGAGGAAGCCTTTCCAATTTTCATTACAGATGAGAGTAGTAGGGAGCTCTCACTGTCCGATTCAGATTCTGAATATGAACACATGAAGAGCAATGGTTCAGTAACTGCCTCTGATTCAGAGGAGGAAAGAGTCACTACAAAAAGAATCAAGTGTTCAGAACAGAAGTAGGCGAACACCAGCAGCACACTATATCCTAGTGAAGTGGTGAGCACCAACAGTGCAGTACATCTGGCTAAAAAGCCAAGTACATTGCACTTTATCCATCACAATTGTATTTGTATTTAATTATGTTTATATATGTTAAAATCCACATTCCACTAGCGCTGTTAACAAATGTATATATTTAGGAAATTAGATGTGTAACCTATTGGTTCTGTTAAGTCTTATGGTGCTCCTTGGATTTTGGGTCTGTATATGCGGTTAGGCTGTAAAATAGTCTCGCACTCCAGAGGAGTAGCATATTGTGTTTTGGGGTGTGATTCTAAGTATGCCTATGCTGTGTATTATAGATATTTAAGAGATTAGAGATAAAAAAACCTACATTTTCATTTTCTTTCCTGCATTTTTCAAAACTTGTGACAAACAAATGAAATTTTCAAAAGATTTCGTAGAAAATACCATGGGGTGTTTTCTTTCCAAAATTGGTAATTTCATGAGTGTTTCCACTATCTTGGTGCTCCAGGGCATTAGAAATGTGATAAGTATGCAGGAAATTAAATGTATAATTTGTGCCACTAGACTGCCAGAAAGTGCTCCATGGATATTGGGCCTCTTCATGGGGTTTATTTAAAGCTAGAGAGTGAAAAATCAGGTTAATTTCTGCATAGAATGCAGATGGGAACATGAATATTTAGACAGCTCTTACAAGGGGACGCACCCCTATGTATGCTGGGTGCCTGTATTTATATTTTAGGAGCACATGTGCTCCTGGGTTTTCCTAGCAGAGGATTGCACCAGCTAGGGGAGAGGCGCTGCCTTCCCCAGAACTTGCTGCCATGTGGCCTCAGGTGGGAAACCTGAGGGCATAAATTAACAGAGTGTGTTGCCATGCTGCCTCAGGTGGGAGTCCTGAGGGCCTGATGTTGGTGAGAGCTACAGAGAGCTGGCTGGAAAGGCTGCCTATTCAAGATCTGGTATGATATATTTGGCATAGAGTTCCATTTGGAAGTTGGAAGGAGGCTACCAGCTGTCCCTGGACATTTTGTGGGTGCTATAAGGATCTATAGATTTGTGTGTTTAACCCCTTCTGGTGTGCTATATAGTCAGCTAATGGTCTGAACAAAAGGGACACTAGCTAGTGTTCTGAAGAGTTTGTCCAACTATTTTCTACTGCATAGGACTTTGCTCAGTTTTACTACTTTTGGACTGCCTCAGTCTGCTGTAACTAGCTTGAACCTGTGGACCTTTGCCCTGCTACTACTACTACTGAAGGACTTTTCTCAATCCCAAAAAATACTTTGTGCTACTTTGAAGAAGAAGATCAGTTATATGTCCTCAATTGTGAATAGTTCTATTTCTTGGAATATCCCTTCACTATTCAAGTTCCCCAAAAATAAAACAACAAAAGAAAAAGCCCTAGACTGGTCATTGAAGACAACAAGCATTAGTGTGTGTGTGTACCTGGCTGTGTAAATCTACCTTGTACCTGACTTTCGAGGGAACAGAGAAAGAATAAGTTAGATCTGCATCTTCCCCAGATCTGGTACCCAAGAGGATATGGGGGGTTTGTGGGGGGTCTTTTATGAATCTGGAAAACTACACATATCACCCACCCCCAGAGGATCAAGTACAGGGGTACATTAGTACCTTTTACTCATTCTTACAGAGAGGTAAACATAAGTAAAGATAACCACATAGTGGCAAAGTCCTTAAATAAGGATTCCCTCCCTTTCATAGAACAGACTGGGTTTGGGTCCAACATGAGAACCCAAAGTTCATCCCTAATCTTTGGCTATATTTTTGCACACTCTGAACTTGCAGAACTTGACAAAGCATTCCAAATGACCTGCATAAAAATCCTCTTATTTTGCAGATGGAGGCGAGTTTGCATATTCACTCATTAACCAAGAAGCTTTTCATGCATAGTTGATTTCCAGCCCATTAGTCTAATCTATACTTCTCTTCATGTAGAACAAATAAGAATTCTCTGATCTACACAAGCTCACAGCTACTTCAGTAGGAAGAAACTGCCTTCACTTTCAGTGAAGACTAGTATTTTCTAAAGATCTTACATATAACACAAGACATATCACGCTGTATATTGATACAGATCTTTAAACAAGATGAAATACAGAGAAAACATTTAATAAAGTGACTTTCAAAGAACTTGCTTTTGTTGACTAAAGTTCTTTAAAAGTCACTTTATTAGGTGTTTTCTCTGTATCGTGGCCTTCAGAGATTACTGGAGGTTTAAGGATCTTGTTAATTATCTCACATCTAATAAATTACAGTAGTCTTAGTTTAATTAGCTGAAAGACATTTTGTTTATGTTCATTGTGTAACCTTAGACCAGATTAAAATTGTTATCTTCTGTTAAACAGAAATTACCAGATATGATTTAATAGGATAATATGTTTATTACAATTCTATTTAAAGATGCTATTTAATACCAGGCCTATAATGCATATCTTAGCACATTTAGGCTCCATGCACACTAGCTTAAACAAATGCTCCTACAGTAGCAGCAGCTTTTGAGCATTTTTTTCTGCTTCTAGAAACAAATAGTGGTATCCTATGTGTCAATGATAAAGGTGAAAGCTTCTGCGCTACTGTGAGTAAATCAATGTTAAATTAATAAATACTAAAGGTTTAAAGCAGCAGTATCTAGTAGCGTTCACTGTACACAAAATATAAATGCAATAAAAAGTGATAAGCGCTCAAAACCGTAGTTGAAAATCTACTATAGTGGGTATCCACAAAAAGTATATGGTGATATCATGTAAAACACAATAGTGATGTAAAGTGACAAATGGTCTCAAGTGAATCCTGAAAGGAAAAAAGATAATGTCCTAAAAAAGGAGGAATTGTATAAACTGTCCTCTTAAATGGGTAAAAGGTGCAAGTGGTATCCCAATCTTCCCTGGAGGTTCTGGTTTGGTGTGAGTCTGTATAGTGCAATAATAATCCCCGTCCAGTCTCCCAGAACTCTCACCTTACTGCTGCTGAGTAGTGCATGTAGTATGGATGTAAGCATCTCCAGGGATGTATTGCTCAATCCTCTCCTATATGTCAGCCTCTTGCATCTAGTGATCACACTAGTCCCAAAAGATCATGTACCTGATATGTGCTCAGCGCACCATATAAGCAGGGGAGGAAGAGAAGAGAAGGATGCCTCCAATGGTGAAATAGGGTGATCTTTATTAAGTGGCTAAAAATGGTCTCTTACATAAATATAAAATAAATGTGCATGTAACTTAACAAGACGCGGCATCCGCAGCGCCGTCTTACGTCTCCTCCGATACCTTCCGGCTTGTGACAGTCTCGCGTGATCCCGATCCCTACGTCGTTACGTCACGTACCTCGTGACTTCATCAGGGGACATTACATGCACATTTATTTAATATTTATGTAAGAGACCATTTTTAGCCACTTAATAAAGATCACCCTATTTTACCATATTTCACCATTGGAGGCATCCTTCTCTTCTCTTCCTCCCCTGCTTATATTTTGCGCTGAGCACATATCAGGTACATTATCTTTTGGGACTAGTGTGATCACTAGATGCAAGAGGCTGACATATAGGAGAGGACCTAGAAAGGATTGAGAAATACATCCCTGGAGACGCTTACATCCATACTACATGCACTACTCAGCAGCAGTAAGGTGAGAGTTCTGGGAGACCAGGCACGAATTATCATTGTACTATACAGATTCACACCAAACCAGAAACTCCATGGAAGATTGGGATACCACTTGCACCTTTTACCCATTTAAGAGGACAGTTTATACAATTCCTCCTTTTTAGGACATCGTTTTTCCTTTCAGGATTCACTTGAGACCATTTGTCACTTTACATCACTATTGTGTTTTACATGATATCACCATATACTATGTGTCAATGCACACTATTTTAGCCTAAAAGTGTTTTTGAAACTTCAGCTTCTAGGAGCATAAACAACTCATTTTTGTTGCATTTTTGGCAGTGATTTGCTTGCAGAAAAAAAAGCTGAATGCTCCTAATTGCTGCTAAGTGCTGCTAAAAACTGGCACAAAAATGCTATTACAGGCGTTTAATGAGTTTTTCAAGACTTTATTTTTTTTAGCTTATACTGTGCATGGAGCTAATATCTATGTTGTTTGAAGATTGAATCATGACAACAAACTGCTAAAATTTCAAGCATCAAATTGCCTAAAATTGGTGTTTCACTTTTGGGCAAAAGATAAAAGAGAAAAATAAAAAACAGTAGTATATGTATATTGTACTGTAGATATATCAGCAGAGCCACAGAAATGTGTATGTATTGATTTGTAAAACGAGTTCACTTCACTACATTTCCAATGCCTAGCTAATGCCAGCCAGTTAAGGATCTAAAATAAATTAAAAAAGGTGCTTCTCTCCCAAAATTACAAACAAGGGTACACAGCCCTATCTATAACTAGCCATTGTAGCAAGCAGCATTGGAAGGAAACATACAGTATGATAGCAACAAGGCCATGGATAAATCCAAGGAATAAATCCAAGCTAACTTACAGACCAGCCAGCGGACAACCAAATTAACCTGTCTAAGGCCTGTCTAAGGCCTTGTACACACGACCGAACATGTCTGCTGAAACTGGTCCGCAGACTAGTTTCAGCGGACAGATCCGACCGTGTGTACAGCCTAGCAGACAGGTTTCCAGCAGACAAAAGTTTTAAAGCAGGCTTTAAACTTGTCTGCTGGAAACCCGTCCGTCTGACAGAAATCTCCTGCATGCGTCGAATGGATTTGAATAGATTCGCCCAGCAGAGCCGACCTGCCGCCATATAACTTTTTGCGGCTGGTCGGCAAGCAGTTAATAATGCTTAAAGTGAAACAATAAAATTAAATATTCCTTAAAATTTTGTACCTGGGGGGTGTCTATAGTATGCCTGTAAAGTGGCGCAATTTCCCGTGTTTAGAACAGTCCCTGCGCAAAATGACATTTCTAAAGGAAAAAAAGTAATTTAATACTGCCCGCTGCTATAATGAATTGTCAGGTCCCGCAATACAGATAAAAGTAATAAAAAAAATAGCATGGGTTCCCACCCAGTCCATTACCAGGCTCTTTGGGTCTGGTATGAATATTAAGGGAAACCCTGCGCCCAAATGTAAAAAAAAATGGCGTGGGGATCCAACAAATTTTTTGCCTGTTTGCAAGTTTTTCTGCGAACCAAACCGGGGGGTGTTCGGCTCATCCTTACAGGCCATCAAAGGGTAAATGCAGTCCATGATAGACATATGAGTTCAGTTTAATTTTAAAAGACTTATGCCGCATACACACGATCATTTTTCGACATGAAAAAAAAATGAAGTTTTTCCAACTTCATCATTAAAACGACGTTGCCGACACACCATTGTTTTAAAAAAATGCACTAGCAAAGCGCGGTGACGTACAACACGTAGGACGGCACTATAAAGGAGAAGTTCCATGCAAATGACGCCACCCTTGGGGCTGCTTTAGCTGATTCCGTGTTAGTAAAAGACGATTCATGCTTTTCTGTCTATTACAGCGTGATGAATGTGCTTACTCCATTATGAACGGTAGTTTTACCAGAACGAGCGCTCCCGTCTCATAACTTGCTTCTGAGCATGCACAGGTTTTTAACGTCGTTTTAGCCCACACACGATCATTTTTTACAACCTGAAAAACTACATTGTTTAAAACGTTGTTAAAAAATGCAGTATGCTCGAAAAAATATTTTGACGTTTTTCAGAAGCCGAAAAATAATGTAAAGCCCACACACGATCATTTTAAATTACTTTTTTTTAAAACAACATTTTTTTCATGCCGAAAAATGATTGTGTGTACGCGGCATTAGGTTTAACCAAATTTCAGCAGATTTGCTTATCGCTACAAAGAGAGCACATAGGTACACACATTCTTGACTCTAGAAAGGGTGTAAAAAATTTACAAAAAATCACTGGATGCCAAGTAAAAGACTAAAATAAAAACTTGATGGCAAGGAGTATGCCAAGAACATACAATCTAGATGCCATGGCACAAAGTCTACCTGAAAATGCCAACACTCCATTAACCAAACTAAATGCCAGCCTTACTACTTAGACACATCTAAATTACCTTGCTAGGTAAATTTTCAGATGCATTATATATTTTTAGTCTGTTGTAAGTACAATCTTTGTCAGTAATATAGGTCTTGTTAGATGTGGTGGTCATGAAAGTATAAATATTGCTGTTGCCAAACTGTGCTTTTTACTTACTATGTTGTCATTCATTTATTTTTGCTGGTAAACTAGGAATACGCTGATGCATAATTAGCATCCATTGGGGGCAGTTTGCAAAGGGTTGGGCAAGGACTACCTGTTGAGAAAAATCTATGGCAACTAGATACCCATACTTTTAAATCTGGGGTCACTGGTTACCCACAAAATTATAAATGAAAAAAGAAGCTTGTAACCACTTAAATACTACAGAAAAAATGTAATTTAGATTTTAAATACAAAGCACTTTAGTTTATAAAGACAAACAAAACCTAACATAAAAGCAAAGTATAACCCAGACAAAATCTAAGAAAGTATCATTATTTTAAAAAGATGTACCCTTACCTTTCTGGGATATACATACACTCATACATCTCTATAAATTTGCTGCACATTTTTATATGAATTACCTCAAAAAATACCTCCATGCAGCCCCGTATATTAGATAATGAACTGATAATTTTTCTGAGCTGTTCATAGCACTTTTATTGCAGTGATTAAACAGTAATATAAATAAACTACAATGACAATAGGAGAAATATGATGCAAAAACAATAGTTGTAAAACACAACCCCTCTGGAACCCTGTAGTGGGCAACTCCAACTAGGGACTGTAGTGATATAAATGTATAGTGTAGTCCGATAAGATAATTGATATTTAGACGTTAGTATGATGACTATAAATTTGTTGTTCCGCAGCATTTTTTGAAAAAAAAATAATATTTTTTACTTTTTGCTGTAATAAATATCCCCCCAAAAAATATAAAAAAAAAATATTTTTTCTCAGTTTAAGCTGATATGTATTCTTCTACATATTTTTCGTTAAAAAAATTGCAATACGCGTTTATTGATTGGTTTGCGCAAAAGTTATAGCGTTTACAAAATAGGGGGTATTTTTATGGCATTTTTATTAATATTTTTTTTTTTACTAGTAATGGCGGCGATCAGCGTTTTTTTTCGGTACTGCGACATTATGGCGGACACTTTGGACACTTTTGACACATTTTTGGGACCATTGGCATTTTTATAGCGATCAGTGCTATAAAAATGCATTGGATTACTATAAAAATGCCACTGGCATTAAAGGGGTTAACACTAGGGGGCGGGGAAGGGGTTAAGTATGTCCCTGGGTGTGTTCTTACTGTGGGGGGGTGGCCTCACTAGGGGAAATCACTGATCTTCTGTTCATACATTGTATGAACAGAGGATCAGCATTTTTGCTGACAGGACCGGGAGTTGTGTGTTTACACACACAGCTCCCCGCTCTGTAACGAGCGATTGCGTGTGCCCGGCGGCGATCGCGCCCACCGGGCACACGCACGGGAGTCGAGGGCGCGCGGCGGGCGCACGTGCGCACCTCCGGCGGTGCGCGCACCCCCTGTAGCCTGCGAGAGAGCCGGCGTAGAGCTACGTAGAATGACGGCGGCAGGTCGGCAAGCAATTAACTTCCAATAACAAAGTCCAAAGTCCACAGACAATACAAAATCCAACAGAGAATATAATTCAAATCTCTTCCTAGATCTGTGCCTTCATATCAGAGAATACATAGAGAATATATTCTGAGTGACAAGACTCACCTCCAGGATTATATTCCCTATCCACTGAATAGCTGAGCAATTTGATTGGCCGTCTTTGATCTACATCCTGTCTTTCAGAGTGACAGGTAATGGCCCAGTCGGAGACGGCTTTAATCATCACCTATTCCTAATTTTGCACCCTTGCATACTAATATGCTCCCTCTAATATGTAATTAGATTACATGTGGCCTGAGTAATGGTTTGATTGGTTTGATGTGTAAAATAGACTCATCCTGTCTCTTTGCCTATTGACAATCGACAAGCCTCTTTTGATGTGTAACATGTAATTATCTTAACAAGTACCAAATGTCAACTGAAATCTGGCCTGGTCAATTTTGGACTTATAATCTAATAATACAACATGTATACATATATATATACAATATCCCACACAAATCGGCCAACATATTACAACATAGATTACAACAGGGACGTATATGTATATACTGTATATATACAAAAATAACAGTTCAGCAGTCAGTAATATGTTACCCTTTTTCTTTTGCTGGCCAGATAGTTGGGGCCCAATTGATATGGTAGGGTGCTTAAAGTAGTGTAACTGATGCAGGCACTGCCACTGTGTTTCTTGCAGAAACTCTGGTCCCTTTTTTTTCAGGGTGTAGTGTAGTATTGTCCAGCGACCTGTTATTATTCTGTGTCAGCAGGGATCACCTTCTGGCAAAGTGTGCTCCAGTCAGTGTCCTTAGCATCTGGCTCCTCAAACAGGCAGCATGCTCAATCAGCATTCAGCATCCTTTGATGCTCCATACTGGCTCCTACAGTGTCTCTTACTCCGTTGCAGCAGTCCTCACACAGCCTCAGTTTCTCTGCAAGGAATCCTTCCTTCCTCTGTTCAGCATGGGAAAGTTGCAACACTCCTACTCTTCACCACAGTGCCACTGGGAGCTGAAATCTTTCCCTCTTAGAATTTAAAACCAGTTCAGCCTTTAGAAACTACAGCTCCTACAAACCTCCACACTTCTCTACAGAGTCTCTAGCAGTGCACATGTTTAGTTTTTCTTCTAGTTGATGAAGGGTGACTTAACATTGGCTGTTCTATGTTCTGTGACAACAACCTCTTTTTCAGCCATGCCTGTAAACTATCTCTGATCAGACACACAAACCCTCTCCCCAAGCATGATCATGAGCAAAAGCAGCAGGAAACTGGCAGTTCGGTCTATGATGTTATTCCTCCCCTGCCAGTTCTGCGGACCAGGATACAACAATTTTATTAATGTGCCCCTTTGGAAGATAGAGCAAAATGCATACATTTTATTAAAATTTTTGCTTCTCCCCTCATATAAAAAATAATTCAAGCTCTGCTTGCCCGCCCCAAGCCATAACACTGTCTCCAACTCCTTCCTCCATCCAGTTTTCTGCCTATTGGTGGTCAGCCAGCATAATTTAATCCATTTCCTGTGAACCAAAGCTGAGGGTGTGTCATGCAGCCTTGGGCTCACTGTACTCTGGGACTGAGAAGCACCCACATGTCATTACCTGAGCACTCCTCAGCCTAGGAGAAAGGACCACTTCTGCTGCTGCAGAGGAAGGTGATAAAGTAACTGTGATGTCACCAGACAATCTAGAAAACTGCAGGGAAGAAGGTATGCATATGGTGTTTTTGTTATAAAAAAATAATAAAAGATAGATTCAGGCTTTGGGCAGGAGGGTAGTGGGTGTATGCAGGGATTTTTAGCTGGAGTGTTACTTTAATAGCCCAGTACAAGTATGCAGCTCAGGTGTTCTGTTTTCAACTTGGCTTTCCTGAGGTATATGCTTCTTAAATAGTGACTGAGTGTATTGATGTCATATACAGCCAGGCATGTAGTATTTTCATACATGCTTTAGCAAGACACGTCTACATTTCTCTCAGCTCTTTTAATTACTTTTGACATCACAATAATGTTCATACAATTTCATAAATGAAAATGATTTTATATTCTTCATGCTCTTCCAACTCTTTCTAATATGTCAAGGATAAATCCCAAATAGGTTCAAGTATTATACAAATTCTTCTCTGCTGAACACTTTAACATGATCATTCTGTAAACACCATAGTAACAATGTTAACTAAACTCTGATGACTGTTTTACAGGCTATAAATGTTTAATGTTTATTGGCCATAAAAGTCAAAGAGCATTTAGTAAAGCAAATTATATGAAAATAAACATTAGCTGTGCTCATGCACTGGGGAGACAAAATGAAAACAATTTAATTAGCATTTAATATTGATTTGGCAATGTATGCTATTTACCACTGAACCAAACACATATTTGTAATATCTCTTTCTCTGTAGACCTCTTTCATTATGGTACCTACTAGTATATATTTATATGTTTTGAGGTGAAAAAGACAAACTCTACTCCTTGTTGGTCTTCTAATAGTGTCTATTTATAAAGAAGTAAAAACATACTTTATGCTGCAACATCTTTAGGTTTGCTTTCTTTTGGAGACAACAAATTGTTTTCCAAAAATGTATAAAGTCAGTTGTGGATTGTTTTTACAAATATAAAGTTGCAATCTGTTGCCCTTCAAATTCCAAAAATGCTGAAGGGACTTTTAAATGTATCAAAATAAATGTTCATTGATTCAAACAAAAGTTTTCTAAACTACTGAACAAACCCTGTAAATTTCACAAAACTGTATTCACATCCGGTGACACAAATATAAATGAGTAAATACAGTGGATGTATCTTTCCATGTACTTCACGATATGGGTTTGAGGGAGGCCCTGAAAAATGTTAGTGAATTTTATATAAGGGAGAGTTCCATCCTAAACTTTGATATTTGTATTTTTCCTATAATTCTTCAAATAAGAAATTAACATTTTGGCCATTTAAAGTAAAGGAAAGATGAGAGGAATCGTACTAGTTGAAAACACCTTAAAAATTTGCTAAAAAAAAAGTATTTCCTGCACCCAAGAAAGGCAGACGTTTTAAGACAGAATTAAACATTACAATTATTATTATTTTTTTTTACAAGTCCGCAAGAGCTCGTAGTCATTATGGCTGACTTACCTGCCAAACAATACCCTTTAGCATTGCGTTGTCAGTGGTACTGATAGTCATGAGCCCTTCCATCCTCTCCCAGTCTTAACTTTGGCTTTTCACTCTTCAGCTGCTTGATTGGTCATGCACACAGTAGTCACATCAACATGTCACAGAGCAGTACCAAAATGTACAATGTGCTGAGCACGTGCATTGTGCAGCTTAATATTAGGGATGAGCCAAACACCCTCCTGTTCGGTTCGCGCCAGAACCTTCGAACGGACCGAACGTTCGCGCGAACATTTAGAACCCAATTGACGTCTATGGGACTCGAACGTTCGAATTCAAAAGTGCTCATTTTAAAGCCTAATGCCGCGTACACACGGCATTTTTAAAAACGTCATTTAAAATGACCGTGTGTGGGGAAAACTTTGTTTATGTCTTCTGAAAAACGACAAAAAAAAATTCGAACATGCTTCAATTTTTTATGTTGTTTTTCAAAACATCGTTTTTTGTGTCATAAAAAATGATGGTGTGTGGGCTAAAACAAAGTTTTTAAACCTGTGCATGCTCAGAAGCAAGTTATGACATGAGCTTGAATGTAACAGAGTGCCGCCATACGTGCTGAATGTAACCGCGCTTTGCTAGAGCATTTTGAAAAAACGATGGTGTGTAGGCAACGTCGTTTTTTAAAATGAAGTTTGAAAACGTTGTTTTTTTTCATGAGAAAAAACAACGTTTTTTTACAAGACAAAAAAACGACCGTGTGTACGCGGCATTATATGCAAGTGATTGTCGAATAACGTCTTTGAGAACCCTGGTCTTGCCCCAGGGAACATGTATCAATGGAAAAAAAGTTTTAAAAACTATCGTTTTTTTCAGGACTCCATTGATACATGTTCCCTCGGGCAAGACCCAGGTTCTCAAAGACGTTTTCACAAGCATACTATAGACACCCAGCAGGTACAATATTCAATGGGATTTTATATATATTTTTTTCAATTTAAGCATCATTAAAATCACTGCTCCTGAATCTTTAGGTGTAAACTACAGAGCACACGGCCAGTACACACCAAGTAGCTTTAGGTGCAAACTACAGAGGACACAGGCAATAAACCACGTAAGAATACTGAAGCTAGCACAATCACCTGCCTGCCAGTAAATTAGGAAGAACTGATCTAGCTAAACTATACAGTGTATAAATATATGTACAACACCTGGGATGTATATATATCCTCTACACACTGTAACATTAACTGACTAGCCTGCCTGCCGCCTGCTCTATCTACCTGCAAAAAATGACATTCTCTCTGTCCTCTCTTAACCACCGCAACAAACTTCACAAGGCCGACCTGCAGGCGGCCTTGTATAGTGTGGGGCGTGTACTAAACCCCCTGAGCCATAATTGGCCAAAGCCACCCTGGCTTTGGCCAATTATGGCTCTCCGTTTTTTGCACGCTGTGATTGGCCAAGCATGCGGGTCATAGTGCATGCTTGGCCAATCATCAGCCAGCGATGCCGCAGTGAATTATGGTCTGTGAAACGTAACTCGAATTTGTCGCGAACGACCCGTTTTGTTCGTATATCGACGAACGAACGAACATACGATGTTCGAGTCGAACATGAGTTCGACTCGAATACGAAGCTCATCCTTACTTAGTATACATTAATGTTGACAGGCAGGTAGAAGCAGAAGAGACCAAAAGGGTCTCTGTCAGCTATTTATTTTTCAAGTTCAATTCCACGTTAAGTTTTTTTTTCATTGTTTAACTGATTTCTTAATTAGCCTGTAGTGTTGTATGGCGAATGGTTCGGCCAAAGCATGTGTTGAGCCGAACATCGCCTGTTCGCCCCGTTTTTGCAAGGTGTTCGGAGGGTGTTTGCCAAAGCAGGACACAGTAAAATCGGGCCGGGAAGCCAGTCCTTAACAACCGATGAGTCATCAGCTGTCAATGGGCTGTCAATGGGCTTCCCCGCTGACAGCTGAATAAAAAAAATGCCCATAAAAAAATTGTAAAAAAAAAAAACTGACATGGGATCACTGAGTATGGATTTTAAGGTGAACCCCACACCAAAATGTAAAATAAAAAGGGCGTGGGATCCCCCCAAAATCCATACCAGATCCTTATCTGAGCATGCGGCCTGGCAAGTGAGTGGCGGGGTGGCTCTGCCGTGTTGATGGGGACAAGGGTCTCTTCCCCACAACCCTGGGCTGTGGTTGTGGGGGACTGCAGGCGGAGGGTTTATTAGGATCTGGAAGCCCCCTTAAATAGGAGGGGCCCCCAGATCCTGCCCCCCATGTGAGTACACATTACCCCTACCCAATCACCAAAAAAGCGTCAAAAAGTAATAAAAAGAAAAGGGACAGTGTTTAATAATTCCTTTATTAAAAAAAATGTCCCACTGGCTGTATGTTTAGCAATATAGTCAGTGCTATCTGGTGCTCCAAATAGAGTAATCCTTAGGGGTATAGTCTGTGGCTGTGATAGTTGGATGGTGATGTATCCATAGGTTGGGTGGTTGGAAAAGAAACCATAAATGGGCGTGTGATCTGTTATTACAAGGTGTATGCATCTAACTTCTCATTGAGTCCCCCTGGTGAGATGGAATTGAGGGAATATATCCAGGAAGTTTCCTGCTGGCAGAGTAGTTTGAAATGCTCCTTAGCATGCAAACTTCTGGAGATGGCCTCTTTGACCCAAACCTTCAGGCCTTTGGTGGATGTTTGATGTTCAGTCAAAAAATGTCTTGGCACACTGAGCTTGTCACATCCCTGTTCGATGAACTGCCTGTGCTTGCCAAACCGCTGGCAAAGGGGACAGATGGTTCTGGTAACATATAGGAGGCCACATGGACAGGTCAGACAGTATACTACATGGTCACTCTTTTATAGGGTAAGTTTGCAAGAAACTGTGTGCTGAGTGCTGCACTCTGATTATGTCCTGAGTCTTGCAGCCACGTGCTGAGCCTGAAGAAGGAGATTAATAACCATGTATGCCCACTGCTCCCTATGGAGCATGTTGCAAGTCTTGGGGAAGTGCAGGATAACACCTAGGACCCTGTAAGGGAGTTCACAACTTTCTATATCCCCATGCTCATGTACTCTCCCTCAGCCTGAGACCCTAACAGGCTTTCTTTTGCAAAGTTGCACCTGTTAGCACCTGGAACCAGCCTGAACAAGATTCACTGAAAGGAAACCACAGGAACCCCCTCTCCCCCCCCCCCGCCTGAGTTCCCATGGCAGTACTCTCTTTGGCTCTGCACCTGTGAAGGACAGGGAATCACTGAGGGGGTGTTGGAATATCCCAAATTAAATAGCTTGGTCTAACAATAGTACACCTATACCAGTCATTGAAAGGACTTTTGTGGACCTGTTAGGTAACGATTTGTGTCACTATAGTCTGTCCCTGCTCCGCACACAGCAACCTGTCCCTACACTGACAAAAAGTATATAAGTGTATTGCATCCCTATATACTGCACACCAAGTAGTACACCTATACCAGTCCTTGAAAGGACTTTTGTGGAACTGTCAGGTAACGATTTGTGTCACTACAGTCTGTCCCTGCTCCACACACAGAAACCTGTTCCTACACTGACAAAAAATATATAAGTGTATTGCACCCCTATATACTGCACACCAAGTAGTACACCTATACCAGTCCTTAAAATGACTTTTGTGGACCTGTTAGGTAACGATTTGTGTCACTACAGTCTGTCCCTGCTCTGCACACAGCAACCTGTCCCTACACTGACAAAAAGTATATAAGTGTATTGCACCCCTATATACTGCACACCAAGTAGTACACCTATACCAGTCCTTGAAAGGACTTTTGTGGACCTGTTAGGTAACAATTTGTGTCACTACAGTCTGTCCCTGCTCCACACACAGCAACCTGTCCCTACACTGACAAAAAGTATATAAGTGTATTACACCCCTATATACTGCACACCAAATAGTACACCTATACCATTCCTTAAAAGGACTTGTGTGGACCTCTTAGATTTGTGTCACTAGTACTACAGCCTGTCCCTCCTCCACACAGCACAGCAACCTCTCCCTACACTGACAAACAGCAGAATGTAAGATGGCGACCAGATCAGGTCTATTTACAAGGTAGGGGGTATGTCCATGTGCTGAAATGTCTCAATTGGCTGTCCTGTACCACCTGATGGATGGGTCAAAGTTCTTCTCAATGTAAAATGGCGGACCGTCGCGAATATCGCCTGATGTCCGCCTGTTCGGCGGACCGCGACGAGCAAAGTTCGCTGCAAAACGACCGCCGGGCAAACCGCCAGGCCATCTCTATTAAAGGGTAACTTCACTTTCGTTGGCTAAAAAATAGCAAATAGAAAAAAAATATATAGCATGTACAATTGCAATACAAGTCATATTGTAATTGAATGTTAAAAATGACCTATGCTTTTCAATCTTTAGCAGCTGTAATTTCCTAGAAATGAAAACCAATATGGTTACATGGAGTTGTTCTGTACGCAGAATGTATACTGACCACTCCCCAGAAACATAATTTCCTGCTTGTGTGATTGGCTTACCAATTTTCCCAGAAATCTGCCTAAGATACAAGTCAGATTTCAGTCATCCCCTACAACAAAAATGTAATTGTTGGTGAGATATTTCCAATAGGAACACGTCTAAAGGGATGCAGGCCCAGCAGCTTTCCTCATTAGTGCTCTGCAACTGCCACAGCTGACTGAAAATTACAAAACCACTCCCATTAGATCCCGAGGCACAGACAAACACACATGAATTTCTTCAGAATAACAAAAGGTAGGAATCTGCAACAATGGTTGTTATCATCCTTGTAATGTACTGTACATAGATCACCCAGGGGGAATATTTTTTTCTCAACAAAAGTGGAGTTACGCTTTAATTAACTCCCTCTATGGACTCTGCATTCAGTATCTGCTTGGTCATGTCTTTTTCTCATCTATTCTCTTCAGTACTTTTATTTTAGACAACCTGCTATGACTATTTTATCTTCTGCTACCTACTGCAGTTCCCTGTTAAATTGTTCTACCTTTCTAACACTTTCTTTAGCTTTTGCACTTTTCTGACTCTGCTCTCCTTCTGTGCCCCTGCAGCACTTCTGCTCATTTGCAGCTCATCTCAGTACTACTTAATAACTGCTGCAGTATGTCTCCCTGCTGTGCACAGACATTATCCTGCAGCTTTGCAACTACAAACAAAAGAACACTTCTAAGTAAACTGTCTGACAGACCCTGGCCCTAATTTTCACTTCAACAATTCATCTACAGACATGTGGATGAAATTATGAATTTCATCACACGTTGCTTTTCATTACATTAACAGTTTACTCTCTGTTTTCAAATTCCTAAGATCGACTATATTACATTAGATTGGATTAAATTACATAATCTAAGGTGGCAGTTAACACTCAAAGATCTAAAACATTTTTATAAAAGGCAATTTAAAGCATGGCTAGATCTAGGAGGGTACTGGGGTGGGTAGATTTCAGCTGCATCCCCCTAGGCAATCTCCCATGGATGTTGTGTTAAGGCAGGGTTGCCAACTGTTCCTCAGGCGAAGCAGCCTGTAGGGCTGGCTGGCTGCACTTCTCAACTTGAAGTTTTTCACAGACTCCAGGTAGCAAGTCCTCTCCCCACTGAAGAAGGGGGAGAACTCAATCTGCTCCAGCTATTCCCGCCCTCTCCTCCTGTGTCTGGAGCATTTGGCTGGGCTCTGATGTAAGGGGTGGTTCTCTGCTGTAAGGTGGGACTGTGGTGTAAGGGGGACTCTGTGGACTCTGATGTAAGGGGCAGTTCTCTGCTGTAAGAGTGGGCTCTAATGTAAGGTGGTGGTCCTCTGGGGATACTGACATAAGGTGGGACTTTGGAGACAAGGATGTAAAGGGGGGCTCTGATGTGTAGAGGGAATTCTGGGGACTTTGATGTAAGCGAGGACTCTAGTGTGAACATAGCACTCATCCAGACTGCTGCACTCTATATGCGTTCCCCCCTTTTCTTGTAGTGCTGACCGATTCTGATTGGTCAGTGCCATTCATGTGACTTTTCTGACTTATTATAATCCATCTGGTCAGTATTGGCTGCATAGTATTAAGAAGAGATTCAGCCACATAGATTTCAACTCTCCTGACCAGTGGAGCAACATGTGGGAACCTGACAGTGCAGGATCATGGGAGGTAAGTACAGCTGGCCTGTGGAGAGGGGTGCTGAAGGGGGCTGGCGTTAGGTCGACTTACAGATTAAGGTAGGCTCAGTAGGGCAGCCCATACAGCAGTCTTTTTTTTTGTTCAACCAGTGTGTTGAAAAAAAATAAAAACTTGATTTCCACATCCACACATTTGACCCTGCTAACCAACTACTCTGCTCTACTGATTCCTGTTCTTGTACACTGCCCTTCTGACCTCCCATCCTCTGCACCACTGCCATTTTTTACTGCTCCCTTCTCATTAGACCGGCTAGATCCAGCCCTGGTTTAAAGCAAACATATGCCCAGGCAATGCATAGTAAAGTTTTTACATATTCTGAATATGAAATAAAAACACTTTAAAACAAATACAAATCCTCAATAACCTCTGTAGCTTATAGGCATTGTGAAGATATTAAAAGAGAAGTATGGCTGTGGAAAAAATAAACACACTCACCTAGATCGATGCAGCATCGATCCAATGCTTTATCTGTCCCCCGACAGCTCTGTAGTGAGAACTACGAAATCAAACACCGCTGATCACTCAGTTCTCCCCCTCTGCTCTGAGCATAGAGCCGTGACTGTCAGTCCAGGCTTCTGGGTGGATCCTGACCATATGATTGGGATCTTACCAGAGTCTAAACGGCTCTGTGACATCAGCCAACAGCAGGCTTAAGCCCGCTGTTGGCTGAAAACAGATCACAGGAATGCAAAACCAGCTTTACTACTGGGATCCACAGGAGAAGTAGAGCCAAAAACGTTTAGTGAGTATAGTGGTCATCTTGCTGTTTATTAGTAGGTGAACCTGTTTAATACACTATAGTTTATATACAACTCTTGTTATTTAAGTTAACCCTGTCCATTCTGGTCTGAGATTCTTTAGCTAGTTTCAGTTCAGGTCTCAATAAACAGCATAGACTAGAGCCAGGTTAGGCATCTGATGGCCACTTCTGCTAGTTAGAGGTTGAGTTGCATGACAGGTTACAAACTACTTAGGACTAAGACACAGTAGATAGGTCGATTCTGAGTTCCAGTGACATATCATGGTTTCTGCTGGTGGGAATCAGAATTCTTGTTGGACAGCAGTTGGACGATCTTTCCAACCCAAAGATGGACGATACAACACAATCATTCTCTGGGGCCCCCGGCAACTTAACATTGTTGCAGCATTCATCTGGAGGTATCTTAATAATAAGTATATATACCTGAATATAAGTGCACAATTCCCCCAGGATTCTTGTTGGGCACATTGCTGATATTACTTCCTGTAATATTTAGGGACATAACTAAAAAACACTAATGCCGCATACACACGACTGTTTTTAATGTCATCGAAAAAACAACGTTTTTCTCGAAGTGATTCTTGTCAAGCCTGCCTTTCCTACACACTACCATGAAAAAAAATCCTGGAGCAAAGCACGGTGACGTACAACACGTACGATGGCACTATAAAGGGAAAGTTCCATTCAGATGGTGCCACCCTTTGGGCTGCTTTCGCTGATTTAGTGTTAGTAAAAGTTTGGTGAGAGACGATTCGCGCTTTTCAGTCTTCGTGCTTTTCAGTCTGTTACAGAGTGATGAATCTGCGATCTCCATTACAAATGATAGTTTTATCAGAACGAGTGCTCCCAGTGCGTTTTTTTCCTGTCGCTAAATCCTACACACGACCGTTTTTCACAACGTGAAAAACGACGACGTGAAAAACGACACGAAAAGCATGTTCTAAATGTCTAATTGCAATTTTTAATGTCGAGAAAAATGCTCTGGAGCCTACACATGATCGTTTTTAATGACCAATTTAAAAAATAGAATTTTTAACATCATGAAAAACTGTTTTTTTTTACTAGAAAATTACTTAGAACCCCCAAACATTATATATATATATATATATATATATATATATATATATATATATATATATATACAACCTAGAGAATAAAATGGCCGTTGTTGCAATACTTTCTGCCACACTGTATTTGCACAGCGGTCTTTCAATCACACTTTTTTGGGAAAAAATAACGTTTTTTTAATTAAAGTAAAGCTAACCAAACTTTTTTGGTATATTGTGAAAGATAATGTTACGCCGAGTAAATTTTTACCCAACATGTCACTCTTGAAAATTGTGCCCGCTCGTGAAATGGCAACAAACTTTTAAGCCCTGTGCACACGGCCGGGAATCCTATCAGGAAAAAACGTTGGTTTTCCCGACGGGATTCCTGGCAAACTTGCCGTGTATACAGACAGCCATTCAAAAGAACCGCCGTTCTTTTGAATGGTAAGAACGCGGTGACGTCATCGACTACGATGAGCCTACGCTTGTCACATTCAATGGCATCACCGCCATCCTGCTACACCCCACAGTAAACATGCACAGGTTTCCAATGGAACAGGTAAGCATACAGACGACAGGTTTTCTTGGCAGGAAACACTCTGCCGGGAATCCCGACGGGAAAATAGAGAGCAGGTTCTCTATTTTTCCCGGGCAGTTTTCCTGTTGGGAAAACTGCTAGGGAGCATACACAGGGCCAGGATTCCCGGCTAAATGCTCTCCTGGCAGTTTTCCTGTCGTGTGTACGAGGCTTTACCCTTAAAAATCTCCATATGCAACATTTAAAACAATTCTATAGGTTGCATGTTTTGAGTTACAGAGGAGGTCTAGGGCTAGAATTAGTGCTCTCTGTCTACCGATCGCAGCGTTACCTCACATGTGTGATTTGCACAGTTTTCCTATGTGGGCGCTCCTCACGTTATTTTTTTTTCTTATTTATTTTACCTTTTTTTTACATGGTTCTTTAAAAAAAAAATGTGTCACTTTTATTCCTATTACAAGGAATGTAAACAATAAACATCCCTTGTACAGTAATAGAAAAAAAGCATGACGTGACCTCCTAAATAGGAGATCTGGCGTCAAAAAGACTTCAGATCTCATATTTACACTAAAATGCAATAATAATAATAAAAAATCCACCGCAGAGACCACTTTTATCTGAAACTGGACCACTCAGCTATCTGCTGCCATAACAACGATATTCCTCTTCAATATGCCGGCGTATATCGGCGTGAGCTGGTCCAGAAGTGGTTAAGGAAAGATCTTAGCTTTGGTCCATTACTATTTATTTGCTTAACTTGTGTCCAAAAAGGCCATACATGCTGATGGCAGTGTGTTCATTTAAATAGACAGATTAGTGTATATTTAAATAACATAAACAATTCATAGATTTTCCAGTGCAATATTTATGCTTCATATTAGTGCTTGATGCATACAAAAAAGTATTCCCATTTTTCTATCTCGCTGTTATCAATAAAGGGTTAGCCCATATCGGTTTATCTATTTGTACAGAGAGAATTATGAAGACAGCATCATTTCTTAATTGGGGAGGGTTGTCAGAGAATGGTTGCTTACAAAGGCTTCTTACATTTATGTTTAGCAACTATTAGGTATGAGCCAAACTGTTCTGGGTCCAAGTCAAACAGGGTTCAGTGAAATTCAAAGAAGTTTGGATGCAAAACCCATTGGATGCCGAACCCAACCCTATCGAAATCAATAGGTGTCAAATCTTTCAAATTAAAAATTACCATTTTCTGGGATAATAGGTAAGGGGTATAAAAAATAGCATGCGGGTGTACACTGGGGTATAAAAAATAGCATGTGGGTGTATACTGCCCTAGGAAACATGTACAAATGCAATAAAAAAAAAAAAAAAATGTATTCCATTCTGCCAAGAACTGTCATTTTTTTTTTTGTTCAAACATTTTATTTTATTAGACAATGTATGATACAATACATGTAAACTTTGGTCCATGAATAGATTACAAACAGATGTGACGGGTTATAACTTTGTAATTAGTTTCAAGTGCCACAGATTTCAGTGAGGAGGATTTTGTGGCTTGCAGTCTGCACCATCTAGTGTTAGTTCTGAGTCATTTTCCCATTTGAAGAAATAAGAGGGGGTCGGTGAGGAGCCAGTGTGTATTAGTTGGATGTAAAGGTCTTAGATTGGGCCAGAGGTGTCCCTAGTGATTAAAGGCACGAGAAAGTGTTTAATTTGAAGGTATCTGAAAATTTCTGAAGATGGAAGATCGTGAGACTCTCTAAGGGCAGGGAAGGATTTTAGATAATTGGGAGTCATAAAGTCATGTGCTCAAATAAGATTCACGGAGGACCATATTCAAAATGAGGAAGGTGAAGTCAAGTCTGGATAGAACGCAGGGTTGCAGAGGTAAGAGAGCAATGGGTTGTGGGGGGACTGGAGGCAATGTTTGGTTTTAAGACGATACCAAAGGGAGAGGGAGTGACAGGTTACCGGGTTGCATATAGTGCGACAATCAGAGAAGCAAAGCTAGAGGAGATCGGCAATGGAAATAGGGTCACAGTCAACTGCCTCTAAAGCCACCCAGAGAGGGATTTCAGAGGTGGCATAGTATTTAGGCAACTGAGCTAGTTGGGCGGTGTAGAAGTAGTTAGTAAATTGGGGAAGTAAAGGGTAGAACAAGGGATTTGTGGCTTAACGGTGTGCCAGACGTATGAGGTTGTAACATGGGATCGGGATAGGTAGCACCCAAAACAGATATAATATTTTTGGGCGGATAGACATCTTAACCACTGTAATTCTACTCATCCAGGCTAACAGTAGAGGGGACCATTTAGTCATCAAATTAGGAAGCTGGGAGAGCATAGCCAAAGTCATCAAGAAGTTTAAGGAGATTGGGAGCCGAGGTCAACGGGATGACACTTCGGGGCAGATCCACAAAAGGATTACGCCGGCGTATCTACTGATACGCCGGCGTAATTTTAAATTTCCCACATCGTATCTTTGTTTTGTATCCACAAAACAAGATATGACGGCATCTGCGCTCGATCCGACCGGCATACGTCTTAGTACGCCGTCGGATCTAAGCTGCAATTTTTTGGCGGCTGCTAGGTGGCGTTCCCGTCGAAATCCACGCCGAGTATGCAAATTAGCTAGTTACGGCGATCCACGAACGTACGTCGGCCCGGCGCATTTTTTTACGTCGTTTTCGTTCGGCTTTTTCCGGCGTATAGTTAAAGCTGCTATATGGTGGCGTACTCAATGTTAAGTATGGCCGTCGTTCCCGCATACAATTTTGAATTTTTTACGTCGTTTGCGTAAGTCGTTCGCGAATAGGAATTTGCGTAGAATGACGTCACCGTCGTAAGCATTGGCTTGTTCCGGTTAAATTTCGAGCATGGCACTGGGATAGCATAGAATGATGTAATTGGTAAAATGTATAAATAACCAAAATAATGTAATTGATAAATGAATGTGCAAATATGCAAATAGACTGAACTGAAAGATAAAATTCGCTGTAAATGCTAAGATAAGGTGCATCCAAAGGTGTACTGAATGAATGTGCAAACAGTGCAGATAAGGTGACTCAGGTGCATAAATAAAATCACAACATAAAGATAATAATATATGCAGTCGCAGAGAAAATCGCAGGATGGTGTTATGCTCCAATCAAAATGAATGACTGAACATAACTGATATACAACAATGATGGATGAATAAAACAGTGAACTGAATAAGAGTCCAAATACATACAAATAGGTAACTGTATAATGTAAGTAAAATCACATCATATGAATGAATCTCTTGATTTTTTTCCATGTCTCACTGTGGGTAGTTTAAAACACAGAAAAACAAATTCCACTGGCCTTGCTGCCCTTCCTGGATGGGGATGTCCTAGTGGCAGAAAGAAAAAGAAAACAAAGGCACACCAGCCTAGTGTATTACCGTTAAAATATTTTAATACAATTAAAATATATACAAGACCTACTCACAAAGGTCGATTAAGCTTTACTGCGATTCTTTCCACTACCTTTGTGAGTAGGCCTTGTATATATTTTAATTATATTAAAATCTTTTAACGGTAATACACTAGGCTGGTGCGCCTTTGTTTTATTTTTCTCACTGTGGGGAGTGGTTGGCCCATACTATAGTTTCCGCACCTTTACCCTTTGCACACAAAGTTTCCACTGTAGCGCAGGACGAACTACTTTACCCACACATCCACTCAAATTGTCTGAGGAGATCAGTTAGATCTGTGTCTGACTCACCGTCAGTGGAGAACTGGTGCTGCTTGGCTGAGTATGGGGAGCAAGTCTGAGGTGATGCTGCCGTCGCTATCTTTGAAGAGGCCTCCACCAGCACATCCTGTATGGATTTTGTTTTTGTCTTTGCCTTGGAGCAGACTGCTCCATGTACTATTGTGCAAGAACTCTGACTGACTCTGACTGACTCTGACTGACTCTGCTTGCGGGTGCAGTATCTGGCGGTATGCAGCAGGTCCGCTGTTTGCTATTAGTGGCCGTTTGTCCCACGAGCAGTGTGGAGCCTCAGGATTCCATGTCCATCATATCAGCATTGCACATGCACCTCTGAGCTCTCATTTTTTTAAATGCTTAAAGTGGAACATTGAAAATGCCCAACTCCTTTAAATAGCATGCCTGGGGGGGGGGGGGGGGGCCCTAATCCTGCCTTTGAGAGGGTGGAGCTCTGTGATTTACAGAAAGATGTTACAGCAGCACTGACATTTACAAAGAAATTAAGTGTTTAAAATGAGAAAAGCACAAGGGTATGGGTGTGTATTTTGGGACCTTTGGATGGATCTGTGTGCTGTTTATTTGTCTAAAGGTGGCAAAATATAATTTGTCTGCAATTTAAACAGCATAATTTTTTTTCTTTGTATGAATCACTTTTGCTGTAGCACATTCTACAGCAAGAATGAAAAATGGGTAGAGTCACCCCAAAAATACATGCCAAACCCTTTGAGTCTGGTATAGATTTTAAGGAGGTCCCTCATGTAAAAAAGCAAAAATTAAATAAAATGCATGAGGTCCCCACTGAAATCCATATGAGGCCCTTAAATAGAGCATACAGCCTGACTGGGCAGGAAAAAAAGGGGGCATTATATGCACCCCTTCCTGAACCATACCAGGCCACATGCCCTCAACAGGTATCCCTTATTATAATGAAGACAAGAGCTTCATCCCCACAACCCTGTCTGAAAATAAAGGGCCCCCCGACATACGGATGCCTAGCACCTGCTGAACAGGCACATCTCTATTAACAAATCCTTGTTATACTGTACAGTATACAGTACATAGTACTTACAACAGAACCTATACAAGGGGTCTCGGGGTTCAGAATAAGATAGGTTTGTTCTTAAGTCAAATTTGTTTGTAAGTCGAAACAGTACCCTTTTTAAGTGCAAATCCAGTCTCGGAGACAGAGTTCAAATATTTTCTTATTTTTTTTACTTTATCACTTTTTTTAATTTTTATTTATTTGTAGCTTGTCATTTACTTTTTTAAATTTTTGCATAATTTTCTTATTTTTAATATTATTTTTCGTATTATTTACTTTTTAATTACTTTTTTATTTGATTACTTTAATTATTATTTATTATTATTTTTTTATTTTTATTTTTTTTATCATTTTTTTTCACTTAACACTTAACTTTATTGCTATCACACAGGAGAAAACTATTCCCTGTGTGATAGCAATTGGAGGTGACAGGTTCTCTTTATTGACCATGTCACCTCCAAAACAGGAGTCCTAGCACTGTGCTAGAACTCCTGTCACAAAGGAGGGAGGACTCCACTGCTGCCCCACTTGTATACAAGCGCCTTTTATCTTCAGCCAAATGTAAGTTTGATAGCTGTAAATAAATATTTGTAAGTTTTTCAAGACGGGATTACGCTATGTGGGCACTTCTTTCTCTTATCTTTATATACAATTGATACACTGTGAGAAAATCTGCCTGGGGATCGCACTTCCAGCACAGCTCCCAGTTTCTTTCCATTCATCCATCCTACAGAAGATACAATGACCGGCTAATGTGTTACTCTGCCAAGGATCATTTATGACATCAGTCATTCTAAGCCTTCTTTGACTTTCGGTGGCATATGTCATCTTAAGTCAACGTGCTCTGGTAAGCCTGCATTGCTTTCGGTGGTGGGATTATCACATTGGAGAAGTCACTTATTTTCATCCATTCACTTATTCACTTGATTGACTTTTTGATATATGCAAACTTTTTCATCTAACAGTAGTCGATCATATCAGCTTTGTGTTCTGTCACTAATCAACAGGTGTAACAGTTCACCTTGCATCACGTGCCAGCAGCACATTTATTGTTCCTTAGGGAAAGGGACACATTTTTGATGCACATTTTATTCATAATTGTTATGTGTGTTATACTTTTATATTTATTGGTATCTGATTTTCATCATTGATAGTCAATTTAAGCGCTACACATTTAATTTCTTTAGAACTCCTGTCACAGCTGAGATGGGAAGAGCACAGCTCACCCCTCTCACTGTGTATAACGGCGGCAGGGACAGGAGACAGACTCGGTGGTCGGAGGGGGAGGACGGAGTCCCGAAGACAGAGCCTTGCAGAGAGAGGTATGTGGGGAGGGGGGAGAGGGGAGGACAGACTGCAGCACAGTGATTTCGGCGACATCGGGTACAAGTACTGTACTGTATACATAGGCATATACATAGAAAGAAATTGATTACTGTTGCCCTTGGATGGTAATCAACATCCTTAATAGATCAATATGCCACATCCTAGTGTTATGTAAATAGAAAACAATTCAGAAGGAATTGAGGGAAAATGTACTGTGTAGGCACCTTAGTATAAAAGTACAAAATGTAATGTTTCACAAAGAAATAACATCTGAATACATAAACATAGAAAAAGATTATTGGTAAAAAACAATACAATGCAGTATTGGGAACAACCAGTGACTTTCTAACAGGAGTAACTCAATAATAATGTAAGTAATTGGATATAGAGATGTATATATAGTAATTGCCTATATTGAGTATAAATGTCTCCTCGATAGGAGGTCCACCGGATCCACAATGAAAGACTTGTGCTCTACATGTTTCGCAATATATAATCACTTCATCAGGAGCCTCTAAATTATATAGAGAAAAAAACAAGTTTCAGTTAAATTGTCAAATACAGCAACAATGGTTTGATTTTAAACAGAGTCAAAACCATAAACATTATAATGTGAAACGCTCACCAAAATTTTTTGATGCTGATTCAAACGTGTTTATGGAGCCGCCCACCCCATATAAAGTGCAGTGCTGGTTGCCTGATAATGTACACCCCTAAAGGTAGTGGGGTGAAGACCCGAATGATGAATAAATTGGACCCAACAGGTACAGCGAGGCAAAATGTGGGAATGCGCCGGGTAACTAAAAAAGAATTTGTAGAAAAATATAGCTATGAAATTATTGAATATGGCACAATAATGTAGCTCTATATAGTGAAATACCAGAAAGAGACCTTTGCAGGTACATACATAAGTGTCAGGATAAGACAGATATGTTAAAGGAGAGGCCCTAGACTAGACATGAGGTGATCAACAAATAGGGGGTATTTTCAGGATTGAGATGAATAGTACATATAGTATAATATTATAATAATGAGAGGTGTATATGTACAATACATGTTGAATGCCAAAACAGGCACCAAACATATCATTGAATGCCTATTATATAGGCCAGAGACACATAGGTAGATTCAGGTAGAGTTAGGCCGACTTATCAGTAGATACGTCGACCTAACTCAGAATCTACGCCGACTTATGTTTAAGCGTATGCTCAAACAGAGATACGCTTAAACATATCTAAGATAGGACGGCTTGCGCCAGAATAACAATGTTAAAGTATGGCCGCCGTTCCCGCCACGAGATTCAAAATGTTTACGTTGTTTGCGTAAGTCGTCCGCGAATCGGGATTTACGTCGTTTACGTCCATGTCTAAATCAATAGGCCCGTGCGGCGTACGTAGGCGCAATGCACACTGGGAAATGTAGGCGCCCGGCGCATGCGCAGTAAAAAAAACCGTACAAAACGTGAGGTCAAACACGCCCCCTACAAGACATTTGAATTTGGCGCCCTTACGCCCGCCCGCTTTAGGCTACGCCGCCGTATATTAGCAGGCAAGTACATTGAGAATCATGTACTTGCCTAGCTAACTTATGGCGGCGTAGCCTAAACAGGCTAAGCTACGCCGCCGCAAGTTTAGGCACGTCTCTCTGAATCTACCTAACAACCTTTACGTAACCCATATGGGGATGTTAAAGAGAAGTTGCCGGGGCAGCGGCGCAGGAAAGACCGGGGATCTGGAGGCCTCACTAGGCTGGACAAGGCCGCGTGACGTCACTCGGGCCCGTTCGTAAGTAGGGGTCATTCGCAACTCAGATGTTCGTAAGTCAGGGATTCCCTGTACATAACTCAGGGCTCAAAATTTCAAGTCCTAAGCTACTAGCCAGGCCTCAAGGCATACTCGCCACCAGTTGCCCCGCCCAACCCCTACCATGTCCCACCCCCTAATCCCGCCCCTAGGCACGCCCTCATAAATCTCATGAAATTACACTTAAATGTTTTATGTAGAATTAAGTAATAAATATTGACAACAACTTAATCCGTGCCCAAAAATGCAGCCTGCCCATGTCTACCAATGCAGCAAAATGTCCCTATTTTCGAGCCAGAGTCCCCTCACCCACATTGCAGCCAGAGTCCCCCCCCACACATATTGCAGCCAGAGTCCCCCCCACACATATTGCAGCCAGAGTCCCCCCCACACATATTGCAGCCAGAGTCTCCCCCACACATATTGCAGCCAGAGTCCCCCCCCCACACATATTGCAGCCAGAGTCCCCCCCACACATATTGCAACCAGAGATCCCCCCATAAAAATATTGCAGCCAGAGTCCCCCCCACACATATTGCAGCCAGAGTCCCCCCCACACATATTGCAGCCAGAGTCCCCCCCACACATATTGCAGCCAGAGTCCCCCCCCCACATATATTAGCCAGAGTCCCCCCCCACATATATTAGCCAGAGTTCTCCCCCCCCACACACATATTAGCCAGAGTTCTCCCCCCCCCCCACACACACACACATATTAGCCAGAGTTATCCACCCCCACAGACATATTAGCCAGAGTTCTCCCCCCCACACACATATTAGCCAGAGTTCTTCCCCACACACACATATTAGCCAGAGTTCTTCCCCCCCACACACACATATTAGCCATAGTTCTACCCCCCACACACACATATTAGCCAGAGTTCCCCACCCACACACATATTAGCCAGAGTTCTACCCCCCACCGCACATTCTAGCCAGAGTTCTACCCCCCCACCGCACATATTATCCAGAGTTCGCCCCCCCCACACATATTAGCCAGAGTTCTTCCCCCCACCGCTGCACATATTAGCCAGAGTTCTTCACCCCCCCGCATCCTACCTGTGCTGGGTAGGAGAGGAGGAGCCGCCGCCGAATGGTTCACGGGGAACATTACAGCTTTCAATTCAATAGCTGTGAGTGTTCCCCGCAGCGCGCGTCTTATACAGCCCCTCCCCTCTTGTCCGGGAAACTTTTATAGACAGATCACCCATCCAATCCTGGGATGGGTGATCTGCCTATCAGTTTCCCGGAGGGGGGGGCTGTATAAGACGCGCGCTGCGGGGAACACACACAGCTATTGAATTGAAAGCTGTAATGTTCCCCGTGGTTTGAACGCCGCAGCCGCTCCTCCTCTCCCCCCCCTGCTCCCAAGCAGCCAGCCAGACACTATGATTTAAGTATTGAAAAGTTTACATCTTTGTTTTTCTTTATTAGAATTGCGTAACACTGAACAGCTGGCAACAATGATGTCTTTCCTTACTATGTCCATCTGTTTGGTTCCAAAACTAGTCTAAAAATAGAGCACATCTTCCTGACTTCTATAAAGGTTTTTCTTGAATTGATGATTATAAAGAACATTAACATATTTCTGTTTCTTAGGACACAATTTATGGGATATGCATTGAGCTTATTTTTTAAAACAGCCCTTTAGAAAAAAATGGCATTGCAAATATCAGTTATGAGGCAGCATCACAAATGGATCTGAAATAGTTTTATTGTACTGTGTACCTGTGATTGAAGTGAACATTAGTAACCCACATAGAGGATAAAAACACATTAAAGCTATTTGTTACTAGATTTTGAAAACAGCCTGTTCCCTGAGCTGACATGTTTTGCATTTTAAAATATTTAAAAGCGGTAAGCCTGTGTTATTTTACTTATGTGTTTCGGTAATATTCACAATATGTTCTCAGCCTACACTGAACATATGGCTCTTGATTTGCTTAAGTCAAGTTGATACTTTCAGCTTGGGTTAGTAATAATCACTCTCCTTCACCAGCAAAACGATGCTTGTTTGCCCACCCATCCCTATACATATGCAGAAACATTTGCATAAGCAAATTTAGTGGACTCTGGAATGTTAATGTTTATTACTGAACAAGTTAAAGGAGTTGTAAAGCCCCCGAGCCCCCGTTTTACTTACCTGACCCGTCGAAAGTCCCGCGCGCGGTCCCGGAATCCTATTCGCCGCCCAGCCTGGCCACTGATTGGCTAGAGCAGATGGATTGAGAGCAGCGCAGCCATTGGCTGGCACAGCCGTCAATCACATCCAGTGCCAAGGGGCGGGGCCGCTCGCTGTATCACGGGAGCGAGCCCGCAATTACACACTACCATGCGAGCGCTCTCGCATGACTGTGGTCAGTAGTTGCGGGGAGGACCAGAGACAGCCGCCGAGGGACCCCAGAAGACGTGGATCGGGGCCACTCGGTGCAAAACGAACTGCACAGTGGAGGTAAGTATAACATATTTGTTATTTTGAATTAAACATTTTTTTCCTTTACTAACACTTTAAAGTAATAGTAAAAGCTTATTTTTGGTTTTAAAATAACAAACATGTTATACTTACCTGCTCTGTGCAATGGTTTTGCACAGAGCAGCCCCAATTCTCCTCTTTTTGGGTCCCCCGCCAGCACTTCTGGCTCCACTCCCCCCACCAAGTGCCCCAATAGCAAGTCACTTGCTTTGGGGGCAATCATGTGTTCTGAGTGTACATAAGACACACAGAGCTAGACTTGCCCCACCCCCGCTCCCTCCCTACTGGCTTTGATTGGCAGAAGTCAATGGCTCCTGCTGCTGTATTTGTGGCAATCAGAAGCGAGAGAACCTCAGCTATCATCCACATCGCTGAATCGAGATCAGGCTCGGGTAAGTATTTTGTTGGGCTGCAGGGGAAGCTACATGCAGAAGGTTTTTTACCTTACTGCATAGATGTGTTCTCCCTCCCAAGCCCTGTTCTGAGTGTCCATAAGACACACAGAGCAAGACTTGCCCCACCCCTGCTCCCTCCCTACTGGCTTTGATTGGCAGGAGCCAATGGCTCCTGCTGCTGCATTTGTGGCATTTAGAAGCAAGAGAACCTCAGCTCTCATGCACATTGCTGGATCGAGATCAGGCTCAGGTAAGTATTTAGTTGGGCTGCAGGGGAAGCTACATGCAGAAGGTTTTTTACCTTACTGCATAGATGCAGTAAAATAAAAATAAAACTTCTGCTTTTACAACCACTTTAACAGTTATGTAATAGTGCATTCTAAAGAATTTCCAGCACAATGCTTTTATGAAATATACTGTTAAATCAAAATTACATCATATAGTATGTGAAAAAGAGCTGCAGAACTTTAAATAAAATCGTTTTTTTTCTGTCCATCCAACCCCAAGTCTTACACAGCTCTGAAGCTCTGAAGCTCTCAGAAGACCTGAGTTTTCTCTGCAGCAGTTAAGTAACACTTACAGGTCTTGCCCTCTCTTCCAGCCTAAGAAGAGGTGGAGGTGTTCTGTAGTTTGTACACCTTTCTTGTCCTATGGCAACAAAGCAGCTCCTACAAAGATACAGTAAAGTAAGTGAGCATTGTCACCTAGGGTGATAAGTGTGGTATTGGAAGGATTAACAGGTAAAAATAAAGATAAAAAAACTTTAAAAAGATAAACGAATGCAGCCACCACATCTCAGGCCTCATACACACAACGGTTTTCCTCGACAGAATCCATCAAGAAACTTGGTGGCAGAGCTCTTTTGCCGAGGAAAACGGTCATGTGTACGTTTTTCATCGAGAAAACTGTTGAGGAACTCGACGAGAAAAAAAGAGAACAAATTCTCTTTTTCCTCGTCGGGAGTCTCAATTTCCTCATCGTGTTCCTCGTCGGGCTGGTTTTCGACGAGAAACACGTTTGTGTGTATGCTTAGAAACCCGCGCATGCTCAGAATAAAGTATGAGAAGGGAGCGCACCTTTGGTAAAAGCAACATTTGTAATGGAGATAGCACATTTATCACACTGTAACTGACTGAAAAGTGCAAATCGTCTCCTACTAGAGTTTGAGCGAACACCTGGATGTTCGGGTTCGACGGGTTCGGCTGAACTTCAGAAAAAAGTCTGGGTTCGGGACCTGAACTTGACCTGAACTTGACCCCGAATCTGAACCCCATTGAAGTCAATGGGAAACCCGAACTTTTGAGTACTAAAATGTCTCTAAAAAAGTAATGGGATGGGCTAGAGGGCTGCAAATGGCAGCAAAATGTTGGTAAGAGCATGGCAAGTACTCTGATATGGAGGATACACTGCAAACACTGGAGGAAACACTGCAAAATATATTTTTTGCCCTAAATGGGTGTTTTTTGAATAGAACAATAGAAGAACACTAGCTAAAGTGTTTATCTCACACGTACATATATGGAGGAAACACTGCAAACACTGGAGGAAAACACTGCAAAATATATTTTTTTGCCCTAAATGTTTTTTTTTTTTGAATAGCACAATAGAAGAACAGTATCTAAAGGGTGTATCTCACATGTACAGATATGCAGGAAACACACCAAAAAAAAAATGATTTGCCCCAAATAATTTTTTTTGAATAGCACAATAGAAAAACAGTATCTAAAGTGTGTATCTCACACGTACAGATATGCAGGAAACACTGCAAACACTGGAGGAAAAACTGCAAAATATATTTTTGTTGCCCTAAATGGGTGTTTTTTTTTAATAGAACAATAGAAGAACACTAGCTAAAGTGTTTATCTCACACATACAGATATGGAGGAAACACTGCAAACACTGGAGGAAACACTGCAAAATATATTTGTTTGCCCTAAATGGATGTTTTTTGAATAGCACAATAGAAGAAAAGTATCTAAAGGGTGTATCTCACACGTACAGATATGGTGGAAACACTGCAAATTTATATATTTTTTGCCCTAAATGGATGTTTTTTGAATAGCACAATACAAGAAAAGTATCTAAAGGGTGTATCTCACAGTAACATATGCAGTGCTGGTGTAATTTGATTTCGGAAGCAGGACTGACTCCTATATATTTCTCTCCCTACAAGCAAAACCAGGAACCTTTCCCTAACGTATCTAATGCAGAGTATCTCACGGTAACATATGCAGTGCTGGTTTAATTTGATTTCTGAAGCAGGACTGACTCCTATATATTTCTCTCCCTACAAGCAAAACCAGGAACCTTTCCCTAAAGTATCTAATGCAGAGTATCTCACAGTAACATATGCAGTGCTGGTGTAATTTGATTTCTGAAACAGGACTGACTCCTATATATTTCTCTCCCTACAAACAAAACCAGGAACCTTTCCCTAAAGTATCTAATGCAGAGTGACTTGCTGTGCTATGTAGATCGCTGAGTAATTTGATTTCTGAAGCAGGACAGTCTGACTCCTATCTAATTCTCTCCCTCAGAGCAGCAGCAGCCTTTCCCTACCCTATCTAAAGCAGAGTGACGTGCTGTGCTATGTGCCTCTAGCTTATATAGAGGCTGGGTCACATGCTGGGTCACATGCTGCACTGGCCAATCACAGCCATGCCATTAGTAGGCATGGCTGTGATGGCTTCTAGGTCACACGAGTAAAACAAATGTTGATTGGCTGCCCTGCAGCGCGCCATTACATTGCCGAACCCGAACTCGAACCTGAACTTACAGTAAATTGTTCGGGTTTGGGTTCCAAAAACCCAAAAGTCCGGTAAAACCCTATCTCCTACCAAACTTTTACTTAACACGCAGTAACATGAGATTAGCAAAAGCAGCCCCAAGGGTTGTGCAGGGGAATCAAACTTCCCCTGCCGTCGTATGTGTTGTATGTCACCACGTTTGAGAACAACAAGATTTTGTCTTGACAGTGTGTACGCAAAGAAAGCTTGTCAAGATTCTCGACAAGCCTAACAAGAAACTAGTCGAGGAAAACGATGTTTAATTTACGACAAGTTCCTCGGTCGTGTGTACGAGGCCTCAGGACTGGTAAGCTGCAATATGTTCATTTTTGTTTTTGAGTTTAAATACATGTTAATGTATCCAATAATACTAACTCTGTAAACGCAACATTCAAAAAAATAAAGTTAAATGGAAACTACTTGTCTTGGTCAATCACATTTTTGTTTTATGCTTTTTCTAAGATTTATATCTTTCTCAATTTGTATCTGACTTTGTATGTATCTTTATACAATCTTTGTGTCATAATAAAAAATGTAATACATGACAGGGGGTTACCAGATCACTATCTAGTTATCTAAAGGAATAGCACACACACACATGTCATTAAAACATCTAATGGAGGTGATTGGAAAGAGGTGGAGTAGAGGTGATAATTCACCGTTCTGAATCATTCATCTGTGTGTCTAAATTATAGCTTGATGATATAAAACGCAAATTCTAGACAGATGGAACAAACCGACCGAAGGTCAGTTTAAATGCTGTATGGATATATATTTGTTTTCCTATATTTGTTTTTTTTTATCTTTTCTTTCTATATTTTATAATTTTTCCCTCAATGTTCCATTCGAAGTATTGTGATACACTTTGTATTGTCATCCCTCTGGGGTTGTTGCTCGTTGAGTCGCTGCACCTCCATTGTGGATGCAACTTGGATGGTTGAACTATCCTGCACACCTAATGGATGAAGATTTGCTGGGTCCCATGGTGGGGTGGCCACTCTGACCAGTTAGAGAGATTGGAGGAGGCTGCCCGGGATTGGGATCTTAGAGCATGGGGCCACGGCGGTGCTCTGTCACCCTTGCGCACCCTTGAGTGGGATGGTAGGCAGGAGAGAAGACTACTGTGAATTAAGAAACGTATACTGATTCCGTAATGTGCGCTGTTTTCTTTTGCATGTTTGGATTGCGATATTTCCGAGTGTACACTGTACTCTGACTTTTTTTTGGTTTCTAATTATTGTACTGAACTCTTTAAAATTCTTAATAAAAAACATTGATGATAAATTATAGCTTGAGCTAAAATGACCTTGGCATAAGACTTTTTTTTAAACAGGAGGTACGTAGAGAATAGAAAACATGTGAACAGAAGTCTAAAGCTCCATCTACTTGCTCAAAAAAATAATATAATACTATAATTCATAGATAAAAAAAAAATCAAAAACAGAATTTTTGCATCTATAATTTTTTTTGTCCCACCCATGATAAAGAATGAAAGAAAAGATTAACAAAACCACAAACACAACCTGCAAAGTAGGGGCTCATCCAGAATTCATAATCATTATTAGGGTGGTGTTATTAGATTTTATTACCTTTCATTGGCTTCCTATAATACTTAGGGAGCTAATTATGGAAGGATCCTGGCTTTGGTCTATTACCGTTATTTTGCTTAACTTGTGTCCAAAAAGACCATAAATGCTTGTGGCAGTGTGTTAATTTTAAATAGGTTACTTTAAATTCAGATTAACATCAATAATTCAATACATTTGCAAGTGCTATATTTATGCTTCATTATAGTGCTTGATGCATATTAAAAAAAAAAAACATTGCCATTTTTCTATCTCAGTGTTATCAATAAAGGTTTAGCTTATATCTGTTCGTACAGAGAGAATTATAAAGATCTTTCATTATTCGGTCAATGCATTCTTAACTTGCATTATGATTGATTGATATTATTGTTGAATTAATGTTTCATGAGATGAGCTGCCCAAATTATAAAACCAGTGCCAGATTTTATTAGGTCCACTGAAATGTAATTTTCACTGTTTTTTTTTCTTTTGCTTTTCGTTATTTTCATCAAAAGCAACGATGAATGAAGCTCATGTAGCAAAGGCACTGCCTTAACCATCTGTCTTTCTTTTATCCTACTTTTTTTCAGAAAACACTGATATTGCCACCAACTGGGATTTTTTTGGGTGTTCGGCTGCTTTGAGATGCTTTGTGTGATGGATATCTTTGATCTAAGCTCCCTGGAAAACAGAACAAACTGTCTTTTTCAGTGAAAATGGAAGACGTAATCCTTAGAAACTTGCAAATGTTGATAGACTGAAATAATTAAAAAAGTAATGTGCTATAAACATTGGAAAGAAACACATAGCTAGCTGTGGGTGAATGTGATTGATCATTTTAATGGGAAATTGAGAAGCATCCAACATTTTACTGAGCTGTTTTTTTCTGGTAAAACATCACTGTGATAAACAAAGCAAAATAAGCCTCTGCGCTTTGAAATTGAATGCTATATCTAAATACAATGTAGTCATTTCAATCCTTTTAATGTAATAAAAAAAATTACACTGAAAATGTATAACTTCATCCTTGCATATGCAGATGGCTTACATTTCATGTAGACAAATGGTGTAATATTATTTCCCCTCCACTTTAGTAAAATTCCAGATTGCACTATAAAAGCCAAAGCTCCACCATTGTCCCTGATGTGAATGGTGCAATCAAGGCATGGAGTCACTAGAGTTTGATTGCATTAGATATTTCAAAGAAAGAAACTATGTCTGCAATATCCCCACGTAAAGGGTGCTTATACAAGTTCCAGATTCTGCTGAGTTTGATACATATACTGTATGGCTGTGAAAGAATAGAAACATACTCATGAATTAGAGATGCTGTAAAGTTTTGATTTCTGGAGGTCTAACTTTTGTAAAGTGAACTATTATTATACATTTTCTACATCTATTGTTTTTCTTCTGATTAATAAAAATTAATGCATATATGTAAAAGAACAGTATAAAAAGCTTCCTTAGTACTCATCCTCAGTCCCATGCTTTCTTCTCTTGGAGTTTAATATTACTTCAGTGCTACTCCAAAACTGAAAATGTTATCTTCAGATACACGCAGACGCAAAACTTGCCAGCTATATGATTGTTTTTATGCACATATTGCTATACTGCATCACTCCACCTCACTAACATCTGCCTGTGATCTGGTGATGTTGAATTGTACCTGTAGGTGCCTTCTAACTTTCTTTCAATGTAAGAGGTATAGTACAAAAAAGTTTCTTACTCACTTCCACCAATCAGATGAAAAAATCGTATAAAATATGATCAAAACCATTTGCGTGTATCTACAAATCCTTTATAGAAGTGTGTTTTTTACCAGGGTTCTGCACAATATATAGTTTAAAGCAGCATTCCACCCATAAGTGGAACTTCCGCTTTAAGTACTGGTGACCCCCTGGCATGTCACATTTCTTTTGGGGCGGAGCGGGTACCTAGTTTTCACAGGTACCCAGCTCTCACTTCCTCTCCTGGTGCCACAACGCAGAGCAGAAGTTAATTTCTCTCCCCTCCATCCCTGCAATCTTCTGGGACACGTTATAGGTCCAAAAAGATTGACTGGCCATTCATAACGCGCAGAGCAGCTTGACTCTTGCAATGCTGGCACCACGGAGAGGAAAGGGAGAGAAGTGAGGCTTTGGGAGGCAGTGTCGCTGGACCGTGGGACAGGTGAGTGTCTGTTCATTAAAAGTCAGCAGCTACTGTACACTTTTTGTAGCTGATGCCTTTTAAATGGATGGAACTCTTCTTTACGGTACATCTGGTAAACTTTCTAGCTTGTAAACTGTGGTGTTTTTACTGGATAATAATTAACAAAACCAACAAAACCAAGCGAAACATGAAAAAAAATTAAAAAACAGCTTTTGCTGCTTTTGTTTTCCTCCTATACATGTCCTCACCCAGCATTAAATAAACTTCCACATAGTCCAGGCTGTCATGGACCCATATCAACTTGTAACTGGACAGTGAAAGGAGGAGCAGCGTAGGGATGAGATCATATCTTTGCCACTTTGTATTCTCCTCCTATCTGAATGTTCCTTATCATAAACTACCTCTCATATTCAAAAACTGTTTTACAAGGACTGAAAGTGGCGGATAGCAAGTCAAATTATTGTACCTACCCTGGTTGCATTAAAACATTAATAAATTTATGCATGAATGAATATAAAGCTGTATCATGTACAGTTGTGGCCAAAAGTTTCGAGAATGACACAAATATTAGTTTTCACAAAGTTTGCTGCTAAACTGCTTTTAGATCTTTGTGTCAGTTGTTTCTGTGATGTAGTGAAATATAATTACACACACTTCATACGTTTCAAAGGCTTTTATCGACAATTACATGACATTTATGCAAAGAGTCAGTATTTGCAGGGTTGGTCCTTCTTTTTCAGGACCTCTGCAATTCGACTGGGCATGCTCTCAATCAACTTTTGGGCCAATTCCTGACTGATAGCAACCCATTCTTTCATAATCACTTCTTGGAGTTTGTCAGAATTAGTGGGTTTTTGTTTGTCCACCCGCCTCTTGAGGATTGACCACAAGTTCTCAATGGGATTAAGATCTGGGGAGTTTCCAAAATGTCAACGTTTTGGTCACCAAACCACTTAGTTATCACTTTTGCCCTATGGCACGGTGCTCCATCGTGCTGGAAAATGCATTGTTCTTCACCAAACTATTGTTGGAAGAAGTTTCTGTTGGAGGGTGTTTTGGTACCATTCTTTATTCATGGCTGCGTTTTTGGGCAAAATTGTGAGTGAGCCCACTCCCTTGGATGAGAAGCTACACCACACATGAATGGTCTCAGGATGCTTTACTGTTGGCATGACACAGGACTGATGGTAGCACTCACCTTTTCTTCTCAAGACAAGCCTTTTTCCTGATGCCCCAAACAATCGGAAAGAGGCTTTATCAGAGAATATGACTTTGACCCAGTCCTCAGCAGTCCATTCACCATATTTTCTGCAGAAGATCAATCTGTCCCTGATGTTTTTTTTTTTTAGAGAAGTGGCTTATTTGCTGCCCTTCTTGACACCAGGCCATCTTCCAAAAGTCTTTGCCTCACTGTGCGTGCAGATGCGCTCACACCTGCCTGCTGCCATTCCTGAGCAAGCTCTGCACTGGTGGCACTCCAATCCTGCAGCTGAATCCTCTTTAGGAGACGGTCCTGGCGCTTGCTGGACTTTCTTGGGCACCCTGAAGCCTTCTTCACAAATGCAGTGGAATTTTTTTTATGGGATTAAGTTAATTTTCATGGCAAAGAGGAACTTTGCAATTATTTGCAATTCATCTGATCACTCTTCATAACATTCTGGAGTATATGCAATTCCCCATCTCAAAAACGGAGGCAGCAGACTTTGTGGAAACTAGTATTTGTGTCATTCTCAAAACTTTTGACCATGGCTGTACAGTATATCCATTCAAGATGTAGCTTCAAAACTTCCATCTGCTGGCTGAAATTGTTTTTTAAAAGAGAATTATGGGAATCCTGAAAAAAAAAACACATTTATACTCACCTAGGTGGATGTAGCATTGGTCCCCTGCTGGCTCCAGGCAGAGAACTGAGCAATCAAACACCACTGATCGCTCAGCTCTAGGACTTCAGGCTACAGAGAGCTGGTGACTGTCAATCACTTGCTCTCTTCTCTGTCCCTCCAGGGGAAGGGGCAGGAGCAGCTGGCTCAGGCTCAGGCTTGTTGAGAGGCTGAGCCAGCTTCTGGTCAAGGCATCTTTATAGTCGGGATCTTTCACAAGCCTGGACCAGGTCTGTGGTGTTTTAGACCGCTGTCAGCTGACAGTACAGCCAAAAAAGTCTTGCCTATACCTCTTCATTAACTGGATTATATTAGTCATATTATTCAGCATGCAACAAAAAGACATATAGACCTAAACAGATATATAGACCTAAATATAGAACATTTTAAGACCTATTGCAATAATAGGTTTCGATTTTAAACTGTTTGGAAAAAGTGAGCGAGGAAAATGTTTTTTCTTTAATTTAGGTAATGAACCTTAGTTATAGTTCCCTAGGACATCACTTGCCAAATAATATGATTTTTTAATACAACTTACCTGTAAAATCCTTTTCTTGGGAATACATCACGGGACACAGAGCCTTAATTACTTAATGGGTTATGTAGTCACCACAGGTGATTGGACAAACCCAATTAAAATTGAGTTCCTCCCCTATATAACCCCTCCCAAATGGAGAGTACCTCAGTTTTGTAGCAAAGCAATAAGTGTTCCACGTTTAACCCTGAAGAGGGGAGGGAGCTCTGTGTCCCGTGATGTATTCCCAAGAAAAGGATTTTACAGGTAAGCTGTATTAAAAAATCCTATTTTCTTGATCATACATCACGGGACACAGAACCTTAAAGCGGGGGTACACCCGAAAAAAAATTTTTAAAATTAGATTGAGGCTAATTGTGGGAAGCACAATCGGGTGTTATTTTTAAATCAATGCAGTACTTACCGTTTTAGAGGTAGATGTTCTCCGCCGCTTCTGGGTATGGTCTTCGGGACTGGGCATTCCTATTTGATTGACAGCCTTCCGACCGTCGCATACAGTGCGTCACGAGTTGCCGAAAGAAGTCGAACGTCGGTGCGGCTCTATACAGCACCTGCGCACCGACGTTCGGCTACTTTCGGCAACTCGTGACGCGCTGTATGTATGTCCAGCTACCGTGCAATATTTGTAGCTACGGTCTCTGAAAAATACACTCTAAATAATACACTTTAATGTTTATTACAGAATAAAACCTGCCTTATCTCTCCCTCTTACATGTCTGCCTTAACAAGCAGTTTACATACTGTCCAGACACTATGCAATATGTTTTAGCTATTTTTAAATAATACACTCAGATGTTTATTCCTCCTTATTTCTAGCTCCTACCATCTTTGCTGGCCTTCCAATATTACTAGTTCTTGTCACTTATGTTAACCTTTCACCATGCCAGCTACTGCCAGTGCTCAGGTGCTATAAAGGTGATTCATCAGCGACTGAAAAATGTATGTTTTCTTCAGGGAAAAACCTGCATTGGCCCTCACAGTTTGCAGTTTATTCCAGTGCTCCTGCATGCCACAAATACTATTTCTGCAAAATGTCTAATGTTTGCTGCAGAGTAAAACTTTCATTTTACTTTGAGGAGTATTGCAGTGCTCATTGTAAAGGTGTCAAATGTAATATTTCCACCCTGCATGTTTGTTGCAGGGTGAATTGTGCTTTGAGGTATATTCCAGTGCTCCAAAACCAAAGGCTATTTTTTCTCAGATAATACATTTTAATGTTTATTTCAAGATAACACCTGCTTTTTCTCCCCCTCTTATGATAAAACCTAATTGAGCTGCTAACATACTGTCCAGCCACTTTACAATATTTGTGGCTGATGTCTTCTGAAATAATACACTCTAATGTTTATTGCAGGATAAAACCTGCCTTGTTTCTCCTTGTTACTAGAGATGGGACGAATACCCCCCTGTTTGGAAGTTCTGCTGCAAACTGAATGTTGTAACCCCTATTGAAATCTATGGGAGCCAAACAGGAAAAATCAAAAGTGCCCATTTTGAAGGCTTATATGCAAGTAATTGGTCATAAAAGGGGTATGGGGGTCTGGATACTGCCCTGGGGGACATGTACGAACTACTTTTTTTTTCTAAAACAGTTGTTTTTTCTGGAGCAGTGATTTAAATTATGTCTAAAGTGCAACAATAAAAAACAAAACATCCTTTAAATATAGTGCCTGGGGGGTCCCCTTAAAGAAGGAAGGGTTGCCGCTCTCAAACAAGAGTTTCAGAGAATACACGCCCTAGTGAGGCACACAGGTGCCAGCTCTGCATGAGATCAAGAGGCAAAAGGATAGATCTGGATGGCCACACTCCGATACAACACCTTAATTGGTAGTTAAAATCCAGAAAAACAGCCAGTCCATACTGTACAGAAGGGGGAACAGACAGCTTACGCATTTCACACCTAAGATTGGTGCTTAATCATAGCTAGTGTGGCATGGTTTGGCTGTGTATATGTATATATATATATATATATATATATATATATAGGGGCAGATGGCCAATCAAAAATAAGATACCATTGAGGTCATCTCCCCACACACCATCAAATCAAGGAATGGAGAATACCTGGGGAGAGAGAGTCCAGAGGACAACACAGGCATGCAAAATCTTACCAAGATATTTACAGACCGCTGCCCTCCAGGAAAATTTCCCACCCAGGGTTCTCAAACATCTTAAACCATACATAGATGAAAGTAAAAACCAATTACATTTCACGGAATAAAATATAACTGATAACTTCACATATTTGCACAAATAATTGGTATGCACATCTAAAACTGGTTGATACATCAATCATGACTCATGAAACATAAATAAAAACTAAAAATCATGATTTAAAATAATTGTTTTTTGGAGAGATGTATATATTCCGATGCCAAATCACCATAGCTATATAAATATATATCCTATATTAGATCTACAAAAATGTGTATACATATAGATAGATGTCAATATAATAGCCCCCACATTAAATGCAGGGTGCTAAAAGACAGAAAATAAAAAAAGAGGTGACTTCCTATTAATGTATATATGGATGAAAAGTCAGATCCTCAAACAGATACAAAAGAAAGAAGAAAAATGCCGCGTACACACATGACCGTTTTTCATGACGGGAAAAATGCAATTTTTTAAATTGGTCGTGAAGCAGGGTCGTGTGTAGGCTCCAGAGCATTTTTCTTGACGAGAAAAATGTCCATTAAGAATTTAGAACCTGCTCTATATTTTCCTTGTCAAAATTATCTTTATTTGGTGATTGTAAAGTTACATTGTACATGTAGCAAACTTTTGGTATAGTGAACAAAAGGTTGGCATTCCATATTCTCAACAAATTATATCATCTTTAGAATTAAATGCAAAATAAAACAAAGAAGAGTATAACCAAATACTTCTGTCGACAACTGGAGAAGCTTGAGTATTTAGATGTGGAATGCTTACAGTCTGTCCCAGTTGCCTCATTTCCAGATTAGCCGTACATTAAAGGCTACAAGTTTCTGTTTAACACAACCTTAAACATATTAATTATAAGTTACAAAAGTACGCTACCATCTCTGCATCGATTGTAAAAAATCAGAGGATATAATCACATACAATAACTAACCGGGGGAAGGGGAAAAGGGGATAGAATAATAGGGTCTGCAGGGATGGGCTTGGCTCTGTTGTCAATATATACCTTATATAACAAATGTGTTTATTGAGCAAGCTACCATGGCATCATTACTCCTTCGTTAAAGTTTCCTGGTGCTGTGTATTGCGTCCACGGGTACCATATATTTTCAAACCTGGCGATCGTGTCCGTGTCCAATGCCTCCATTTTGGCATGTGACATCGCAGTATTCATTCTATTTTTTGTTTCCGTCACTGAAAGATTTGGGGTTTTCCAGGCTTTAGCAATGCCTGCTCTATGTTTTCTCGTCGTTTTCATGTCATGAAAAACGGTTGTGTGTACGCTTTAACGAGGGGGAAAACGTGTGCTTGCTCAGAAGCAAGTTATGAGATGGGGAAATTGCCGTTGTACGTGTTGTACGTCACCGTGCTTTGCTTGAGCATTTTTTTCACGATCGTGTGTATGCAAGGCAGGCTTGAGAGGAATCATGTAGAGAAAAACTTTTTTTTTTCCATGATATGAATAACAGTCGTGTGTACATGGCAGAAGAGATCAGAAATTAAGTAGAAATTAAGATGTGAAATATGTGCATTTGAACTTATGTATAGTAGAACCTATTGATACATTGTACCTCTTCTATATATTTAAAAATATACACGTAATTCAAAGGATCAAAGATCCAGTAAAAATAAATGAATAAATAAACGAAAAAACAAAATAATAAAGAGCAAGAAAAGAAAAGAAGAACACGAAAATAACAGAATGCTAACATATATATTAGTCAAGTATGTATCTGCTAGCAGGTATGTTGGACTTGTCATTCGACAGATGGACTCTCAAGCAGCCAGGATCATGATGATGATTACGATCACCGGCAATCGGTTGAGAGACCACCAGATTGTCTCCAATCCCTGATATTTAATCCCAATTTTATTAAACAAACAGCAAACTGTTGTGATATATCATTTTACCAGGTATTCTACACAAATTTACATTTCTCTAGCAAAATACCTTTTGTAGTTTATGGCATGCATGTAAATATTAATGATATGGGAAATGGGAGGAGGAGAAAACAAGACAGTCACTACCCTGGAGAGGGGAGGGGGTTTGGGGGGAAAGGGAACTGCAACTGATAGCAATGTACAAGGGATGGGACTTTTACAGAATATTGATCAATATATACTGTAACTGAGGGCTTCACCGATGTGTCTCATCTACACGAACAGCTCATTCATAAAAATGAGACACATCCCATTCAAAGTTGAGGCCGGCGGGTTTTCTAGTATTTAAACTTAATATCCAATGGACTTCTTGTCTACTTGATTTGATTGTGTGTGGGGAGATGACCTTAATACTATTTTATTTTTGATTGGCCATCTGCCCATATATATATATATATATATATATATATATATATATATATATATATATATATACACAGCCAAACCATGCCATACTAGCTATTATTAAGCACCAATCTTAGGTGTGAAATGTCTAAGCTGTCTGTTCCCCCTTCTGTACAGTATGGACTGACTGTTTTTCTGGATTTTAACTACCAATAAAGGTTTATTATTGGAGTGTGGATGTCCAGGTCTATCCTTTTGCCTCTTGGGGGTCCCCTTAGTCTGCCTGTAAAGTGGTGCATCCGTAGCATGCACAGAACATTTGACAACAAAAAATTTAATTTCTAAAGAAATGAGTCAAATCACATTTAAAATGATTTGCGGTTGCAATTGCCGTCACCCAGCTATAAAAAAGAAAGTAAAAAACGGTGTGGGGTCCCCCCCAGTCCACACCAGACCTGAATGGTCCATTCCAGACCCGAAGAGGATTTTAAGGGGAACCCCCAAAATCCATACCAGACCCTTATCTGGGTATGCAGCCTGGCAGGTCAGGAAAGAGAGTGACGAGCGAGCAGCCCCCCACCTGAACCATACCAGACCACATCCCCTCAACATGGGTTTTTATTACTTTTTGAAACTTTTTAGTGAATGGGTAGGGGTACTATGTAGCCCATACTCATTTACATGGGTGGTGGGATCTGGGGGCCCCCTTGTTAAAAAGGTCTTCTAGATTCCAATCTACAGACCCACAGACCCCCACAACTACCAGCTACAGTTGTGGAGATGAGGCCCTTGTCCCCATAAATGGGGTCAAGGTGTTTTGGTGTGGTGGGGGCAGATCCCCCTTCCCCAAAACACCTACCCCCCATGTTGAGGGCATATGGCCTGGTATGGTTCAGGAGGGGGGCTCGCTCACCACCCCTCTGACATGCCAGGCTGCATTCCCCAATAAGGGCCTGGTATGGATTTTGAGGTGCCCCCACGCCATTTGTTCCTGGGTGGGCATCCTTGGGGGGCTGCACTGATAACCAATCAGCGCAAACCCCCCTGTTAGGAGAGCAGCTAATCGTCTCTCCTCTACTCGCGTCTGTCAGTGCGAGTAAAGGAAAACACGATACATGGCTTTTCTTGTTTGCACTGTGATCAGCTGTGACTGATCTCATAGTAAAGAGCCTCCATCAACTCTTTACCTTGATCGGAGGTGGGGTGTGTCGTTTTTTTTTTTGGTTCATTTCGTCTCGTTCCGTAGATTCGTAAAGATTCGTAATTTCGTAAGACGCAAGTTTTCCTATTCTGACCCGTTCGTATTTCATAAGACGCAAGTTTTCCTATTCGGACCCGTTCGTTTTTCCTGTAACAGTTTTATTTTCGTTTATACTGAATGATTCGTAATTCTGTCTAATTTATTTTCTTTGATTCGAAATTCGTAATTTTGTTAGATAATCATTTTCGTTTAATGGATTCGTAATTTTGTACTTTCGTAAATACATCGCAACACGCAGCTAATCCATATTAAGATAGACTTTCTCTTAAGCCCTGTACACAAGGTAGGACTTTTTGCCAACAAACTTCAAACTGCTTGTAGTCTACGAATTGTTTCCATTTCTCCTCATACTCCTCTAAGCCCTCTATTTCGCTAAATCTTAGGTATTCTAGATTTTGTATTTTGTTAAATTTGTTACACCATTTCCTCACCAAAGAGCTTTCTCGTTCTTGCCAATGTCGGGGTATTAGGTTTTTGCGGCATTTAACAACTGTGGGATCAGGGTTTTAAGGTATTGCTTGGTTGGAATTCTAATCCTGTGATGTAGACATTCCCATGGGTCGTCTGGAACTTTGATATTAGTTATTTCTGCTATTAGATGTCTAATCTTACTCCAATACTTCTTTATTTTGGGACATGTCTACCATATGTGTGCCATGGTCCCAATTTCTTTGCAACCCCACCAACATAATTCTGATGTTTCCTTTTGATATTTATGTGCCTTATCAGGTGTTATGTACCAGCGCGCCAAGCATTTGTAGTTTAACTTCATCATATTACTATTCACTGATATGGTGTATACTCTCTTCATTAGTTGCTTTGTCTCTATTTCATTCAACTGTGCCCCCAGTTCCTCCTCCCACCTCCTGATGTATGGCAGTATGTCCAAGAATGGGGAGAGTTCTAAAGAAATAAAGTATATGTTATAGAAAGAACATTTTCGTTACAGACATCCATTCAGCCCATGAAGCGGTGGTGTGTTGACATTTTTGTGATAATTGTGAGAGCTTGGTAATAAGGGTTTGGTCACTTATATGACACATAGTAGAGGGTGAGATTAGTTGTATTTCTAAATACAGTAAAACCTTGGTTTGAGAATAACCTGGTTTGAGAGCATTTTGCAAGACAAGCAAAATGTTTTAATAAATTTTGCAAGCGATTTCTTGATATAAGAGTAGCGTCATGTCACAACTGAGTGTAAAAAAGAAGAGAGGAGCCTCTAAGTGTAGCAATATGGTTACATTTAATGAAGGTACAACATCTAGCAACTTATTGCTACACTTAGAGGTGCCTTTCTTCTCTTTTAATCCCTGTAAAAAAAAAAACATTGATATACAAGTGCTTTGGATTACAAGCATGTTTCTGGAACAAATTATGCTTGCAAACCAAGGTTTTACTGTGTTGAGGAGATTTATTAGGAGCCCCCGAGAAGAAATACTGTATTATTATTGTTGTTTTTTGTTATGCACATTTAGTAGGGTGTGATATATGCACATTGTTTTTGGTTATACTGTCAATTGGCACTTATGTTAGCAAGTTTTTTAGAGAGAGATGTGCTACACTATTTTGGATATTAATGTTGTATATGTATATTAGAACCCCAGTTTGTCACTGTCTAGGACTTATGCAAATGAAATGAAATAAAATAAAAATGTATGTAGATCCCTCTAATAAGTTCTTAGATGCAAGATACAAACACTAAATAGGGAATGGGTTTGCCTTAAAGGGGGATATGTGCTAACCCTTTAAATCAGGGGGAGTTATAATGTCTAAATGAATATCATTGAATTTTAGCAATTATTGTCATAATCTGGTGTTTCAAATATAAATAACTTTCTGAGAAACTGATAACTCATTCATTGGTCTAATGCATACTGTCAGTGTCCTGCATGCTAGAAAATTGACTCAATCTACAAGGAATGTCCAGCTGGTCAGCATTTATTATACGGAGTCTGTAAGTTGTAGCAATATAAGCAAAAGGCACCCAATTGATCTTGTTCTCTGTGGGGGTATCATATCCCATTTAAATAGACATGTGTATATCAGCTCTTTCATAGCACATTCTGAAGTTAATTTAAAGATCCAAATCAGTGTCTACTGCAAATGTAAGCAATTTATTTTAAAAAAATGTGATTTACTTTTAAATCCTATGAAGTAAATTTACTGTGACGATGGCAAAATGCTTGACTAGAGCCATAGCTTAAAATAAGAGGCTCATTAAAAGTTAACACATTCTGATGAGCATTGAAATGGCAGCTATAAGAAAGAGGTAAAACACAATCAATCATCTATTCCATCTCATATTACTCTTAGAGGTCTTTCAATAAGCAAACCTGCATCTGAAATCTCTGAGTGGCGCCTGCAATTGCAAATTATAGGGCTGTCAGATCACAGCTAAAGTGCAAACATTACCTTTGAAGTACAATTCTTTTGCCAATTAAGGATGTTCCAGAGCACAGTAATGGAATGTTCATTACTTATTTCAAGTCTGTTTTACCTCTGCATGTAGCACCATTCCTTTCTATAGAATGATTATGGATTTCTCCTCTGTTCTATTCATTAAATGAATGTCATAGTGTGATTCCCTGTGCTCTAAAGGCATGTGTGCTGTAAATAAGTAAGGGTGGTTTTAAGAAACACTCCATCACCTTTTGTATTTACTCATCTCATGCCACTGGAATTATGTGAAATATATGGTTAAAATAAAAAGCACTACAACTTTGGTGGGGGATTGAACATATTTTTTCTTTTTTTTTTAGGAATTATTATCACTGTACTTTTGGAGTATAAGTGATACTCTTTATTGTCTCAGTTAAGTTTTTACAAGTGCAGGTTTTGAAACACATTAAGTCCATCATTAATTATTATTTTATTATTATAACACAGTGTTATAAAATGTTTTGAAAGCCTACATCTATAAGTTAGACAACAAAGTGCATAACTTAATGCCAAGTTTAGTAAAAAAAAAAATCCTGGTTTAGGTGAAATCTTCTTTCTCCAATCCTCTCTCAATGCTGCTGCTCAAATATTCTGGTGTGGTAGGGGTTAACAGAGCTGAGGTACCTGTCATATGCACTCATAAAGGGTGCTAACTATGCCCGCCCTTTCCGTCCACCTCCTCCATTCATAGAAGCTGCACTATAATGTCTATTAATGAAAAACAATCTATGAATGGAGGAGGCAGACATTTCCTTCCCCTGCCTATCCTCCATTCATCGATCATAGATAGATCTATAAATAAAGAAGGAGGACAGAAAGGGCGAGCATAATCACCATTCTTGATAACTCAGCTTAGGCTTTAAACTCCAAACTTTCTACAGTAGTTGATGGCTAACATGTTACAACAATCTGAAACTACAATTATTTTCTGTGCATTCAGATTGTACTATTACACCTAGCCAACATTTTTACAAATTTGTATACAACATATACAAGTCTAATATACAATAATAAGCAGAGATATTCGGGTGGCTAGGAGTTTGGCAAATAATTTTGTATTGGTATTTAGTAGTGAAATGATCCGGTTGTCAGATTTTTTCCCTGATTTTGGGATGGTCACCACAAGGGCTTCCAAAGATTCACTAAGTATCACTAGGTATGGTGCCTGTGTTAGCTGTGTGGTTGAATGCATCACATAGGTATGGGGAGAGTAAGTGTGCGTATTCTTTAAAATATTCATTGCCAAATCCATCTAGACCAGGCGCTTTATGTAGGGGAAGGGACAAGATTGCTCTTTGAAGCTCTGGAAATGTGAATGCGGCAGAAAGACGAGCAAGGCTTTTAGGTGTTATTTTAGGAAAGTTTAGGATATGCAAAACTTTTTGGATGTCTATTGGTCGTTGAGCTGGGCAGTTGTCTGTAGACGTGAGATTATATAATTTGGAGTAAAAGGAGGCAATTTGATTAGCGATTTCATCGGGTTAGTGAGTTTTTTGCCTGAATCATTAATTGGGTAGGGAATTCTAGACTGTGTTAATTTCCATTTATGCCAATATAGGCCCAGGTTTGTTATTCTGTGAGTACCAAGTAAGCCTCAATTGTTTAAGAAAATAGTCAAAATTGCAGCATAATATTTCTTCTAATTCTAACCTAGTTTTTTTGAGGTCTGAGGCAATTTAGGGGGAGGGAGAAGATTGATTGAGGCGTTTAGGGATTTAATTTGGTGTAGCAGCTGGTTGATTTTAACCTTGTGCATCTACTTTTCAGAAGCTCCTGTTTTAATGAACAGTCCACTAAGGGAAGCTTTGTGGGCATTCCAAAGAGAATATGGGTTGAATAAGAATGTCTTAATTGCAGTAACGATTTGTTAGTTGTGTTTGGAAGTAGTGAAAAGTGTCAGAGTTATGGGCACCTGGTCTGACCATGTGATTGTGCCAATTCTGGTATTTGCAACCGTTTGTAAGATTGAGGAATCAGTTAGAAAAAAATTAATCCTGGAGTAAGACATTTGAGAGCTGGAGTAGTAGGTGTAATCTCACTCCACATCATGTTGTTATTTTTGGTGAATATTGGGGAAATAAAGGTCTATAATGGTAATGGGGCAATCATTAACAGTGGCAAAGAGAATGATATAATGGCCATAGAGATGTGTCTCAACATTTTGGAGGTGGAGGACAAAGAAAGCTTTAATAGAAATAATGACAACCGCTTTGTCAGAATGTTTATACTGAAATATTAAAACAATGTACAATTTATGGAAATAAGTAACGATCTGAAATTATGGAGATTACCACTTGTTTCCACAAATTAATAAAACAATTTAAATTATTTTATCCACGCTAAGTTGAAGACCAAATGAGGATAAAACTAATATTGTGCAAAAATATATATATTTATTAATAAAAATCGGTGCGGAGTATCAAAGGTATACTTGGAGATAACACGTACATAAATCTACATTTCAACCAGGTAAATAATAACATAAGGAAAATTTTTAATCTCAAGCTTGGGTCTGAGATTCTATAAAATGAGGACTAAATTACCCTTCCGAATACATTAAACAGCACTAGTGACTAGCAGATTATACAAACAAACAATCAAGTGTGGATTTTGACACTTAGGCCCCATACACACGATAGAATCCATCCGCTGAAAAATCCCAGCAAATGGGTTTCAGCGGATAGATCCTATGGTGTGTACACTCCAGCGGATCTGTTTCCGCGGATATTTCTCCCCTGGGATGGATTCCAGCAGATCGAATATTTGCTGACATGCCAAACAAATCTATCTGCTGGAATCCATCCCAACGGATGGATCCGCTGGTCTGTATAGACTCACCGGATCCATCCGTCCAAAGGGATCCCCCGCATGCGTCGTAATGATTCGACGCATGCGTGGAATTCCTTATATGACAGCGTCGTGCACGTCGCTGCGTCATAATCGCGGCGACGGCGCGACACGTCATCGCCAGAGGATTTAGGCTCGGATTTCAATGCGATGGTGAGTACACTCCATCGCATAGAAATCCGCGGAAATCCTCGAGAGGATTTATCCGTGGAAACGGTCCGCTGGACCGTATCCGCGGATAAATCCTCCTGTGTGTATGGGGCCTTAGACGTCTTCTCCATCGCCAGAGGATTTCGGCGCGGATTTCAATGCGATGGTGAGTACACTCCATCGCATAGAAATCCGCGGAAATCCTCGAGAGGATTTATCCGTGGAAACGGTCCGCTGGACCGTATCCGCGGATAAATCCTCCCGTGTGTATGGGGCCTTAGACGTCTTCTCCAACAAATAGATCTTCTGCTCAACTTCTTAAAACACAAGACAAGATGTCCTGTGGACAGTTCTTAGTAATTTGGCCAAGAATGTCTTTTTAACACACAAGGCTATCTCTAACGCATCAACTGTTTAAACATATCCCAACATTAGGCCATTCACTAGGGTTCACAATGATGTTGTGACCAACGTATGCAACTATGCGTTACTTCTTTAATTACCTCTGAAAGACCTTATACTGCAGTTAAAGATCTCTCAGATCCAATTAATACTTGCTAAGATAATAGAGTGGCCACATTTTGTATCGGTTTAAACTACCTATTGCATAGAGGAGGTAAAATTATACTTTACCAAGACTTTTGAACTTCTTGTTTGAGAAGATGTCTAAAATCCAATCCAGGTCTTTCCTTGCAAAGGGCTTCAGGGAGCTCCTCTCAGATCCACATCCCTCCCTAGCAGCCCTCTGTAATCACTTTTTATCTCCCCAAAGAAGTGGGTGTGTATTTCCCTATCACATGACTAGCGATGTCACATGACCATATGTTTTGATGAGTGACTATGTTGAATCATGCCGATATTAACCTGTAGGGGGCAGTGGTGTCTAAGGAATAATTCCTAATTTTCGGGTCAATCAGAGTTGATCATGACTTACGACCCCCTGTGACTTGAATCCTGGTATAGCATCATAAATTGTTTTATATGTCAAACAAAATGACAACAAACCTAGACATTTCGGCAACCCCTACATTTATGATCGAGATAAGGTTTTATGATCAACACCCATGCCTTGGAAAGTTCCTTTAAACTAATGCCGGGATGTGATCAAAGCAGTCTAATAATTTGAAGTTATTATAGGATCTTATACCTGGAACCCCCAGTAATGTCTATGTATTAACGAGTTATACTATGTGAACTACTGATACACATATATTGTTATGGCATTATAAAGACACAATACTATTTAAGATATATAATTCCACTGGGATTGTGAATAAGCCCCTTTAGTCTCATAGTACAGAGACCACACTATGTTTAGTGTCATGCTGTGCCATGCTTTTCATTCTCTTATCTTATAAGTGTCAAACCCAACGAGATATGACCTGGGAGATAGCACAGGCAGGCTCTTTACAACCTAAAAACAGTGTATATTCATGCCTGAGAACCTATGTTTAAACTTTAACAGGAAAAAATGGCTGTGCTTCAGTTCATCATATCCATGTATATGGAACACTATGAAACATATATTATGTGAAATCTTTATATGTATTCTTTTAACCCCAAATGTTCTGACAGCTTTTTCTTAGGAGTATTGGTAAAAAATAAATGGGTGAAGTGATGATGGGATCATTTGGGGGGTTATGTGAGGCGAAATGCGTTTCTTGAATGCACAATATATCTGTGTAAGGAGATTGTTTCTTATGCTTAAAAGGAGAGTTGAGTTGTTGGCATTTATCGATGTAATATTAAAGGCTATGTTGGGATGAAATCAAATTATGCCTATAGACACAGCTCTCCATGAAGCAGAGGAGCTTTTAGACTATGGCAAGATACATTCCTTCAATGATAGAACTGTTATAGTATGCAAGATCTCATCAGGTATATTAACAAGAAACTGAGACAATGAAAAAGAACAACAAATAACAATAGGTATGCATAACACCTTGTACATATTGGGGGTCGTAAATACATAAAATTCCAAGGATTAAATAAAATGCTAGGTCTGCTTCCAGTGACAAAACATGGTGATACAGCACCTTCCAGGAGTGACACTAAGGTAATGTAGGTTGTCGCAAGGCCTGGTGGGAAAAAATGGCAGGAGGATTAAAAGTGTTATAGATCAGGAACGCTTTATGGTAGACCATGACTCAGGACACTTTTGTGGGGATCGACTTTGCTGTGGAGAACGAGGGGGGTCATTAAAAATACCAGATTGATTTTGATATGTGACTGTAAGCTTTACAGGAAAAATACATTTGTATGGATAATGATGTTCCCTCAGGATGCTGGTAAAAGCAGCACATGTTTTCCTCATTTTGGCTGTAGCTACAGATAGGTCAGCATATAGGATGACTCTCGCATGTGGGCTTGGCAACGTAGAGGCAGATCTGGCAGCCCGCATCAGCTGGTCCTTAACATGGTAATAAATAATGAATGTGAACTAGAACATCACAGAGAACATCTGCAGGTATTGAAAGTGTGGAGGTTTTGGAATCCTGTTGATTGTGGCAGAAGTTTAAGAAAGAGATGATTCAAAAAGTGGTCATATCAGCCGGTTTTGTAGACTCAGGGATTCCCCCAAACTTGATATTATTTCAGTGTGAACTATCTTCAAGATCGGCCAGTTTGGTTTGAAAAGCACGGAGCACTTGAGCTTGACGATCCACCCTATCATTATAAACTTTGGTTTGTTCTGCTAGCTGTCTTTCCATCTCATCTGTGTGGTCTTCTATTTGATCTATTCTGTAGGTGAGGGATACAGAGGGGCAAAGTTCCTTCTGGATCAATTTTTGGAGTAAAAGCAGCATATGTTTTAATATGTGCCCTGATGCTGATTGAGCTTCCAGAGAATCATAGCTTGCTCCCTCTAGAATAGCCTGATTAGCAGCACTACATGGCTGCTTTGTGGATTGGGGCTTTGTCTGGGGAATGTGCTGGAGAGAGTGCAGACCTTGCCTCTGTCAGCTGGGCCTGGAGAGGACGAGTTTTTCAAGAGATCTGCACTAGCTGCTTCTTCCTCCTTGCGGTCAGTGTCTGCATGGGGAAAGGGAGAGCCTCGTGGCTGCAGCTCTATGTCTCCATTAGCACCTCTTAAGGAGCCTGTGGGGCTACAGCAGGGAAAAACTCTGTGAGCTGGCGTTAGGCATACAGGAGGGCGCACACGTCTAGTGCATTACCAAAAGTTATTTTTTGTATAAAACAAAACATATGGCCAAATAGATGCTCACAAAAATAAATGTATACAGGCTCTGAAGCCTAAAGAGCTCAGAAGATTCGGGGTGCATCCCCTGAATTGAGTCAGCTGGTCAGCACAGTGCTACATTGTGTTTGGCCACCATATTCCCGCACTGGATTGAGATACAATGCCTGTGTACATTTATTTTTGTGAGTATCTATTTGGTTGTATGTTTTTTTTTTTTTTTTTTAAAACCTTTGGCAATGCACTAGGCTTGTGCACCCTCCTGTGTGCTCTTTTGCAGTTGTCTACTAGATTCCTCAATCTGAGGAGGGCTGCATCGACAAAAAATACATGAATTAAGATATTCCATTGCTTTTTATTATTTACTGCACAAGTAGACTCTGAGGCAGAACTCTATGCACTCAAAGAATTTATGTGTTTTGTACACTTTGCAGGGGGTCAAGACAGGTGGTGGCTCAAGGAACCAAAGGGTCCTGGCTAATTTATATATCAATCTGTGAGCTTCTCATGTGAGTGTTCTGGTTTTATTTGTTTTAATAAAATTCCCTTTATAGAGAGCACTATGGAATATTTTATTTGCATACGTGCCTGGAGGGATCATGGATCTTTACGATTAATCTGGATGCCATGCACTTATGATCTCTTTATAATATAGGGGTCCTGGAGGGATCATGGATCTTTACAATTAATCTGGATATCATGCACTTATGACCTCTTTATAATATAGGGGTCAAAATGAGAAGGTGAGGGTCCATTCATATGAGCACTTGCTGGTGGAGGTAATCACTGTAAAGAGTGTGCTACACTTTGGAAGATTTTTGGGGCCATTTATATGAGTGTGGGGTGGACATTAATCACATCATAAGTCACTGTAGGGACTTTTTTCCTTGGCCTTTAATTGTGTTTATATTTGTATATGGATTGATTTACATTGAGTGATTCACAAGTGCAATTGTTTATATGTTATGTCACATTTAAGATATGATTATTGGGATTTCACTATTTAGAGTGATGTAATGATTTATTGAATTTATTTGTTCTGAGCACTACAATATTTAATTTGTTATATATAATTTATTTTGAGTGTGTAAATCTAATTTTTGACGCAAACAACATAACTGGGATTAACAGAAATACATATCAATGTAAGTGTTTTTAGGGTTACACAAGCTCCAGCTGCGTTCTGAAATGTGGAGTCAAACATTTTTCATGTATCTTGCATTAAAATAACCCCTTAAAAGAAGGGACTTTCTCAATGAGAAGAACAGTAAGATAGGAAATAAAGGTAGAAGAGAATGAAAATAGAAGAAGAGTTTAACCAAAACACAACTGAATATAAAAGCCAACTATCGGTGAGGTTTTTATTGTGATTTTTATATATTGGGCCCAGGGATCCTAAATGTTTTCAAACTGTTTGACATTGTCAAAATGGGAGCAATTTTTGGGAACAACGTGAAATAAAATTAGATTAGTTTGTTATGTCAATTAGATGGAAACTATGAAAATGTAAAATATATTGAAAATGTAATCTTTAGAGAAAAATCTACAAGGCAGTTTTTGATTCGGGAGAAAAATAATCAATTGTATAATATTCAATATTTAAGAGAACACAAATGAATACAAGATAAAATCAACACAACATAATTATTCGTTCCAAAATGGCTACTGGTCTGAATTGCTGGTTACCAGAGTTTTTAGAATAGCTGCTGTGGCTTTCAAGATGGATACTCTTAACCCCTTGCCGCCGAGAGTACGCACATATGCGTCCTCGGCTTTCGAGGGTTATACCGGGATGATGCCCGCAGCTGCAGGCATCATCCTAATAGAATTTTTTAGAGTGGGCGATCGGCTTTCCAGTGATAACAACCTATGCAGCTAAAAGCCACTCGGTTGTTATTCTGGAGGAACGGGCATCCCCCCTCCCGCCGCCTCCACTGCTCTTACCAGGCCTCCCGTCCATCCCGGGAGACCCAATCCATGATGCGCCACTTCCTTTCGGCGTCTAGCCACAGACTGGAACGAAGCCGTAAATGTTTTTTTCCAGTCTGCTGAATGTAAACACGGAAGCGACGTCACTTGTGGTTTACTCGGCTACCAATGGTGCCAGATTTAAAAAAAATATACAGTATTCAGAATCGCAGTTTTAGGCGATCTAAATAATTTAAAGTGCAAATGAGGGATATGGGGTCTTTTAGAACCCCAATCTCTTCATAAAGAGTACCTGTTACCACCTATTACTGTCGCAAGGGATGTTTACATATTGTTTGTACAGTGATCATCACAATAACCAATCATAAAAAAAATTCTGATCGCCCCACCAGAGAAGTACAATGTCACTATGGGGACACTGGACTATTCTGGTGACAGTATGTAAAAAAATTAGCCAGATTCACATAGACTTACGATGGCGTATCAGTAGATACGCCATCGTAAGTCCGAATGAGCGCCGTCGTATCTTTGCGCGCAATCTTAAAATGAGATACGCCTCACTGTTGCTAAGATACGACCGACGTAAGTCTCCTACGCCATCGTATCTTATGTGCATATTTACGCTGGCCGCTAGGGGCATGTACGTGGATTTACGCGTTGAATATGTAAATGAGCAAGATACGACAATTCACGAATGTACGTACGCCCGTCGCAGTAAGCTACGCTGTTTACTTAAGACATACGCCGGCGTAAATATAAACCACCAAAAAAATGGCGCAGCCCATGCAAGGTATGGACGATGGAACAGCCGTCGTATTTTACGTCGTTTGCATAAGCGTACGTGAATGGGGCTGGGCATAGGTTACGTTCACGTCGAAAGCATTGAGTATTTGCGACGTGATTCTGACCAACGGCCCTCATTTACATGGGGTCACGGTTACTTTACATGTAGCACGCCCACTACCTGCCTAATTTGAATTAGGCGGGGTTACGCTGGGCCATTTGCGCTACGCCGACGTAACTTAGGGAGCAAGTGCTTTGTGAATACTGGCCTTGCCTCACTATGTTACGTCAGCATAGTGCAAATGGGATGCGCTACGCTGAACTAAAGATGCACCCGTCTCTCTGAATCTGGCTAATTGTATGTATTTTTTCAACATATTTTCACCAGTCAGTGTCCTTAATCACCACCACCCACTTACAGTATCCCCAAGCACTGCCATGCCAGTCGCAGTGTCCCTGATAAGCGGTACACTGATCATTTGTCCCTAATCCCCGCCACACCAGTTACAGTGTCCCTGATCACTGCCACACCAGTTACAGTGTTCCTGATCACTGTCACACCAGTCAGTGTCCCTGATCTCTACCACACCAGTCACAGTGTCCCTGATCACCTCCATAGCTGTCACAGTGTAAGGATATTACATGTGCAATGATCCCTGAAGAGCCATCCATGTTTGAATCACTCTTCAGAAAGCATTTGTCAGGCAGTGAGGAGACATTGTATTGCCTCCTTACCGCCTTGAACCCCGCACAAGCAACCCTATTTACTTGAAAAGGTCACGATCGGCCAGCATGCAGGGATATAATTCCTGCCAAAGCTTCAAAGCAAAGCATCGCAGCTCCAACATGTGTACACACCCAGCCACCGCCTCTGTAGCTAAAAGGGGTAGCAGTTGAGGAGTGGTAAATAGAAGCTCACAGATGAACAAGCCCTAATAGTGCAGGTAGTTTCATTTCTCAGATCACCACCACAAAAGGCACAGTGTAGCAAAACCAGTGTAGGTAGAATCAGTGTTTCTGATTTCTACCACACCAGAACAGTGCAGCAAGCAAAATTTTACCTGACCACTGCTAGACCAGTCCCAGTGTCACCAGACCAGTGTATGTCAGAAACACTAATCCCTATCACTATCACACTAGTCACAGTATAACCACACCAGTGTAAGCCAGCAATATGTCTCTGATTGTCGCCACTCCAGTCCTAGTGTCACCTGAAAAATGTAAGTCAGCAGAAGTGTTCCTGATTACTGCCACAATAGTCCCCAGTGTCTCCAGATTAGTTTAATTCGGCAACAGTGTTTCTGATCACCGCCACACCAATGTTGCCTCTGCCTGCCACCTAAACTAACCCTGGCATGTTTATTGACCAAGTTTCTGCCTGTTGCCTGAACCAATCCTTTGCCTTATTAAATCTTATTAAATTGACAAATTTGTGTAAAATCCATTCTGCATTTTCTATTGTCTATGTCTTCAAAAGACTCACCATGGCTCTTAGAAAATAGCTTGGGGTGTTTTCTTTCCAAAATGTGACCATTTTGTGGGCGTCTCCACTGTGCTGATGCTCCAGGGCCTCCATATTGTGATAGGTAGTGAGGAAATTTAATGCAGAATTTATGCCCCTGTGGAAACCCAGATGGCCACTTTAGCCCCGGAAGGATTTACCCCCTTAATGACCAGGATTTTTTTTGCGATATGGCACTGCGTTAGTGTAACTGACAATTGCGCAGGTGTTTGATGTTGTACCCAAATAAAATTGATGTCCTTTTTTCCCCCACAAATAGAGCTTTCTTTTGGTGGTATTTGATCACCTCTGCTTTTTTGTGCTATAAACAAAAAAAGACCAACAATTGAAAAAAAAAAAAGTACTTTCTGCTATAATACATATACAAAAAACACATAACAAAACATATTTTTGGTAAACAAAATCCCAATAAACATATATTGATTGGTTTGCGACATTACGGCGGACAAATCTCACCCTAAGTGACACTTTTTGGGGACCAGTGACACCTACCTCTCAGAATGGGGATCTGCCTTATTTACATAGGCAGATCCCCATGCTGCCTCACTGTGGAGCGATCGCGGGTGGCTCCCCCTCCATGCAGCGGGTGGGCACGCTCACACACAGTATCTATTGCATGAAACAAAGTACAGGTACGTCGTTTAGTGCAAAAGAACAGCCCTGACCTAGTATATATGTGGTGGGCGGTCTTTAAGTGGTTAACGTTTTGGGTCCCTTTGTGTGGCTAAGCTGTGAAAAATGATGTTGATATTCACCAGCACTACAAAGAACTTCTATTACATCTAAATATTTTTTTCATTGAAGAAGGATCACAAATAATGTAGTGCAATGTTTCATCTACAAAACGCTGCACTACACTGTTTGTGATGTGGTCCTTCTAAATTGGACGTAATTGAAGATATTTGGTATGCTGGTGAATATCTACATTATTTTGTGTATGTTCCAGCATCCAGCTGGTGGTCGCTACAGCACCTGATACCTTAACAGCTCATTACAGGAATTTGTGTGATGGGACTATGGACTGTGTAAGTGGTCTGGGTCTGGGCAGGAAGGGGGTGAAAGCATTCGGTATTGAGGTGGTTAAGCATTATCAAATCATTGCTGCCTGCCAAATGGTATTTTTTTTTAAATGTTGCATTAGTCCTTGACTCTCAGGGAGGTGCCCACTATTTGTTTGACAATCACTTGCCTATAAGTCTTGAAAATGGCCAGATCTGTTGCTAAATATTTGTCTGCCACTGACTTTAACAAGGTTCAGATTAATGTTTAGAACGTAAGCATAGTTTGTCAAACCCCATGCAAACCAAAACCATGGGCATTCTGCTCTCCTTAGTGGTCATTAACATATCAAAACATGAGGAAAGAAGGCATCACAGACTATAAAAGTGGTATAATATTTGTCTGACAATGCAGAAGACCTGACATACTCCATACAGTTTATAGACTGTGGATGATGGCTGCTGTAGTGACAAAATAATTAATGACACCATTGTGGACAGAGCTAATAAAGAGTAAACATCATCAACTCATCAAAGTGCTAGCCAAGAGCTTTTATTCATTTATGAAATTTCTGTGTCAATAAATCTCTTTTCTAAGGCAATAGTGACTTTGCTACTTGCTACTTGCTGATGAAGGGGTCCATTTGTAGTTCCGAAGCATTGCCATTTGGTACGTGATAATTAAAAGCTTTTGGCTATCAATTATGTGTGCTAGTAACATATACTCTTCATTACATTGATGTAATCTATGCAAATGTCCACATATCACTAGTTTTGAGACTAGTGACTAGTTATAGTTACTCCATAGTGACATGTATATATGCCCTTTTTAAAGTCCTTAACCTTTGCTCTGATACTTTTTCAGCACTGTATATTGTGTCTGTACAAATGGTCACCTTTATTTTAATTATGCTGCATGGAAGTTTGTCAAGCTTTAATGCAGATCAACTGCAACTCAGCACAAACTGCATTTAGCTTGATGAGTCATTAAAAGGTTTTTTTAAGTGTCAATCACTTTATTAAACTAAAGGCTGTCATTTCCGCGGGGTTATAACTGCAATGATGACTTAGCTTTGAAGTGCTATACACATATCATGATGACAAGACAAAGTCCAACTTGTTTTTACTGATATCAAAATTATCATAAAACTGTCAGCAATTACATTTTATGAAAAGCACAATGAAGCATTACTTTGGTTATACATCTGAGCATAATAGTAAAGTGTAAAGAAATAAGCCTATTTTATGACTTAAAAAGTTGGCTGTATTAAAGTGGACCTTCTGAAGGCCTGACAAGAAAAGAAGATATATTTTCACGTGGAAAGGGATGGGGAAACCATTTAGGGGGTTCAAATTGCCAGCATAATTCTCATTTTCTGTAATGTAAATTAGGACTTAAATTCAAAGCCAAAACTGTTCAGCCTTTTTAGAGTGGAGAAAGGTCAGGTTTTTTATTACTGTTTTGCTGAGGACAATTTTCTTTACTGCCTGTCCCAAAGACACAGCAGCAAATGGGACATGCTAAGATATCTAGATAGATAGATAGAAATGTTTTGACACTTATTAATTTTCATATTGTTTCAGACTGTTTGTCTATACAGCATATTGTGTGGTTTGGGGTAGTCTGCATATAATTCTTATTTCTACAGATGGTGAGGATAAAATTGGATGTATATTTTAACTACAAGCTGTGGCATTTTGGTTGAAATATTCTAACTACTTAAAAGAGAAGTATTGGCTTTAAAAAAAAAAACAAAAAAAAACATTATACTCGCCTAAATGGATGCCACATTGATCCCCAGGAAAAGTATAGCCCAAACATGTCATATTAAGCCTGGTGCTTATTGTGTTATACATTACCAAATATAATTGGTCTCTTTACTGAGTTATTAGTTGAAACCCAGTGTGACATTTAGCAATGGCAGTACTGTACATCCAACCGGAAGACCACAGCAACAGCAGACCATGTGTAACCACACCAGCCCAGGACCTCCATATCCAGCATCTTCGCCTCCAAGATCATCTGAGACCAGCCACCCAGACAGCTGCTGCAACAATTGGTTTGCATAACCAAAGAATTTCTGCACAAAGTGTCAGAAACCATCCCAGGGAAGCTCATCTGAATACTCGTCATCCTCATCTGGGTCTCGACCTGACTGCAGTTTGTCTTCGTAACCGACTTGAGTGGGCAAATGCTCACATTCGGTGGCATCTGGCACTTTGAATAGGTGTTCTCTTCACAGATGAATCCTGGTTTTTACTGTACAGGGCTGATGGCAGACAGCATGTATGATGTTGTGTGGGTGAGCGGTTTGCTGATGTCAACGTTGTGGATCAAGTGGCCCATGGTGGTGGTGGGGTTATGGTATGGGCAGGCGTATGCTATGGACAATGAACACAGGTGCATTTTATTGATGGCATTTTGAATGCACAGAGATACCATGCTGAGTTCCTGAGGCCCAATGTTGTGCCCTTCATCTACGACCATCACTTTATGTTGCTAATGCAAGGCCCTATGTTGTAAGGATCTATAGACAATTCCTGGAAGCGGAAAACATCCCAGTTCTAGCAATGCCAGCATATTCACTGGACATGTCATCCATTCAGCATGTTTGGGATACTCTGGAGCGGTGTATACAACAGCATGTTCTAGTTTCTGCCAACATCCAGCAACTTCGCACATCCATTAAAGAGGAATGGACCAACATTCCACAAACCACAATCAACAACCTGATCAACTCGAAGGAGATGTGCTGCACTGCGTGAGGCAAATAGTGGTCACACCAGATACTGGCTGGTTTTCGGACCCCCCCCCCCCGACCCCCACAATACAGTAAAACTGCACATTTTAGAGTGGCCTTATATTGTGGCCAGCCTGAGACACACCTTTGCAATAACCATGCTGTCTAATCAGCCTCTTGATATGCCACAGGTGAGGTGGATGGATTATCTGGGCAAAGGAGAAGTGCTCAGTGTATTTTCAGAAATTTGCAGAGATCCATGTTTGCCTTGATATATAATATACAAAACTACAAAAAAATCTATATATCCCTTCTAAAAATGTTCTATAATAAAGCACATCTCTTGTAATATAATCAGCCATCTTTTTCACTGCCCCAGGGTTTCCAAAACCTGGGTTATTCTCACAAAAGCAAATTTTGACATATGTCTACATTGACAGGTGCACATGTCCAATCATACATTCGTGTTTTCGCTTGTTCGTTATTTTGCTTATTCGTAATTCCGTAATTTTCGTATTTTGGTTCCTTCAGCTTTTCGTATGTTCGAATTGATACGAATTAACAAAAATTAACAAATTCGTACGAAAATCCATTTGTTACGAACGGGAACGCACATGTCTAATAGACATTTTATAACTTTTTACAGGTCACAGTTAAAGCTTCAAAATTACTTTATACACATATTTTGAGAGAAAACGCGTACCATTTAATGTCTGTTAAAATGTTTTCTTAAATGTTCCCACGCTTATCTGAAGATAATTACTAGCACAGTTACATGATCATATTTTAAACAACATATTTTAATAAATGGATTTTGCAAGTTTTGCCACAGGCTGCCTGGCAAGCACTTCTCTATAACACTATTGATGCTTGAATAACATATCTCAAAGGATGATATATTGTATTTATGTGAAGACAAAATGAGACTGACAAAAACAAAGTCTAATTACTTTTTGAAAGTGTAAACACTTTGTTGTAAGCATAAAACAATCTATAAAACAGTAAATGTGATATTTGTCCTCGTTGTAATCCTGTCAGATAAAGGCATTCTATTCTGATTTGGTTTTAAATAAAATTATGTTATGCTACAAACTGTTAGATAAACATTCAAGACCTCTGCCTGAAGCCAAACAAAACCTTGCTCATAATCTTATAATACTGTTCATGTGGGGTGTGTAATACATCTAATATTTATAATATTATTGGTCCCTTATGTCAGTACCTCTCACAAGAACACTACTAAGGTTATTAAATATTACTACAAAATACATTTATGCAAAAATTTACAATTTTTTGACATAAAGTACATTGGTAAAAATATTAATTCAAGAAAGGGCCTTGCACCCAATATAAAATAATGATGTATCCTAATTAAGTAGGCTCAAAAGTGATTTTTCTCAACCAGGTCCTCTGAATGAATGAATTAATACATTATTTCAAATTAAAATTATTATTGTAATGAAGGCCGGAGTTGTCAGTACAACACTATAACTATACTCTATAAATAAAAACACCAGACTTTGACTATTACCGAAGAAAGTAATTCAAATTAAATGACAAGCCAAATAAAGCAACCTAAAATTATATTTTATTTAGAAAAGCTAAAACATAATCTTTGGCCAAGCGATCATTACAATAACATACTGATGCCACAATGCCTCATATATAGTAAATGTTAAATAGTATTATAGGCTAAATCAGTAAATATGCTACAGTAATTAAAAGCACTGTTACCTTATGAGGAGTTTATGAGTAATCTCCATTAGCAACTGGGAATATTTGTATATAAATATGTATATATAGTTTAGAATAAGAAATACGATTAGTGTGTATGAAATAGTGTTGTTAGTAAGGGGTTAACATAGCTAGATGTAAATATATGACAGACTTTTGCTTGAGAAGATCTAATTAATTTAACAGTTCCTTTTTGACTTGCAAGAATGTTAGGTGTGGGTGTGTTATGGGAGATGCTCTGCTATTTACCTGTTGTAATATTCAAATTCAAGGATAAGATATCATCTGAGTGTGTAGACTTGATGGGGCCTAATTCGTTAGCTAGATAAAAGCCTTGTAGTCCTCTGTTAACCAACCATTTATCCATTTCAAAGGGTATTTTATATGCTGAGAATATTATTTTGATATGTTCAGGAAGGGACAATTTGCCCCGGATATGGCCATGCATAGTTAAGTGCCCCATTCAAGAGAAGGTGATGACCTTCTCTTTAATTAATTTCTCTTCAAACTACTGTAAATATCACTAACTCATTAACCCAAGAGAAGAAGTGCTATTGAGGGGATGAGCTATGCTAAAGGGGAAAATGTCCAATCTTGGAGGAGATACACCCGGAGGGAGGAGAGGGCTAACATACTTACCAATCAGGGTGGCCCTGTTCAAGGCAATGCGAGATGGGCCTATATTAGTGGAAATCACACACAGAATAGAGGAGTGAGTGTCTGAGTCTAACGTGGGCCCAGAACCATCACTAGTGGTAAATATCAGATCATCTCCCAGCACTTAAAAAGGAGGTCCACCCTAAAAAAAGAAATTACACCAAAATGCTCAAAAAAAATGTATACTTACCAGAAATTCCGGTTGCTATGCAAATATTCTGAATCTGCCTCTTCCTAGTCCGCGGCAGGTCTTCTTCCTCGTCCTCCTCGTGTTGTCTTCTGGTCAATGGGGTGCACTGCCTTCTGCAGACTGCGTGTATCCCAGAGTGCAGCCACCCATTCACAAAGCGCTGCAAGACTCGCGCATGCGCAGTAGGAAACGGGCAGTGAAGCCGCAAGGCTCCACTGCCTCTTTCCCATAGTGAGGATTGCGGCACCGGGACCTGCCGCAATCGAGGGATCGGCCTTGGGGGGGCGACATCGCGGGCGCCTAGGACAGGTAAGTGTCCTTATTAAAAGTCACCAGCTACAGTGTTTGTAGCTGCTGACTTTTAAAAAGAAACTTGGGGGCGGAACCCCGCTTTAAGGTATATCTGCTTGTCATATGTTGTTTGTTCGCTTTTTGTATTTTGATTAATATACTCTGCATTCTTGTATTATAACATAGTATTTCCTCCCTTGCTTTAGACTATAGATGTTTGTGTATTAGATAGATGCTTTCAACTAATTCCTAATAAATGTTATTATATTAGAACTTTCACTCTTGGTCAAAGAACTTTAATTTAACCCACATCATATCTTTGAGATATTAAATCTTAAATATAATAAACAGTTAACAGATTGGCGACCAACGAAGGCAAAAGTGCTAAAAGTACCGAAAGTACCAAAAGTATTTAATATAATACCAAGATTTGTGTATTGCAGACTAAGGGCCAGATTCACAGAGATATGTGGCGGCGTAACATATCGTCTTTACGTTACACCGCCGCAAGTTTTCAGCGCAAGTGCCTGATTCACCAAGCACTTGCGTGTAAACTTACGGCGGTGTAACGTAAAGCTGTCCGGCGCAAGCCCGCCTAATTAAAATGGGGCGTGTACCATTTAAATTAGGCGCGCTATCGCGCCGAACGTTCTGCGCATGCTCCGTGTGAAAATTTCCCGCCGTGCTTTGCGCGAAACTACGGTGCTCCGACGTATTTTTTGAATGGCGACGTGCGTTACGTCATTTCGTATTCCCGGACGTCTTACGCAAAAGAAAAAAAATTGAAATTCGACGCGAGAACGACGGCCATACTTTAACATAGCTGTTCTAAATGTAAGCCATGAAAAAGCAGGCTTATGTTTGCGACGGGAAAAACCGACTAGCGACGACGTAAGAGAATGCGACGAACGCGCGTACCTTCGTGGATCGCTGTTAACAGCTAATTTGCATACCCAACGCTGGAAAACGACGCAAACTCCACCCAGCGGCCGCCGGAAAATTACACCTAAGATCCGAAGGTGTACGAAGCCGTACGCCTTTCAGATCTTAGCCAAAAGACATTGTATCTTTGTTTGTGAATTACAAATAAAGATACGACGCGGCAAATTTGAAAGTACGCCGGAGTATCAGCAGATCTCCGACTGAACTTCCTGAAGGTCCGGAAGCTGGCGGAGAGGTGAGTACCAATTAAAAAAAATTTTGATCGATCAAAAAAATTAAAGATTAATCTATGAATTAATTGTTAATTTCCACAGCCCTACTTTTTTTTTTACTTTTTGCTATAAAAAAAATAAAAAATCTTCATCAGTTTAGGCCAATATATAATCCTCTACATATTTTTGGTAAACAAAAAAAGGAATGCATGTACCCATACGGGATTTCACCCAGGGCAGCCATTCTTTTGCAGTATATCTGCGTGAGCCGATCAGGGAACTGGTAAAGTAATACTTCCAACTATTTAAAACTTTTAAATTAAATATCCAGTTTATTTTTTAGAAAGAGGAGAAGGACCAGTGATCCTGCCTGACCAATGTTTAAAAGCAGACATCACAAGATGCCTAATACTACCTCTAAGTCAGAAATCTCGTCTTTCTGTGTCTTTGGCTGAAAATAGCTTTCCTTTGTTACTGCAGGCCTAAATCAAGGCTAAATCGAGTCAGCAATATTCTTCTGTCCAATAAAAGTTAAATTACTAGACAGAGAAGTTGGAGGTGCCTAGCTTTGTATTCAAGCCCTCCATAACAAAGTGATTTTAATTTCAGATATGCACACAGTGGAGGATTTTCTGGCTGACAAAATTAATGACAGACATCTTTTGGTATCCACTCTCAAGCAGGAACTTTACTATTAAAAGTTTAAAGTGGCTGACAGGATTACTTTAAACACCTAGAGTAGTCCTTGTTCATAATCAGCATTAATTACTGTATATCCTTTAATGGAAAAATAATTATTTGCGTTAGTGATTTAAATTCACACAAAAATTGCTTTTTTTTTTACAGGTGTAGAAAACACTCATAACCAATTAAATAAGCTTTTCTCTTTTTAGAGAAAAGTTTTGTAAAAAAAAAAAAAAAAAAACAGTGTCCCCCCTATTTCTGCAGAGACACACCACTAACATAGCGATTGGTGTGTGGAACCATAGCGTCTCAGACAGCGGGACTGGTTATCATCAATAATAATTATTATTATACAGGTTTTATATAGAGCTAACAGTTTGCGCAGAACTTAACAAAATAAATGCAGACATTACAGTTACATTACAGTTTGGTACAAGAGGACTCAGAGGGCCCTGCTCAATAGAGCTTACAATTTAAAAAGCGAGGGTCAATTGATACAAAAGTAATAGTTGTGGGGGATGAGCTGATGAAGGAAGTAAAACAGTGTTAGGCCCCGTACACACGAGAGGATTATCCGCTGGAAACGGTCCTCCGGACCGTTCCAGCGGATAAATCCTCTGGCGGATTTTGATCTGATGGTTGTACTAACCATCAGATCGAAATCCGCGCGGAATCCATCCGCAGTGACGTGTCGCGCCGTCGCCGCGATGATGACGCGGCGACGTGCACGACGCTGGAAGATAAAGACTTCCACGCATGCATCGAATCATTATGACGCATGCGAGGGAGAGGAGCGGACGGATTGATCCGGTGAGTCTGTACAGACCACCGGATCAATCCGCTGGACAGGATTCCAGCGGATAGATTTCTTAGCATGCTAAGAAATTTTTATCCGCTGGAAATCCGTTGGCTGGAATTTTTTCCGCCGATAAATGTCCGCTCAGACGTACACACCACCGGATCTATCCGCTGGAACTGATCCGCGGATCAATTCCAGCGGATAGATCCGGTGGTGTGTACGAGGCCTAAGAAGCAGGATATCAATATCAATAACATATATTTTTTTCAAGCTGTTTTTGTTTGTTTTTATTTTTAGTGACATGGTTCCTTTAAACTACTGCCATGATCTTACGCTTTGGCAGATAGTTAATGTACCTATTAGATTAATAAACTTTTTTTACATCTGAGGCCTCGTATAACACGACCGAGGAACTCGACGTAAGGCCCCTTTCACATGAGGCGTTTTTCATGCGGTACATCGCTAAAAATAGCGCTGCTATACCGCATGAAAAATCATGCCCTGCAGGCTTCAATGTGAAAGCCCCAAGGCTTTCATACTGATACCGTCACCGCGGCTCCAAGCCTCAATGTCAAAGAGGTCTCAATGAAACATCGTTTTCCTCGACGAGTTCCTTGTTAGGCTTGTCAAGAAACTTGACAAGCTTGCTTTGCGTACACACGGTCATAACCAAATCTCCTCGTTCTCAAACGCGGTGACGTACAACACATACAATGGCAGGGGAAGTTTGGTAAGAGACGATTTGCACTTTTCAGACTGTTACAGCGTGACAAATGTGCTATCTCCATTACAAACGCTACTTTTACCGAAGGTGCGCTCCCGTCTCATACTTTATTCTGAGCATGCGCGGGTTTCTTAGCATACACACGAACGGGTTTCTCGTCAAAAACCAGCCCGACAAGGAACACGACGAGGAAATTGAGACTCCCGTCGAGGAAAAAGAGAACTTGTTCTCTTTTTTTCTCGTTGAGTTCCTCAACAGTTTCCTCAATGAAAAACATACACACGACCATTTTCCTCAACAAAAAAGCTCTGCCACCAAGTTTCTTGATGGATTCTGTCGAGGAAAACGGTCGTGTGTACGAGGCCTGAGGCTCGTAAAACAAGTATGAATTTGCAAGCAAGGTTTGCTGAATGAAGTAGGGCTTGTAAATTTTCTGTGCATCTCCAGCTGAGATGTTTTACTGCATAAACAGGTGGAAATGATTCAACACATGTTTAAACACAGGTAGATTTTGCTTTATTCTTTTTGAGTGTTTTCATCTGCTATCACATTCAAATAATAGTTGTAAAGTTTGAGTAAATAAAAGAGCACACTAAAATTGCAGTCACATTAACTAATTTAAACGTAATTCTACATAAATGTAGAGTTAATCAAAATGTGTCTCATGTATGTCAACTGCTAAATCGACACTCTTTGGAACAGATATTTGGTGTGGTTTGTATTCACTGCCATGAAAACAGCATGAGTTCAAGGCAAATCCTCCAGGATTGTAATTTCTCCCATAAATTTTTATTGCAGATTTGCCTGAAAGAGGCATCATGCGCAGCATGGAGTTTAACCTATAGCCAGAAGAATTGGAAAGGCCAATAAGGGCATTTGGATAAGCCAGCCTCATCACCATAAAGGAGGGGGGTGCACAGAACAGCCATTGTGAAAGTGAATCGAGAGCTGTTGTAGGAAAGCATAGGAGAAGCTGTCAAAATACATAGATAGATATTATGCACAATTAACCCCCTTTAACCCCCTTTGCTGTAATTTTTATTACTGGGGGGTTTCTTGTCTTTCATTGTATTTAGTTCCTTAGTTCAGCAGTCACTTTAAGCTACATTTTTTTTTGCTGCAACACTTTCTTTAAAAAAGGGGTCTTTGGGTGGCGATATTTGGGGTTTTAAGTTCATTTGTGAGTTTTTTATTTTTCTTGTTTTGTTGATAGGGCACTTTTTTTTTAATTTAGCATGTTTAAACTGGAACATTCACTGTTCATCTGTCATCTGTTCTTTGAGCTCTCTTTTCTTCATCTCATGCTGCTGCATTGATTGAAAAAAAAAAAGTCCAGTTGCTGCAGCCAATATTACCACATATACAATAAGAGTTATATAAGTAAAAAGTAAAAGTGTCGCTAACTCAATACAGTGAATAAATGTAGTGATCCAAATTCATATACATGAAAAAGTGCATTATGTAAAAATCTCCAAGTATCAAAAAAAAATTTAAAATCCAAGTCCATACATCAAAAAGTCAAAAATTAATATATGTGTAGAAAAGTGCATGCACAGATGAATATATGCTAGAATCTTAAATTGTATCAAAACATGCATAAGTAAATAGTGCAGTAGTCAAATGCAGGAAAAAAACATCAAATCTTAATGTGTAGTCACATTCTCTTCCACCATGCCAAGTCCACTGCAAGTATGCCCCAGCCTCTCACCTCAGATATAGACCCCACGGGGCCTAATGATGCTTCTGATAAAAGTGTAAGCCATGAGGATCCTCTCTAATCACAATTTTCTTTTGGAGTATCAAACATGGCAGAGGTATGCAGCAAGGGTGGTGGATAAGAATAAACAGTGTTTTCCCTCTGTGTTTTATACGTTCTCCTTAAACTCCTTCACTCTCCTCCATATGTAACTCATAGAAGATAAAGAAGATCTCCATAGTGCAATAATTCAATAAAATATTATATTTAGTGAAAGCAGCAATGTACATTTAACATTTACTTTTTCAGTATCAATATAATCAAAGACTTTCGGTCTCGGCCGCCGCCAGAAGTAAAATCAGCTGGCTCCTCCTGACGCGTTGTGTCACATATCACATGACTTTCTCAAGTTATACATTCACTATTTAGGCTTATTTTTTTCTGATTTCAATGTTTTGCTACATGGCTGTATCATTTGTGCTCTTCTAATGCTTGTAGTAAAACTCATGCCTGTACTCTTTGTCTATAGTACATTTTGGCCAACTATACCTGATTACAACTGCTCTATTATTGTCAGTTTTGCACAAATGTATCCTTTGTAGTATCTTTATTATTGTAGCCAAGCCCCAGCCTGTATTCTTTGATTATAGTGAATTTGGGCCTAGCCTTGCTCATTACCCCATCACGCCTAAGGCATTAAAAATTAAATCTTAACCTCCCTGACGGTATGATTCTTTCAGATTTTAGGTGCTGAAAGCGGTACCATTATTTTGCAAGGAAATTTGGCGTTTTACATTGTAGGCCTGTAATTCTTAGGAATAACTCACGTAAATCTGTCCGAACAAGAGTCTAGTAGACATCTCGGGTATGATAAAGTTTGAAAAACAAAATCATAAATTATAATATAATAAATAACTATAAATAATTATAACAAATAATAATATAATTATAATTATTCAATAATGTAATCAAATCAAAAACACTGAAATTTGCTCAGTTGCAGAATTGTCGCTGTCATTACTTTATTTTATGATGAATTTCCCCACAAATCGCTATCGCTCAATTCTGAAAGTGATTATAATTTATTATCGCTGTTTTCTGGCTGCTCTAAAACCAATTTTGACATAAAGAGACACTTTTTGGTTGCTATGGACAATTTTCAGTTTGCTGGCAGAAAGAACTGTTTTTATTATACAAAAGTACATGTAGGGCACTGGGCAGACTACTAGGGACAAAGGGGGTGTGTTTTTTTTACATACAGTACTGTAATCTATAAGATTACAGTATACTGTATGTAATGTGTTTATTTACTTTTTTGAATTTGGCGCCGTTCTCCACCCCTGTGCGTCGTAACTTCGCAGGGAACCGAGATCGGCGGCACACAGGGACACTGTGTGAATTGAGCGAGGACGCCGCTCGCTCACACAGCGGGGATGCATCGCAGGATCCAGGGACAAGGTAAGTAACTTTGCCTGTGGCTGCTTCGAGGCGATCACGAGTCTGGCTCGGGGATACCGCTTTTGGTAATGAAATCTTACCCCGAGCCAGACTCGGGAATACCGCCAGGGGGTGAAATGCTTTAGCACAATTTTGCAATTTCGACATGTGTTAGTAAAACAGTACATATCATCACAACTACTTTGTACATCCAGGTGAATTATACTGTACCTTATTTTTTTCAGGACACATTGGGCTTTCATTTGTTGGTAAATGGTTATCTTCTGATTTTTTTATTCTTGGTGGTAGGTCCTGATCATTAGTACGGGGCCTGGAGCTCAAAGAATAACTGTTTTAAAGAATAAATAACATGTTATTTTTTAAATGTAGCTGTATATTTCTTACTAACATAACCTACCACCAAAGAACAACCCAAAATAAATTCTCCTGCTAATGACAATTGCAGCGATATTGCATATATATGTATGTCATTTGTTGTTTGTACCTGTAGTACAGTCCAGGAATAATAGTGCGAATTTAACTTTTTTGTCCTACCTAAAACACACTGACACTAAAGCCTGGTACACACTATTAGTTAAAGGAAAAAAAAACGGTCGGAGCTGCTGTATCAACCATGCGAGGTTAGTTCACCGATCTCCCTTGCTGAGCTGTTGTGTTCATACAGGGAATGCCCCGCCCCCCCACCAGATCAGTCTCTGCCACTGGCTGAGAACGCTGATCGGGAGTTGGTCGGATGCTGGTTTTCTAGCATGCAGGTCCGACAGAAGCCGGCCAAAAGGCCAGCTTCTGATGGACAGATCAACATACACACAACCAGAATTTTTTCTTGAAACGGCTGTTGTTTCCTGACATTCGGCCTGTGTGTAACAGGTTTAACTGACACTAGCACTCATTTAAAAAAAATCCTGCCAAAATGTACTGGCTCTGACCTTTGACTCTGACCTTGACCTTTGACCCTTACTTGGCCCAAATACCCCTGGCACTGACCTAGATCAAACCTTAATCTAGGTAATTTTTATTTATTTTTTATATTATTTATTTTTTTACACACATTTTTTTCTCTCTGCAAGAAGAGGCAGCAATACAATGTATCTTTTCTCTCCATTCACAGAGAGAGAAATATAGGGGTGGGCTTTACAGTGACTGATCCCTGTGATAGCCAATCAGAGGCTACAACAGCGATCAGGTGACTCAGAAGCGGGAGTTCCGGGTCCTGATCATTAGTACGGGGCCTGGAGCTCTTGGTGAGGGACTGTACAGCATGCTCCAAACACATAGGGAGATACACAAATCTGCCTAACTAAAAATGTCCTGCTGCTGGCAAACTTTACACTGTTGTTTCTTCTGTGGTCCTTTAATTCTGCATGAAAGATTGATAGAAATTGGCCAGTGACAGGACAGTTGTAAACTATCAGGGGCAGCCAGTGAACTACTGGCTAAATATTAGAGATGGGAAAACTGTCTGGGGATGAGAATAAGTTCAGCCCCGAACAGCGCCCATTTGGGTTTAAGGCTTTTCCCATTCAGGGCACAGAGCACTGTGAGAGCCCTGATTGGACAAAGTCATGGTGACTTTGCCCAATCATGGCTCAGTGCTCATTGTCCCACCCCAAACTATAAAAGGTTCCTTCCCATGGAAACTTTTGCAGTGTGAAGTTGGAGATAGAGCAGCATTCAGCAAGGAAGTTTGTGTTAATGTGAGTGTAGAGTGTCAGTGTAATATGAGCATAGTGTAATGTGAGTACAGTGCAGTGTTTAACAGCATTACATTTAGTGCTGTATACAGAGCATTTTTTTACAATTTGCCACTGCATTACTTAAACTGACAATTGGGTGGTCGTTTGAAGATGTACCCAAACAACATTTTCGTACTTTTTTTCAGACAAATATAGCTTTCTTTTGGTGGTATTTGATCACCTCTGTGGTTTTTATTTGTTGCGCTATAAGCAAACAAGGAGCAACAATTTTTGAAAAAAAAAGTTTTACTTTTTGCTATTATAAATATCCACAATTAAAATAAAAAAAATCTTAATCAGTTTAGGCCAATATATATTCTTTTACATATTTTGTAAAAAAAAAATCACAATAAGTGTTTTTTTTTTTTTTACTAGTAATGGTGGTAATGTACTGCAACATTGTGACAGACAGATCTGAGACTTTAGACACTTTCTTGGGACCATTGGGATTTATACAGTGATCAGTGCTATACAAATGCACTGATTACTGTGTAAATGTGACTGTCAGGGAAGTGGTTAACACTAGGGGGTGATCAAGGGGTTAATTGTGTGTTAACTCAGTGTGTTTTAACTGTATGGTGATAGGATTGGCTAGGAGAGGAGACATATAATTGTTCCTGCTTAGTAGGAACAAACTATATGGCTCCTCTTCCCTGTTAGCACAGTGCTGGCGCTCGTGCACATGTTCGCACGTGGCAATCGTGCCCGCTGGCTACATGCATCGGGTCCCCCCGCTGTGCAGTGGGCATGCTTGCGCACCCTCTGGTGGCCGCTAAAGGGAAGGACGTACCTTATCGGATTTAGCCCCGGGGGAGCCATCCTGCCACAGTATATCTGCATGAGCTGGTCGGGAACCTTTTATAACGCACCAAGCACCACATACGTGTCTCCCATGGCAGTACCCAGCTTCTTATACCTTTTTACCAGTAGTTTAATTATCAACCCTTAAAATAGCCAGCATTTTAAAACAAGTTTCGCCCCACATGGACCAGATTCCCATAGAGTAGGATTTGCCTCTGAGTTTTGGTTCACTGAATTTTAAGCATGATTCACTAAATCTTTGGCAAATCAACCTTGGGCATATGTTCCCATAAATATTATTAAATTGTTAAATTTTGTTACATTTTACCAATTTAGTTTGATACATTAGTCTTTAGTTTAGTATCTTAATAATGTTTTTATTTGCAAATACTAAGAACTGACATTGCCATACTGGCGATTGCTCAAAGACATGTATCTCACTCACTTGGATGTCATGAGGATAATTAGCAGGTCTATAAATTCCTGGAGCTATTTTAAGCAATCAGGCTGATGAAGGAGGCGTGGTTAAAATTTCAAAATGTGTCCTGATTGTCTCACACAGCGGTTGGACTGACAGCTCCTCTTACTACTCCAGCTGGACATCTTTAGGCAGACATACGATTTTTGGATATATCATCATGGCCATCCAGGGCAGCCTGACACTGGTCTCCCTGCACGGACTTCAGGCTCATCTTGCTCCCCACCACAGCTGGCTCTCTTCTCCACCAAGGACTACCACACAGCTCCCAGCTCATTACGATCCACTGCGGACTGTCATTCTCTATCTCCCCCTTAAGTAGTTTACTTAATAAATTGTGCTACACTATGCCGGTTTGGTGCTTTCTTCCCTTCCCTTTCATATTTTCCCATAACTTTTACTTGATGGTGATTATTGCAGCACAAAATGTTTAAGTCTGCTCATCTATATGTTCAGGTTCTGGATCTGAATCATTATCAACTTGTAGAAAAAATGAAAAAATGTATGCTTATCACTTGTTGCCCGATCCACTGCACATGTCCAGCCAGCACTGTGTACCATAGAGATGCCCTGCAACATGGAGGAGAATAAGGGGGAGAGACCATATGCCAAGGTTGCTATGATGATGTGTTTCAGAGGTGTGGCCGTTATCAAGTCACGCAGCTCAAGACCCACGCTGCATTATATAGGAACTCAAATTGCCTCCCTTGTCAAAGATCCTGATCTTGGGCAGGGGAGGCATTTTGAATTCCTATATAATGCAACATGGGTCTTGAGTGGGTGTGAGAAGTTACTTGAGAAAGAAGGCCACTCCTCCAAAACACGTCATGGCAACCGTATGATGTCAGCTCCCCTCCCCTGTCTCCCACTGTGGGTCAGTGTATGCATGGAGTGCAGCGCTGGGTGCATGAGCAGTAGGATCTGTAAAACCGTGTGTGGTGTCAGCAGCCTCAGGTGTGCTGTAAAGGATTCCGGGCAGCCAGTTTGAGCAATCCATGTCCCCCCCCCCCCGTCGGGATCTTATGCTGGTGATTCAGAGAATGGCTACAGTGGAATATCTTCATGTTGAATCTCTCTTCAAACAAAATGTGAGTTTGACCATTGAAGTGTTTTTATTTGCTACTTTAATAAAGCTGAGTTACACTAGGGTTACTTTGCACCCTCTTCTTTTGTGTTTTTGTCTAAATAGAAAAGCTAACATTGTATTGAGTTAGTACATCACAAATATTAGTACATTTTAAATTGTGCCTTTTTATGAAATGGTGAAAACTGAAGGTGTGCAAAATTGTAAATAAACACAATTTGCTCTAAAAATCTGAGGTTATTATTTTTCACTTACAGCTTTTAGCATTTGTAAAAGACCCCCCTAACCATATATTTTCTGAAAGCCTGGCAATAGTTGAGCGAATGTTTATTAAATCACCTTTTTCACAAAAAATATATTAAAATCATTATTAGCGGACACAAACACAACATACCTTACAAAATGTCTGCCAAATTCCTACTAAGTAGGACACTACAGTACACTACAGCTCCTAAACTTTAGTTTAGAAGCTTTTGTCATTTTTTTGGCAAAGCTTCTAAAATCAACTCCATAAAAGCCTGTGTCCATGTACACATAGGCTTTTAGGATCGTTTGGGAGGAGCTGCTGTGGTTAGGGGAGGTTCAACCTCCCTCTCCTGAACGCAGAAAATCACATTTAGCATAGTTACATTCTGACAACCAGTCACATAGTGCTGCAAAATCATAGCAAAATCGCTGTAAAATCGGTAATAGGCTAATAGCTAGATTCAGGTAGGGCGGCGCATCTTTCAGGCGGCGTAGCGTACGTATTTACGCTACGCCGTCGTAAGTCAGAGAGGCAAGTGCTGTATTCACAAAGCACTTGCCTCCTAAGTTACGGCGGCGTAGCGTAAATGGGGCCGGCGTAAGCGTGCCTAATTCAAATGAGGATGAGGGTTGCGTGTTTTATGTAAATGATTGGTGACCCAATGTGATTGACGTTTTTTACGAACGGCGCATGCGCCGTCCGTGTACATATCCCAGTGTGCATTGCTCCAAAGTACGCCGCAAGGACGTATTGGTTTTGACGTGATTGTAAATTACGTCCAGCCCCATTCACGGACGACTTACGCAAACAACGTAAAAATTTCAAATTTCAAAGCGGGAACGACGGCCATACTTAACATTGACTAGGCCAGCTATTTGTTCGACTAACTTTACGCCGGAAAAAGCCGTACGTAAACGACGTAAAAAAATGCGCCGGGTGCACGTACATTTCTGAATCGGCGTATCTAGTCATTTGCATATTCTACGCCAAACTCAACAGAAGCGCCACCTAGCGGCCAGCGTAAATATTGCACCCTAAGATACGACGGCGTAGGAGACTTACGCCGCACGTATCTTAGCCTAATTTAAGCGTATCTGGTTTCCAGAATACGCTTAAATTTAGGACGGCGTAGATTCAGAGTTACGTCAGCGTATCTACTGATACGCCGGCGTAAAGCTATCTGAATCCAGCTATAAGTGTACATGAAGCCTAAGTGTGTTCCGTACATCCCTGTTGCTGTTCCCAATTTGCACAGCCCCAAACACAGACAGTTTGAGCTCAGGGACCTGAACCTGGACCCACTCGGATGTCAAATTGGGAGCAGCAGCTGTGCCCATGCAGCCACTGCATCCCAATTGACATGTATAGGACTGCCTGCACGGGTGATGCACCGAACACCTGTGCATCCTTGTGCAGGTAAACATGGCCTTGTAGGGGTGTATGCTGTGTATGCCCTGTGTGGACAAGACCTTATGCATTTATTTTTATTTTACAATTAATTTTTTATATTTTGTTTAAAAAAAATTGAGGGGGTGGGGGCTTTAGTGAGATATCAGAGATCTAAACAGGGACTAAGACATAAAGTTCAGTCCCTTTGTCTGCATCTTTAGCTGCAATGCATATGAATGAATAGAAGTCTCTGAATAAAGGCTCTTATTTATTCATAAACTGAGGCATAGTAAACACTGTGTTCTATGCCACAGTGATGAATGAACATAGGAGTGTTTGGTATCAATTGCTCACTATGGGCCATATCCACAAAAGAGATACTCCGGCTTAAGCCGTCGTATCTCTGGTTCTAACTTTGGAACTGATCCTCAGAAGCAGTTTTCCTAAGTTAGGCAGAAGATCCGACATCTGTAAGGGACTTACACTGCCGGATCTTAGGATGCAGTACCGCATCCGCCACTGGGGGCATTTCGAGTCGAAATGCCTCTTCTGGTATGCAAATTAGCACTTAGGGCGATCCTCAAAGCTTTTGTGCCTAGTTTTTTCGCCGTAAGTGTTAGTTTGCCTGGTGTAAAACTAGGGCTGCTTTTACAAAGTGTAAAGTTAGTCACACCTTGTAAAGGTCCATTCAAGCGACGGCATTTGGTATGCATTCCCGAGGGAGAACTCCACGGCAATTTGTAAATTCCAAACCGGCATGGGTTCCCCCCCAGGAGCATACCAGGCCCTTAGGTCTGTTATGGGTTGTAAGGAGACCCCCCCTACAATCCATACCAGACCCGTATCCAAAGCACGCTACCCGGTCGGTCAGGAATGGGAGTGGGGACGAGCGAGCGTCCCCCCCCTCCTGAACCGTGCCAGGCCGCGTGCCCTCAACATGGGGGGGTTGGGTGCTCTGGGGCAGGGGGGCGCACTGCGGGCCCCCCCACCCCAGAGCACCCTGTCCCCATGTTGATGAGGACAGGACCTCTTCCCGACAACCCTTGCCGTTGGTGGTCGGGGTATGCGGGTGGGGGCTTATCGGAATCTGGGAGTCCCCTTTAATAAGGGGGCCCCCAGATACCGGCCCCCCACCCTAAGTGAATGGATATGGGGTACATCGTACCCCTATCCATTCACCTGTAAGCAAAAAGTAAAAGTTATTAAACACACAACACAAGGGTTTTTAAAATAATTTATTATTCTGCTCCGGATGCCCCCCCTGTCTTCTTTATTAGCTCAATTACCAGGGGGGGCTTCTTCTTCCACTCTCCGGGGGTCTTCTCCGCTCTCCGGGGGGGGTTTCTTCTTCCGCTCTCCGGGGGGGGGCTTCTCCGGACTCCGGGGGGCTTCTTCCATCTTCTCCCCTCTTCCGCTGTTGACTCGGCGAACCCCGGTTCTTCTGCAGATGTCCGGTGCCTTCTCCTTCAGCGCCGGCTGCCTGCTATGTTTGTGTGTTAGCTCGATTTCAAACAGGCAGCCGGCGCGGTCTTCTGTGACGTCAGGGTCTTCTGTTCTTCTCCCCTCTTCCGATGTTGCCTCGTCGCCTGTTGTCGCTGTAATGATGGAAGCGCGCCTTGCATCCCATTTATATAGGCATCACCGTCCCATCATGCTCCGGCAGGTACCCACGTGGTGGGTGCCTACCCACGTGCACCCACCACGTGGGTACCTACCGGAGCATGATGGGACGGTGATGCCTATATAAATGGGATGCCAGGCGCGCTTCCATCATTACAGCGACAACAGGCGACGAGTCAACATCGGAAGAGGGGAGAAGAACAGAAGACCCTGACGTCACAGAAGACCGCGCCGGCTGCCTGTTTGAAATCGAGCTAACACACAAACATAGCAGGCAGCCAGCGCTGAAGAAGAAGGCACCGGACATCTGCAGAAGAACCGGGGTTCGCCGAGTCAACAGCGGAAGAGGGGAGAAGATGGAAGAAGCCCCCCGGAGTCCGGAGAAGACCCCCCCCGGAGAGTGGAAGAAGAAGCCCCCCCTGGTAATTGAGCTAATAACGAAGACAGGGGAGGCATCCGGAGCAGAATAATAAATTATTTTAAAAACCCTTGTGTTGTGTGTTTAATAACTTTTACTTTTTGCCTACAGGTGAATGGATAGGGGTACGATGTACCCCATATCCATTCACTGAGGGTGGGGGGCCGGTATCTGGGGGCCCCTTATTAAAGGGGACTCCCAGATTCCGATAAGCCCCCGCCCGCATACCCCGACAACCAACGGCAAGGGTTGTCGGGAAGAGGTCCTGTCCTCATCAACATGGGGACAGGGTGCTCTGGGTTGGGGGGGCCCGCAGTGCGCCCCCCTACCCCAGAGCACCCAACCCCCCCATGTTGAGGGCATGCGGCCTGGCACGGCTCAGGAGGGGGGGGACGCTCGCTCGTCCCCACTCCCATTCCTGACCGGCCGGGTAGCGTGCTTTGGATACGGGTCTGGTATGGATTGTAGGGGGACCCCCTACGTCAATTTTTCGGCGGAGGGGGTCTCCTTACAACCCATACCAGACCTAAGGGCCTGGTATGCTCCTGGGGGGGGGGAACCCATGCCGGTTTTTTCTTTGAAAATTGGCATGGAGTTCTCCCTCTCAGGAATGCATGCTGAGCGACGCTGTCATTTTTTTTTTAAATTATTTGTTTTCACCCGTCGCAACTTTAGTGTCCCGTCGCAATCCACAAAGCCGCCCGGCGTCAATTACGTTCGCGCGATGCACGTCGGGAAAATGACGTCACACGCATGCGCAGTACGGCCGGCGCGGGAGCGCGCCTCATTTAAATTGTAAACGCCCCCCGGAGAGGAGGAACGCCTTACGACGGCGGCACTTAAGTTACACGGCTTAAAATTTTTACGTAAGTGCTTTGTGGATCAGGCACTTAGGTAAAAACTTTAAGTCAGTGTAACTTAACTGCTGAAAGTTAAGTTACGACGCCTGGCTGAGGATTTGGCCCTTTGTTCTTAAAGAAAGGAATGGGGGCTGGAAACCACATGTTTACCAGCCCCCCTGATCCCCATCCTAATAGCTCTCCACCCTGGCAGCAGCTGCATCTGGCATGGGGGGGAAGGGAGGTAGAGAGTGGTGCTGAGGGGATTACTTCGGTAGGTAAGGGGTGGATCTTGGGGGATAATGGAGGAGAAATGTCACATACTACCGGTGCCAGCGACGTGGGGGGGGGGGCACCTTTTTGGGGGAATAGCTCCGATCATCAGCTTGTCATCCGCTGATCAGAGATATTGTTTTATTTAGCAGAATCTGATGAACAGTTCTGATATAAGCCCATGGTCACGGAAGTGACCATAAGCTTATAGCAGGAGGAGGAAGTCAAGTCCGTACAGAGTATGAACCTGGCCAGCTGGAAGCAGTGCTGTACACCCGTATACGGACCTAGCAGTGAAAGGGTTAAAAGTGGAAACAAACTTTATTGGCCACGATTAGCTTTTGCCATAATCTGCAAGTATGCACAGCAGGCTACAATAAGGTAAGAATTCGATTTTTTTTATATATCATCAAATGACAATATACAGTTTCAGGAAATTGATTCGATTGACTCGTGGGATCAGTTAGAACACCTAATCCCCTCTGTAAGACAAAATAGGAAAACAAGAAGCTTTTTTTTGCTTCCTCTGTAACCAAACTGCAGTATATGTGAAAGACTGAGCCTTAGGCCCCTTTACACTGGGGCGGGATATTCAGTGGCAGTAAATCGCCGCTATTTTTAGCAACACTTTACCGCTAATTTTGTGGCGCTATTGGGCCGCTAGCGGGGGTGGTTTTACCCCATGCTAGCGGCCAAAAAAAGGGTTAAAACTGCCCGCAATGTGCCCCTGCAGAGGCGCATTGCCGGTGGTATAGCCGCGCTGTCCCATTGATTTCAATGGGCGGGAGCAGTGAACGAGCGGTATACACACCGCTCCTTCACTGCTCCAAAGATGTGGCTAGCAGGACTTTTTTTCCCATCCTGCTAGCGCACCGCTCCAGTGTGGACACACTGGAGAAACAGCAGCATCTGTTTTGGGTCGGTTTGCAGATGCTTTTTTTAGCGCAATTGCGCCTGCAAAGCGCTCCAGTGTAAAAGGGGTCTAACTGACATGTGCTCTTATCCAAATGAACTATTAATGTACACTGATCAGCCATAATATTACGATGGGTGACAGGTAATGTAAATGACATTCATTATCTTGTTACAATGGCATCTGAAAGTGAACATATCATTTGTGAAGTTGATGTGTTGAAAGCAGAAAAAAAATTGCAAAAAAAGAAAGAAAGATATATATATATATATATATATATATATATATATATATATATATATATATATATATATATATATATATACATACTGTATATATTCTGACATGGGGTTTTAAGCTCTTGTAGAAGCATTATACAGTGAGTTTACTCCATGCCAGAAGTACATTTCACAGCTTTTCCTGCCCACATTTATTTAAAAGAAAGCAAAATGTTCACAAATGCATATATTTCCATGCAGGAGGTTCTCACCATCAAAATGACAAATCAATATTCAAGACTCCTGGGTCTCTTTATCAGCCCTGTGGCTCAGGCCTCATGCCCTGGCCTTCTAGTCCATCTAGCACCTGCTAGTATGCAAACACTGTACCTCTTCCCAGGGCTGCACTGGGACAAAAATGTGGCCCTGGACTTCATCCAGACTGGCCCACTTTGACAGGTCTCTCCTATGGCTGCCGGACAACTCCCGCCCCCCCCCCTGCCCAGCCACCTAAGCCCCCTCTCCCCCTTCACTAGCCGTTCTACTTTATTAGAGTAGAAAGGCTGGTACTGGTACTCTTATAGGCAGTACCAGTGGGGAAGCTAGACATTATTTCACCCGGAGCAAAGAATCAGTTCGGTGCTCCCCCTTATGAGACAAGATTAGGCAGAAGTGAGAAACTCCCAGGCCATAGCTGTTGAGTCAGCTGTCTGTCCCCTCCCCCATGCTCCTCTGTCGTCGTCCCTGCTCCTCTGGTCCTCCCCCTACTTCTTTGTTCCCCCCAGGTGAGCGCTGCGGGGAGGGAGAGGAGGTGAGCGCTGCGGGAAGGGAAAGACAGAGGAGCAGAGGGGGGTCGGCGGTCCTCTGTCACTGAAGCTTGCCCACTGAGCCATCGGCCCACCGGGAAACTCCCTGTAGTCCCAATGACCAGTCCATGCCTGCCTCTTTCAGCTCTGTGTCTTTCCTTTCCAGCTTCCAGCTGTTCTGTCTCTCATGTCATGTGGATTCTCTTAATTCAACACCTTCTGAATTAGTGACTTTGAGTATGCAGTAGGTTAGCTAGATTGTCTGAAATGTGCATGTTTGTTTCATCTAAGTGACCTAGAAAGTATTATAGCCATCAGTATGACAGTCAGTCAGATAGTATTTTCAGAAGTCAGCATTGGTAACCTTCATATTTCTCTTTTCTAATTAAAAGATTTCTTTAATGCATAATACTAGAAGTAAAAGCAATGATAATAACATATAACAATAAATACATTGCTGGTTTCATTAATCTAAACAAATAGTAAAAAGCATAAAATATACAACAGGACAAAAAACAACCAACACATTTCAGGGTCTAACAAATCCCCCTTCATCAGGGTTTAGTAAACTTTAAAGTGGTTCTAAAGTCTTAATGTTTTTCACCTTTATGCATTCTATGCATAAAGGTGATAAACCTTATGTGCTGCAGTTCCCCCCAGACCACCCTTTTTCTTACCTGAGCCCAATCTGATCTAGTGATGTGCACGAGTGCAACGGCTTCAGCTGATGTCTCTCTCCTCATTGCACAGATTGAATGAATGAATGAATGAATGAAAAACTTAAATAGCGCGGCACATGCGAACTGAATCGCCTCTGGGCGCTGGTTGTTTGTGTCTCATGCCATCAGAAAAGCAGGGTTTTGATCTGCCTTCTGAAAGACAGGTGGTTTTGCTCCAACCGAATGCTGGTTGGTAAAGCATTCCGAAGCCTGGGGCCCTGGAAAGCAAACCTTCTTTCTCCTTTGGACTTGTATTTGGTTTTTGGAACCTTGACCAGATTTTGGTCGGTGGATCGCAGAATGCGGTTGCAATTGTGCGGTTTGATCTTGTCGCATAGATATCTTGGAGCCTGCCCATGGATGCACTTATGTGTCAGGCAGAGTGCTTTGAATGCAATTCTGTCTTTCACTGGCAACCAGTGAAGGGATCTCAGTGAAGGTGAGATTGATTCCCAAGATTTTTTCCCAATCACCAGTCTAGCGGCCGTATTCTGTACGACTTGAAGACGAGCGATTTGGTACTTGGGGAGCCCGAGGTAAAGGGCATTTGCATAGTCCAGTCTGGAATTCACGATTGTTCCCACCACGACTGCTACGTCTTCTTTGGGGATAAATGGAATAAGTCTGCGTAGTAGGCGCATCAAATGGTGCGCCCCGCTGACTACTGACCCTATTTGTGCGTCCATTGTCATGAAGGTGTCAAACGTGACTCCTAGACTTTTGACTTTGGAGCTAGGGGAGATGATTTGTCCCAGAATGGGCGATGGTGTCCAGTTTGTTGCCAGTTCACTCTTCCGACTGGCATCAAACATAAAGAGTTCTGTTTTCGCGCTATTGAGTTTAAGATAACTCTTAGTCATCCAGTTTTCTATTGAAGAGAGACATTTCTCTAATCTGAGATGATGATCCTTTTTGTGGCAGATGCGAAAATACAGCTGCGTGTCGTCTGCATAAGAGTGATAATATCAAAGAGAGGACGAAGATAGATATTAAACAGCACCGGTGATAGGGGGGATCCTTGGGGGACCCCACATGGCACCGTGCGTTTTTCTGACGTGAAAGAACCCATTTTCACTGTTTGTGATCGGTTTCCGAGAAAGGAGGAGAACCATGGTAAAGCATCTTCTGTGACTCCGGCGACTTCTGCTAGTCGTCTCAGTAGCAATTTATGGTCTACTGTGTCGAAGGCTGCGCTTAGGTCCAGCAAAACCAGGAGACACGATTCTCCTTCGTCTGCGGCCTCGAGCGCATCGTCCCATATTTTCAGTAAGGCCGTTTCTGTCCCGTGTCCGGGACGGAACCCGGATTGAAATGGATCCAGTAGGTTGTGGGTATCCAGATGCTGTTGCAGCTGTTTTACCACCACTTTCTCCATTATCTTGGACAGAGCATTTAGACCTGTTATGGGACGGCGGTGAGTTGGGTCCATAGGATCCAAATTAGGTTTTTTCAAGCTCGGCAGGATTGTGCCCTCTTTCAGCAGGGAAGGCACTATGCCTTCTTTAAATGACTGATTTATAAGCTGTGTGATTGGAGGCGCCAGGATGTCGGCACAATCCTTCAGTAGCTTGGTGGGAATGATGTCATTGGGTGCTGTGCTGTTCCGCAACACACCAATGATATCTTTGGTGGTATCGATGGAGACGGGTTCCAGAGTGAACTTAGTTGATTGTAGAGGCTTTCTGTCTGTGTTTTGTAGTTGATTGAAGAGGGGGCTGAGTGGAGTATTGTTTTGCCGAATACTTACCCAAATTTTTTCAATTTTGTTGATGAAGAAATCCGATAGTTCATTGCAGAACTCTTGGGTGTCTGAAGTGGGGACTTCAAGACATCCCGGATTCATGGTCTGGGTGACCATCCTGAAGAGTTCGCGTGGGCGATTCATTGCGCTGTTAATCATCATGGAAAAGTGAATTTTTTTGGCTTTAAAAATTTCTTTGTGATATCGTGTTGTTACTGCTTTGTAGAAGTTGAGGCGGTCTTCTGAAGGACTTCTTTTCCAGGCGGCTTCCGCCCTTCTGCGCTCTTGCTTCTGTAGCGACAGCTGGTTATTGAACCAGCTGGACTTTTTTTCCCGGCTGCGGACTTTGCGCTTAGGTGCTGCTAAGTCGGCTGACTGTAGCAGAGCTGCATTTATGGCATCCAATGTATCTGAGGCTGCTAGCTGAGGAGGAATAGCCCCAATTCGGTTTCCCAGGGTAGATTTGAAGAGTTCCGAGTGGAGCTTCTTCTGAGATCTAGCCCAGTGTATTGTCACCGGCTTGGGTGCTTTCATAACTAGTGGAATTCTGGGAATTATGAAGCTAATTGCATGGTGGTCTGTCCATGGCAAAGGTTCATTACCCAAAATGTTTATTTTCAGATTTTGTCTGAAAATTAGGTCGAGTGTGTGACCTGAAGCATGCGTGGGTCCGCATATAAGTTGCTGAAGTCCTATCCCTTCCAGGTGGTCGATGCAGGCCTCCGCGATGGGATCCTGTGAGGAGTTGGCCCACAGATTGAAATCCCCGAGCAGCAAAAGATGATTGCTGTTAAGGGAGTAAGTGGATATGAACTCTGTTAATGCTGGTAGCAACTGCGATTTGGGCCCAGGGGGCCTATAGCAGAGGAGAATGTGAACGGTCTCCTGGGAGTGAGCTTGAAGTTGAAGCGTAAGCGTTTCCATAAAAGGTAGAGGATTTTGAAGGACCGGTTTAGTGATTGCAATATGAGACTTATGAATCACCGCCAGGCCTCCTCCTCTTTGCCCTATTCTATTTTCCGTTAAGATGCGATAATTTGCTGGTACCAGTTCTCCGAGAATGGTGTTGCAGTCGTCTGACAGCCAACTTTCTGTAATAAAGAGGCAGTCTAGATCGTTTTGTAGTAAGAAATCATGGATTTCTGATCGGTGTTTTACTGCCGATCTAGTGTTAAGCAGCGCACATGATATGTGCTTGAGCTGTGTTGAATGGTTGAAATTTTTGATGATCGATCGACGATCGAATCTCAAAAGTTGATCGGATTTTAAGGCTTTTGTGGTGACGGCAGGTAATATTGTTGCGAATTGTCTCAGACCCCAAATGGTTTCTGCAGAGTATCGCAATTTAACCATTGTTGCCAGTCACCGTGGGCGGGGGTGCGGGTGTTGGGTGAGAGAGGATTCGCAGAATCCTTGCTCGAGGGAGTTTTTTGGTCCAGAGGAAGGCAAAAAAACCCTGGGCAAGCTGGCCAATGTGCTGCGGCAGGGAAAAAAACTCCTTCCTGATCCCTAAAGGCGATCGGATCAAACCCTGGATCAAAGACTGAAGGCTATGGAGGGGAAAAGGGCTGGGTGTCACTGCTGCTGGGTGTCACTGCTGCTGGGGTGTACCAATATGGCCGCCAGGCAAAACACAGGACCCAGGCTGGGGGGGCTGTCAGCTTGGTAAAAACAATAATTTTACCGATCAGGTTGCTAAACAGGGGGTGGAGGGGACCACTAGGGGTGCGGGGGCGAAAATCCAGAGAGAATCTGTACTATTAGTAGTAAGTGCAGGGAGAATGGTCGGCGCGCCGGTAGGCCGCGGCTGAAGCCGCGGACTTTCCTGAGGTGCGGCGGCCGCGAAAAGGAGCAGGCTGGCGCGGGCGTGTAGAAACGCCAAAAAGCGCCGAAAATACACCCAGGGGGGGTGTCTGGGGGCCACCACAATCGTGGGTGGCCGTGCGGGCGGCGATGCCGGGCGAAAGACGGGGCAGAGAGCCGCAGAGTGGGGTCTGTGTGACGGCTGCCCTGAGAAGGACGGCCGTCAGTGGTTCCCCAGGATGTCAGGCCCTGAGAGGCAGGGTCTTACCTGCGGAGAAAAGAATGGAGTCCACGAGGAGAGAGAGGAGCTGGTTCCTGGTTCCTAGGAGCTGTTTCTTGTGCAGCGCAGGTATGGAGAGTCTGCCTAGCTTCTGACTGCCAGGTCTGGGTGAGAGCAGGCTCGTAAGCGGAAGGTCCGAAGCACCCTACTCCACCGCTGACACTGACTGACTGACTGACTGACTGACTGACTGACTGGTACCTTGACCGTGATTGTTGCACACATGGACATATTTGCAGCAGCAAGAGCCATTGGCTCCCACTACTGTCAATCAAATCCGGTGACATGGAAGAGGGGGACAGTTTTGAGTCCCACGCTCTGTCAATGGGCACAGCAGCGGGACTCGAGAGCAAGCCCACATGGGTGCCCCCATTAAAAAAAATTCCATAGGGACACCCAATGAAGAGGAGGGCCTTGGAACTCCAGCGTGGGACCCCAGAAGAAGAGGATTGGGGCTGCTCTGTGTGATAGTTTTGCACAGAGCATGTTTGTTATTTTTATTTAAAGAAAAAAACACTTTAAAAAGTCAATTGCATTATTAGATACAACATTGGTTTATTGTTAGAGGATGAAAAAATAATTGTGCAGAATTTGCTGCCATATGCTGCACAATGATTTTTATTATTTATCAGAAAACCAAATATATATCTGATTATTCATCTTATTGAGTCCATCAAAGCTTTTTTAAAGTTCATGGAGACTTAATGAACAGGAAGTGGTGTGCACCCCAACACGGGTTAGATGTTTTATATGATGAATAATTTAAGAAAGTTGGACTCCTTCCCCATTTGCTTTGGCACTCCTGTTGTATGGTTTATGCTTTGAATTTTCACTAGAAGGGAACCTTGTTTCTACTTCCAAACAAAGAAATATTAAAATCCCAGCGCCTCTTGATTATATATTTTTTAAACAATAAAAAGCAGCAGCTATGGTTCACTAATCCACCATAACATAGTTCACAGCTTGAAAAAATGTGTAGAGGGCGCTAGATCACTCAGTGCTAATAAATAATAAACCAGCGTGCTGGGTGAAAAATTGAATACAATAAAATAGACTTCTATTATAAATTGAATATAGTAATACTATACTAATAAATTCAAAAAAAGAGAAAAAATGAAAAAGTCTTTGTGTTCAAAAAAAGACCTCTCAAAATCTTATGAAAAGTCCCAATATGTGTTCAGTCAAAATGCATAACATATAAAAACAAAAGAACCAAATCTTCTTTCTTGAGTATTCTTTAAGTGAAAAAAAGGAAAAAGAAAGCCGTCACCAACAGATCCAATCTTCTTAATCACCCTTAGATTGGTGTTGAAGCAAATAAATGCGCTTACCAGAAATAGTGGACTATTATAATTAAACAATAGTCTGCTAGACATATGCAGGATTGTGCCTGCATGCACATCGGTCAGGAAATCAATGATAGCCTCAATGCCAGGGATTCCAGATAGGATATGGATGAAAAAAGAAAGGCAATGGAGATGCCAATAGTGTATTATCGCTTAAAATTTATTGTAAATAAAAAACATATGTAAAAACAAGAGACAAATGGCCTAGATGGCCTCTTACTTCTAAAAGTGCCTACCCGGCACTGGGGCTGCAGGCGTGTCACCGCTACCTTGCGGTGCGGTAAAGAACAGGGTCGTCTGGTCCGGTGCTAGCTCCGTAGCGCGGCTCGGCGTCCCAGCTGACAGCTCGTGCAGGCAGGGAGGCACGTCACGTGATCGGGTCCGCCTCCGACGTACGTTTCGTCAGGTACAACGTCTTCAGGGGGGCGAAACGTAACGTACGTCGGAGGCGGACCCGATCACGTGACGTGCCTCCCTGCCTGCACGAGCTGTCAGCTGGGACGCCGAGCCGCGCTACGGAGCTAGCACCGGACCAGACGACCCTGTTCTTTACCGCACCGCAAGGTAGCGGTGACACGCCTGCAGCCCCAGTGCCGGGTAGGCACTTTTAGAAGTAAGAGGCCATCTAGGCCATTTGTCTCTTGTTTTTACATATGTTTTTTATTTACAATAAATTTTAAGCGATAATACACTATTGGCATCTCCATTGCCTTTCTTTTTTCATCCATATCCTATCTGGAATCCCTGGCATTGAGGCTATCATTGATTTCCTGACCGATGTGCATGCAGGCACAATCCTGCATATGTCTAGCAGACTATTGTTTAATTATAATAGTCCACTATTTCTGGTAAGCGCATTTATTTGCTTCAACACCAATCTAAGGGTGATTAAGAAGATTGGATCTGTTGGTGACGGCTTTCCTTTTCCTTTTTTTCACTTAAAGAATACTCAAGAAAGAAGATTTGGTTCTTTTGTTTTTATATGTTATGCATTTTGACTGAACACATATTGGGACTTTTCATAAGATTTTGAGAGGTCTTTTTTTGAACACAAAGACTTTTTCATTTTTTCTCTTTTTTTGAATTTATTAGTATAGTATTACTATATTCAATTTATAATAGAAGTCTATTTTATTGTATTCAATTTTTCACCCAGCACGCTGGTTTATTATTTATTAGCACTGAGTGATCTAGCGCCCTCTACACATTTTTTCAATCATTACAATCAGTATTGTTCCTGAGGTGCAGCTTTATTTATATTTATAGTTTTATTTTCTATAATTGTAATTATTAAGTTTTGGCGCTGAATGTTAATCTTACACATAGTTCACAGCTTGCCAGTTTTAGCTTCGACATTCATTAAAAGCCATTGTCAACTATGATACTAAAAATAGGAAAATCATTCTTGACAGTTGTGATAAGAGTTTGATTCTATGACCCCCCCTTGTGACATTTTGAAATCATCATCTCCCCCAGGAAGTAATGGTTACTTCTATTTGAAAAAGTTACTGTGGGACTAGTATGCTATAAATCTAAATACACTTTACTATAACTTTATTACAATTTTGAGCATAAACAAAGATTTAAAACATAATTATTAAAAACATTACTTAAATATAATGTTTACAGTTATTCTTGTGCCAACCATGCAAGTACATAAATCTCTTAAATAGTTGTACAACTGAACAAGACTCTAATTAAGATGTCTGGCCTGAAGCTGTGTACTGGAAGCATTATCTCATAAACAAATATTCCCAGTATGTTGAAGATGATAAAATTAATTCTTTGATGTGCTTTCCTAGTAATACAGCACATGGTGTACTTGTGAACCAATCAACAGCTTTACAGATAAAGTTTAAGCTGGATTGCTAAAAAAGAATTTGTAGTAATGTCACTGTCAAGTTATATAATCAAGGTTATTTTGGGGTCAATATTATTGGGTTATTATTCGGTTATTTTTTTAAAATTATTATTATTCGGTTATTTTTGGGTTAGTATAAAACACACTATTATGCCGCATACACAGGATCGGAATTTCCGAAAAGAAAAGTCTGATGTGAGCTTTTGGTCGTGTGTAGGCCCCATCTGACTTTTTCTGTCGGAATTTCCGACAGCAAAAATTTGAGAGCTGGTTCTTAAATTTTCAGACGGAAAAAGTTCTTGTTGGAAATTCCGACCGTCTGTATGCAATTCCGACGCACAAAAATCCTACGCATGCTCGGAATCAATCGTATGCGTGCTCGGAATCATTGAACTTAATTCTTCGCGGCTCGTCGTAGTGTCTTACGTCACCGCATTCTTGATGGTCGTAATTTTGTGTGACTGTGTGTATGCAACTTAAGTTTGAGCCAAAATTCCGTTGGAAGAAAATCGATGGTTTTCTTGTCGGAATTTCCAATCGTGTGTACGCAGCATAACAGGTATGTTTTATTAGTTCTTCAAACATGTTGCTATTTTGCAACATGGAAAAATATATTTTACAAAAATTTGCAAGATATAAAAGAAAAAAATAAATAAATACCAATTCATGTTCTCTAACTAAAGGTGAACATATATTTAAAGCGGAGTTCCACCCAAAATTGGAACTTCCGCTTAACCCACTCCTCGCCCCCTTACATGCCACATTTGGCATGTAATTTTTTGGGGGGTTAGTGGGGGCTTTAGGAGGAGTGGGACTTCCTGTCCCACTTCCTCCTTCCGCCGAGGGGCATCGTAGGCGAATAGCTTAATCGCCTACAGGGAGGGGCTGCAGTAGGCAATCGCCTGGGACACATGACAGGTCCCATGCGATCGCCTGTCCAATGAGAGAGCGCAGCACCGCTCGCGCATGCGCAGTGGGTGCCCGGCCGTGAAGTCGAAAGCTGTCACGGCCGGGTGCCCACACTTAGGATGAAGACGCCGGCCGGGGAGGGGGGGAGAGGAGCGGAGCCCCGGTCGGCGCGTTGCTGGAACGTGGAGCAGGTGAGTGTGTGTTTATTAAAAGCCAGCAGCTACACTTTTTGTAGCTGCTGACTTTTAATAAACACAAAAAATGCCTGGAACACCCCTTTAATAATAAAAATTGCTGACAGTTCCCACCATTTGTTTATGCTATCCTATTTGGATACAAGGTTTGTATATACCAATAATCCAGCTTTTAAAAAATAAAATAATAATAATAATTTGAAAGATCATAGAAGTAAGAAGAAAGTACCACTATAATTGAAAAAGCATATATGCTGTTATTGCTATAACTAGAATGTGTTTTGCTTTGTTGATATCAGTCTGCATGTCCATTTGTACCAAGCTGTTATGTCAAGGAAGGGGTGGTTCAGAAGCCCATTCTTAAAACTCAAAGCCTGGTGGCAAAGGTCATCTATATTTTGTGAACATCAGTACTCCTAGCTGCCCTTTGTCCAGAGGTTAATTTATTTTCTTTATTTGGTATCAGGTTCTTCTTAGAATAAAAAACTTTTTGTGGATAATGTTAGGAAAAGGAAAGCAACCCTTAACCCTTCGTACACACGATCGGATATCTGATTGAATCTAATCGATGGACTTCCACACAGATGATTGTTTTTTTCTATCGTTTTTTTATCCATAGGAAAAATTTAAAACATGTTCTATTTTTTTTCACTGATGGAAAAAAAACGATGGGGCCCACACACAATCGGTTTGTCCGATGAAAACAGTCCATCGGTCTGTTTTCATCAAACAAACCGATCGTGTGTAGAGGGCTTTAGGCTTCTAGCCAAGGGTTGAATAAATTACACTACAATTCACTACAGAGTGCTAGAGCATTGTGTGTGGGGGAATGGCAACATTAGGATTTATTGTCTTTGCTATTATGTTTGTTTTTTTCTTTCAATTTCTAGTGTGTGTTTTGCCATTTGCTGACTTTATATATGAAGCGCTCCATTGCTTATGAAAATTAGTGCTGCTATTTCCAATTGTACTCAATATCTCGTAATGTTAATAATAATTTAAAAAATTAGGTTAGCAAAACAGAACACATGTACCCTTTTGGATACATAGTATTACAATGCTATGTATGATTTATATTCTGTTGAAAACGATATATACGATGATGAGGAGTACTAGAGTGCGAGGCGCTGACTTATCCACTCATTAGTTATTTAAAGCTGAGTTTAGGTATGGCAAATTTGCAATTTGGGCCAATGTTAATATGTATGTGCCATACCAGTAGAATCCCCACTGAAGCTGGAAATCTCTATAGTAGGCACAGCTACTACAGTGATTGTCACTAACTTCTGGGTCCCCTGCTGCTTACTGATCACAGAAGGTTACTCACTCTGCACAGATGCCATTCAGAGAACACTTTGCATTCTCTCAATGAATGTAAAGCTTTCTTTGATTGGATGAGGTGGAAAAGCAGACAGGTGATGCCACAATCTGTACCCCATTCTGAAACAATGCAGAGTGTTCTCTGACTGGGTGAGGTAGAGATTGTGGCATTGCACCTCTGCCTTTCCATCTCTTCCAATCAGAAAAAGCTTTGCATTCATCGCGAAAATGCAATGTGGTCTCTGAATGCCACCTGCTCTGAGTGAGCAACGTCCTATGTTCACAATGCAGCAGGGCAGCCCCTTGGCACAGGACCTGGAAGCTAGTGGATATCACTGTAGTAGCAATGTCCACTGCAGTGATGTCCAGCTTCCATGGAGATCCCACAGGTATGGCAGGTACACACTTGCATTGGTCCAAGCTGTAATTATGTAAAACTTGCCATACCTAAGCATAACCTTTATTTCATAATTCAGTCATACATGAACCAATAGAACAAATCCTTCACACATATTCCACACACTTTCAAGGGACTCTAGAATGTTTGATTGGTGCATGTGTTACATTTATAAAAAAGGGGGAATAAAAATATAAACATAAATGTGGATTGGCTGATAATTACATACAGTGTATCTGCTCTAAGCAAATCAGCTCATTCTGGACTGGATCTTGATCTGCAAGAGTTGGTTGTTTAACCCTGAACATAACATAGTTTGTGACAGTGTTCCTGTTTTATATTATGCAAATAATATAACAGTGTCATCTATGTTGGGGCACAACTTGAAACTCGATTGTCACCTTTTCTAGTTCTATCTTCCAAAACACTGTAACATTTTACACCTGTCTTTGATAAGATGTTTTTTTTTAATTACCATACTAGAGCAGACTGATATAGAACTAGTACAGGCAGGAATAAAGGGACATGCTCATTGTTTTGCATGACAAGAACAGCTCTTTATAGAGGCAGTTCTGAATAGAAATCAGTGTTTGCTGACCATCCTCCTTTTTAGCCTTATACAGTCTTCTTCACATACACCCTAGTTGTGAGAAAGCAATTGTGTATGTGCTTGTGACTTTTCTGCAGCAATGCGCTGTCTCATTGTTAAAAAATATATATATTTTTCAATTGCAATAATTGTATAGTTACTCATATTAACAGACCAAACAGTCCAGAAAAAAAAGCAATTAGAGCAGGGGTGTCTAAACTTTTTTCAAAGAGGGCCAGATTTAATGAAGTGAACATGTGTGAAGGCCGACCATTTTGCGTGACATTCTTTGAACAATGAAAATGAAATTCAAATTAAATATATAAAAAAAAACTAGCAGTGTGTACCGGGCTATAGGCTGTACTGCAAGACTGTCAGAGTTAAGAAGGTCAGTTATTGGCCTCTCAATGCATGTCCATAAGATCTCGTTAACCTGAAAAATTTGTATTCTAAAAGTTGTCACAAACAGTTTTTTTTGATTGAGTGTGTAGTTCCATGCTTGTCAGTATCCTTATCTAAGCCTGAAAATTACAAGGCAATAAGTTCACAAGTTCCAAGCAGCTCAATCCACACACAGGGTGCTGCAGTACCATCAAGAAACTTGCAAAGACTACTGTACTCTGAAAGGTTTGATAAAACTATGCGACTTATCTTATTATCCCCTGAGAAATCCCCAAGCGCCTCTCACTGCAAGGATGACCTTGGCGTGTTCACAAGTTGATGTGCCCGAGCCCACTAGGATGCTGACAGCGCGCAGTGCCGCCACCAATCACAGGCACTGAGAGCTCTGCAGCTGTGGCCCGGGAAAAGACTTAGGGCCAGATTCACAAAAAAGATATGACGGCGTATCTCCTGATACGCCGTCGTATCTCTGTTTCTATCTATGCGACTGATTCATAGAATCAGTTACGCATAGATATCCATAAGATCCGACAGGTGTAATTGTTTTACACTGTCGGATCTTAGGATGCAGTACCGCGGCCGCCGCTGGGGGGAGTTTGCGTCGTAAACCAGCGTCGGGTATGCAAATTAGGAGTTACGGCGATCCACGACGGATTTTCACGTTCGCTACGTCGCCGCTAGTCTAGTTTCCCGTCACAAAGTTAGTCGTCGTTTTAGGTGCCCTAACTTTACACAGCAATCGTATTGCTGTATAAAGTATGGCCGTCGTTCCCGCGTCAAAATTGAAAAATGAACATCGTTTGCGTAAGCCGTCCGGAAATACGGAATTACGCTACGCGCATCGCCGTTCGAAAAAATGACGTCACTGCGCGCAAAGCACGACGGGAATTGTGAAACGGAGCATTCGCAGTAGGTCCGACGCGGGAGCGCGCCTAATTTAAATGGCACACGCCCATTTGAATTGGCCCGCCTTGCGCCGGACATATTTACGATACACCGCCGCAAGTTTCCAGGTAAGTGCTTTGTGGATCGGGCACTAAAACTGGAAACTTGCGGCGGTGTATCGTAAACGGGTTACGTTACACCGGCGCTCTTGTACGTGAATCTGGCCCTTAGTGCCTGTTATTGGTGCTCCGTGCTGTCAACTACCCAACGGGCTTTGGAACATGCCCCAGCTCATCCTTACAATGAGAGGAGCTCAGATTTGGCAGGGATAAGAGAATATATATTTATTTGAAAAACCAAGCTCATCCTTACCCTGTGGTAAGTGAATAAAGCTAATTGCAAGTGTGGGCCGTAAAAAATCGGACCGTGGGCCACAACTGGCCCACGGGCCAGACTTTGGACATGCCTGAGTTAGAGCATTGAGACAAAATATTTAAAATTAACAGGGGTGCTTACAATGGTCCAATGTTATTCATTTATGTAACTGTTACTGTTTAGGCCTCAGTCACATGGGTGTATCTATGAGTAATAGCCCATAAAGATGATCTGCACAACAGTTATGATTAAAGCTGTGTAGGCTGAAAAGCGTCAACTGATGGCTTCTGCATACTGTACACTGCAGTTTCCTGAATAAATAACACAATTTTAGAGAAATAGCGGTTGTGCGGATCATCTTAATGTACTATTACAGTCAAAGGGTGATTGTGGATCAGGCACCTGTGAGTTCTGCCTGCTGTGGACCATATGGGTAGTTGCACTGAAATCTCTGTTTGTATTAGTGTACCTATGAGTACATGTGTGAAAAGGGCAGCCATTGCCTGGTGTTCTGTGCATTCACATACAGTCAGTCTCTTTAATGTGTACTGGGACACAGAGGCTGCATGGACACAGCTGCTGGTCCCAATTTGACAGTCATGTGGGTGTAGGTGTATGTCACAGAATTCATACCATCTACATTCGAGCACATACATCCCCATGCATGTTGCTGTCAAATTGGGATTAGTGGCTGTGTCTTAGCAGCCACAGTGTCCCAAAAGACATTAATGGGTCTGCCTGCATTAGGGGTTGCAATGAACACCTGTGCATCTCATGTGGGCGAAAAGAGACCTTCAAATAGGCATATACATAGTACTCCCATGTGGCCCCATGACTCCCATGTTAGCTTTGTTAAAGTCAAGCTCATCTAAATCTGTACATTTAATGCCACAAACACACAAGCGGTTTTCCCGTCGAAAAAAAAAATTATTTCCCGTCGGAATTCCACTCAAGCTTGTCTTGCGTACACACGGTCACACTAAATTCCGGCAGTCAAAAACACGGTGACGTACAACACTAAGACGAGCCGAGAAAAATAAGTTCAATGCGCGTTGAAATTGCATACAGACGGTTTTCTGGCTAGGATTTTTTCCTGATGGGAAAAAAGAGATCCTGCTCTCTTTTTTTTTCCCGCCAGTTTTCCTGTTGGAAAAGGTCAGATGGAGCATACACACGGTCGGGATTCCCGGTCAAAAGCTCTCACTTTTTCCAACGGGAAAACCAGTCGAGTGTACAGGGCATAACACTACCCTCCCCTCTCCTAAAATTGACAAAGGTGTCTCCATTACACTTAAGCATTAGTAAGTTGAAGTATATTAGTTTTCTGTGTTGGATTTAACTTTGACTATTTAATCAGCTGAAATTATTATTTTTTACTAATTTTAACAACATTCTTGCTGTTGTTTAATTTTTCTTTTTCTTATAGTCCACCTGATTCTGATGATCAGAGGCCCGTTACTTCAAATATTTTTTGGAGGATTTGCTTTTCTAAATTTGAGCATTATTTCTGAGTATTTTGCATTTCTTAACATTTACCTATTAGTTGAAATCAATTGGTTTCTGGTATTTTACTTTATGATATGATTTAGTATGAGTGAATTTTTTTTTTGTTCTTTTGCCTGGAAGAGTAATATCAATCAGTTAGGCTGGGTCTGATATTTGCCCATGTTATGCCATCCAGGAATTTTTGTTACCAGCCCTCTAACTATGGAATCAGCCATGGATTGGGTTGGCGCCAACAGTTCCTTGTCATGAGTTGTGGTCTTTTAAGACTAACCATTATATTCACTTGGTTGTTCATTATCTTAACTTAAGCCATTAGGCCATTAGTTTAATGTAAACATCAAAGACCATCAGCAGCAAAAGCAAACTATCGGCCACCCCCACCCCCTTTCCTCCCTTCATCCTTTGTCGTAGCCTAAACTTCTGTTCCTCAGAAATGTTTTTGAATGAATTTCACTGGCCTAAATCACTAAGGTTTTGTCCCACTACGTCCCTTCTTGGAGCTAATATGAAAGCAGCAAAAATAGACCTAGATGAGGCTGTCATTAAAATAATTGGTGGTTGGGAATTTTCTGTTCATTCTTGCCTTTGCATTTAACTGTGTTTTATTTATAATATTTGACCAGCACAGGATATTGTATTGTTACCTCAGTGGAAATTAAATTAGGAAATGTAAAATATTAGATTTACCGTATTTTTCGCCGTATAAGACGCTCCGGCATATAAGACTCACCCAATTTTAAAGGAGGAAAATCGAGAAAAAAAAGATTCTGAACCAAATACTGTAGTAAAATATTTGCCCCCCACTTGTCATCACCAGTAACATTGCCCCCACATTAGTAATAGCCAGTTATATTGCCCCCACATTAGTAATAGCCAGTAACATTGCCCCCACATTAGTAATAGCCAGTAACATTGCCCCCACATTAGTAATAGCCAGTAACATTGCCCCCACATTACTAATAGCCAGTAACATTGCCCCCACATAATAATAGCCAGTAACATTGCCCCCACATACTGGCTATTATCCCCTTGTGAGTTGTGAGCTATTATGACTATTCATTTTTTTTAGTTGGTTGTTTATTATCTTATCAGCTATTACTAGGGCTATTGCTGAAACGCGTCAGTTAATCGTTTTATTGTTTTATTGTCACACTGACGTACCAATAAACGACACTTCAAGGATTACAGTCTTGCCAGCTCTTCTTACTATTGTTCATTATTTTAACTTGAGCCATTAGTTTATTGTAGACATCACCCTCCACCCCTCATCAAAGCCTAAACTTGTAAATAACTGGAGATAATTAATAAGCCTTCGTTAGATTGGATTGGCTTCCCAAGCACAGTTCAAAACAGATACAGATACATGTCACAGATACAAAACAGATAGAGAATCAGACTTGACTAATGATTGATTTTAAATCAGTAGTACTAAGTATAAAAACGTTGTAAAAGAAACATGACCACTTCAGGTAGTAAATGTTTCTGACCTAATCACACAGTCACTTTTTCTACACTGTCACTTCTTTCAAGTGACTTAAGTATAAGAATTCAGAGGCTCCTGATTTTGTGTTCAGTTTCTGGTCTTTTATGTACACCTTCCACTATGATGCTGACATATTTTCTCTAGCTAAGAAGAGGTAATATAATGCACACATATCTTCTGTGTAAAATAGTGAACTACAGCATTGGCACATTTTAGGATGACTAGGACATTGCTTGGCCACACTCTCTGGTCTGCAGTTTCTGACAGTCCTTTCGAGCATTACATATATTGAACATTATGTGCAACCTTTTGCCATTTGAGGCTCCCTTTAGCTTATAACATGACAACCACTGGTTTAGGTACTGTGGAAAAGGTACCTGTTAACATGCTTGTATCCTATTTGTGTATCTTGTGTGGGACATTTTATGCAAACTGATCTCTGATTTCTGTTGATCTTCTAGGTACTTCCTTCTCTGACCTTTTTTTTTACCGCAAAACTGCTACTTGACATTCCTGACAGTTTTCAACTGTTATACCAAGAGATCAAATTGTGTAATTTGTGTTCTCTAAAAAAGACTGGGTGCTCCTTAGACTTTCTTCCTTGAGGGAGCCCATGGCTGCTGTTGCCACAGAGGATCCATGTTAGTCCATGGTAGTAATTCTCCCTGAGAATCTTTGAAAAAAATATTAACAATTGCCTTTCAATGCAAATGTTATTCTAATACAATATACATTATGCAGTTGCTTATGGCCTTGCAACTGTACTGCAAACTTAAAGTCAGCATATGATTTGTTGTCCCAGGGGCCATGTAAATGACACATGGTAGTCATTACTTGCTAATTACAATTTCCAGTAAAAGTAGAAACATTATGGATCTAAGATCCCTTAAAAGTAATAAAATGCAGAATTATGCAAGGATAGTAAGGAGTCCCTGGGATGCTTTGTCATAATTAAGGTGATGTGTTGTTGTTTTCATAACAAGAACATTAAATATAGGAAACTGTAAAAAAACAGGGGTCCAAGAACAGAAATAAGGAGATTGTATAGGGAAATATATTTCTAACAGTTAAAACCTCCATAATCCTGTAATATAGGATTTTTTTTATCTTCTGTCTTATATGATGCAGTCAAATTTATATTTATTTGTGCCACAGTAATTTTATTTATTTTTCAGTAAAAATATATTTGTAAGTAAATAATTAAATTTAACATCATCATTTCAATGAAATGTATACAACTTTATTTTCATGTAAGGGCGTTGGAATGTACCTTTATATAACCACGGGTTATAAACTTGCAAGGACAAATCAATTTCAGGAAAATAATTAATTCAATGAACACACTGCTAACAGTATGTTAAATGTAGACACCCAGACAGCAACACAATAATCCTTGGTGTGGGGCATTCCGTGATAAAACCATGTTTTTTAAAAGTGTTTCTTGTATCTGCTTGAGCCCTATCCTTAACCCAACCTTTAAACTGACCCTTACACTTCCCTTATATTAAAATTCGAAACCAAACGCGACATTTAAAATCAACTCCAAACACAATGTTTGTATTTCCTTTTGTATAGAGCAAGCAAGGTATTAGGACTTCAGTCAGATTTTTACTGCCATACTTTTAGGACTGGAAGTGGTGGATAATTATTTCAAGGGGGACAGAGACAAAAGAAAAATACATTATTTAGTAGCACGAGGAAGGGTTAAAATTTTTAATTATTATGTTATTGATGTACATGCTTTTCTGTTCCATTGATAGCTGCATTTATGGGTGAACAGTTACCTAAAGAGAGACAGAAATATGGAATCTGGCATACATTTTGCCTCTTCCCTATGCTATATATATATATATATATATATATATATATATATATATATATATATATATATATATATATATATATATATATATATATATATATATATATACACACAGTGACTTGAAAAAGTATGAACACTCCTTGAAATTTTCCACATTTTGTCATGTTACAACCAAAAATGTAAATATTTATTTTGGGGATTTTGATAATTGGAAAGTGGAAGGAAAATTATAAATTAAATGATTTTCAAATTGTTTTACAAATAAATATCTGGAAAGTGTGGTGTGCATTCAGCCCCCTGAGTCAAAACTTTGTAGAACCACCATTCGCTGCAATTACAGCTGCAAGTCTTTTTGGATATCTCTACCAGCTTTGCACATCTAGAGAGCAACATTGTTGCCCATTCTTCTTTGCAAAATAGCTCAAGTTGTGTCAGATTGGATGGAGAGCATATGTGAACAGCAATTTTCAAGTTTTGCCACAGATTCTCAATTGGATTTAGGTCTGGACCTTGACTGGGCCATTCTAACACATGAATATTCTTTGATATAAATCATTCCATTGTAGCTCTGGCTGTATGTTTAGGGTTGTTGTCCTGCTGGAAGGTGAACCCCCCCCCCCCAGTCTCAAGTCTTTTGCAGACTCTAACAGGTTTTCTTCTAAGACTGCCCTGTATTTGGGTCCATCCATCTTCCCATCAACTAGTTAATTTTAGCGAAAAATTAGATGGGGAGGGTAACAAACCCTGGGATTTTAAAGGTGTCGAATTCAATAAATCAAAAAAGTATGGTAAAAGACAAGTTTATTGTTTAACATATATCAATTTTAAAAATTGAACAGACAGATAATCATCCCAAAGGATATGAAAGGCTCAACAAAGAGCCAGAAAACCTGTACCAAAATCGCCCTACATGTTTCGCTCTGATCGAGCTTCATCAGGAGCTATACAGGTCATGCTGGAAATAGAAAAACAATCCATAAGAAATAGGACATTGAAAAAATAAGTCAATGAATATTAGTTAGAGTATATAGTTATTTTCATAGAAAATACATTTCATGATTACTATAAATGAATTACGATAACCATATTAGATACAGATACAAACGTGTATGGAAAACAAATATTTGGTATTGAGCAGCAACTCACCATTCTGGGCCATGTTCAATCCACATTAAAAATAATAGACAGCAGTAGTTTGATAGAGAATCTACAGAGTCAGTATGTTACCACCGCTTGCCACAACAGGCCGTGCAATTTCCGGTCCACCCAATAATCAATCAGGCTATAGTATATAGAAACGATATCTATATATGAAACAGGATCAACCGATTAACTGCAGCTGAATAGCATGCAAGCCAAAACATCCATGATAGTGCACAAAAACAATGAATGGAAAATATAGAAAAAATATAAACAAGGTACCTTGATCCTTTAAAGTCGAAGGTAGAGTCAATACTGTATATATAGGATACTGTGATAAAACTCAAACAGTCTGGAAGTAGATATGACAATTGCCATCAGGGTATCAGCACAATAAGTGCAATCACACCATTCAGGTAGCTGTTAAGAAACAGCAAAAAAAACATTAAAGATAAAAAAGTCCAACAGACTTTATCTGCACATAGACCGAAAGGTTTATAAATGGACCTAATGTCCCATAGCTAATGCCTCCTGAAATCCAAAAGACATCCATACCTGTGTGTCTTGTTGTATCCTTGGACGTAAGTACAGATGAACAGCTGTGGCAAACAGCCGTTCGCTCCAATGACGGACCAGACAAATACAGGAATTGCGGCCATCGCTGCGCTTCTATATACCCACCCGGCGGCGTCTGACATCACCGCCGGGGGCGGGCAAATTCAGGGTGCTTCAAAGACAGGCTCTGATTGGTCAAGCTTGCCCACTAAAGACACCGATGAATGCGCATGCGCACCGCGCATCAATCGGCTGATGGATACCTTGAAGGGGAGTGCCGACAGATCGCGCAGGCGCACTAGTTAATTTTAGGTTCATCAGGCTGGGTTCACACTGATATGATTGCAGACATTGCATGTGATTCACACTGAATTCCTGTGCACATCACATGCAATGTCTGTGCAGTGCGAATTCAGCCATACAGTTTGTATGACCGAAATCGCATCGCATTTGCACAAAAATGGTGCAGGAACCTCTTTTTTTTAAGAAACTGAGGGCTGAGGTTAAACCTTCCCTAGAACATAGGGGAACATATTTTTATTTTCTGCAAGAGAGGTACATTAATGGTACGTTGGTACATAGGGAAGCTGTTCTTCAGAAAAAAGTGAACTTAGCCTTTAGGTTAAAGTGGTTGTAAAGGCAGAAGTTTTTTTTTTATCTCAAAGCATTCTATGAATTAAAATAAAAAACCTTCTGTGTGCAGCAGTCCACCTCAGCCGACTTAATACTTACCTGAGCTCCATCTCGATCCAGCGATGTTTCACAAGTGCCTCAGCTGCCCAGTACTCTAACACCTAATTGGCTGAGACACAGCAGCAGCACTATTGGCTCCCTCTTCTGTCAATTAAAGTCAGAAAGCCAATGAGGAGAGAGAGAGAGGGGGCAGGGCCGAACCTTGGCTTTGTGTCTGAATGAGCTGCGGCTCTGCTCAGGTGCCCCCATAGCAAGCTGTTTGCTGTGGGGGGCACTCGACAGGAGGGAGGGGCCAGAAGCGCCTAACAGGGACCCAAGAAGGGGAGGATCTGAGCTGCTCTGTGCGAAACCACTTAACAGAACCGGTAAGTATAACGTGTTTGTTATTTTTAAAGAAAAAAAAACAAGACTTTAGTATTACTTTAACAATTTTCTGTATTTATGTATGTTTTTACCTTTCCTCTGACATATCCAAGGGGTTTATTTCCCAGGGAATGCTGAGCACCTTCAAAATCATATACTGATGCTTCAACACAGCATTGGCACATCTTCACGTAAGATTTGAGATACTAAGCATTCCCTGAGATGCATGATGACAAGGCCTAGGAAAGGTAAGTATATACATTTTTTTTTAATTAAATAATATTTCCTATATGTTTTCTATTTATTTAGTGTTGTATTTATTAGTTTACCACTGATTTGGCTGGGAAATGTTTTAGCCCAAACATATATAAATTATTACTGCATATTTTTTTATGTAAGCATTCAAATCATATATCAGTCTATATTTTGGATATATGTAGTGTGCTAATTTATATTTATTTCAACCCACATAAATCAAAAAGCACATATGCAAAGGCAGAGATAAAGTCATCTGCTGGTTATTGCCATTTAAATCTAGCTGGTAAACATGACATTTATATGATGCTGTGACACAATCCAAAATAACAATGACAATTCTGGCAAATTCCAAGGTTACAATTGGTAAAAGATTCAAGAAAGAAAAAGTTTGTCAACACATATTACAAAAAAGCAAGAAAAGCCCTTAGATGAACTTTTAGCACATTACATATTAGTATGACACTTCTACCAAAACAGAAACATATTAAAGATTAAAGTGCTATGTCCCTGTGTTTAGGCTACAGATCGAAAGACTCTATGGACTTAATTATGATATGTTTTCCCTGCTTGTACACTGCAGCTAACAGCTCAGGGAGTCAGAAGATTATAATATCATCAGCATGGGCACAGTCTCTGATATATTGGGTAAGAGCAAAAGCACTTTGATGCTCCTCTTGCCACTCTCTGTGTCCTTTGTTCAATGGCTACTACAAATGCTTTTATTTTTGGACAAAGCTGATTGTTAGAGACATCTTTCATATGCCTGGCAACAGCTACATCTATATGTAGTGTATATATCAGTTTCATTTTATCTGTTGTGATAAAAGTAAAGAAAAATATGATTTTCGACACCCAAAATAAAGATATTACACTTACCCATTATAAAATTATGGGGTAATTTGCTAAAGGTGCAGTGCAGGGACCATCCAATCATGTGAAGGAAAAGCTATTTTTTCACTATTATTCTGCACATGATTGTGTTAATAAAGTGCAGTGGGCCAGTTTTAATTTTGTTTTTGTTTTTTTGTAAAGTTTAAACTGATATCTGTAAATGTATATGTAGCACAGTTTTTGCCACCTAAGTTACTGTGTAAATGTGTGATGTAATATAAATAAGAGTTTGGCTCCCTCTAGCATCCATTCTATTTAATGTTATTAAGACTTTTGTTTGGTTTCATTAAGCCATGAAACAAAGCATTGTGGGAAATGTAGTGAAGGAGGAAGTGACTCATATGTTAAAACTTAGACAGCAAACTACCTACCCACAATGCCCAGTTCACCTACCCACAAGCCCAAGACATATAACGGCCTGATGGGTAACCAGATAAAAAGGACAAGCAGGCCTTGTTTAGGCCTCTTGGGACGCCATTCAAAGCCTGCCTGCAGGGCAGTCGGTGTGTGTGGCTGACGGACTGTGGCCTGGATGGCACGGAGGGAATCGTTTGGCCTCTGAGGAGCTCCAGATCACAGTCAGTTGGACCAGTGTGCGGAGGGACTAGAGAACCCAAGATTCTAAAAGATTTCCTGCAGTGCAGTTGCACCAGCCATCCGAGAGAGCAGCGAGGTGTGACAAAGCTAGCTAGGAAAAGCTTGAAACACCCAGAGAAGAGCCTGGAAAGTATCTGAACCTGTGTTGGTGAGCGGGCACTTGCCCAGATAAATACAGTGCACTGTTACTATGTAAACTAGTTCCAGACTGTCGCTGGGATCAGTAGTCCCACAGGAGTAGTTTACTCAGACATAGACTGTGTATAGTACAACTTCAAGGTTGATTTCCCTGCGTTACAAAGTAAGATTGAGTTGCAACCTTTATTAAAGAAGAAGCTTTACCAATGTGTTCTATAGGCAAACGTCCAGTTACCCGCATTTCAGTTATATTATTACTTTGCTGCCTACTGATTTCCTTACCTGGATTTACAAACACTGCAGTATAATCTAACTGAGCTAGCTGAAGAGGAAGAAGAAAAGAGACTTTGCCATTTCCTATACAGCATCACAACTTTAGGTTCACAGAGCATAACAGTGCACTGAAATCTAGGGGGAGCCCTTGAGTACATTATATGGACAAATGTATTGTATTTCACTACTGCATGGTGTTTAATACTTTTCTACAGGTTTGGTGTGTGCTCTAAGGGGGGAGTGAGAATGTGCTCAGTGTCAGGGTTTTATCATATTGAGCATAAGTCCCACTCTTTACCTGTTGGCATATGCTTTTAAAGTGACCATTGAGTTTTGGGTTTCACATACACTTAGATTGTTATTGCTGTCATCCTTCATGTTGTAATGACCCCTGTGTCTAATGTGTTGAATAAGTTTCTTCAGAAAACTGTTTAAATGGTTAATTTACAACTTTTACCACAGCGGGTGAGGTAACAAGTACCCAGGTGACAGTAAATATACAGTACAAGGTGATATTATTGTGTTTCTTTTAACCATTGGGTCTTACACTAACTGCTATACAGTTGTGCCAAGGGGGGCCGAGCCAATTTTCTGGGGTTGAGAGGCAGAGTGCAGCTCCTTAGGGGGTAATGCTACATATATATATTAAATGGGCTAAATTTGGCACGTGAGGAGGAGGCGCGCTCGTAGGTGGAGTGTAGACCTGGGAAGCTGCCGGGGATGAGGACGCTCCACGCCCGCCGATGAGAGACGCTGGACACCGCTGCCCATTCACCGCACGCCACTCACTGCACGCCGCCGTCCGGAAGCTAGCCCCAGAGACTGGTGTAGCGCGGTAGCGTGGAGGACGGTAACGGCTCTCACAGAGGGGCTAAATCCGCTCCTCATTACACCTCCCATCACGCTGAGCTAGGTGCCCGCACCAGGACCCATAGCGGGTAAGGAAGCTAAGATGGAAGGGAGAAGAGGTAAGAAGTGGAACGCTTGAAGGGAGGCTTAAACCGGCGGGAGTGTAAGAGAGGATGACATCTACCAGCACCCACCACCGCATGTGATAAGGTCGGATCAGATTTATTATTACTTTTATCGCTACACATCTCACAGCAGCACACACGCAAAGTCATTTTTTTATTTATTTTTCCTCAAACCTGTGAGTACCCTAAGCCACCTTTAAAAAATGGATCAATTTCCCAGAAGTGCTCAATCTTTGCTAGCAAGCATTGTATAAAGAGATTATAAGCATCAAACCTCCAGTCCCTTCTGACTAGTAATCACAATGCTTACAGATTTGTTTGGATAATTTTGAAACCTCCAATACTAATTCCCCACTCGGTACCGAATGTGCTATCTGATAAAATCTGAACCTGAGTATATGGGACTGTACGTGGGATTGCACATCCGTCCGCCTTATCCAGAAGGGCTGAGGTACTGAGATATAGGCAAATATGGTATAAAGAGTGCATGGGAGAGTGGCACCCCCCCTTTAACAGATAAAAAACCCCATTCCAGTACATTACAGTCAAGCGACCCTCAGAAACTGGATAAGCACAGGAAATACTGCGGGCACGTTCTTGGCCTTTCAGGGGCCCCTTTCCCTCAGTAGAGAGAGGGTAGTAATATGCCTCTACAGGAAGAAAAATAGAGGGGATTACTCCCCTGGCATAGGCAAAAATGACAAAGGCCCAGGCGAGGATATAGACTCAGAGTGCACGGAACCCTGAAGGATTGTCTGGTAAACCCTATGTGGCCCTTTTCTGTGAGTTCCTTTGGTGTGTGTGTTTTTTTTTTTTTCCTGGAATTTGACACCTAGTAAACTGATCTTCTGAACCATTCTAAACATGCTAAACATAGACATTGATTACAGGCTGTAAGAAGGACTACCAAAGGGAAACACAAAACGATACGGGGGTGTCAGGTAATGCATGGTAGTGGTGAAAAAAAAAAAAAAAGGGGGGACTAAGGACCTGAACGGCGTTCAGACAACTAGTTTACTCGAAAGGAATTACAGACGTGTACTAGTAAACATGAGCTGCTCTTGGTCATAATATATCACTATATTACCATACCACCAAACTGAGCCGACACAGGCATATTACCAAGAAAATACCGTGTAACAGGGAACGGAAAAGAATTTTAATGTACCGTGCGCCTGAAGGGGTTATCTAGCGATAGCATACATCCCCCACGGGTGTATTTTTTTTTTTTTTTGTGTGGTTTCCCCTCTCTTCTGGGATTATCTCCTTTCTTTTTTATATACTCCCTTTTACCTCCATCTCTATCCCGGATGGAAGGAAATCTAAATTGAGCCTCCCCTGTTCTATACTATTATAGGAGAAAAAAAAGAAAGAAAACGTACCCACCGTGTTCAAACCAGGGGAAGGAAGAAAGGGGGGGAAGGGAAGAGTACCCTACTTGAGATAGCCCAATACCACGGAAGGAGGGGACAACTGGGGCAAAACCCAGAGAGGGGGAGTCAGATAACTATTGTGGTAACGGCAGAGGAGACAGAAGAAGGTCGACCTGGGGAAGAGAATCAGAAGAAGGGACAATAACATGAGCAGAATGACAAGCAGGTCCACAAAGGGGGGACACCCGACAACCCCAAGTAATACAACTACAACTAGCTCAATTAGACCATTTATGACTAAAGGGGAAAGCCCACGAACTCAGGGTACCCAGGGAACAACAAAGCAACAACAAGCAAACAAAGACAAGAAGCTGGAAACTGGAAAACCCCATGGGGGAAACATCAGTGAGACATCTATGGAGTCAAGAGAGGAAGGAATTATAGAGCAGGGACCTGAAAGTAGTAGGACTGAGGAACAACATACAGATTCGCAGACCGTATCAAAAGGAGTATTGGCAGAGATGTTGCAAAAATTGGAAATAGCGATCAAGAGTGAAATTAAAGGTGAAATACAGAACTTGCGAACAGACCTGGGTCACATGCTCGGTAGAATAGAAACAATCGAAGATCGAACAGAGAAGCAGGAACAAGAAGTAAAAACACTAAAGGACCAAATAGGTCAAACACAACTACAACAGAGACTTATCCTATATAAGATAGAAGATCAGGAAAACAGAAGTCAGAGACAAAACCTGAGGATAAGGTCAATCCCAGAAGAGAGGGGAGAAGATCTCAGGCAAATAATGCAGAAGATATTTAACCCACTGCTGGAAAAACCAATAGAGGACCCGATAAGGATCGAAAGGGTCCATAGAGTTGGGAACCCACAGAGAGCGAGTTCGGAGCGAACAAGAGACGTTATAATTAGATTCCGACTCTATGAGGACAAAGAAATAGTGTGGAAGAAACTAAGAGGACAATCCCCGATAGTCTTCGAAGGGATAGAGTTACAGATATTCTCTGACTTATCACTTGAGACCCTGGCAAGGAGACGACTGTTAAAACCACTCCTAAAGCGGATGATAGATTTAAACATCAAATATACCTGGGGTTTTCCGGCATGTCTGGTCGGCACAAAAGATGGAAGATCAGCAACACTGAGATTTCCGGAGGACCTGGAAGAGTTCTGTAAAAAGCTAGATATTCAGTTACCTGATCTACCAGTATGGGGATAGAGGAGTAAAGGATAAGGGAGGAAAATGATGAGTTAACCTATAATAGCTTATTCCCCAATTTTGCTTTGTTTCTTGTTTTTTTTTTTTTTTTTTTTTTTTTCCTTCTTTTGAGATTAGCGGTGGCAGGGGATATACTCATCCCACCCCCCCCGCCTTACGATCAGATCGGGGGGGGGGGGCAATCCCAGGACTCCACCTAGAGGGAACTGGGCCAGACATAGAGGATGGTCCAGAGGTCATTAATTGGCCTAAATGGGAGGTTGGGGGGGGGGGGGGGGGGGGGGGGGGGGGGGGGGAGGGAGGAGACGGGGACTATCTCACCAAAATAATCAGAAAAGAAAGAAAGAGAAAAATCAAAGATGCCACCAATTAAATGTTTATCGTACAATGTGAAAGGTCTTAACAGCCCAATTAAGAGACACAAGGTCCTTAAGGAACTGAAAAGATATAAAGTAGATATTGCCTTTTTACAGGAAACCCACATTACTTTAGGATCAAATGTTAGACTATACTCCCTAGACTTCCCGACCTGGTACTAAGGAGATACCATCTCCAAAAGAGCTAGAGGAATTGCAATTGGTATCTCAAAAAGGACACGGTTCGTATTAGCGGAGAGACTGACTGACCCTGAGGGGAGATTCCTCTTCTTAAGGGGAAAACTGGAAGAAATGGAGTGTACTATAGTAAACATATACGCCCCAAATTCTCTACCGATAAAATTTCTCCTGGGAATATTAGGGAAGCTAACAGATTTTGGGAGGGGGAGAATAATCATGGGAGGAGACTTCAATGTATGTATGAACCCAAAAATAGATAAGACGTCCCAGACACCGGGTGCACAGAGTGCTCAGTTAAGAAAGTTAAAAGACACTCTATACAGGAGTCAACTGATAGATGTGTGGAGGGTCTTTAATCCAGATCAACGTGACTATACATTCTATTCCCCGGTGCATGGAACCTATTCAAGGATCGACCACATATTGGTAGATCATAGAACGTTAGAAATAGTGGTCGAGACGAAAATAGAGACCATGACGATATCTGACCACGCCCCAGTTAGCATCTCAATAGAGATCCCAGGAAATCAGGGGCTATCCCAAAATTGGAGATTGAATGAACATCTGTTGGTAGATGAGACCAGTCTAACAAGGGTCCAAAAGGAGCTGGAGGAGTATTTCAGGCTAAACGAATCAGAGGAAGTTTCAGTAGCAACTGTGTGGGATGCACACAAAGTTGTGATAAGAGGGGTCCTGATCTCAGAGGGGGCAAGGAAAAAGAAAGAAAAAAGTCGTAAAAAAGAAAATTTGATAGAAGAGATCTGCGTGCTTGAACAAAAACATAAGAAAATGGCAAAGCAACGAGAAGTGTATATGGACTTGGTTAATAAACGCAACGAACTAAAAGAACTATTAGACCAAGAAACTAGAAGAGACTTCAATTTAATAGCTAGGGAAAGATACTTGTGGGGGAATAAAACAAATAAACACTTAGCACGGATGGTGCAGAAAAAGAAATCAAAAAATGATATAGATAAAATCAAAAATGGCAAGGGAGAGGAGATGCATACAACAAAAGATATAGCAGAAACCTTCAGAGTATATTACGAAAAACTGTACGCGGTGGAACAAAAGGACGGACAGACAGGGGAAAAAATAAACAAAATTACAAAATTCCTGAAGGAAGCAGGGCTATCAAAAATAAGTGAAAGTGATGCATCTATAATGGATAGGCCAATAACGGAAAAGGAGATTGAGCTGGCACTTGCAGGCTCAGCCTCAGGTAAAAGCCCTGGCCCTGATGGCTTTACCATTTTATATTACAAAAAATGTAAGAAGATTCTTATTCCAAAATTATGTCAATATTTTAATGGACTGGGTAAAGATTTTAACCTAAGTAGAGAGGCCTCAGAGGCAACCATTACGGTTATCCATAAGGAGGGGAAGGATAGGAGGGACTGCGCAGGGTATCGACCAATATCCTTGTTGAACAACGATATTAAATTGTTCGCAAAGGTCCTGGCCGAGAGAGTCAAACGGGAAATGACAAACCTGATACACCCAGATCAGACAGGCTTCATCCAAGGAAGAGAGGGGAGGGATAATGGCGTGAGAGCATTACTGACAATTCAGAAAATGAAAGCGACGGGGTCCCCAGGTCTACTCTTGTCTATAGATGCAGAAAAGGCATTTGACAGAGTAGACTGGGGACTCATGTTACGCACCCTGGAGGAAATGGGATTCGGCCAAAGGATGAGGGGATGGATAGCGACGCTATATCAGGAACCTTGGGCAAAAATAAGAATAAATGGCAGTCTCTCCCAAGCATTAATAATGAAAAATGGAACAAGGCAGGGGTGTCCCCTATCGCCACTTCTGTTCGTGCTCTCCTTAGAACCTCTGTTGGCCAGGGTGCGTAACTGCCCCGATATCGTAGGAGTCCAAATAGGAGAGGACGAATACAAACTCTCTGCGTTCGCAGATGACGTCCTCTTCTATCTGACAAACCCCAAAATTTCAATCCCAAAGCTACTAGACTTATGTACGCAGTATGGAGAAATATCAAATTTTAAAATCAACGAAGCCAAAACCGAAATCCTGAACATAAATATAAACAGGCGGGAAGAGAAGGACCTCAGAATGAAGCACCGATTTTCGTGGGTAAAAGAACTTAAGTATCTGGGTATTTATTTAGAAAAATCAACTAAAAAAATGTACGAGATAAACTTTATCCCCCTGTTAAATGAAATTAAGAAAGAAATAGGGAAGGTGAAAAATAGACCATTATCTTGGATAGGGCGAATTAACTATTGTAAAATGGTTATACTTCCAAAAATTACTTACAGGTTTCAGATGATACCTATAAGTTTGCCTGGAATACTTCTCTCAGCTTTAAAGAAACAGATTATGAATTTTATTTGGAAAGACAGGAAACATAGAATTTCTCTCCAGACCCTAAGACAACCCAAAAAAAAAGGGGGACTAGCGGTACCAGATATTAAAACTTATTACGACGCAGTGATGATGGTGGAGTGGGCCAGAGCCAGTAAAGAAAAAAGGTGGGTCAAAATTCAAAACGAATTGTCAAAAACAAGGTTGGACAAGATCATTTGGAACCCGCCCCAATTTAGGGCACTTGATAAGAATACACATGAGATAACAAAAAACGCACTAAAAATTTGGGACACATTATATAAAAAATTGGAAAAGGAATATAACTCACCCTTATTAGCATTAAAAAATAATGATTATTTTGCACCGGGCAAAACACAGATTGGAGGAAATTGGATAAAAAAGGACACTATGCAATTAAGAGATGTAATTAAAGATGGGCACCTAATGTCACTACAAGAATTAAAAAAGAGAAAAAATTATATAGAAATTAACGAGTGGAGGTATCAGCAGCTAGACCATTTTATTCACACCCTGCCACACCCAATAAGGTCAGGGGAACAACTGACCGAACTAGAAAAAATATGTACAACGGAGAGGGTTAAGGGATCTATATCAAAACTATATAAGATCTTGCTGAAAGTGGACGGGCGAATGATTCCTCCATTCGTTGAAAAATGGGAGAGGGAACTTGGGTCACAAAGAGATAGGGTCACAATAGATAAAATGTTGACTTTGGTACACTCCTCGGCGGTAGACAGTCGTACCGCGGAGATGAGTTATAAATGCATCACTGGGTGGTATATGACACCAGACAAACTATCTAAATTTAGGGATGGACAAACGGGAGACTGTTGGAGGGGATGTGGTCAACCGGGAAACATGGCCCACCTATGGTGGAAGTGCCCAAAAGTTGCGGAATACTGGGAAAAAATCTTGGGGTGCATAGAAGAAATCACAAAGGTGAAAATTAAGATGGACCCCTGGGTGGTACTGTTCCACGGGGGAGAGGAAGGAATTAAAAAATATAGAAAAAGCTTGGAGCCACACCTACTGAATGCAGCCAAGAGGCTAATACCAAGAAAATGGCAGGAGGTGGACTGCCCTTCTATGTGGGAATGGATTGACTCAGTGGAAGAAACATATAGAATGGAAGAACTGAGAGAGGGATTGGAAGGCAATAACATAGCACAAGATAAGAAATGGGATAACTGGCGGATTTTTAAGAAATCTTGGAGCTATGCTGAAAAATTAAGGGAGGAGAGCTAAGATAACACCTCAAAAAAAAAAAAAAAAAAAAAAAAGGAGGGAAACTTCGGTGGCATCAGAGATTAATTCGAGATTAATTAAGGTGAGATAGGGGGGTGAAGGAAGGGGATAGGGAAGGGGGGGAGGGGTGGGGAAGAGGATAAAAATGTAACTCTCAAATTTCATATTATTAAAAAAAAAAAAAAATATATAAATATTGGAAAAAAAATAAAGCAAATAAATGGTAAAGAGTTACACTAATGATGCAAAACCAAAATTAGAGACGCTAAGGGCTGGCAAACAGAACATGAGCGTATATACGCATACTCTATGAGGTCGGAGTCTGAAGTGTAATAAAAAAGAAAAAAAAAAAAAGAAAGAAAAAAAAAAAAAAAATGGGCTAAATTTTTTTTGGAATTGATCACTAACAACAAACAGTATTTGTAAACAATACACAATTGGCCAGATTCACAAAAGGGATACGACGGCGTATCTGCTGATACGCCGTCGTATCCCTGTTTCTATCTATGCGACTGATTCATAGAATCAGTTACGCATAGATATCCCTAAGAAACGACAGGTGTAATAGTTTTACACTGTCGGATCTTAGGATGCAGTACCGCGGCCGCCGCTGGGGGGAGTTCGCGTCGTAAACCAGCGTCGGGTATGCAAATTAGCAGTTACGGCGATCCACAAAACTTTTTCCCGTCGTTACGTCGCCGCAAGTGTTAGTTTGCCATCGCAAAGATAGGGCACCTTTTACAAAGTGTAAAATTACTACACCATGTAAAAGTATACCCGTCTTTCCCGCGTCACTTTTGATTTTTTTTTTTTTTTTTTTGGCGCAAGTCTTTTTTTCACGTCGCGATTCACAAAACGTTGGCGCGTCGTAATTTCGTGCAAAGCACGTCGGGAAATTTGCGTCGGGAGCATGGGCAGTACGTCTGGCTTTTTACCCGCCCCATTTGAATTGGCCCGCCTTGCGCCGGACGGATTTAGGATACACCGCCGCAAATTTCCAGGTAAGTGCTTTGTGGATCGGGCACTTAGACAGAAAATTTGCGGCGATGTAACCTAAATCAGTTACGTTACGCTGCGCCCGTGCTACGTGAATCTGGCCCAATATTATTAAGACCAATGTTTATTATGGTCTACCTAAAAATATTAATCTACATCTACCAACAATTATGCTGTATAAAGACCTGCAGAACAGGATAAATAATGAATGTATTGACTAGACTTGCCCTCCTGTGATGTAATTTTGGTAAATTTCGAAGAGACTGTTTGGAGATTGTACAAACAGACTATAATGTGTATGTTCACTCTTAGCTAGTAGAAATTGTGATATGTTGGGGCGTGGCCAAGACCGGCATGTGAGAAGACGTGTGTCTCACAGCTCCTCCGCAGTACCTGCTAACGATCCTCTCCCAGCAGCGATCCGACGCCTCTGAACGGCTGATCAGCTGGCTACTCACCCGGTCAACCTCCCGGTCCATCCGCCGGCTCACTGCACCCGCGGAATGGCTAAAAAACAGGATGATTGGCCGCCACTCGAGATCCAAGATGGCGCCGCCGCGGCCCGGGCCCTCCGCACACCACGAGGCGCTGACAAACCCAGGGGGGAGCCCAGCAAAAAAGCTGCAAAGACTCAGGGTAAGGAGTACCCTAGGGACATGACCTTTTTCACGCAGAAGCTTGGGGGCCCCCAGGAGCAAGGTACAGGGGGGAAGCTGAGCGGTCCCCGGACTCAGGGCAGGCCTTGCAGGGACAGTCAGAAATTGTGATATGTTACATGGGGCAAAGCTATATCTAATAATATATTAAAACTGTCAAGAAGATCCTGCCAGTAACAGGCGCTCCAGGCTCTCTGGCTTGCGTTCGAGGGTGCCATTACACCTCCATTGGCGCCAGGCAGGCTATTTAAACTTGCCTGTCACATTCAGTACCTGCTGTCGGCTCTACAGCATCTGTGTGCCTTAAAACCTGATCTGAGACTGATACCTGTGAAAGACCCGGCTTACATGTGACCATCCTGTTATCTGCCTGCACCTGATCTTTGGCCTGCACCTCTGTACCTTTGCTGCCTGCCTGATAATCAACCCGGCCTGTCTGACTATCCTTGTATGTGATCCTATCTGTTCCTGGTTCCGATCCAGTCTCCGAAGTTGATCCTGTCTGCTGAGCTTTTCCTGATCCAGTCTGCTAAGCTGATCCAGTCTGCTGAGCTGCTCCTGATTCAGTCTGCTAAGCTGATCCAGTCTGCTCCAGTGAGCTGTTCCTGATCCAGTCTGCTAAGCTGATCCAGTCTGCTAAGCCAGTCAGCTGCCCCAGTTCCAGTATCCCAGTTCCTGCAAGGAAGTTCCTGGATGTCTGGTCTACTTACTTCACTGTTGATCCTGCCAGGCACTTGTACCACTCCTCACTCCTGTGCCTTCTGTTACCTTACCAGGGGGCTGCAAGTGGGAGCCGTAAGGGAGGCCTTCCTCTGCAATTCGGGCTCAAAACCATCAGGTACATGACAGTGATGCATTTATAGTATTTTCAGCAGAAATTATACAAAACCATGCTACCATATAATATGCTGCAGTTGATCTGTACCATCTAATAGTAAACAACTTTGTAACAATATTTCAACACATATATATTTGAAGTTTAATCAACTCTGTCAAAAACTGGATTACAGTACCCAACAAAATGTCCACTTAAGGCCTCTTGCACATTATACTCCTGTTTGAGCATCTACTTTTTCAGCCGTTTTTTTCGTGTATGTATTTACACGTATTTCTGTGCATTTTCACGTATATGTGTTTGCGCAATTTCACGCGCACGCGTGGATTGTTGCACAAATATGCGAAAAAGTATTCTGATGTTCTCATTTTGCACAATATGTAAATGGCCATTTGCGCACATGAGGCGTAAATTACTGACCATTTTTCTATTATTTTTTTTAACGTAAGAATGCACATCGCTTTTTTACGCTCCTGTGTGCGTAGGCACATTACAATTAATGGGCTGTAATTTAGGTCAGTAAAAAAAAAAGCCTGTACTGAGCTTTTTCAAGCAGCAGTGTGCAAGAGGTCTAATGCCGCATCCACACGATCAGAATTTCAGACAAGAAAAGTCGCTGCATTTGTTTCCTTTATTTTTAAATGTGGATGCATTTAGTGACACACTTCATGTCTTAGGATATCTCAAAGTTTAATGGAGGGGAAACAGATACAACTTTGGACAGTAGCACTGGCTGGACAGGGTAGTGTTATATGTACTAGTAGATTTAGATGGACTTTATGTTGTTGACTAACAAATAAAGCAGAACTCCAGATAAAAGTGTTTAAGCAGTTACAGATTTATTTATTTTCCTTTTAGGATAAAGGTTTATATAAATTAATTAAAGTGGACCATTGTAAGCACCCCTGTCAATGAAGTTGCAAAAATAACAGACTTACTGCAGGATCAACAGGAAAAAAGCCTAAGTTTTGGGGGGGACTTGCAGGGGGCAAAAACAAAGACAGCTGTGTTAAAGTAGTGACAGACTGCATCATACAGTATGCCAGTTTTTATGTTGTTTTTAGTACCACTTTAACCGGTGCAGATATACTGCCGCAGAATGGCTTCCCTGGGCGAAATCCCATATGAGTACGTCCTTCCCTTTAGCAGCCACCAGGCCCACTGCATGGTGGGGAAACCGATGTGCGTGGCTGGCAGGCATGATCACCGCAAGGCCATGTGCGATCGCGTGTACGAGCGCCACAGAAATCCATGTGCTTTCAGGGAAGAGGAGCCATATCGTTTGTTCCTACTAAGAAACTAAGAAACAATGTCTCTTCTCCTAGTCAAGCCTATTCCCCATAAAGTTAGAACACACTGAGGGAACACACAATTAACCCCTTGATCATACCCTAGTTCTAACCCCTTCCCTGCCAGTGACATTTACACAGTAATCAGTGCATTTTTATAGCACTGATCGCTGTATAAATGCCAATGGTCCCAAAAAAGTGGTCTTAAAAGTCTCTGATCTGTCCGTCGCAATACCACAAAAAAAATCACAGATCACCGCCATTACTAGAAAAAATTAAAAATAAAATGCCATAAAAATGCCATAAATATTTCCCATAGTTTGTAGACACTATTAGCTAGATTCAGAGAGAGTTACGGCGGCGTATCAGCAGATACACCGTCATTACTCTGAATCTACGCCGTCGTAAATTTAAGTGTATTCTGGAAACCAGATATGCTTAAATTAGGCTAAGATACGAGCAGCGTAAGTCTCCTACGCCGTCCTATCTTAGGGTGCATATTTACGCTGGCCGCTAGGTGGTGCTTTCGTTGTTTTCCGCGTCGAATATGCAAATGAGCAAGATACGCCGATTCAAGAACGTACGTGCGCCCGTCGCAATTAGTTATGCCGTTTACGTAAGAGATATGCCGGCGTAAAGATAAAGCTGCTCCCTAGGTGGCGCAGCCCATGCAAGGTATGGACGTCGGAACAAGCCTATCTTTTTACGTCATTTGCGTAAGTCGTACGCGAATAGGGCTGTGCGTAAGTTACATTCACATCGTAGGCAGTGTTCGACGTATCTTAGGCATTCTATCCGACGCATGCGCACTGGGATACGTCCACGGACGGTGCATGCGCCGTTCGTTGATAACGTCATTTACGTGGGGTCATGCTTAATTTCCCTAAAACACGCCCACCTCTTCCTCATTTGAATTAGGCGTGCTTACGCCGACACATTTACGCTACGCCGCCGTAACTTAGGACGCAAGTGCTTTGTGAATACAGCACTTGCCTCTCTAACTTGCGGCAGCGTAGCGTAAATACCATACGCTACGCCCGCACAAAGTTACGCTGCCCTACCTGAATCTGGCCATATAACTTTTGTGCAAGCCATTCAATATATGCTTATTGCAAGTTTTTTTTACCAAAAATATGTAGAAGAATATATATTGGCCTAAACTGATGAAGAAATGTATTTATTTTTTTAATGTTGGGGATATTTATTATAGAGAAAATTAAAAAAATATTGTGTTTTTTTCAAAATTGTTACTCTCTTTTTGTTTATAGCGCAAAAAAAAACGCAGAGACGATCAAATACCACCAAAAGAAAGCTCTATTTGTGGGAAGAAAAGGACGCACATTTAATTTGGGTAAAGCATTGAACAACTGTGCAATTGTCAGTTAAAATGACGCAATTGTAAAAAGTGCTCTGGTCAGGAAGGGTGTAAGTCTTCTACGGAGGAAGTGGTTAAATATATATTGAATAAAGAGGAAATAGTTCAGTTTAGATATGAAAAAACTAAAGTGCTGTTTTAACCTTGTGTCAGTGAAATGCTTCATGCTTTAAACATGTAGTTTCATAATTCATTCTTTAAATTTACATTTTACTTTATTATAATAATACATTAATTTCATGTATTTATTAATTATAATATTGAAAGAATAGGAAAAGTATGAAATAAAATGATTGCAACAGCTTTGAAAACATAATATATAATTTGTAACACATAAAAAAAAAACTGCCTATGCATGGACATCTCCATTTCTAATTTTCATGGAACTCAAGAGCCATATGCAGGGCACATTTATTAATGGAAAATTGACCACTATACTGGAAGTCTCTCATGATAAATTTCTCTCAACATGGCAGCAGTGGCTTAATTACTCCCCTACCTCACAGCAGACCTCATGCCTTTCCTATCTCTGAGACACTGACTAGCCTTTCCACCTTTAATGCATTTTGATTCTTTTGTACCTGTAAAGTCTTTATAAATATAACAGAAACCTCTGAGGAGGGGTGTGTTTGATTATCACATAATTCTGCTTATGACAATTACTGTATTTTGCCTTTATAAACATGAATTTACTGATTTAAAGCAATATGACTACATTCAGAGCAACTGATCTCATTCTATATACAGTATTTTAATATAAATAACATACAGAAGCTTACAAACTCTTACATTCATTGTCACTATAATTATACAATGATAAATTCATATAGCAAGGATGCCAAATCTCACAATTCATTAAAAAACTGTATAGCAGTTAAAGTATTACTGTAGTCAAAGTAAAACATACATACTGTATAAAATGCAGTCTGTCACTTGTATTAACACAGCAGCATTTGTTTATTTGAGTCACAACAGTAACATTTTACCTGTTGATCTTATTTTTTAACTTACTTACTTTAAGTCGGCCATTGACAGATTGAAATTCAGCAGGTTTAGCAGGAATCAGCTAAAATGTGTTCCTTCTATAGGCAGGCTGGTTGTACTAAAGTCAATCCAGCAAAAACTCCAGTAAAACCAGTGTGGAAGTTTTTTTTTCACCTGATTACTGCTGGTGGGTCCTTGCGCTCCCTGCCTGCAGAACACAATAGCACTGCAGGAGGGATGTGTGGGTAAAGGAAAGAAAATTGCATAATGTATGGCTTGTTTAAGCTGCTCGGCAAAATTGAAAGTTAAAGGGTTTAGACAAGCCATTTAAACAAAGCTTTTTACAGTGGTCGGCTCTTATTAATTTAGATAAAATCTTTAGCTGGGAGTTCAGTTTTAATTTGTTAGTCATTTATGTAAATTATCTTTAAATCGAATAGTCCCTCTTCATACAATGCTGCTGTCCAAGGCCAACCCTGTTGTCTATAAATAGTGAAGCCACCCTATGACAGGAAATGTATTACTTGCCGAATATAAAGGAAAAAAAAAGAAAAACAAATACAGCCACCACATTTAGGCCCCTTTCGCACAGGGCAGTGGAGGTGCGGTGATGGTATAGCGGCGCGACTTTTAGCGCCGCCATACCGTTGTATTAACCGCGATATTTGGCTGCTAGCGGTGCGGTTTTAACCCCCGCTAGCGGCCGAAAAAGGGTTAATACCCTTTTGGAGGCGCATTGCGGGCGGTATTACCGCGGTTTCCCATTGATTTCAATGGGAAGGAGCGGTATTTCTAAACACCCAGCTCCTATACCGCTCCAAAGATGCGGCTAGCCGGACTTTTGGAGCGGTCCTGCTAGCGCACCACTTCAGTGTGAAAGCCTTCGGGCTTTCACATTGAAGCCTGCAGGGTACGATTTTTTCAGGCAGTATAGCAGTGCTATTTTTAGCGCTGAACTGCCTGAAAAACGTGTCAGTGTAGGATTTGTAAGCTGCAATATATTACATTTTTGTTTTTGTATTTAAAGTGATATTAAAGAAACCTTGAGAGTGACACAGAGTCAAAGCCAGGCTGACTCAAGAGCCACTGTGTCAATCACTGGTATGTAGGAGGAGCAGATGCATGGCTTTGGCTTTATGCCACTCCCTGGAACAGCTGCTCATAAGGTTCTAGTTCTAAACAGGAGTCTGCACAGGAGACTTTGGTTTAACTCCGTAGGCCCTGACAGGTACAAAGAGCACCCACCTTCCTGGAATATGGCAGCATGGCCATTGGGCAGTATAGGGGGAAAGCTCAGAGGAAAAAATATATAAAAATAAAAGCAAGAACATGCAAATACTGCTATTAGCAGCTCATCAATTAAAATGTTACTTTAATTATCATTTTAATACTGCTTTAAGTAAAACAATAAATTAAAATAACCCCAAATAATAATGTTTCAGTTGATATACACTGTGTTAGGAATGAAAGGTCAGCACATCATTTGATGGAAATGAAAATTATTCACCTACAGAGGGATGAATTCAAAGACACCCCAAAAATCAAAGTGAAAAAATTATGCAGCAAGCTAGTCCATTTTGCTGAAATTTCATTGCAACAACTCAAAATGGTCCTCAGTAATTTGTGCTTGTATGCATGCCTGACAACATCAGGACATGCTCCTAATGAGACGACGGATGGTGTCCTGGGGTATTTCCTTCCAGATCTGGACCAGAGCATCACTGAGCTCCTAAACAGACTGAGGTGCAACCTGGCGGCACCGGATGGACCGAAATATAATGTCCCAGATGTGTTCTTTTGGAATTAGGTCAGGTGAGCGTGGGGGCCATTCAATGGTATCAATTTCTTTATCCTCCAGGAACAGGCTGCATGCTCTTATCACAGGCCGGGCATTGTTGTGCACCAGGAGGAACCCAGGACCCACTGCACCAGCTTAGAGTCTGACAATGGGTCCAAGGATTTCATCCCGCTACCTAATGGCAGTCAGGGTGCCATTGTGTAGCTTGTAGAGGTCTGTGCGTCCCTCCATGAATATGCCTCCCCAGACCATCACTGACCACCACCAAACCGGTCATGCTGAACGATGTTACAGGCAGCATAAAGTTCTCCGTGGCTTCTCCAGACCCTTTCACATCTGTCACATATGCTCAGGGTGAACCTGCTCTCCTCTGTGAAAAGCATGGGGCACCAGTGGCGGACCTGCCAATTCTGGTGTTCAAAGGAAAATGCCAATTTAGCTCCACGGTGTCCGGCAGTGAGCACAGGGCACACTAGAGGAAGTTGTGCAGTCATGCCACCCCCATGAAGTCGGTTTCTGATTGTTTGGTCAGAGACATCCACACAAGTGGCCTGCTGGAGGTAATTTTGTAGGGCTCTGGCAGTGCTCGTCCTGTTCCTCCTTGCACAAAGGAGCAGATACCGGTCCTGCTGATGGGTTAAGGACCTTCTACGGCTCTGTCCAGCTCTCCTAGAGTAACTGCCTGTCTCCTGGAATCTCCTCCATGCTCTTGAGACTGTGCTGGGAGACACTGCAAACCTTCCGTCAATTACACGTATTGATGTGCCATCCTGGAGGAGTTGGACTGCCTGTGCAAACTTTATAGGGTGACACTGACCCTAGTCAAATGCAAAACTAGTGAAAAACAGTCAGAAAAGCTGAGTAGGGAAAAAAAATGTCAGACACCTCCACCTGAAAAAACATTCCTGTTTTGGAGGTTGTCTCATTGTTGCCCTGTTGTTAATTTCAATTAACAGCAAAGCAGCTGAAACTGATTAACAACCCTGTCTGTATTCACCCATCCCCCTCTGCTACTTAACTGACCAGATCAATATCCCAGGAGTTCTGATTCAAAAGTGTTCCTTTAATTTTTTTGAACAGTGTAATTTTACTGAATACAAACCCCTCTAATATGATAAAACTAGGTTCAGCAAAAATCTCACACCCTTTTCATGAATGACTACAGTTAGGCATGTTTTATTATTCTGTATTAACCTGTGTTGAATTGATTTAAATTTCTATTAACTGCACTTATTTTTCTTTACAGCATAACCACATGTGTGGATATAATTTTTCTTGCTACTACAAAAAATTCACACTAGAAATTTATTCCAGCTATCTGGCAAGCTGTGCCTCTTTCTAGAAGGTTTATGTACAGTGACCTTTTTGCTAAGATAGAATCAGATACTTCTAAGATTTCATTTCTATTTTATTTATAGTCAGTTCAGTACATAAATAATTTTTAACGCATGATAATCAGATGGATTGTGTGATGATAATAAAGATTTATTTGAAAAACTGTATAAACTGATTTTTATAAATTATCTTTAAGTACATATATATTAGTCTATTGTGATGTTATGCATTAAATCTGACAAAGTAGAAACAACAGTGAAGGTTCTTTGTATATTATTGAATCACATGCTCAGTCCCTTCAAAGACAAATGCCAATTTATAGTAAATACACAGAATGTAATATTTCACATATATGAAGCCCTAGAGTGATTGTGATATACAGTTTGTAAAGTCCTCTGTAGTTGAGTACTCTGCTAGTAAAGTCTATAAAAATTTCAGTGCACATTATTGACACTAGACTTCAGTCAATACTTTATGTATTTACTTATTTTTAGTTTAGGCATAGAGGAGACGGCATAGAACTCTTATCAAGTTTAAATTTGTGATTTGTGTCCTCATTGGAGGGATTTCTTATCACTTCCTGTCCAGCACGGTACAGACTGCAATAAAACACCTTTTCAATAAAATGGTTAGGAATTGCAATCTCTGAAAGACCATTATTACTGACTGTGTCTCTGTAAATATAATGGAGGGCTTTTTAAGCCCCTAAAATTTAGTGACTTTTGATACATCTAATAAAGACCATCTTCGACACATACTAGTGGGTTGGTGCGTCTGTCATTTCTAACCCTTAAAAACAATAACAACTTGACGTAAGTAACATAAATATTTTTTCAGGTCTAGCCAAAATTAAAAAAAAAAATTTTTGCCCAGAGCTGAACTTTAAGGGTAGACTGGCAGCTCCAGTATGTGTATAAAAGGAAAATACTGCATTAGACAAGAAAATGCTGCTCTGACCTAATTTGCTTGAAGTTTAAATGCACCTCAAAAGGATATGCTGTATCTGAAGACTTTACTTACACATTAAAATCAACAGACATTTGCTGACCTGTGTTTGACATTAATTTGTTAAAGGAACGTCAAAAACAAGAAAACAACACTCAACTATCCAGGTCTGTTGCAATTTATTTTAGCAATAAATCAATAATGTATTTTTGGGACCTTGTAAGATCTCACTAGTGCACCTTAAAGGTTAAAAACATGCAGAAAGGTATATTTTACTTTTTATACCATTTTACACATATTTTATAAAATTCTGTGGAAGCTGTTCTTAGTCACAGCCCGTTTGGAACACCACCAGCAATGAGCAACTGTAGGGCCCTATTTTTTCAAAGTTACTATAACTTATTTTAATGTAAATTTAAATTAGTATATAAAAGAACCATGAACATGTATAAAAAAAAGGTTTTAGGCAAATAATAATAATACAACACAAGTTGCCTGGAAACAGGTTAAACTTCATAAATAAGAAATGTGAGCATGTGTAAGTGACACCTGTTAAAAGTAAATTCAGTGAAGCAATAAATATTTAGTTGAGCTTTAACACTTAAGTTTATTGATATGATGAACAAGGTAACCATGTAAAATGAGTGTGATATAATGTGATATGATGTATCTTATAAATGTGGTTGTGTAAGGAACATCTTTCAAATCAAAACTGAAGTCCTTTTCAAATTATATATTATATTTAGCAGATAAAAAATAAAATGTAGCAAGGTTACATTACACATCATGTCAAGCATCATTCCACTGATTGTTCATGATGGGGGAGGAAAGCTTAGAAATGTTGATCTATTTGTGGACATTGATAGGCATAAAAAAAAAATTATGCATGTGTCCTTTCAAGGAGTCTCTTTGGAAAGTCATAGATATCTGACAGCTGTGTGGTGGGCCAAACAAAATTATTGGAGTTCCTTAGAAACAAATGTCCACATTAAAACAGCTTTTACCAGAGTTGGTAATGTCATCATGAAGGATATTAAATGGAGAAACACATCCCCAAAGGTAATGTCATCACATGGAGACCAACAAAAAAAACGTGAGGAATCAAACTGTGCCTTAAACTCTTATGCCCTGTACACACGATCGGTCCATCTGATGAAAACGAACCGATGGATTTTTTCATCAGATATCTGATGAAGCTGACTTTCATCAGTCTTGCCTACACACCATCGGTTAAAAATCTGATTGTGTCCAACACGGTGACCTAAAACACAACGATGTGCAGAGAAAAATGAAGTTCAATGCTTCCGACCATATGTCGACTTAGTGAATAATTTCTTTTGCGCTACTACACAGTGAATAAATAAATACAATCTTCCAAGATAAACAGTGTTGAAAAAATATAAAAAAACAGGGTGCAATCAGCGAAAATATATAGATCAAAAAATGATGATATTAAAAGTGTATTTATGTGATACAGACCCCCAGGGTTCAGATCACTGGTAATGCCAGCTGAACACTAAGGGAAATTCGCAAAAAATCCTAAGCAAGTAAAAAATAAAATAGAAAAAGTGCAGCGCAAAACTCAAATATATAAATGATACTGGTATACTCAAACACCAATACCATAAGTGTGAATATGAATATGCAGAAAAAATGAAAAAAATAAAAAAAAAAAATAAAAAAAATATTAAAAATTAAATACAATTCAAACAAAAGTCCATAAGTGTCAGAAGATGAGTGAATTAAACGAAAATAAATCTCCACCACGTGACAATCCACCAAAATTTTGAAGTGATCCCTCCACCGTTGTAGATGGCTACTCTCACCTTCATATATGGACCACTGAGTTAACAGATGGTCAATAAAGCAAATCAAATAGGCAGGTCATGAACAGGAACCAGGCTGATGTATTAGATCCTCATAAGACAACCAAACCGCAAAGGACAGGTGCATGTAAAGAGATAATCACAGACTAAGTGCTCACTGTTGCAATGTGTGGATTTATTCTTTAAAAGAAGCAAAAGTCAGGCTACTCACATTTGGCCAGACAAAAAACGGCATGAAGTAACAATCTTTAGGAATGAACAGCAGATGAGCGATGTGATGTTTCAGGCTCCTAAACCACCGGACGCGTTACGTTATATCAACTTCCTCAGCGGGGCGGGGGGGCTTTAATACACGCCTCCATACCGGGTCTATTCTGGCACTTCTCTCCTACATGTACAAATCATCATTCTTTTGCTAGAAAATTACGATGATGTGGAAAGCACAGAAAGTGCTGCTGATAAAGTGCATTAGGGGAGATGAGTGTAAAGCTTGTGGACACTGGTAGTATATGTAAACCCTTACTGAATGTCCTGTAAGTACTGTAGCAACATTTCGTGTATCTTGGAAAATTTGTGGAAGGAGGCAGAGAAGGATGATCATTCTTTTTTTCTGTCATGCAGCATCTTTACAGTTTGTTGCAGTGATAAATGGCTATATGTATTTTTTTTCACTGCATATTTTCACATTTTTGCTGACTGCAATTTACAGGCAAGACATTTTTGGGAGAAAGGCAAAGAGTGTTGTCATCCCATCTCAGAAAGTGCCTATGGAAAGATCGTTATATCAACAATTTTTTATTAAAAGCAAATAAAAATAGGCTTTTCCAAATTATATTATTATGTTAAAGCTAATATGAGATTTTAGTGGTTGACTTTACCCCAATGTGTCCTGCCTGATGCTACCTGATGTATTTGACCAATGTTATGATCATATGTGGTCAATAATGTCACCTAAATATGACTGGAGATAGCCTTAAATAACAAGATTCTCTCTGCTCTGCACACTTTTTACCGAAGGTATCTAAAACAATCATGACCCACATTTGTTCCAAATATTTTGTGCATGTTATAAGCCTAACCTTTTGATAAAGGAACATTAAGTTAAAATAAACCTGTCATCTATTTTTAGTTTTACAAGTAAAAGTCTTGCCATATAGCGGATCCAGCAAAATGCATATTTTTACATTATCCAAAAAAGTCCCCTCTGTGTGCTACTCTAAAACAAGCTTTACTTTTTTATCTTGTGTTTGACTTCTCTGACTTTAACAAGTTAGAATGTTCATTTTGACTGCTAAACCACTGACTTTGGGCAGTTGAATGTAATCTAGTCAGGTAGCTAATAACAAAATGAAACTAGTCATAACAAAGGTTAACAAAGGTAAGCAACCTGTGGTGTCTGCAGAAAATGTGAACTTTCATGTGCAAAGTTTGCACTGGCTGACAGATTTGCTTTAATCTACCGGTATGTCTCAGCTGTGTGTTGGTAAGGAACTAACAATGTCTCATGTATTATATGCTGGTATCAATTTCAGCTAATGTTGGCAAACCTAAAATAAGCAGCTGCTACTGAAGCCTTGAAGTGGACCTTCTAACCTAATTTAAGACTTAGCCTTTGTGCTGCACCATGAAGTATATGGGAAATGCTTTGCTTTGCAGGCTATTCAGCAGATTTTTTTTAATAAGCATAGGAAGACTTTATGTTCACATTCGTCATATTTATATATTCACTATATATCTCCCAAGCTCAGGCTGCATAAAATGTGCAGACAGCGTGCATGCAGATAGTTGATATTTATTGCTCGAAAATATTTAGAGGTATTTCTAAATCAAACACCATTTTATTGGGAAAAAGACAAAAACTTTGGATTTGGACAATGATTACGGCAAGTAGAAGTGTTGCTTGAACAACAAGAATGTAAAGAAACAGATTTTAAAAATGTCTTCTTGTATTCTTCACTTAGATATTGCATAACCATAATCAATCTCTTTCAAGAATTGAAACTTAGAATAAAACTTTAGGTACAATTATTATATTACATTAAGTACAGCAAATTGAGAAAGTGGTCACATGTACATTTGCAAGGGATAACCTGAAGATGGAAATGTGGTTGTAACACTTTCTATACATATGATTAACTATGGTAATACAAGTTACAGTATGGTTACAGTATGGCTGCCATGGGTCCTGTATGTTGGAGTTTGATCGTATGATTTTCTTAGTACACTCTAAGTGCATTGCAACCAGGTGATTGTAATGCAAACCTAATGCAATATTTTCCTTTGCCAAAATGTACAGAAACTTCTACAAAATCTTAACTATCTGGCTTATGAATCAGTGAATTAAGTTCTACTTCATATGTGATCAAAGATCCATCCCCCCTCTACTAGTTACCCAATCTTTCCTGCCAGACAGTAAACAGAAAATGGATACAGGCTGTCAACCGCAGCCTATACATGAAAGATCCCTTTGCTCTTCCTTGTAATAGTTACAAGTCATTGCCCTATGCATGGACCAGCTGCCATGAAAAACGGTCATTAAATAATTTACAAATTAAAGAGTTTACAAATGATTTTTGATAAAAACAATTTTTTTTGCTTAAACCGTTTGGTTTAAAAATTTTAAAGAAAAGATTATTTGAAACTGCTGATGGAATGAATTATGGAGGCACCGATAACAATGTATGTTTGGGGAATGGAATAATGGACACCTTAACCAGTTAGCAACCGCCCTATAGACAAAATACGTCTACAAGGCGGTTGCTTAACTCTGGGAGGGCGTCAATGTACGTCCTCCCAGAGTCGCGCTCCCGCGCGCCCTGTGGGGCGCGCACACGGGAGTCTCCGTGACCGCCGGGTCCTCGGGACCCGGCTGATCACGGATCACGGTAAATCGCCGCTGATATCGGCGATTTACCACGTGATCGCTCCGTCCAATGACGGAGCGATCACTAGTAAACAAACTGGCGTCATGTGATGACGCCGGTTCCTCCCTCTCCTCTCTGTACCGAACGGTACAGTGTGAGAGAGGAGAGGTGAGAGAGCGGAAGCAGCAGCAGCTGCTGCTGCTGCTGCGGGCTGGATCTGTGACACATGTAGTCACAGATCCAGCCATCCATTCATCCCTCCCTGTGCAATACTCTGCAATGCCCCCATACTCTGCAATGCCCCCATACTCTACAATGCCCCCATACTCTGCAATGCCCCCATACTCTGCAATGCCCCCATACTCTGCAATGCCCCCATACTCTGCAATGCCCCAAAATACTCCGCAATGCCCCGCAATACTCTGCAATGCCCCGCAATACTCCGCAATGCCCCGCAATACTCCGCAATACTCCGAAATGCCCCACAATACCCCGCAATACCCCACAATACTCCGCAATACCCCGCAATACCCCGAAATACCCCGCAATACCCCGCAATACCCTGCAATACCCCGCAATACCCCGCAATACTCCACAATACTCCGCAATACTCCGCAATACTCCGCAATACCCTGCAATACCACACAATACTCTACAATACCCCACAATACTCTACAATACCCCACAATACTCTACAATACCCCACAATACTCCGCAATACCCCACAATACTCCACAATACCCTGCAACGTCGTCTATGGGGATTTTTAAGTAGCAAAGTTTGGCGCCATTCCACAAGCGTGTGCAATTTTGAAGGGTGACATGTTGGGTATCTATTTACTCGGCGTAACTTCATCTTTCACATTTAAGCAAAAGAATGAAGAAAAAATAATAAATGTGCCAAATTTTATAACAGAAACAAAGAAAAATTATTATTTTTTACAGAATTTTCAGTCTTTTTTCTCTTTTAGCGCAAAAAATAAAAAACCCAACGGTGATTAAATACCACCAAAAGAAAGCTCTATTTGTGTGAAAAAAAGGACGAAAATTTCATTTGGGTACAGTGTTGTTTGACTGAGTAATTGTCATTCAAATTGTGAGCGCACCGAAAGCTGAAAATTGGTCTGGTTATTAAGGGGGTTTACGTGCCCAGTGGTCAAGTGGTTAAAGTATGTCATATGAGTAATGTTATCCAAATGATAGGAAAACCTAGAACCAGTTTTTTGAAGTTACCTATACATATGTTTATTGCCCTGGGAATCTCGTAAACTGGATTATTCTGTATCAAATTACTTACCTGAGTGTGTTTGAAACAGCTGATTGAACAGCAGGTAAAACATGCATTTTACCTGCATGTTTTTGGGAAATGGAAATGTTCAAATTAAAGTACACCGTCCAGTTGGGTAAAATGAAAGGTGTACTTTTCATGTAACAGAAAAACCTAGTAGAAGGTTCTTGGAGAACATACTGCATATAAAGAATTTCTAGCTCAGAAGTATGCAAATCAGTTGTTCCATACTGAGTGCAAGGTAAGCATTTTTGCAGGGAAAGTGGGTTTCTTAAAGTGGAGTTCCACCCTGAAAAAAAAATTCCTCCAAAAATCTAAAAAAAAAAAAACATTTTTTTTTACTTACCCGAAATAGCTGTTGCTATGCGGAAGTCCCGAATCTGCCTCTTCATCCTCCGCGGTGGATTCTCTTCCTCCTCCTACACTCAGTTTCTTCTTGTGAATGGGGCGTGCTACATTCTGGGAACTGTGTGTATCCCAGAAAGCAGCCGGCCCATTCACAAAGCGCCGCGCTGCTCGCGCATGCGCAGTAGGAAACGGGGAGTGAAGCCGCACGGCTTCACTACCTGTTTCCCTTACTGTGGATGGCGGCTCCTGGAGCTGCCAGGATCAAGGATCAGCCTTGGTGGGGGCCGACATCGCTGGCAACAAGGACAGGTAAGTGTCCCTATTAAAAGTCAGCAGCTACAGTGTTAGCAGCTGCTGACTTTACATTTTTTTTTTTTTTACCGGACCTCCGCTTTAACTGCATGTTCACCTCTGTGTCTGCTTTTAGAGGTTGAAACCTCCTATCCATCATAACAAGTGGTATTGTACAATTTTTTTATTCCTTTAACAGAAGTAGATAAAACATTGTCATAGGCAACACAACAATAAAATAATGTACCCCAGGCATATGGGTACAGAAAAAAATGTCTTAAAGTTAGGAATTCCAAAACCTGAGGTGTGCATTTTCAAATGTGTCAAGGGGGGAAGGGAAAAAGAAAGGGTAAGACATAAGAGGGAGATGAGAAGGGGAGCCCCGATAAGATCGGGGGGGAAAGGAAGAGAGAAAGAAAAGAAGAGGTTATGTGAATCTGTTAGGTTACTTTGGAAGAGATGGACGAGGTGCGGAGTCATATTAAGTGTCAGGCAATAGCATATTTTTCAGGGAATTTGAAGTGGAAAAGTCTATCCAAATAAGCCATAAGACCATAAACTTGTTGAAGGTATCATTGTCTAAGGCCAGCATCTCTTCCATGCACATGATGTAATTATGGTGAAAACCCACAAGGACAACAGGGGGGGAGTGGTAGTGGTACTTTTCCAAAATTGGGGAATCAACTATCTGGCTGCCGACACATTTGGTTTCTGCGATGCTATAGAACCTGGGAGCATGGATTGCAGCGCCATTTCTGAGGAAGGTTTCAATAACTGGTTATATAGGCCACTGTCTATGGAAAAGACCTGAGACCAATTGAATCATATTACAGTCCCACCATAAATGTTCCTTCAGCCGATCCGCATCACCAACAAGTGGGAGGGACCTGTGTCTGCTTTTAGACTTCCAGTCACTTAGACAACTGCTTCAATGTGACATGTTTGTTCTCTCAATAAGATTAATAGAAGCTAGAACAAAGTACCGTATATACTTAAGTATAAGCCGACCCGAGTATAAGCCAAGGCACCTAATTTTACCACAAAAAATGGGAAAAGTTATTGACTCGAGTATAAGCCTAGGGTGAGAATGCAGCAGCCACTGTAAGCGGAAAAGTGGGTCAACAATGCTCATTTGCACGCCTCACTGTGCCCATTTGCACGCCTCACTGTGCCCATTGCAACCTCACTGTGCCCATTACCTCACTGTGCCCATCCACACTGTGCCCATTACCTCACTGTGCCTATTACCTCACTGTGTCCATTACCTCACTGTGCCCATCCTCACTGTGTCCATCCTCACTGTGCCCATTATCTCACTGTGCCCATTACCTCCCTGTGCCCATTGCAACCTCACTTTTCCCATTGCAGCATGCCTGAAATTCTTGACATTTAAAAAAAAAAATCTCTTCCTCCTGGTTCCGTCCCATTCCCGTGATAAGCGTTTGACACTGTGTTCAGTGTTCCACCTATCACGGACATTCTTTCATTCTCTGACTCAGTTCCTCAGCAGACACTGTGTTCAGTGTTCTGCCAATCACGGACGTTCTTTCATCCTCGGACAAGAGAACGTCTGTGATAGGCGGAACATTGAACACAGTGTCTGCTGGGAAACTGAGTCAGAGAATGAAAGAACATCCGTGATAGGCAGAACACTGAACACAGTGTCAAACGCCTATTACGGAATTGGACGGGACCAGGAGGAAGCCGCGAGTTTTAAAAAAATTTACGCCCAAGGTACACTGACTCGAGTATAAGCCGAGAGGGGTATTTTCAGCCCTAAAAAAAGGGCTGAAAAACTTGGGTTACACTTGAGTATATACGGTACTGAAAAATATAAAATGCCATTACACATTATCTTTAAAAACTTACCAAGAAAATGCAATATTAAGATGAAAAATAAACAGTCAAATTCCCTATAATCATTTGACTGCTGAAAACATGTATCGTACAGTAAGGGCTGTACCCCCTATTAGTGCAATTATGTATAGAACGTTATCTACGTTCATGAAAGAAAAAAAGGTCAGTTGGTAAAAAAAAGGTAGCAAAAGATACAGAAAAATATAAAATGTCACTCCGCATTATCTTTTAAAATTTACCAGAAAATCCAATGTTAAGATGAAAAATTAACAATCAAATTCCCTATAATAATTTGACTGTAAAAAACATGTATCATACACTATGGGCTCTACCCCCTATTAGTGCAATTATGTATAGCATGTTATGTACATTCATGGGAAAAAAATACAAGAGAAGTGGATGTATCCCATTCATTAAGAATAAACAGTTTTCTTCATTTGCTTATATGAGAAAAAGCAATATACCTATATACTCTACTGAATTTAAAAGTAATTATGCTATATAGTGCTATACCAGGGTTGAACTGGACCTGTAGGACAAAGCATGTCTGCCTTTCCTTTCAGAGAGTGGTCTTGCTTTACAACTAGAGCACATGCAGAAGACAGTTGAAAGGCTCACAAAGTATCATATCCTTACTCCTGCTAGGCACAGAGCAGTCAGTTTTCTGAAACTCATTTTATTCATCCTCCTTCCTCCATCCTCCTTCCATTTTGATAATCCTAGCCCCACAAACTAACATGGAGACATTAGCTGAATTTCTTCTGCACACCATAAGCCTCTATAGGAGGATGTGTAAAAACTGTGACTAAAAGCCTGCTAAACAATCCTATAATCTTTAAAGAGGTGGAGACCGAACTGCGATTATTCATTCATGAAAATGTTTCTGGAGAGATTTCCCCCTCCTCTGGAGGGCCGGCCCACAAGGCAACCAATTGGGGAAAGTTAATTCAAACTGCCTCTAGGGCTAAGTGCAACTGGGAAGCCACGATAAAGCAACAAGAGGGTGAAATTGTGGCTTTGCTGCAAGCACAAAAACAGGACCCCAATACAAACTTTAGACAGCAAATTGAAACTGCTAGGAAAGCCTTAAATCTAAGCCTCACAACAAATGTGGATAAGTACCTCAGATGGGCCAGGCACAAATACTATACTCTAGGAGATAAACCAAGCACCTTTGTAGCTAGAAAACTTACTCCTAGAGCTTTTCATCCTGCTCTCCCCAAACTCTGCCTCTGTACGGGTCAGACTACACAGAATACACAATTGGTGGAATGTGAATTTTCACATTTCTATCAGACCTTATATGCTTCCCCAACAACCTTTAAATTAGAGGACGATGAAGCGTTCTTCAAGATCTCCCTTTACCCGAACTTAAGAAATAACATAGGGATCTGATGGAAAATTATTTAATGGAGGCTGAGGTTTCAGCAGCAATTAAATCTATTAATCCCTCCAAAACACTGGGCGCAGACAGGTTTCCTGTGCACTATTACAAAAAATATGCTGAGGTCTTGATTCCCCACCTACAGTATATTCATACTTCAATATGATACGCAAAGGAGGAAGCATTTAATCTCATGACAGCATGGCCTTTATACATGTAATACCCAAGCCCAATCCAGGTGATTGCACAAATTACAGACCCATATCTTTCATCAATACTGATCTGCAAATTATGACTAAAATACTGGCCAATAGATTAAATTCCTTTCTCTCCCTTGATCTCCCTCCGTGTCAGGTGGGTTTCGTCCTGCATTGACAAGCACCAGACCAAACTAAAAGATTGATGGACACCAATTTCAGTGGTTCAATATATTTGGAACGCGCTAGGGAGAGAAAAAGGCATGCTCCTCTCGTTAAATGTACAGAAAGCATTTCATTTTCTCTCCTGGGCATATTTATTTTTCACTCGGTGCAAATATAGTTTTGGTTAAAATGTCTTGATAATTTTGACAATGCTTTATGAAAACCCCACAGCATATTTAACAGTGAAAGGATATACTGTAAATCTCCACGCTTTAGAATACCCCAAGGGTAGCGTCAGGGATGCCCGTTATCCCGCATTCTTTTTGTCTTGGCAATCAAACACTTGGCTATAAAAATACAGACAAACCCAGATATCAGACATTCAGTGCAGGGATCGAGAACATAAATGAGCATTATTTGCGGATGATATACTGATGATTATTTCATCCCCAATAATAACGATTCCCAATCTGCTTGCCACTCTACAGAGTTTTTTGATATTTTGGGCTTGACAATTAATCACTCAAAATCCCAGGCCACAAACTTGTCCTTGATAAGTCAGACTTTGGGGGACGTGAAGAAAAACTGCATTTGCATGGAAAGAAGATGCTTTACCTTATCTGGGTATTTACTTGACACAATTGTTAAGCACTTTATATCAGCACAACTACCCCTCCCTATACAAAAAATTGACAGCTTACTTGACTAGATGGTCTATAGATACCCCTTCATGGTTTGTTAGGTTGCATCCTGTCAAAGTTAATGTCTTGCCCCAAATATTGTATTTTTTTCGAACCCTTCATATAGCTGTAAATAAGTCAAGTCTTATTCTGTTGCAGTGGAAACTGATTAAGTTCATTTTGGGGGATAGAAGACCTTGCGTGAATAGACAGACACTCTTTACCCCTAAAACAAGAGGTAGCCTGAGGGGGTCCCGTATCTCCACAAATATTTTTAAGTTGCACAATTGACTCAATTGGCTTGCCTTCACACTCACAAATCGTTGATGCCTTGGCTGTCCATAGAGAACTCGGCCACTCCCTACAAGCCCCCTAGCCACCTGATGTGGTTACCATCAAAAGCAAGACCGCCTATTCTCTGTCCCACCCTTTCATTCTCCTTAGGCCTATGGTACAGGCTCAACACATCTCATCATCTCCAATCAGCCCATAGCCCCCTTACTCCTATTTTATCTAACCAGTTATTCACCCTGGGTCTCACCCCCACATTCTTCAAATGGTGGACAAATAAGGGATTGTACCGTACAGAATACTTCTGTGTGGGGGGGAGGTTCTTTCCCTTTAATTATTATGGGAGATACACCAAAGTCCTAAAACAGAGGCCTATCGTTATACACAACTGCTTAATTTCTTATGCCGCGTACACACAACCATTTTTCGGGTTGTAAAAAACGTTGTTTTTTAAAAATGTAATTTAAAACGATCGTGTGTGGGCTTCAGAGCATTTTTTGGGTTCTGAAAAACGGGCATTTTTTTTCACGACGTTTTAAACGTTGTCGTTTTTTGGGTTGTAAAAAATGGTTGTGTGTGGGCTTTTACGACGTGAAAAATCCGCGCATGCTCAGAAGCAAGTTATGAGACGGGAGCACTCGTTCTGGTAAAACTACCGTTTGTAATGGAGTAAGCACATTCATCACGCTGTAACAGACAGAAAAGCGCAAATCGTCTTTTACTAACACAAAATCAGAAAAAGCATGGAACTTCCCCTTTATAGTGCCGTCGTACGTGTTGTACGTCACCGCGCTTTGTTAGAGCATTTTTTCGATCGTGTTTAGGCAAGGCCGTTTTAATGATCAAGTTGAAAAAAACATATAGGTAGATTCACAAAGAGTTAGGCCGGCTTATCAGTAGATAAGCCGACCTAACTCCGAATCTACGCCGCCGTATGTTTAAGCGTATGCTCAAACAGAGATACGCTTAAACAAAGCTAAGATAGGACGGCTTGCGCCGTTCTATCTTAGCTTGCAATTTTTTGGATGGCCGCTAGGTGGTGCTTCCATTGCGGCCGGCGTAGATTATGTAAATGAGCTTGTACGCCGATTCCTGAACGTACGCCAGCCCGCCGCAGTTGAATTACGTTGTTTCCGTAAGGCCTTAGGCGGCCTAAAGTTATTCCACCTATGAGGTGGAATAACAATGTTAAAGTATGGCCGCCATTCTCGCCGCGAGGTTCAAATTTTTTACGTCGTTTGCGTAAGTCGTCCGCGAATCGGAAGTTACGTCATTTACGTCCACGTCTAAATCAATAGGCCCGTACGGCGTACTTAGCCGCAATGCGCACTGGGAAATGTAGGCGCCCGGCGCATGCGCAGTAGCAAAAAACGTCAAAAAACGTGAGGTCAAGCCTCATTTCCATACAACACGCCCCCCTTCAACCAATTTGAATTACGCCCGCTCGTTTTAGGCTATGCCGCCGTAGATTAGCAGGTAAGTTGATTTAGAATCATTACTAGCCTAGCTAAATTAACGCGGGGTAACCTAAAAAGGCTAAGCTACGCAGCCGCAAGTTTAATCATATCTACCTGAATCTACCTAATAGTTTTTTCTAGAGCCTGAAAATCATCGTTTTTTACAACCCGAAAAATGATCGTGTGTACGCGGCATTACAGTCGATACAATGACTAGGTGATGTTGCTAGCCAAACCGCTTTTGAAAATGTATGTAGAACATGTGATAAACAGCATGGTTTGATATCCCCAATTTACTCCATGCTATTGTCATCTTCTTCTAAACAATGTTATATGCTAAAATGGTAATAGGACCTGCAAGTAGAGAGTTGGATCTTGAGGATTGGCACAAACTAGCGAGCAATGCATCCACAACATAACACCTCACTTATAGAGGTAAACTACAAAGTGTTACTCCGATGGTATATGGTCTTAATTAGACTGGCCTCCTACATCCTAGGAGGCTCTCCACACTGTTTTATGGGCTCCTCCAAGAATGGTTAGTTCCTCCATATTTGTAGGTTCTGGATAAGTGTATACAATTTGCTCAACTCCTTAACAGGCAGGAACCTTAAAAAGAACCCGCAAGAGGCCCTACTTGTCCACCTGATTTTAGAAGCTTTGCGATGCATGCAGAAATAGACCCCTTTTTTTTGGCAGCCTGCATCATGATAGTTAAGTCATGGAGGTCAAGTTATCCTGGATGATGATCAACGACAAACTCTCAGCCATCCTCAATTTTAAAATTTCACAGTTCGAAATGATATGGGAACCTTGGATTAACTACTTGACAGGGCAATAGTAGAGTCTGGAGTCCAAGCTTGGAGTATCATCATTGCACCAAACACTTTACTTACCTTTTACTTTTAACTTTTTCCTTTTTATTACTTCTTCCTCGGCTGTTCCCCCAGGCTGGTTATCTAGACCCTGGGAATTCTTATTTTTAAGGGTGGGTATTCGTAAAGGTCTTTTCTCAGGCCTCTTACTATTTTGAATGTTATCATTGGTGCATCTTGATGGATAATCATTCTCTATATTAGACATGTGTATGTGTTTGAAATGCACTACCTAGAAATTACCAATAAAAATTATTGGAAACGAAAAATTGCAAGAACCATGAGTGAGGGAGAATTTTGTCATGGGCAGAGTTAGCTTGCAGAGGACTGGAGGAAGGAGCCATCCGTTTTCATATTATGGCACTGCCCTATGAGTAAGGATCATTACTATTCCTAGGGCCAATCCACAAAGCTTTACAATGTAGGTCTTGTATCACATATCTGATGCTGACAGCAATGTTGTGGTCTTCAGCTTAGGCCAGTAGGATATTAGTCATGGCAAAAATACCAGTTATTTGAGTACCACATGCATGAGCAGACACATTAATTTGCACCACATTCCTATTCCAGCTAGTGGAGTTGATCCCGTCCATGAATCCAGCACAGGAGCATCTTCACTGATGCATAACTGCAGGCACTTAAGGTGATTGTAAAGGCGCAGAAGTTTTTTTTTATCTTAATGCATTCTATGCATTACAGTAAGATCTAATAGCATGTTATTATGTATGGTATTCAAATTTGAACAAACTCACAGATACAGATTTAGCCACTCTGGACAGTGTAAGGAGGCCTGTAATGCTGCACAGTGCTCTGGACGGTGGTCTGAGGAGGCCTGTAAAGCTGCACAGTGGTCTGGACAGTGGCCTAAAGAGGCCTCTAAAGCTGCACAGTGCTCTGGACGGTAGTCTAATAGAGGCCTGTAATGCTGCACAGTGCTCTGGACCATGGTCCCTCAGACCACGGTCCAGGGCACTTTGCAGCATTACAGGCCTGGTGGTAGATGGTGGTAGAGGGATGGCCTGTAATTCACAGTGCCCTGGATGCCACTGCCAGTGGTCAGAGGAGGCCTGTAATGCAGCACAGTGCTAGATGGTGATCTGAGGAATGGCCTGTAATCCACAGTGCCCTGGATACCACTGGCAGTGGTCAGAGGAGGCCTGTAATGCACAGTTGCACAGTGTTCTCTGGATGGACAGTGGTCTGAGGGGAGGCCCTAGGCCTGTTGTAATTGTAATGTACCACAACTGTTATTACTGTACACTCACAGTCTGCTCTGCTCTGGGTGTCTGGCGGTGCGGTCATCTCGTCAGGAGTCAAGACTCTGGAGGCCTGGCTGGCCTGTAATGCACAGTGCTGCTCTCACTCTTACTCTCAGGTCTCTGGCAGTCATCTTGTCATGGTGCGCTTGCTGGTAGAAGATTGTGGAAGCAGGAGGGCTCCTTGAAAACCGTAAGTTAGTTCACAAGGTTAAATGTCCCTGCCTTCCATTTCCATCCCGTTTTCATTCATTAACAAAAACGGATCTGATTTTCATAATAGTTTTTGTCAGTGGACAAAAATGTGCTGTACTTTTCCTTTTCGTTACTGTAAAAATGCAGCTGACAAAACCTTTGACGAACATGACTTTGGAGCATACCCTAAGTTGTGCACAAGTATGTGATAATATGCACACTAAGGGCAGTTTTGCCTGTTTCAGCAACAAAGCCACCTTGTGGGATGGCAGACAAGCTTTCCCATTACCCTTTACCTATGACTAAAGTCCAGTGGATTATATCAACCATTGAGAAAAGAAGCTCCTGCCATAATTGTCACCTTGGATCAGAGAGGGGGGAAATGTCCCCCTCAAAGTTGCCCTAGAGTCCTCCTCCTCTTCACCATCAGCACAAACATTACGTTTTCTCACCACCAACAACAACCCGACCCCTTTCCTTCCTACTGCCAGCACACCAAGTTTCCTCCTCCTCTTCCGCCTGCTGCTGGGCCTCTAGTGCCCAGTCTATTATATCACAGAGCATGTGCTCAAAAAGAAACACAAGAGGGATCTGATCACGTATTCCTATCTTGGCATAGCCCACCACCAAGGTCACCTCTTTGAATGACAGCATGTTGCATGTGTGCTGAATCACGAGCCATTCATGTGTTGAAAAAAAAAACAGCTCCCAAGAGCCTGAAGACCATATAGTATTTTAAATATTTAGAAAATAAAAGGGGATGCTGGGACGGGAGAGGTCTGAGGAGTGTGATGTTTTTGCACTCTTTTTGACATTTTATTAAAATTGTAGAACATTTCAGTGTGGCACTGCAAATAAAAGCAGCTCACAAACAATACTATTAATCTATTGTGCCACTGGTTACATTGTACCAAGTTGAAAGGCTTTGGCCCAGATTCTCGTAGGGCGGCGTAAATGTAGGCAGCGTAGCGTATGGTAGTTACGCTACACCGCCGCAACTTAAAGAGGCAAGTGCTGTATTCGTAAAGCACTTGCGTCTAAAGTTTCGGTGGCGTAGCGTAAATGTGCTGGCGTAAGCGCGCCTAAATCAAATGAGGAACAGGGGGGCGTGTTTTATGTAAACTAATCATGACCCCACGTAAATTACGCTTTTTTCGAACGGAGCATGCGCGCCCATGCTCAGTATCACGTCGAATTTTCTAATTAAATTACGCCCGCTCAATGCCTAGTCGACGTGAACGTAACTTACGTCCAGCCCCATTCACGCACGACTTACGCAAATGACGTAAAACACGACGCTGTTCGTATGTTTCCGGCGTCCATACCTAACATGACTTATGCCTGCTTTTTGAGGGGTAACTTTACACCGGCGTATGTCTTACGTAAACGACGTATCTTGCTACGCCGGGCGCGCGTACGTTCGTGAATCGGCGTATCTAGCTCATTAGCATATTCGCCGCGGAAATCTATGGAAGCGCCACCTAGCGGCCAGCGTAAATATGCAACTAAGATACGATGGTGTAAGAGACTTACACTGCTCATATCTTAGCCGAATTTATGCGTAACTGATTCTAAGAATCAGCCGCATAGATACGACGGCTCTCATTCGGATTTACGACGGCGTACATGGCGTTACGCCGTCGTAAGTCCTTTGAGAATCTGGGCCTTTATCTTTCCTCCAGCTACAATTTGCTATAGCTTTTAAAATTGTTCTGGCTGCTACTTCCACCAATTAATTCAGGGCAATTACCATTGGATAAAAAAAATCTGGTGTCACTACTAAAACAACTTAACCTCCCTGGCGGTAATCCCGAGTCTGGCTCCGGTAGGAAATCCAGTACCATTAGCGGAACCCCCGAGCCAGACTCGGGATCGCATTGCAGTATCCAGGCGGAGTTTACTTACCTTGTCCTCTGAATCGTGCAATGTCTCCCCGCTGTGTGATCGAGCTGACTCCTCGCTCGATTCGCACACTCCGTTCCCTGCGATGTTACGACGCACAGGGGCGGAGATCGGCGTCAATGTAAAAAAAAATAAGAAAACAGTAGACATACAGTATACTGTAATCGTACAGATTACAGTACTGTATAAAATAAATACACTCCACATTTGTCCCTAGTGGTCTGCCCAGTGACCTGCATGCACTTTTATATAATAAAGACTGTTCTTTCTGCCTGGAAACTGTAGATTGTCCATAGCAACCAAAAAGTGTCCCTTTATGTCAAAAGTGGTTTTAGACCAGCTAGAAAACAGCGATAATAAATTAGAATCACTTGTAGAATTGAGCGATAGCGATTTCTGGGGAAATTCGTCATCAAACACTGAAAGTAATGACAGCGACAATTTTGCAACTGAGCAAATTTCAGTGTTGTTGATTTGATTATATTATTGATTAATTGTTATTATTATTGTATTATTATTTGATATAATTATTTATAGTTATTTATTATATTATAATTTATGATTGTGTGTGTCAAACTTTATCATACCCGGGATGTCTACTAGACTCTTGTTTGGACAGATTTAAGTGAGTTATTTCTAAGAATTAAAGGCCTACAATATAAAACGCCAAATTTCCATGCAAAATAATTCTAGCGCTTTCAGCACCTAAAATATGACATAATCATACCGCCAGGGAGGTTAAAACAGTTTTTTTATAATGTTATTCGTGCCAATAAATAATGTAAAATTAAAATAACTTGTGCAAAATAAGTGATGTTGAAATACGTTTTTTTCTTAGAATGCAATAGCTGAATAGGACTAAACAAAAAATTAATTAAAATCAGGTCCCATGATACATTTGGCTTACCTTTCTTATTTGTAATTTAACTAAACTATTATGTATGCACAATATAGGGAAAGATGAGTACAGGAATGTAGTATGTGTGTAAGTATAGTTGGCACTATATGTGCACTGTATATAGTATCTGCTCTTTCATTGCAATTAAGACTACAAAAATGCAATTGCTATCACAATGCTTACATTTCATGAGGTTATAAAACATGTAGTGTCATCATGTATCTGCAACATTATTTGGATCTGACTTCAAGTGATTAGACACTGACACATCACACAATAGTTACGAAAGTGTTTAGTATTCGTGCAGACAGCTGAAGCAAAACAATGCAACATAACTACAATAGACATTACATACTGTATATTTTTGCGCCTTTGAACAAAGCATATTTTGAATTTAGCATTGTTCATGAACAGCTGTCATTAGCATATAATATTAATAATGCAATTGCAAAGCATTCACCAGTGTTGATATCCATACAAAAAGATATAGCAATATAGCAGGGTCTGTAATTACTGGAGAAAAATTGTACTTCTTGAGCTGGTGCCCAGTGCTTTTAAACAGAGGAGAATGAAGTACCATTATTCCGGGTAATTACACATCCCTAAAGTGTCTAAATGTACTTATAACACTGGGAAAACCAATGAACCTACTGATTGCAAATTAACAAAAGACAGTCTCTTAAAGTGGAGTCCAACTAGGAACTTTAACACAAATTTATAAAAAAGTATTCTCTTCGGACCTAGCTTTACAAGTTTGATTAAACCCTTTAAATGTGAAGTTTTTCAGCTTAAGAATATATATTTTCTTAAGCAGACATACAAAATATGAATAACAGTGGCTATTATTAAGATCAGCAGGACATTGTTTAGCATTAAATTAGACTGTTAAGGATACTAGTCTTTAAAACATAAATACAAAAATGTTTTACACAATGTAGTGCACAGTTGTGGAGGAAAACAATGCTTTTTTTTATATACATTATATTGCACGGACTTCACAACATGGAACAGGCATTAAAAAATAACTTTCAATGCATGTACAACGTACTACCACTGAGGAGTGAATTATTTAAATTCATCTTCGGAACTAGTTTGTTAATATCTGCAAATAAATAAGTGGACAATTTTTTTGCTTTAGTATAACACTTTGAATATGGGGATTTCAAGCTCTCTATACTTTATAATATTCTTTGAAGCTGACAGTAATAAAAAAATTGAAACCAGAAATGGAAAAAAATATTTTCTTTAACTAGTTTGCAGCACAGGCACAGCATCACTGACTGGTACTAGGCAGAGAATGTGATGCTAAAGTAGAAGTTCAATCTAAAACTAAAATCTCTAAATCTACTTGCAGCCACAATCTAAGACTAACCTATCTAGCCCTGTACAGCAAAATAATTGCTATGCATACCTTATCTGAAGCCGCTCCAGTCCGGTCCTATGCTGAGCTGTCAGTGGCGGCTTCTTTGTGTATACAGGCGCAGAAGAGGCAGCCGACAACATAAGCCCTATAGTAACTCTATGGGGGACGTCACTTCCCAGGCATTTCCTAGCCGTTGTTGGCTGTCTCCAGCACTCAGCTTCCACCGCTAGAAAACGGACCAGAGCCGCTTAAGAAAAGGCATGTATAGCGATTTTTGCTTTGCAGGGCTAAATGGGTTAGTCTTAGATTGTGGCTGCAAATAGATTTAGAGACTTTGGGGCAGATTCTCGTAGATCGGCGTAAATGTCGGCGGGCGTAACGTATCTCATTTACGTTATGCCGCCGCAAGTTTTACAGGCAAGTGCTTTATTCACAAAGCATTTGCGTGTAAAGTTGCGGCGGCGTAAATCACCCGGCGCAACCCAGCCTAATTCAAATTAGGCGGGTAGGGGGCGTGTAGTTAAGCGCATTCCCACGCCGAACGTACTGTGAATGCGCAGTCCGAAAAATATCCCATGGTGCATTGCTCCAAATGACGTTGCAAGGACGTCATTGGTTTCGACATGAACGTAAATGGCGTCCAGCCCCATTCACGGACGACTTACGCAAACAGCGTAAATTTATAAATTTCGATGCGGGAACGATGGCAATACTTAACATTGGTTGCCCCTCATATAGCAGGTGCAACTTTATGCCGGAAAAACCTAACGTAAACGGCGTAAATTCACTGCGTCGGCCGCGTGTACGCGACGGGGGAAAACGACGGAGGCAACACCTAGCGGACAAAAAAAAATTGCATTTAAGATCCAACGGCGTAAGAGCCTTACGCCTGTCAGATCTAATGGATATCAATGCGTAACTGATTCTAAGAATCAGTCGCATAGATACGATGGCCCAGATTAGGACTTACGACGGCGTACATGGCGTTGCGCCGTCGTAAGCCCTTTGAGAATCTGGGCCTTTAGTTTTAGACTAAGCTTCCACTTTAACTAATGTGTATCAGAATAATTAAACTGTTGCAGCAGTTGGATGAGAGGCTGTGTTACAGACTGTGTCCTTTTCATAGTACGCACACTATTACAACACAAATTACCTTGAAATTATTAGAAATGTTGGAACACCAGGTTCAGCATTTGATGCACACTATAGAATGTTGATTCAGAGAATATCGGATTGTTATCTGGGATCATGCATGTATTTTTTTCCTAGTTAGGGAAAAATTGAACCATGCTTTAAAAAGTTTTTTGCCTGCCACTGGATATGAGGAGGCACATGCCTTTATACTTTATTTATTTTTATCTTTTGAATGAACTCAGTGGACATTCACATGTCTTTTTCCAAGCCAACTATATAAATATTTAAGATCAGAATTACACTGGAAGCTAAGACAAAATAAAAATGAAAAACCTTGGATTTACTTTACTACAATTGTTCAGACTGATATCCCCTCTAGGTAAATTATATACAGTGCAAAGATGTTTGCAAACTAATTTAGAACTGTTGTTCTGTAGTTATTGAGATATAGCTTTGGCAGTGCATTGTTGAGTGCTAAGGAAGAGGGTCTGCCCACTATAATTACTTGATCACTCTCAGCATTGCAATAGGAAAAACTTTACCACCTACTAAAATCCATTGAGACATGGGGGGATATTTACGAAAGGCAAATCCACTTTGCACTACAAGTACAAACTACAAGTGCAAAGTGTACTTGGAAGTGCAGTCGCTGTAGATCCATGGGGGACATGCAAGGAAAATAAAAAACAGCATTTTAGCTTGCACATCATTGGATGAAAAACTAAGCAGATCTTCCCCTTATTCCAGATCTACTATTTCAAGTACACTTTGCACTTATATAGCCAGATTCAGAGAGAGTTACGCCGGCGTATCAGTAGATACGCCGTCGTAACTCTGAATCTGCGCCGTCCTAAATTTAAGTGTATTCTCGAATTGTGATACACTTAAATCTAGCTAAGATACGTCCGCGGGCGCCGTCATATCTTAACTGTCTTTTTAGGCCGGCCGCTAGGGGCGTGTACGCTGATTTACGCCTAGAATGCGTAAATCAGCCAGATACGCCTATTCACGAACGTACGCTTGCCCGTCGCAGTTAAGATACGTAAGGCGATTTCAGGCCTAAAGTTATTCCACCAAAAAGATGGCGCAGCCAATGTTAAGTATGGACGTCGGACCCGCGTCGAATTTTAAAATTTTTACATCATTTGCGTAAGTCGTCCGTGAATGGGGCTGGTCGTAATTTACGTTCACGTTGAAACCAATAAGTCTTTGCGGCGTAATTTGGAGCATGCACACTGGGATATGTCCACGGACGGCACATGCGCCGTTCGTAAAAAACGTCAAACACGTCGGGTCACGATTCATTAGCATAAAACACGCCCACCTCTTCATAATTTGAATTAGGCGCGCTTAGGCCGGCACATTTACGCTACGCCACCGTAACTTAGGACGCAAGTGCTTTGTGAATACAGCACTTGCCTCTCTAACTTACGGCGGCGTAGCGTATATGCGAAACGCTATGCCTGCCTAACGTTAGGCTCTCCTACCTGAATCTAGCTAATAGTTTGCACTTGCAGTGCAAAGTGGATTTGCCTTTCGTAAATAACCCCCATGGCATGCTTTTTGTAAGAGTCTCACCATACAGAGTACAGAGATTCCTAAACGTTGACTACTTTGTGCAAAAAGTCATGAGACAGTTAAATGACGTGGCTCCCAAACAAAATCGGCGTCCATTTTTTCCCACAAATAGAGCTTTCTTTTGGTGCTATTTGATCACCTCTGCGGTTTTTATTTGTTGCGCTATAAACAAAAATAGAGCGACAATTTTGAATAAAATGCTATATTTTAAACTTTTTGCTATAATAAATATCCCCAAAAAAGATATACATTTTTTTTTCTCAGTTTAGGCTGATACGTATTCTTCTACCTATTTTTGGTAAAAAAAATCACAATAAGCGTTTAACGATTGGTTTGCACAAAATTTATAACGTTAACAACATAGGGCATAGTTTTATGGCATTTTTATTAATATTTTTTTTTTTACTACTAATGGCGGCGATTAGCGATTTTTTTCATGACTGTGACATTATAGCGGACACATCAGACAATTTTGACACATTTTTGGGACCATTGTCATTTTCAGGGAACAGACGATCAATGACAGTGTCACTGTGAGGACTCCGGCTCCTGTGACCGATAGCGGGACACCGGCGGCGATCGGGTCCGCGGGTCCCACGGCTGCGGTCTCGGAGCTTTGGACCGAGTCGCGTTTGCGTGCCGGCGGCATGCGTGTGCGACCCACGGCTGGGCTCTTATAGGCGACGTACCTGTACGTGCCTGTGCCCAGCCGTGCCATTCTGAGTGAGTGAGTGAATTACTTATATAGCGCTACAAATGCGAACTTATTCGCTTCAAGGCGCTTGGCATCCATTTTCCTTCAGTTTAACCATCAGAATAGATGAGTCTTTAGTTTTTTTCTGAAGGCCAGGTGATCAATTTCCATTCAGATATTAGTTGGTAAAGCGTTCCATAGTCGAGGTCCTTGAACTGAAAAACGACGTTCTCCTTTGGTCTTATATCGGGCTTTGGGATATATATATATATATATCGGCAAATATATATTGAAGGAGGCAAATTAAGATTTCTCTGTTATAGAGACCATAAGTAAGACTTCAACTGGACAGACAAGTGGAGAAATTGAATGTCTTTCAGATGGCAAATTTTCTGGAGAATTTTTTTCTAAATTTGTCTTTTATCCTTTGAGCCATTCCTGGATTTATTAGCTGCCGACCTGACTGGTTTTTGGGAGACCCATATCCCTGTGTTTGATGAGACTGGTTTACACAGTCGTTTTTTCTGGTAAGCAGGCAATCACACTTTTGGGTGTTTGAAGACACGTACTTTGGTTCTTCTGGGAAGATTGGTGTTCATTCATTATTTTCTCTGGAATCATCTATATCAGTGGTCATCAACCCTGTCCTCAGGGCCCACTAACATGCCAGGTTTTATGTGTTACCTTGGGGAGATGCAGACTAGAATATTGCAATCACTGAGCAGCAAATTATATCACCTGTCATGTATTTCAGTTATCTTGCAAACCTGGCCTGTTAGTGGGCCCTGAGGACAGGGTTGATGACCACTGATCTATATGACTTCTGAAGTTAACCTGATCTGATGAGCCTTGTTTGACCCTTGGGTCATTGTTGGAGGTGAGCGGCCAATTCATAAATTTAACAGTCGATGCTTGGATAGATGTTTTATCTGTTTTTTCTTCTTTCAAGTTTTCTCTATGAGATTTTTGCCTTTATATGAACTAACTCCTACCATTTAGCTTTAGTTGGACTTTATTCACAATTATTTATTTACTTGTATGTTTGGATACTCATCATATTTTTTCTTTAAGTATATTACTTTATGGCACATTATTGGATAAGCGCACCATTTCCATCTTTTTCTTTTACTTTCTTCTGCCTTCTACCTTATCTCCGCTCCACCGTGTTGTCTTCCAATTTTTATTTCATTCTTCCCCTTCTGTGTTTTTTATTCTCTCCCTGCCTCCTCTTTAAACAACTTAATACCTTTCATAAATCACAGTTTATGGCAAAAGTAGTCCCAGCGATATACCCACAAAGCCCACTGAACACACCAACCACCACCTGGAAAAAAACTTCCACGATCCTTCAGGAACTTCACAAGCATCCTAAATAAATAGCATTTATGCAGGGAACACATTTTAGAACTTGTTCTGTGAAGTTACAATTGCGGGCCTTTTTAGAACTTGGGAAGGCCAAGGGCAACAATGTAATATTTAAATTTCCAAGGTCCAAGGTCCTACACCCCCCCCCCCCCGGAATCATCAAGCTTGTTTCCGAAGGGAAGGGGAATGGTGTAGGACTAAGCGCAGGAGAAAAGCATGGAAGTATGCAAATGCGGCATTACTAAGCAATTATGAGAAATGATCACATTTTATTTGGTGCCAAGGAGTGATCCAATACAAGAGACCATCTGGATCAGGATAAAGACCTGGGCTGGGTTAAAGCCACAAGTGCATTTGATCCATTTGTTACCTTATGGGTTTAAGTGAAATCTCCATCAAAAGCTGTAAATAATATTGCAATTAGAAATATATTTCAGTTAGAAGGAAATATATTTAAAGTATTGAGTGCTGTGTTAGTCTTATGGTAATTAGCTCAACTTCAAAGGGTGGCCTTTTGTTTTCCCTGATTACAACTCACATGGGCAGTAAACAAAAGTCTTCTTTGACATATCCAATCAGGCTGTGCCCAATATAAATTTACTAGGTACAGTGACCAATTAGGGAGAATTATATTAGCCACAGTACAGAAAGGAGGGGGGATATATAATGCATTGTGAGCAAGCTAATGCCCTCTTTGGTGTGGGAACAGACAGCAATCACCATGGGCTGACCTGAAGTTAACAGGTAATCTAACTCTATACTTGTATTGTAAATATGGGTGTTATGGGTAATTTGTAAATGCTATGAAAGCCAGGGGACCTACACTGTACATTGTGTTGTAAACACTGTCTGGTGTGTAATTTGTATATATTAGGTAACCCTATCAATAAATGTCTATTGCGGATGGAATTACCTCTTTTGTACAAGATCTCTCAGATCTAGATATGTATATGTCCATACTACGACAATGATTGATGTGTATGCACCTAATCACAGAAATTAGTCAACACCTTGTAATGAGGGATCGATTGGAGCTGGTAAGCAAGCAATTCTGCTGATTGGTGAAGGCACTGATTTTTAAGGATCACTATGGTGGTGGACGGTGTAGAGTGACATCGGGATCCATATATCACATCACTTGTGGACTATTTTCAGCTATTTGTATCCAACTTGGTTTATGTACACAATTGATTTGCGCAACCTATATGTTTTTTATAGATATGTTGATGTGTTTCTTATATACCTGTGTTTTTTCAGGACTGTAGTGTAATAGTCAGTACACAAAAACATATTTCATCTATATGATGGCAGTAATATCAGATGCATTGTATCTGCAGCGACCCATGATATTATACTCCACAAGGCTACAAGCAACTAATATTATATATCCATAGCCAAGGAGAACAAAAATAATGAGATCTAATGGATGGTTTCTAGCATTACATAGGCCCTGTCATACAGTAGATCAGTAGTGCAAAGCACAGGCTCCTCCAGACTCTTCTTCCATATCCTTGTCCATACTGAGATGTGAAATTTCAGTTGCTGAGCTGGAGGAAGTATCAATGAGCTAGTGCAGTGATCACCACACTTGTGTTCTATTGATAACTGCAGTATATGTCGGTCTGCTGCAGTGGCAGAAGGGACATAAGAATGGATTTATTCATTCACAGATCTCTGTAAATGTATGACATGGTTGTGTGGGCAGAGATTCACACAGCCACACAAAATGTAAAAGTGACAGGTGCCATGATGTGGAGGAGGGTGGAGAACTCCCACATAGTGTCAGAGAGGTTACTGTTTTGGGTTGGGGGTCAACTTGCAACCATGTTACATATTAAACCCTAAATGTGCAAACCTGTGGTTACCTTATTTATCCCCCCCCAAAAAAAAAAAAATATTTCCTCTTGCAAATGGGTTGTCACAGTGAATGCAGACCCTTTCTGATACATGAGCCTGTAAGGCCTCGTACACATGGACAGACTGTCCGATGAAAACGATCCGCCGGACCGTTTTCATCGGACATGTCCGCTGTCGGATTTTGGTCTGATGGTTGTACACACCATCAAACCAAAATCCCCGCGTACAGGATACGCGGTGACGTGGCCGCGCCATCGCGGCGACGTGCGCGACCCTGGAAGGTCAATGCTTCCACGCATGCGTCGAATCACTTCGACGCATGCGAGGGCTTTCGGCCGAGCGGACATGTCCGGTAAGTTGTACAGACGACCGAACATGTCCGACGGACAGGCTTCCAGCGGACATGTTTCTTAGCATGCTAAGAAACATTTGTCCACTGGAAACCTGTCCGATCCGCCGGAAAATTGTCCGGTCGGACGTACAGACGACCGAACATGTCCGCTGAAACTGGTCTGCGGACCAGTTTCAGCAGACATGTTCGGTCGTGTGTACGAGGCCTAACATGCATGCAGATCCTGATTGTCAGAAACCTAACATGTATGCTTGCTGTGGGTTAGATACTGACACCATTGGATCAGTAGCAAATGAAATGTACAATGTAAGAATAATTAAGTGAAACATATTCCCTTTTATGAAAAAAAATTGCTCAATAAAATTAAACATTATTTTTGGACAGTATTGTCAGAAAGCATAGGGGATTGAATGATTGTTTTATGGTTAATGTATGCTGTGTCACTTTTACTAGCACATTTTACAACACAGTAACACAAAAAATTATATCTGCTATGGTCCCTTATGCATCTTTTCTGTTTATTCTCTGCAAAATTAATTGCCTAAACTACAGGATGTTGCATTCAGTGTTTTTTTTTTTGTCACATTCCACTGTCACAAAGTGTTTATGCCAAACAGCTTTTCTTTTATCTCCCTCTGCTCTTTTTGTTCTAAAAGGGTGCTTGTAAAATAAAATGGAAATGCTGACTGCATATGGGTTAAATGTCAAGATTAATCTTCTCATGCAAGCTTCGAGACATCTGTTATTCTTGTTTGGAAATTCTTTCTGTAAATCCTCTAAACTGATAACTTGGATAATATTTTAAAGGTTATTTTCCATTTATTTAACTACAGTAAGCTATATTACTTTTTATATGAATGGTCCTATTTGCCTGAATATGAATTTGTGCGGTAGTTTTTTGTTAGTGTTTGAGAACATCAAATATAACACAGAACGACAAACTGCAGATATCAGCATTATATAATATGAATGATATGTTGAGGTTAGAAACATGAAATAAATAGCATTACCATAGGATGGCAGTGTGTGATTCTTCTGTAGGACCACAAACCTTAATTTTTTTTCTGCTCAGTTCACAGAAAGACTATTCTTTGTGTGCTGGCACACTTTTTGTTTGCAAGAAATTTGTGATGCAAGAAATTTGTTTCTTTGTCTACCTGGCAGATCAGGGACATTCGTGTTGTTTTGGAAAATACTTGCTTCTGCGATGGATAAACTCACTTTTATTATCTTTACTCCGAAGATGATGTTAAAAAAAAAAAAGAATGAAAACCAGACAATGATGATTAAGCTTGGTAGCTGTCTCCATTATGCTGTCACTAAGGTAGCTATTTGCTGCCTGTGTTTGTGACATAAAAATAGCAGATGCAGTGATATTGGCTGAAATCAATCACCTAAAAACCTACACTGAGTTATATTTATGGCAGACAAACAACCACAAGCTAGGTTAGTAAGCACTACAGACAGTAGACATTGTCTGTATTCTTTTACTTCTCAGAATAAATGAATTTGAGAGCAATGTTCAGTATGTTGAGAGCTATAAGAATGAGGGTGTGCAAAGTGAAGGCGTATAGCAACCAATAAAATGTACTTTGCGTATTTTGATACAATGACACATAATTCTGATTCCTTGATTTGGCTTTTTGTTTGTTATTTGTTCTCAATACACTAAGCAATGAGTTATTTGTTTATGAGGCAAATAAACGTTAGTTATCTGTATTATCTACAGTATATCCTATAACTAGTGTAAATTAGTATTTAAAATGCATTTGAGAAGCATTTATAATGTGTTTTCCATTTGTTTATATATATTATATGTGTTTGCCTTGATTTTTATATGTATACTATTATTTATTCTTTTGGTCGTATACAAGCAGAGTAACCACTTCTTTAGGAGTTTAAACCCTTGTTGTTATTTTTTTATTTAAAAAAGCAAACATGTCATACACCTCCACTGTGCAGTTCGTTTTGCACAGTGTGGCCCCGATCACCGTATTCTGGGGTCCCCCTGCGGCTCTTACGGCTTCTCCTCTAAACGATTAACCTCCTAGGAGAAGCGCTCTCCCAGGGGCTATCTTGCGGGCACTCTACCAAGTCCATAATTTGCACCTATTGACACAGAATGCTGGACTCGGCCTCACCCCCCGACGCCCACATCATTGGATTTGATTGACGGCAGTGGGAGCCAATGGCTGCGCTGATATCAATCTATCCAATCAAGAGCCGAGAACCCCAGGCAGAGGGCAAGAGCACATCTCTGCCGAGGGATCTAAGGGCTCAGATGAGTAAAACAGAGGGCTTTGGGGCTGGTCACTGTCAGAAGTTTTTTCACCTCAATGCATAGGATGCATTAGGGTGAAAAAATACAAGAGTTTACAACCCCTTTAAGAAGGAGTAACACAAATACATGAAAGTATAAATATATATGCATATATATTATATAGATTAAGGTACAGTACAGACCAAAAGTTTGGACACACCTTCTCATTCAAAGAATTTTCTTTATTTTCATGACTATGAAAATTGTAGATTCACACTGAAGGCATCAAAACTATGAATTAACACATGTGGAATTATACATAACAAAAAAGTGTGAAACAACTGAAAATATATTTCATATTCTAGGTTCTTCAAAGTAGCCACCTTTTGCTTTGATTACTGCTTTGCACACTCTTGGCATTCTCTTGATGAGCTTCAAGAGGTAGTCACCTGGCGCAGCACCCCATCACTCTCCTTCTTGGTCAAATAGCCCTTACACAGCCTGGAGGTGTGTGTGGGGTTATTGTCCTGTTGAAAAATAAATGATGGTCCAACTAAACGCAAACCGGATGGAATAGCATGCCGCTGCAAGATGCTGTGGTAGCCATGCTGGTTCAGTATGCCTTCAATTTTGAATAAATCCCCAACAGTGTCAACAGCAAAGCACCCCCACACCATCACACCTCCTCCTCCATGCTTCACGGTGGGAACCAGGCATGTAGTGTCCATCCGTTCACCTTTTCTGTGTCGCACAAGGACACAGGGGTTGGAACCAAAGATCTCAAATTTGGACTCATCAGACCAAAGCACAGATTTCCACTGGTCTAATGTCCATTCCTTGTGTTCTTTAGCCCAAACAAGTCTCTTCTGCTTGTTGCCTTTCTTTAGCAGTGGTTTCCTAGCAGATATTCTACCATGAAAACCATACAGTTAGATATACATAGACATATTAGCCACTTTTTATCAACACCTGACCCTATGCAGTGCAGGAGTCTGCCCCAAAATGGGACAGAAAAAAGAGGATAGAATTGGAAGCGGCCACGCAACTCACCTCACCTGCACCTATACCAGTGAAGGTGCCTAAAACAAAGATCTCCTCAGCGAGTGTGGGGGTCAGGTAACAAAGGAATATACCTAGTATGATAGAAATATATATATATATATATATATATATATATAGCATTACCCCCGAAGGAGCTGCTGGTTTGTTTTGGGTGGCATGTTATCTTATGGTTCCTCCACCATCTAAGGGTGTATGGTGAATGTAGTAGTAACAGAATGTCCACGACAGGTGTCGTTTCTTTGCTCTTTATTTCCCAGCTGGGTAAAAACAGTAAAACTGGTGGTGAAAGGTAGAGTTGAAAGTAGAAGGAGAACAGCAGATTCAGGCGTAATAGTAGGGAAACAGACCTGCTCCCACATGTAACTCTTCTTGCGCCACTCCTGCATGAGTGGACTTAAGCCCCATACACACCATCAGATTTTCTGCAGATTTTTGTCTTCAGATTTACCAAAACCATATAATAGTAGGTCAAATCTTAGGAGTTTCAATTTGTATGCAATCAGGCAGGCCCTTGCACTACATGGTTTTGGTAAATCTGAAGACAAAAATCTGAAGACGATCTGATGGTGTGTATGGGGCATTAGTGTACCTGGACAGGCCCCTCTCACTGACCTGGCAGCCAGAGTATCACTCGGAACTTAGCGGGAAAGTCTCTGCCACAGACCCTCCTTAGGATTGAGATAACGGAGGTGATTCTCCTTAGTAGAATTAGCCTGGATCTCCTTCAAATAGCTTACAGGTTACCGACTGATAGGTGACCAACCTCTCAGTATCCGGTTACCTTGATCCCCAGTGGTTTGTCGAGACCCTATTGGATCGCCAGCCTCTCATTGGCTCTCCTCAGATGGACTTGCCACCGAACAGCTTCCTCGCTTGGGATCTTCAGAATTGGGAACCCAGTCGACTACCGGGCTCCCCGCCACAGCTCAAATGTTCCGGGCCAACATGGTCCCGGAACCAGGAACACCGTGTGGCACACGCACCCCGGCCTGGAAGGCCATTTCGCTGGGGCGCCGTGATACAGTCACCCTAAAGGTGGGTGCCGCACTCAAAGAAGAACCCAGACCAAAATGGCATCTGTCCCATAAATGCCCTCCCCCAGCATGCCCAGCGAGGAAAATCCCTCCTGATTAGCTGCTGGGAAAGAGCACCCAAACCTCGACTCCACTGCTGCCACCTATCGTCCTGGGGTGGGAACAACACCCAAGAAGCAATAGAATGAGCCAAAAGCACAGTCAAGCTGAGACAGAGACCCAAATTTGAATATAACAATTGGATCAGAGTCAGTTAACACTCTGATCCCTCTCTAAATTTAACTAGCACCGGTACTTGGAAGTAACCAGGCGCTACATATATATGTATATGTATATAGGTAATCAACATGATTATTCAAAAATACAATAGTCAGTTATAGACATATATAGATGGCAAAATAATACAAATGAACACCTACTATTAAAGGTATATGGTCAAAGTTCTGGCGGTGTATATAAACAGATCAGGCCTGGGAAACAGGCACTAATTAGTGCAAAACACTAGTCAAAGTCCTTGGAAAACCATAATATAATTATAGTGGTATATACCCATTCCAAAACCACATTGAAAACAAATAAACAAAAGAAAAAACATAAACCAATAATATAACCTGCTCACCTCACAAGTCAAGCTGGGGTTAAATATATGGGTACACCCACACCTAACTAGGAACATCAAGATTATACTGTAATAAGAAACCATAGCTCTGTTTTAGAAACGTATATAGAAAAATATATACATTTAAATCTACTTGTTGATGTACTATCTGTAAAGAAAATGAGGCAGCGCAAAACCAATCCTAACAACTGCAGCTGAACACTGGAGGTCAATATACAAAAGGCCTTAGACAAAATGCATATAAAAAGCAGTGCAGCGCTAAAAACAAACTAAAATCACATGAACAAGTCCAAACATATATATTGTGTTGAGGCCAAGAGGTGTTGATAGTAAGGGACATTAGAAAAAGGAAGAACACTCCTTAGGCAGTGAACAGGGTGCTTGAAACAATCACTGTGCATCCATTTCAGTGTCTCCTCCACCAGAGATACAGGCCGCTCACCTTAACGAATCGACCTGTGAGCAAACAGAAGGTCATTCAAGCAGTCCGGCCACCCCACTACACCAAAACATTCTAAGACCTCACTCTAAGATCGGCCATAGACAGAGCAAACTTCACTTGTTTCCCCAATCAGCCGAGACAGTGTTGACAGGGGAATCCCTCCCACTGAGCCATTGTGTTCTCTCAGCAGTGGGTAGGGAAAGCTGTCCCCACCGAGAGAAGGCAGTGATTATTGCTAGAAGCTATAACAGCAATAAATGCATATACAATCTGGCAGGCTGGTTGTACCCAAATTAATCGATCGATCAATTTGGGTAAATTCAGCCTGCCCATACATGGTCCAAATCAGGAACCGGCCGAGATTCAAACTGTCTATGGCCAGCCTAAGTATCCCAGGTATTATTGTCTAAAAAAACACTGCAGGCTCTCTGATCAAAAGAATACCTTAAACATTTTGGGTATCTTTGCTGTGGACTTGCTATGAATTATTTGCATCCACATTACCTTATTACCGCATTTCCGGACATATATATTATATATATATATATATATATATATATATTTATATATCATTTTTTTAATAAACATTTTTCCAGGTACCAGATTTTGCTACAATTAGTTACTAATATTAAGTTACGCTAATATAAAAATAGGCATTAATCATTTACAGAGCATATGTTTAAAGCAATACAAAACAAAATGTAAAACAAAATGTAAAACAAAATGTAAATATATATATATATATATATATATATATATATATACACTGTATTAACTATAATTATGTTACATGTAATCCATTTCTTAGAAGTAAGTTTTCTACAGAGAACTGATACCTTTTTGGGATGCCTATAAATCTTGGCTGGGTATAAAATGAACAGATGTACAAGATGAAATCTGGCATTGTAAAACATACTTCCACATCCAAATGTTCAGTAAAAATTCTATAATTTTAAATATATACTTTATGAAAGAACTATCAGCTTGATTTTAATAGAGGTGCTCCAAAATAGCAAGAGCTAAGTGACAACACCTGCTTTGCTATTTTATTTCAAGACCTATCATCACTTAATGCTTGTAAAAGCAATCATCTACTAATTTTGCCTCCAAGGCTATGCAGTGGAAAAGTTGTATTCAAAATGATAAGATGCAGCGAATGTTGCTCTATCCACTATCATTCTACAATCTATTGTCTGGTCTAGCCATAAAAACTTGTATGCCTTAATGTCTTTATTACTATCAAATTACAATATTTTTTTTAAAAAAATTTGAAAAAATAAAAATCTTTTTGAGAAGGGAGGAAGGACTAGCCAGAGAAAAAACTTTTAAAGATACGTATGTGATGTGTTTGCTGATGCTTTGTTAAAGTGAGAGTAAAGTATATTTTCAGTACATACATACAGTTGTATTCAAAAGTATTCAACCCCCACTGAAATTGATTGTTTTGCCCAGTTTGACATTGATTTTGATCATCCTGTCATCCTGCTTACAATTAAATCAAAGAGGCACGTGTAGGTCAGACAAATATAACATAACATTTATAATGAAATAACCACAAATGTCTTTTCTGTGCTCACATCATTATCAGTTTTATTCAACCCCCAATTGACATTCAATCTTAGTACAACATCCTTTTACAGTTATAACAGCTTTTAAACTTGAAGCATAGCTTGACACAAGTGTCTTGCAGCAATCTACGGGTATCTTCGCCCATTCGTCATGGGCAAAAGCCTCCAGTTCAGTCACATTCTTAGGCTTGCGCACTGCAACTGCTTTCTTTAAGTCCCACCAGAGGTTCTCAATCGGATTTAAGTCTAGTGACTGCGATGGCCACTCCAAAATGTTACAGCTTTTAATCTGCAACCATGCTCTAGTGGACTTGGAGGTATGCTTGGGATCATTGTCCTGTTGAAAGGTCCAATGTCTCCCAAGCCTCAGGTTTGTGACGGACTGCATCACATTGTTATCCACTATCTCCTGGTACTGAAGAGAATTCATGGTACCTTGCACACGCTGAAGCTTCCCTGTACCTGCAGAAGCAAAACAGCCCCAAAGCATGATTGACCCCCCGCCATGCTTCACAGTAGGCAAGGTGTTCTTTTCATCATAGGCCTTGTTCTTCCTCCTCCAAACATAGCATTGATCCATGGGCCCAAACACTTCTAATTTTGTTTCATCAGTCCACAGAACACAATCCCAAAACTTCTGTGGTTTGTCCACATGATTTTTGCATACTGCAGTCGAATCTTCTTATTCTTTGGAGACAGCAAGGGGGTGCGCCTGGGAGTTCTGGCATGGAGGCCTTAATTACGCAGTGTGCGCCGTATTGTCTGAGCAGAAACTTCAGTACCCACATCTGACAAATCTTTTGTCAGTTCCTCAGCAGTCACAAGGGGACTTTTCTCCACTCTACGCTTCAGGTAGCGCTCAGCAGTCAAAGTCAGCATCTTCTTTCTGCCACGACCAGGTAGCGCTTCAACAGTGCCCTTTGGCTTGAATTTGCGAATGATGCTTCCTATGGTGTCTCTTGGTATGTTTAACATCTTTGCAATCTTCTTATAGCCATTGCCCTTCCTGTGAAGAGTAATCACCTCTTCTCTTGTCTTCCCGGACCATTCTCTTGACTTCACCATGTTTGTAACCACACCAGTAAATGTCTAGAAGGAGCTGAGTATCACAGTCATTTTAAAGCTGCCTGATTGGTGCTTATTAGGCTTTATTGCTGCTCCCTGACATCCACAGGTGTTTTCAATACCTGATTGAAAACACTTCAATGAACCTCTGTTCTTCAGAGTGGTAGTCTTTAAGCGGTTGAATAATTGTGTAAATGAAGAATTCACAAAATAAACATTTACTACTGTATTACAAAACCAATTTATGTCATTTTAGTTGCATATGGTTCTTTAAGAAGTCCTTGTAGGATTTCATTCTGAATACAATTACAAATGTACACTAAATTCCCTAAAACCCTTTACAGCATTGGGGGGTTGAATAATTTTAAACACAACTGTATATACCGTTTTTTAGTGTTCAGCTCCAGAAGGTTTACTGCCCTTTACGACCAGGCCATTTTTTGCTATACGGCTCTACGTTACTTTAACTGACAATTGCAAGGTACCTAAATACAATTGATGTCATTTTTTTCCCCACAAATAGAGATTCCTTTTTGTGCCATTTGATGACCACAGTGTCTTACATTTTTTGCACTATAAACGAAAAAAGATCCACAATTGTGAAAAAAACTATATATTTGACTTTTTGCTATAAAACATATCCAATAAAAAATAATTGTATATATAAGTGATTATGCACAGAACGGCTACCCTGTAGCAGTAAATATGCTATAGGGTGATATAGGGAGGAAAACCCTCCTTTCGTGAGAAGCCTATCCTACCCACACCTAACAACTGTATTTTAATTTTGTCCATCTGATCTTCCCCCCATAGCTACTACCCTTTGTTCCACTTAACCCTCCCTTCTAGACTGTAAGCTCTAATGATCAGGACCCTCTGATCCTTCCTGTATTGAATTGTATTGTAACTGTACTATTTGTCCCTATGTTGTAAAGCACTGTGCAAACTGGTGGCGCTATATACATCCTGTATTATTATAATAATAATAATAATAATTAAGTGGATAAATTAACCCCACAGAGTTTCGTGTTTACAAGCACACATAACTCTGTGTACATATGAACAGTGATCTGGCTGCTTCTTCTCCCTGAAAATCAGGGAGAAAAAAACTGCCAGATTAGTAAGTACAACACACATAACACACATTACACTTTATATACAGTACAGACCAAAAGTTTGGACACACCTTCTCATTCAAAGAGTTTTCTTTATTTTCATGACTATGAACATTGTAGATTCACACTGAAGGCATCACAACTATGAATTAACACATGTGGAATTATACATAACAAAAAAGTGTGAAACAACTGAAAATATATTTCATATTCTAGGTTCTTCAAAGTAGCCACCTTTTGCAGCAGACACATCTCTAGAACTGTTAAGAGGAGACTGTGAGAATCAGGCCTTCATGGTAGAATATCTGCTAGGAAACCACTGCTAAGGAAAGGCAACAAGCAGAAGAGACTTGTTTGGGCTAAAGAGCACAAGGAATGGACATTAGACCAGTGGAAATCTGTGCTTTGGTCTGATGAGTCCGAACTTGAGATCTTTGGTTCCAACCCCTGTGTCTTTGTGCGACGCAGAAAAGGTGAACGGATGGACTCTACATGCCTGGTTCCCACCGTGAATCATGGAGGAGGAGGTGTGATGGTGTGGGGGTGCTTTGCTGGTGACACTGTTGGGGATTTATTCAAAATTGAAGGCATACTGAACCATCATGGCTACCACAGCATTTTGCAGCAAAATGCTATTCCATCCGGTTTGCATTTAGTTGGACCATCATTTATTTTTCAACAGGACAATGACCCCAAACACACCTCCAGGCTGTGTAAGGGCTATTTGACCAAGAAGGAGAGTGATGGGGTGCTGCGCCAGGTGACTACCTCTTGAGAATGCCAAGAGTGTGCAAAGCAGTAATAAAAGCAAAAGGTGGCTACTTTGAAGAACCTAGAATATGAAATATATTTTCCGTTGTTTCACACTTTTTTGTTATGTATAATTCCACATGTGTTAATTCATAGTTTTGAAGCCTTCAGTGTGAATCTACAATTTTCATAGTCATGAAAATAAAGAAAACTCTTTGAATGAGAAGGTGTATCCAAACTTTTGGTCTGTACTGTGTGTATGTATATATATATATATATATATATATATATATATATATATATATATATATATATATATATATATATATATATCTGTTTTATAACAGAAAGTAGAACATATATGATAGTTTACGAGGGTGTTTAGGGGTGGGATTAGGGGCGGGGCAACTGGTGGCGAGAAACTCTTAAGGCCTGGCAAGTAGCTCAGGACTTCAAATTTTGAGCCCTGCTGCAGACACAGTGAATGCAAATATCAACAAGAGATCTAATTATATAGAAATAGTGAGGGTCATCATAGCAAAAAGGACTTGAGTTCCAGACAATCACTTCCTTAAGAACAATATGACTGTGCTGTTTGGACCAATCAGAGATCCCTCCATGATAGCCAATGGAGAGAACGAGTATAAGAAAAACAGATGTGTCACTGGGGAAGCTGGACTGGAAAATTGATGGGGAGACCTTGACTGGAGACCGATTAAGAACAGTGGTAATATTGGATGTGTTTTCTAGCTAGATATCTTGCCAGTTTATGATTGCTGGACCTTTGACTTTGGATCTTTAGGTATGTTTTTCATGGGGCAGAGGTTGTATTGCTTGATGATATTGAGCCTTATTGCTGCTAATCTTTGCCTGGGATTTATATGCATCTTGGAAATTGGTTATTGTTTCTATGTAGTTTAAGTAATATTTCCTAATCTGTAACAACCCTGTTCATGTTAAAGGAGTTGTAAAGGATTTTTTTCCCTAAATACCTTCCTTTACCTTAGTGCAGTCCTCCTTCACTGACCTCATCCTTTGATTTTGCTTTTAAATGTCCTTATTTCTTCTGAGAAATCCTCACTTCCTGTTCTTCTGTCTGTAACTACACATAGTAATGCGAGGCATTCTCCCTGGTGTGGAGAAAGCCTGCTGAGGGGGGAGGGGGCGAGAAGGCAAGTCAGGACGCTCTCTACTTTGCAGATAGAGAAAGGAGCTGTGTGTTAGTGGGCGTCCTGACACTCCTGCTCGCCCCCTCAAGAGGCTTTCTCCACACCAGGGAGAAAGCCTTGCATTACGGTGTGTAGTCACAGACAGAAAAACAGGAAGTGAGGATTTCTCAGAAGAAATTAGGACATTTAAAAGCAACATGGAAGGATGAGGTAAGTGAAGGAGGACTGCACTAAGGTAAAGGAAGCTATTTAGGGAAACAAATGTTTTCCTTTACAACCCCTTTAATTCTTTGTACAATATAATCTTTTTCACCTACAGTTTGTGTTGTGTGTTTTTCTGCTGACCAACCCCTAAATGAACGGTAAGAAGTGGGACTGATTAAATAATATTGCATGTTTAATCATCCCCCATTTTCTTACACTCTAAGTAAAGTAAAAAATGTTTTTTTTTAAAAAGTGTCCCTTGTGCTGTAGGTTGTGGTTTTGAAAACTCTGATCCCCCTAGCCCTGCAGTCATAATCTTCCAGTTCCACAGGGGTTAAAACAAGCCGAGGAACCTGTCATATGCATTCCTTAAGAGTGCCAATGAAATCCACCCTTTCCGTTAACCTCCTCCATTCGAAGAAGCTGTTCTGCGGCTTCCATCAATGAAAAGCGATCTATAAATGGAACAGGCATTCATTCATCCTCCCACAGTTGGCTCACTGGGGTTAATTTACTAAAGGAAAATCCACTTTTCACTACAAGTGCAAAGCAAGTGCACTTGTAAGTGCAGTCAATGTAGATCGCTGTAGATCTGAGGGGAAGCTCTGAAATTAGGGGAAGCTCTGCTGATTTTATCATCCAATCATGTACAGGCAAAAAATTTTTTTTTTATTTTCCTTGCATGTCCCCCTCAGATCTACAGCGACTGCACTTGAATGTACACTTTCAAGTGCACTTGCAGTGCACTTGTAGGGCAAAGTGGATTTACCTTTCGTAAATAACACCCACAGATTCATTGGTCTTTACGGATTTATCAAGCAGATAATATTCCAGTCATCTTTCATCTCCAGTTACATCCCAAAATGCGGATAACAAATTATTTCCATAAATCTTTGCTTAAAATGGATGTAAACCCTCACATATACCCAGTGAAGTGAACAGCCTCAGATGACACAGGGATGAAACAAATTTCCATACATAAGTTTTACATGTACATTTACTGCCTTCAGCTTTATATATTCTTTAGAATTCTTACATCGGGTTAGAATTTTCACTTGCTCATTCAGCTGTAGCAGTGTAGTCTTGGCTTACACTGAGAGACAGCTCATTGGAGAAAAGGCACACAAAGAATGAAGATACTTTCAGATCTGCGCTGTGACAAGACAAGCTCTCTGCTAATCTTTTTATAGCAACCTCCCAGACAAAAAAATTTCAGTTGCTTTTATCACTCGTCTAGGAGAACTTGTCAGAAGTTATCGTGCTGATAACAGAAGAAGCATAAAGACATTGGACTCAGGGCTTTGGAGAGAGATAGGAAAACACTACAGATGTATGTGTCTAGGTCAAATTTCATGAATCAAGTTTACATTCACTTAAATCTCCTCATCTGCATCTGCATACAGTACTACCTCTTCTGATCATACTCAAATATTGAAAAGAGGTTAGTTTGCACTATAAAATGTATATTGACTGCAAGCACACCCGGTGTGTGTAATGAACCTAATATGTGTAATGCCGCGTACACACGATCGGTAAATCCGATGAGAACGGTCTGATGGACCGTTTTCATCAGACCAAACCGATCGTGTGTAGGCCCCATCGGTTATTTATTCATTGGTTAAAAAATGTGAAACTTGTTTTAAAATTAACCGATGAATACCTAATCGATAGAAAAAAAAACGATCGTTTGTAGGCACGTCCATCGGTTAAAAATCCACGCATGCTCAGACTAAATTAGGGGACGGGGGCGCTCGTTCTGGTAAAACTAGCGTTCGTTATGGAGATAGCACATTCATCACGCTGTAACAGACAGAAAAGCGCGAAACGTCTTTTACTAACACAAAATCAGCTAAAGCAGCCCCAAGGGTGGCGCCATTGGATTTGAACTTCCCCTTTATAGTGCCGTCGTACGTGGTTTACGTTACTGCGTTCTGACACAATGGTTTTTTAACCGATGATGTGTAGGCACGACTGACCATCAGTCAGCTTCATTGGTTAACTGATGGAAAAATCCATGAGACCATTCTTATCCGATTGACCGATCGTGTGTACAGGGCATAACAATTAGTGCTTCACTCTGAAAACCTCAACTAATAAGTAAAATGTTCCAAAATATACATACGGATCCAATCTGTTGGATTATTTGGACTTTCTTTTGTACAGTGGGACTCTTATTCACAGACTGGAGTCTTTTATGTTAATTTCATCCTTACTTTACATTTATGTTTATTCACAATCTTCTGCATGTATAGTTGTGGTTTTGAATATAATTTCATATATGCGTATTGATGTTGGATTTATATGAGTTTGGTTGCACAGGGCGATTATTGTCTGTTGATTTTTTGCGAATTATGGATTCAGTCACATTTCTTTGGAATTGTATGTATATTTTTGAACACTTCACATATTAGTGGAGATTTTGAAATCGCTAATTAGTACACATTTACTCCAGTGCTTGGTTCATAGACAGGAAGAAGTTGATGTTTCTAAGATTATAGGGCCAGATTCACAGAAGAAATACGCCGGATTATCTACTGATACTCCGGCGTATTTTCAAATTTGCCACGTCGTATCTTAATTTGTGATTCACAAACAAGATATGACGGCTTTTGGCTAAGATCCGACAGGCTTACGGCTTCGTACGCCTTCGGATCTTAGGCTGCAATACTTCGGCCACCGCTGGGTGGAGTTCGCGTCGTTTTCCACCGTCGGGTATGCAAATTAGCTTTTACGGCGATCCACAAAGCTACTCGCGTGCGTTACGTCGTTTTTCCCGTCGCAAAGTTAAGCCATCTTTTTCATGGCTTAACTTTACACCAGCCATGTTAAAGTATGGCCGTCGTTCCCGCGTTGAATTTAAAAAAAAAATTTCGGCCTAAGTACGTTACGCACGTCGCCATTCATAAACACATTGGGGCGCCGTATTTTCGCGCAAAGCACGTCAGGAAATTTACTAACGGAGTATGCGCAGAACGTTCGGCATGGGAGCGCGCCTAATTTAAATGGTACACGCCCAATTTGAATTAGGCGGGCTTGCGCCGGACGTCTTTACGTTATTCCGCTGCAAGTTTATACTCAAGTGCTTTGTGAATCAAAGACGATACGTTACGCCGCAGCATTTGTACCTGAATATGGCCCATAAACTCCAAAAGAATCAGAAATTTATGAAAGTACCTGGTCCATGGAAAGCATACAGTGACATCATCGGTATTTAGGAACTGATTATGCCTGCATGTGGCATCCATAACAACCAGTGGTATTGGGGAACTGTCATGTACAAAAGCAGTATTAACCGATTAAGACCCGGACCAATATGCAGGTTAAGGACCTGGCCCCATTTTGCGATTCGGCACTGCGTCGCTTTAACTGACAATTGCGCGGTCGTGCGACGTGGCTCCCAAACAAAATTGGCGTCCTTTTTTTCTCACAAATAGAGATTTCTTTTGGTGGTATTTGATCACCTCTGCGTTTTTTTTTTTTTTTTGCGCTATAAACAAAAATAGAGCATTCAATATTTTTTACTTTTTGCTATAATAAATATCCCCAAAAAAGATATATATTTTTTTTCCCTCAGTTTAGTCCGATACATATTCTTCTACATATTTTAGGTAAAAAAAAAATCGCAATAAGCGTTTATTGATTGGTTTGCACAAAATGTATAGCATTTACAAAATAGGGGATAGTTTTATTGCATTTTTATTAATCATTTTTTTTTACTACTTTTTTACTACTAATGGCAGCAATCAGTGATTTTTTCATGACTGCGACATTATGGCGGACACATCGGACACTTTTGACACATTTTTGGGACCATTGTAATTTTCAAAGCAAAAAATGCACTGATTACTATGAAAATGACAATGGCAGTAAAGGGGTTAAACACTAGGGGTCGCTAAAGGGTTAAGTGTGACCTAATGTATTTTTTCTAACTGTAGGGGGCATGCCTTGACATGTGACATCACTGATCGTCATTCCCTATGACAGGGAACAGACAGGGAACAGTGATGAGCCACAGAGAAAAACAGGGAAGGTTTGTTTACACTCACCTCTCCCCGTTCTTCAGCTCCTGTGACCCGATCGCGGCGGCGCTCAGGTCCACGGGTCCTGCAGGCGCGGTCACAGAGCTTCGGACCGGGTTGCCGGCGGCGCGCTCTCGACCCACAGTTGGGCTCTTAAAGGGGACATACCTGTACATCCATGTACATCCATGTGCCCAGCCGTGCCATTCTGTCGACGTATATCTTTGTGTGGCAGTCCTTAAATGGTTAATACCACTATTATACGTCATTTTGCTTTGATACGTGTTCCCCGGTCAGTGTTGACCCCCTTTTTTCCTTTTTCTCGAAAAAAATCTACCGAATTCGAAAAAAAACGATCAAATTCAAAATAATTCTACCACATTCGATAAATTTGACCGAATTTGAAAAAGTAAACTACAGTGTGTATATATAAACATTCTCCGAAATTCGTATAGAATGAAATCGAATTTGAATAGAAAAGATTAGATTCGAATTGAAAATACTAGAAAAGAATAGCATAGAATAACAATAGCACAGAACAGAAACAAATATTATATATATATATATATATATATATATATATATATATATATATATATATATATATATATATATATATATATATATATAAAGATAGATAGATAGATAGATAGATAGATAGATAGATAGATAGATAGATAGATATAGATATATCTATATATAACATCTTCTGAACTTCGAATTTCGTATGTAATGAAATCAAATTCCAATAGAAAAGATTAGAATAGAAAATAGAAAAGAATATATTCTATTCTAATCTTTTCTATTCTAATTCATTCTGTACCAAATTCGAATTTCGGAAATCTTACGAAATTCGAAAAAATATTATATATATATAAAACATCTTCCAAAATTCAAATTTCACATAGGATGAATTTGGATAGAAAAGGTTAGAATACAATTGAAAATACAAACACAATAGAATATATATATATATATATATATATATATATATATATATATATATATATATATATATATATATATATATATATATATATATATATATATATATATATATATATATATATATATATATATATATATATAAAAAACTGTCTTCTGAAATTGTAATTTTGTATAAAATGAACTTAAATAGAAAAGATTAGAAAAATAATAATAAAAAATAGCATAATAGAAAAAATAGCATAGAAAAACAATAGAACAGAAAAAATATTTTTATATATATATATATATATATATATATATATATATATATATATATATATATATATATACTAGCTGAATACCCGGCGTTGCCCGGTCTTCCTATCTTAACCTTTTGGGGAGGAAAATCATAGTAATATAAATATACCCATCTTTTATATAAGGGTGTAGGTAAGGGTTAATTTAACTGTCATATATTTTTATTTGGCATATAAGTAATATGTGTACCAGGTATTATTGAATTATCTCCAGGCGTACAGAAGTTATGTGGGAACATACATTTCCCATTGATTTGCATGGGACTTTAAACAAAAACCCCGACCCTCACAAATGGGGGTAGCTAAGGGATAAATTAACTATCCTATAGTTTAAGTGGACATATAAGTAACATGTGACCAAGTGTTATCAAAATATCTACAGCCGTTTGGAAGTTATGAAGTAACATGTATTTCCCATAGAGTTGAATGGGACTTTAAAGAAAAACCCCGACCATGGCAAATGGGGGTGGGTAAGGGTTAAACCACCTATCCTATGTTTGTTGCTGACATATAAGTAACATGTTTGCCAAGTTTCATGTTAATATCTTTAGCCGTTTGGACGTGATGCTGGAACATACATACATACATACATACATACATACACACACACACACACACACGTTGAGTTTTATATATATAGATATATATATATATATATATATATATATATATATATATAAATATATATATATAAACATCTTCCAAAATTCGAATTACATATACAATGGATAGAAAATATTAGAATAGAGTAGAAAATAATAGACTAGAAAAACAATAGCACAGAATTATATATATATATATATATATATATATATATATATATATATATATATATATATATATATATATTTATGGTCGTTACCCTCTGACCGAGAGAGATGTGGATCACATAAACACGCGACAAGACTTACAACATAAATAGACCTGAAGTGTGGCTTGGTGGTCTGGTCAGTATGCCAAGAAAAGGGGGCATACCCAAGGTAAGTAATGGGTAGTTAATTGAAGAAGGATATGCTGAGAAGTGCCCTGAAAAAGGGAAGGGCGGGAGGGTGTCGAATGCGATTGAATGCGCAGACTCACGGACATGAGGTGAGCTGGGAAGAGTCGGCCCAGTGACGTGTAGTACCGCACACTGAACCGACAAAGAGCATGTGTGAGTGGGCTGCTTAAATACCCTCCGGGCTCCTCCCATAAACTCAGGCCACCATACTGGCCTTCTTATTTATGGTCGTTACCCTCTGACCGAGAGAGATGTGGATCACATAAACACGCGACAAGACTTACAACATAAATAGACCTGAAGTGTGGCTTGGTGGTCTGGTCAGTATGCCAAGAAAAGGGGGCAAAAGACTCAGATAGGGAAATAGTTTATATTGATTTCTTGTATTTATTGAGCCAGCTTGGTAAAGGCTTGTGCCATTCCTTCATGAGGATTTGGGATGTATGTGGCAAAACAAGGAGACTTCCATCAGCCTGGTATCTTGATTACGTAGTCTGGTACTCCCTGTTGGGAGGCAACTGAGGCTGCTCCAAAGAATGTCCAGAGAACTGACTGGGGTTTGAAGCCCAAGTTACTTAGGAGGATTCTGGCATGCTTGACACACTGGCTGACACTCAGGGAGCTGGTATAGAAAGGGTAACAACGAGCTACCATCAGATTGGCTGGGTAGATGGAGCAGTAGTGGGTCAAGCACCGTCACTGGGCATCAGGCGTTGTCAGTCTGAAACAGGTTGATGTCAACCCCAGGGGCTGGTTTGTTGCGTTTGCAGACTGTGAGAGTGTAGTGGTTCGAAAGCGAGTCGGGTGGCGTCGGAGCAGTGTGTGACTGCCGGAGCCGCTGACTAAATTCACTAGGTTGTAGGGAACCGTAGAAGGCCTGGTAGATGGCTGTTCGGGTGACTAGTATGGGCAAAGCCCTAAACAGGGAATGAGTATGGATTTTAGACATGTCCCTAAAGATGGGACTCTTGAAAGGTAGGCGCTTGCCACTGACTACAGGTTGGTGCTTCTGTATGCCCTGTAGGAGGGACTTGACTGCATGGGCTCGAGAATACTGACGGTTTACTGGGGTCCTGTAGGGACAGGAAATGCTGGATGCCATCTAGATATGGCGTGATAGTATTGAGAAATGGTCAGCTGCATGTGGCAATACGATATGAAGGCTAGGATGTGTCCAACTGCTGCTTCGGGGCAAGGGGCCAAAAATTTGCGATTAGTGTTCCAAGCAGTGCGATAGGCCTTCAGTGTGTTGAGTGCCAAGGAGTGGTTAATAAGTTGGATTGCGTTGGTGAGATGTGACTTCAGTCCATCGTCAGCAATGTCCATGGTGGGACAGGGATAGTTGTTGGGTCGGCTCCAGGCTCTTGCTGGAAAAAACATCCATTCCAAGGTTGGAATAGGAAAGCGCATCAGCTGCTTTTTGCATTTGCCTGAAAAAAGGTCTACATAAGATATTAACTGGTGACGGAGTGACAGCTGCGCGAGCCTGCGCAGGAAGTGATGGGGAGTGACTTAGATCTACCTTAATTGATGATGTCGGCTGTGGCCTGATTGTCTGTGGTGAAGAACAGTGTCTGTCCTGTTCAAGTGTGGTCCCAGACCTGGGCAGCTGCCACGATGGGGTGCAGCACGAGGTGTGATGAAGACTGGGTGAAAAATTTTAAGAGAATTTCTGGGGGCCAAGTTTTGGAGAACCAGTGGCGGCCTAAAAATGGCTGCAAAAGCCTTTGGTGGCTCGGCTGACACTGCCAGGATGAAGATTGAAATGCTGTTCTATCAGGTGGGGAAGTTGTCCCACATAGCTAAGTCTGCTACTGATGCTTGGTCTAGTTTGAGAACTTGGACTGGATCTTGCATTGGTGTGAGAAAATCAAGACAATACACAGGTGCTCAACAAGACGATATACATGCACTTGCAGGCCAACGTGCACTCGCAGGCCAACGTGCACTCGCTGGTGCTGGATGAAAACCTGAACCAACCGCAGGGAAAAAACACAGAGAAAAGATGAGCGGCCCGCGCGCCACTGAAGACGAACGGCCAACTGGGCGCCACTGTGTGTCTGTGTGGCTGATCGTTTGTCACTGAGGTGTGTTTGCAAGTTTAGTTTGTATTCGGGTTTGCACGTAGGTGCCTGCCACAAAGTGTTTTATACTACTGCAGACAATATTGTGCGGTTGCAAGGGTGTCAGTGAGTGTCAGGTTGCTGGGACGATATTGTGTGGTTGCAGGGGCCTTGAGTATGAAGGTTTGTTTTGAGACGGCATTGCGTGGTTGCAAGGGTCTCAGTCTGGTTTGCTGAGACGATATTGCGTGGTTGCAAGGGTCTCAGTCTGGTTTGCTGAGACGATATTGCGTGGTTGCAAAAGGTCTCGATAAATGTGGCGCTGCTGAGACGGTATTGCATTTGCAAGGGTCTGAACTACGGTGTGAGGCTGCTGAGACGGTATTGCGTGGTTGTAAGGGTCTCGATGAGTGTGGCGCTGCTGAGACGGTATTGCATTTGCAAGGGTCTGAACTACGGTGTGAGGCTGCTGAGACGGTATTGCGTGGTTGTAAGGGTCTCGATGAGTGTGGGGCTGCTGAGACGGTATTGCGTGGTTGCAAGAGTCTTGATGAGTGTGGGGCTGCTGAGACGGTATTGCATTTGCAAGGGTCTGAACTATGGTGTGAGGCTGCTGAGACGGTATTGCGTGGTTGCAAGGGTCTCGATGAGTGTGGGGCTGCTGAGACGGTATTGCGTTCGCAAGGGTCTCAACAATGGTGTGAGGCTGCTGAGACGATATTGCGTGGTTGCAAGGGTCTCAGTCTGGTTTGCTGAGACGATATTGCGTGGTTGCAAAAGGTCTCGATGAGTGTGGCGCTGCTGAGACGGTATTGCATTTGCAAGGGTCTGAACTACGGTGTGAGGCTGCTGAGACGGTATTGCGTGGTTGCAAGGGTCTCAATGAGTGTGGGGCTGCTGAGACGGTATTGCGTTTGCAAGGGTCTCAACAATGGTGTGAGGCTGCTGAGACGGTATTGCGTGGTTGCAAGAGTCTTGATGAGTGTGGGGCTGCTGAGACGGTATTGCATTTGCAAGGGTCTGAACTATGGTGTGAGGCTGCTGAGACGGTATTGCGTGGTTGCAAGGGTCTCGATGAGTGTGGGGCTGCTGAGACGGTATTGCGTTTGCAAGGGTCTCTACAATGGTGTGAGGCTGCTGAGACGGTATTGCGTGGTTGCAAGGGTCTTGATGAGTGTAGGGCTGCTGAGATGGTATTGCGTTTGCATGGGTCTCAACAATGGTGTGAGGCTACTGAGATGGTATTGCGTGGTTGCAAGAGTCTTGATGAGTGTAGGGCTGCTGAGACGGTATTGCGTTTGCAAGGGTCTCAACAATGGTGTGAGGCTGCTGAGACGATTTTGCATGGTTGCAATGGTCTCAACAGGTGTCAGGTTGCTGGGCCGAGATTGTGTGGTGACAATTTTTCTATTTTTTTCTGCACTTTTTATATTTCTTTTTGCTTTTTTTTTTCTTTTTTTTTTATTTCTTTTTTTGCGTTTTGTAAGGGTCATGTGTTGCAAGGGTCTTAACAAGGGTGTCAGGCTGCTGAGACAATTTTGTGTGCTTGCAAGAGTCTCCATGAGTGTGGGGCTGCTGAGACGGTATTGCGTTTGCAAGGGTCTTAACAAGGGTGTCAGGCTGCTGAGACAATTTTGTGTGCTTGCAAGAGTCTCCATGAGTGTGGGGCTGCTGAGACGGTATTGCGTTTGCAAGGGTCTCAACAAGGGTGTCAGGCTGCGGAGACGAATTTTGCGTCGTTGCAACGGTCTCAACAGGTGTCAGGTTGTGGGGCTGAGATTGTGTGGTGGCAATTTTTTTTTTTCTGCACTTTTATATTTCTTTTTGCGTTTTTTTTTTTGTTTTTTTTTTGCGTTTTTTTTTTTTTATATATTTTTTTTTTATTTATTTATTTATTTATTTGTAAGGGTCATGTGTTGCAAGGGTCTTAACAAGGGTGTCAGGCTGCTGAGACGATTTTGTGTGGTTGCAAGAGTCTCGATGAGTGTGGGGCTGCTGAGACGGTATTGCGTTTGCAAGGGTCTCAACAAGGGTATCAGGCTGTGGAAACAAATTTTGCGTAGTTGCAACGGTCTCAACAGGTGTCAGGTTGCTGGGCTGAGATTACGTGGCGGCAATTGTTTTTTTTTTTTCGTTTTGTTTTTGTATATATATATATATTTTTTTTTTTTTCCTTTTTGCGTTTTTTGTTTTTGTTTTTTTTTTGCATTTTGTAAGGGTCATGTGTTGCAATGGTCTCAGCAAGGGTATCAGACTGCTGAGATGATTTGCATGGTTGCAAGGTCTCAATCAATAAGAATTGGGTTACTGAGAAAGGATAGAAACACCTGGTTTGTTTGTACCTTAAGCAAGCAGTATAAGGTAGAAGGACAACACCTGTTTGAATCGTAGGTTCCGCAGGGGCCACTAATGAACGATATGGGAGAGAACGAATGGTAGCAAATTGATAAGACATAAGGCATGTGTAAATCTTACTTGCGACAGTGGGCCATTCGAGTGAGTTTGCGGCGGACTGTGGCTGGAGTGAAACATGTCGGGAACGTGTAGTGTGATGCCGTGCATGGGGCAAAACAACGAGGTTTGGTGTAGAAAATAGAACACGAGAAGTGCGTATCAATGCTTTGTAAGCTCCACTGCGGGAACCAAACATATGGTACAGGTGACACCATGAGTGGCCACGAATTTGACATGACAAACAAGCTAACGAATCCTACCTGGGACAGTAAAGTGCGACTGGGTTTGCTTTGGACTGTTCAACACATCCCAAGAGTGTGGTGTGGCGCCATGCATGACGCACAGGCAATAACTTTGGTAAATAAATGAGAGAGAAGAGCCGTGTACAAGCAATTCGTAAGTTCCGCTGTGGGAACTAAAACACACGACATGGGGGAAACAATGAATGACAACGGTAGAAAGTATGCAATGTATGTGATACAAAACGGTTGTAAAATGCATGAAATGAATCCGATACGAATTGATAGTAAGGAGTATTGAACGAATCTGATACGAATTGGTTGTAGAGTGTATGCTACCCCTTGCTTTAAAACCGAACACCTACCAAACACCCATCCCCCCAGGCTAATCAAGTGCAGACAAGGCACCATGTGAGTCCAATTACCACCTCAATCTGCCAAAGAACCCATACAAACACATGTCAATCTCCAAATGGATTTACAAATGAATTGTATGTTTGGCAGAAGGAAGTTGCAAATGTACTAGGCCTGAGCCAAATGATGTTGGAACATGAGCAAAAGTAACTCAGAGGCAGATTTTTTCCCAAAAGGGATGCAGGATAGGAAGCATAATGGATTGCAAGATTGCACAAGATACGAAAAGGTTTGAATCCTACCTGCGACAGTAAGCGGGAACCGCCGGCGAAGACCATGAAGGGAGAAGCCGCAAAGCGCTTGCGATGTCGAATGCAATTGAATGCGCAGACTCACGGACATGAGGTGAGCTGGGAAGAGTCGGCCCAGTGACGTGTAGTACCGCACACTGAACCGACAAAGAGCATGTGTGAGTGGGCTGCTTAAATACCCTCCGGGCTCCTCCCATAAACTCAGGCCACCATACTGGCCTTCTTATATATATATATATATATATATATATATATATATATTTTTTTTTTATTCTATTCTGTGCTATTGTTTTTCTTGTCTATTCTAATCTTTTCTATTCAAATTCATTCGGCTCGAAATCCCAATTTCGGAAAATGGTTATATACACATACATATATATATATATATATATATATATATATATATATATATATATATATATATATATATATATATAAAAATATATAGAAGAAAAAGTTCAAGAGTAGAACATATCTGACTTGATATAAAGAAAGGCGGTAGGATGTAAGCCTAAAACGGACATCCATGTCTGAATATTTTGTATACTTCTTTGGTATGTAACCTTTACGAGAATATTGGGAAAAATAAAACCATTTTAAGTGCAGCAACTCTTGAACTTTTTCTCCTATATATATGGTCGGTAGGAAGACCGAAGTTCGAATTTCGTATAGATTGAATTTAAATTAGAATAGAAAAGATTTGAATAGAAAAGAATAGACAAGAAAAACAAAAGAACAAAATGGAATAATATATATATGTTCTATTGTTTTTCTAGTTTATTATTTTCTATCATTTTCTATTCTATTCTAATCTTCTATACTAATTCGATTTCATTCTATACAAAATAAAAATTTTGGAAAATGGTTATATTATACTTTTTTCGAATTTGGTCAATGTTTTTCGATTGTGGTACAATTTTTATGACTTTGATAGTTTTTCTAATTTGTTAGATTTAGAACAGAATAGAATAAGATAAAATATATATTATATTTTTTTCTATTCTGTTCTATTGTTTTTCTATTCTTTTCTATATTAGTTTCCATTGTTTTGAATTATTTTCCAATCTATTCTTGAATTCGAATTTATACTATTCGAATTTAGGAATACGGTCATGTTCTATTTTATTACATTCTATCAAATTATATTCTATTATTTTATATTTTTTTATGTTTTGCTTAATTGTTTTTTATTCTATTTTATTGTATTTTTTAGAAAATATATTTCTATTCTTTCGAATTCGATTTGAATTTGTTTTCAAATTTGTTTTCAAATTCGATCCAAATTGAATTTCATTCACTTTTTTTCGATTTGAATAGTTTTCCGGATTCCTTTTTAAATTTGTTACTTTTGTAATTCTGAAATTCGGATGCATACGAATAATGAAAAATTCATCCAAATTTCGATTCGGAACGAATCTAAATGCACATATCTAGTACGGCATCCAATCATCCGATATGGGCTTTCCTAGGCTGCTTGAATATATGTTAAGTTTTCCCCTTTTTTGTTTACATTTCAACTCTTATCAAACTTGTAACTGTTTATATCTGTTGGACTTTTTTGGACATCAGCCACTGTAAAAATGTGTGTTCACTTATACTAACACTTTTCAGAATTGAAATGATACGTTTCTTGTCTGCAAGGAATATATTATTTCAATTGTTTTATTGTATATCATAAACTCATTACACCTCTTTAAGTATGTACAGTAATTGTTTTTCCAGCGTGATGGGATCACGCTGGAAATCACTGCTGCGAGGCTGTGCTTCTCATGCTCGCCGCCCCCATGAGATGCCACACATGCATAGGAATCCATTGGAGGGGCGAGCGGGAGGAGCAGCAGAGCTCGGCGCTGGCTCCCACGACAGGGCTCGCAGGTTTCAATCTCACCACTGCAGGAGATGGGCCGTATTCTGGCTGATACTGATACCTACACTCCTTTACCTTTGGATCCGGGTGGAAAATATAAAAAGAGGCTAGTCAAACTTGTCTCTAAGGGTTTCAGTCTTAAAATCCTCAATAAAAAAGAAAAGGCCTTTTTGATCCCTGAGTCTCCCCAGACTCCAATTATTTATTACCTCCCGAAGGTTCATAAAAACCCCACTTGCCCCCCGGGAAGGCCTATAGTCAGTGGGATTGATTCCATTACTTCCCGGGTGGGCAAGTACATTGATTTTTACTTACAACCTTTGGTACGCAATATGCCATCTTTTGTCAAAGACACCAGACATGTCATTAATCTATTAAAGGACCTCACACCTCCTGCCAACCTGTGGATGGTTACGGCGGATGTCACCTCATTATATACGGTGATCCCCCATCAACTAGGCTTGGAGGCAGTTCTACATTTCTTAAAAAGAGATTCAGAGTTGCCTAACAAGCAGGTTTTGTTTATTATGGAGTTGTTGCAGTATGCCGCATCCCATAACTATTTTTGGTTCAATGGCCAGTTTTACAGGCAAGATAGGGGTGTCGCCATGGGGGCCAAATATGCCCCCAGTTTGGCGAACCTATTTATGGCCAAGTGGGAGGAGGATGTCGTCTGTGTGGATGCTAGGCCTCAGATAGTTCTGTGGGCCAGATACATAGACGACATCCTCCTCCTTTGGGATGGCACCAGGTTTGACTTAATGCAATTCTTGGATTCTCTGAATGTGAACGACAGAGGTATCCACTTGAGTCAAGAGGTGAGTCAAGATAGGGTTAACTTCCTGGACTTGACCATTTCTGTCACCAATGTCACCAATGGTGTCTTTGTTACATCAACATTTTTAAGGCCACTGACAGGAATGCTTTTATTCCCAAAAATAACTGCCACCATGCATCATGGCTTAGATCAGTGCCCAAAAGCCAATACCTGAGTTTGAAGCGTAATTGTACGGAGGGTGTTACCTTTGTGGAACAAACAGAGGTTCTCACCCAACGTTTTTTGGAGAAAGGTTATTCAAGGGATTTTTTGTCCAACACTTTGTCCTCAGTCCAAGATGTCAACAGATGTGATCTGCTGACTGTTAGGACTAAGGACCAAGACAATAAGTTCCGTAACCCCTTTATTACCAACTATTCATGCCAACATGCAAATGTGAAGCATCTAGTGGGTAAACATTGGCATATTTTGAAAAATGACAAGATTTTAGGGGGCTTATTACCAGATAAGCCACAGGTGGTCTTTAGAGGGGCAACTTCCTTGAAGGACAAATTGGCTCCTAATATCCTGAACCCCCCTAGTATGGAATCTAATTTTTTTTCTGGCCTCACAGGGTTCTATAAATGTGGTAAATGCCAGGTTTGTTCCCTGAACGGTTGCAACTCTAGAAGAACCACCACGTTCACTTCTACTTGCTTGTCTAAAAGCTATGCCATTAAACCATTCATCGCGTGCTCCACAACAGGGGTAGTTTATATGCTCCAGTGCCCATGTGGGCTTCAATATGTGGGCAGGACCAAGCGTCCCCTACAGGTTTGCCTAAACGAACACATTAATAACATTCGATTAGGTTACACCAAACATTCTGTGTCTAAACATTATTTAATAGCACACAACAGAAACCCCAAGAACACCATTTTTTGGGGTATAGATAAATTTAGTCCCCACTGGAGAGGAAGCCATTTGGTGAGAACCATTTCTCAGTTGGAGATGTCTTGGGTCTACAGGTTAAAGTGCTATAAGCCCTTCGGCCTAAATATAGAAGTGGACGTCAATTGTTTTATAGCCAACTCATAACTGGTTATTATATTAGTGTTTATTCCTCACTTTCATGCTTTAATTTTTTATGCTGTTGGTTATATGTTTTTTTAAGGTTCCAATCACCTGGAAGCAATATTATCTGTATATGCAGATGGATGTGAGCTCGACGTGGTGTTTGACAGGCAAACTATAGATTTATCATTTACCAATATTTATCATCGATTTGGTAATCTTGTATAATGGTTTATTTGATTTGATGCCCAACCATTACGGTGCAGCACCTTACGGGTCACCCGTTTGTTAATTTTTTAACTTTTAACTTTTTTGTAGTCAATAGTGTGAACCTCTCTTATTTAACATCAGGATGTTTACAACATCTTGTATCATAATGTAATTTTCATTTATTGCTGCACAAAAGAATTTGTTTTAAATAATAAAATTATTTTAGAATATCCAAATAACCAATGAAGACATGCGGTCTGATGTTATCTTATTATACCGCTGTGTGCGCCGCTTCGCGGCCTTTTCTCAACCTGTCCGTGGCCTTTTTTTTGCATTTGGTTAACTTCTAAATTTGCATATATCGGTGGTACACCGCCGTTCATAGACAGTGTTGGTTTGGATAGCACCTTCATTCGCTGATTGACTAGTGTTTTTAATGCTTTTATGGTTTCCCTTACGCAACTGAGCTTTTTTAGTTGTAGCTAGTAATGTTTTCCAGCAGCCAAGATGTCTGAGTTGAGATCAGTCATTCACCACATCGAGGCTGCATCCGTCTGTTTGTGTATATACGCAGTGATTCAGAGCGCCGCCTGTATCCCGTGACCAAGTCCTGTCATGACGAAACGTAGGGAGGCGGCGTTCTGACGTCACCACGCATCTTCTACCCGGATACGGGCTGTGTGATAAGCTGGCCGGCTTGATTTTATGCTCCATGTTTGCTGAGAATATGTAAGTGCATTTCCACTTATTTTTATTAATTAAAGAAGGTTTTACACTATGTGAGCCCCTTCTGTTTTTGCATACCCTTGGATGGTTTATCGGGAGTACCTATCTAACGTAAGGATACAGTCTATCAGGATTTCAGCGCTGTGGCTTCCTATGGGATATCATCCATCCTTGTCTCTTATCACGCTATATTTGATCTCTTATAATTTGGAGATCATTTCCATTCGGTAAGAGGCTTTTATAACCTTGGTGGAGGCTCTTTCCTTTCAAGCACTCTTCTTATGTGGATTTGGTGTTACACTCGGGAGATTGTTCATATGAATTTGCCTGTGTGGCGGGACTGATTATTTATTTGAACTTTTACTCATTTATTATTCACTGTTCAATATTTTTAGCGCGATCTCTTCCATTTTTTATCAATCTCACCATTAACAGAGGCGAGATTGACACAATATCGGCGGCAGGTACAGTACATGCCTTTCTAAGCTTACTTAGAACTTGGGTACAAATAACTAGATTCAGGATGGCGAGCACATACTTGCGGCGGCGTAGCTTAAGGCATTTAAGCTATGCCGCCGTAAGTTAGCGAGGCAAGTACATGATTCACAATGTACTAGCCTGCTAAGTTACGGCGGTGTAGCCTAAAGCGGGCGGGCGTAAGGGCGCCTAATTCAAATTTGTCTGAGGGGGCGTGTTTTATGATAATAAGGCTTGACCCAACGTGATTGACGTTTTTTTTTAACTGCGCATGCGCCGTGCGCCTACATTTCCCAGTGTGCATTGCGGTGGCACGGACCTATTGATTTCAACGTGGACGTAAACGACGTAAATCCCTATTCACGGACGACTTACGCAAATGACGTAAAATTTTCGAATTTTGAAGCTGGAACGGCGGCCATACTTAACATTACTATTCCATCTATTTGATGGAATAACTTTAGGCCACTAATGCGTTACGTAAACGGCGTATCTGTACTGCTCTCTCTCTGAATCTGGCTAAAAGAGTCTAGAAAAATAATAATATTGGGCCAGATTCACAAAAGAGATACGACGGAGTATCTCCTGATACGCCGTCGTATCTCTGAGATACGATTGTCGTATCTATGCGCCTGATTCATAGAATCAGTTACGCATAGATAGCCCTAAGATCCGACAGGTGTAACTGTGTTACAACGTCAGATCTTAGGCTGCAATTCTAGGCCGGCCGCTAGGTGGCGATTCCATTGTGGTCGGCGTAGAATATGCAAATGACTAGTTACGCCGATTCACGAACGTCCGCTTTGCCCGTCGATCTAAATTTCCGTTGTTTCCGTAGAGATGCGTCACGTAAAACTAAGGCTTCCCTCTAGGTGCTGTAACCAATGTTAAGTATGGCCGTCGTTCCCGCGTCGAAATTTTAAATTTCACATAGTTTGCGTAAGTCGTCCGTGAATGGCGCTGGATGCCATTTACGTTAACGTCGAAACCAATGACGTCCTTGCGACGTCATTTAGCGCAATGCACGTTGGGTAATTTTTTTACGGACGGAGCATGCGCAGTACGCTCGGCGCGGGAACGCGCCTAATTTAAATGGTGCCCGCCCAATTTGATTTAGGCGGGCTTGCGCCGAGCGGATTTACGCTACGCTGCCGCAAGTTTACAGGTAAGTGCTTTGTGAATCAGGCTGTAAACCTGTGGCGGTGTAACGTAAATGGGATACGTTAAGCCGCTGCAGCGTAACATAATTCTATGTGAATCTGGTCCATTGTCTGCATTGCCAGGACATTTTCTGGTAGACAAATGAACTGTGAAGCATTCAATTGACCCAATCCAGAAAGGTTCAGTAGAATGTAAAATGAGGCTGGTAATTAGTTAACCACTTAAGGACCGCCTCACGCCGATATACGTCGGCAGAATGGTACGGCTGGGCACAGGCACGTACATGTACGTCGTCTTTAAGAGCCCAGCCAAAGGGTCGCGCGCGCCGCCAGTCCGAAGCTCCATGGCCGCGGGACGCGCGGACCCGATCGCCGCCGGTGTCACGCGATCGGTCACAGGAGCTGAAGAACGGGGAGAGGTGTGTGTGAACACATCTTCCCCGTTCTTCACAGTGGCAGTGTCATTGATCGTCTGTTCCCTGATATAGGGAAAGACGATAAATGACGTCACACGTCCAGCCCCGCCCCGCTACAGTTAGAAACACATATGAGGTCACACTTAACCCCTACAGCGCCCCCTATTGGTTAACTCCTAAACTGCAGTTGCATTTTCACAGTAATCAATGCATTTTTATAGCACTTTTTGCTGTGAAAATGAAATTGGTCCCAAAAATGTGTCAAAATTGTCCGATGTGTCCGCCATAATGTCGCAGTCACGAAAAAAATAGCTTATCACCATTAGTATTGTATAGTGAGGTGAGGGACGCTATATCAAAATAGTGGATGCGTGTCACAATGTGCGTTTGAGTAGTACACAGTGTAACTGTGTACCCAAATCTATGTGAAAAACCAAACAGATTATAGTATAAACTCTATAAGTACAATAGTGCCAAATGCCGTGGAAAATAAATAAAAATATAAAATATTAAAAAAAAAAAAAAAAAAAATTTAAAAGAATGTCCAGCAAATAAATAGTTAAGTGCAAAATGGATCCAGTGTTGTATCAAGTCCAGGTGCAAAATGTAAATAATCCAATCCCAAATCGCAGGGAAAAGTGCAAATGCTAAAGTGCTTGTGAATCTTCAAAATAGTCAAAGTGCGAGAAAGAAGTGATCCGCCTTCACCTATAGGTCACCAGAATAATAATGGATGGCTCCTTACCACACGGTGTTGACCAGATTACTTAAAATATGGTCAATCAGGCTTGTTTTAAATGAGGATCAGCAGGGTCTCATTGGATTCCAATGTCAGCGATTGCAGCAAATGGTGTACCAAGAAAGGAGAAGAGATACCACCATAGTGTAAAACCATTTAATATACGAAAGTTAAAATTACAATGCCAAATGGCCTCTTACTGTTGCTGGTGCCCGTTCCCGGCACTGAGGCTGTAGATGGTGGGGATAGTAAGACAAGATAAGAGATGGCCGCGTCCTGGTCCACTAGCGCGCGTTCCACCGCTAGTTGTCCATCAACCAGTGAGACCGGAAGTGCGTGGCTATGCGTGCGCGCCCGGATACCGCCTGGACGTCACGTTTCAGTTAAACCGTCTTCAGGAAGCGTATCCAGCACACGCAACAGACATCTATTATATAGGTCTGTCTATCAGCCTGTGGGAGGGGCAATCGGATCATGTGACAGCCTCTGTCCCAGTTACCAAAGCTCACATATTAAACACATTATGGCTGTGCAAACTGTCTCCAATCATAAATCAATACATACATGTATCTGCTCGCTGCTTAAAATACCTGAAATGTATCTTTGAATTCTTATTTGGACATGTTGAATTTGTTTAAAACTCTGGCATTTTTAATATGCTATGCAATGGGTCCATAGTGTTCTGTGCGCCATCTAGAGGGGTTATGTGGTATTGTGCAAAATAGCACCAGTATTCTAAATCCATCTAGATGCAGTGCGTTTTTAGTTCTCCCAGTTATATTATTATTTAATATGTGTGCCATTTGCGTAGCCTGTAAATTAGTTAAAATAGGTTATAAAATAATAAAAAATAATAAAAATTATACAATCCAACTCGAGTAGTACAAGGAGTGTGTATGTAACTTTAGTTGTAAAACAATCAAAATTCTACTCTCCAAGGCTCGGGTGGTGCAAGGAATGTGTGTTTTCCCTCTACCCTTTTGTTTTGTGTGAGCCCAATTCAAGATGGGTTGGCCGATGGGTGATGTGCAAACTGCCCAGCCCCTTGGAGTGGGGATCTCCCAAAATCCTCTGGGTGTGTGTATGGAATGATGCACTAAACTGTTTGTTTGCTCACCCATAGGTCTGCCGTTCACGCATCAGTTAAAAAACAATTAAGGTCGAGCTCTATATTGAGCCCTAGTGGTCGCATAGTCCTTAGACGATGTATCCATTGAGTCTCGTTCTGAGATACTGCCTTAGTAAGGTCAGTACCACGCCAATGTTTGGTAATCCTATCAATTCCATAGAATTTTAACAGACTCGGGTCCCTGTTGTGGTACAAGTCAAAATGCTTAGACACGCTGTGTTCTGGGTACCCTTTAATTATATTGGCCACGTGTTCGTTTATTCTGACTTTAAGTTCGCGGGTAGTCCGGCCCACGTATTGCAGAGTGCACGGACATTCTAGGACGTACGTTACAAATTTGGAATGGCATGTTATCAATGGTTTGATAGTGAATTCTTGTCCAGTTACACTGGACGTGAACTTACTGATCTTTTTTCCTTGCCTTTTTGTTTTCTTACAGGATCTGCAGCGGGTGCAGTAGTGGAAGCTGGATCCGTCCAGGAAAGTGTGTGGCTTTTCTGGAGGATCTGGGACATTGGTGGCTACCATATTTCTCAGGCCTGGTGCTTTCTTATAGATAAAGGTGGGATGTTTCGGCAGGATTTTGACCAAATCCATGTCTTTTAAAAGTATAGGCCAAAACTCTTTGACAATTTTCTCCACACTTCTATATTGCCTGTGGTAACCTGATATAAAAGGTACATCTTCTTTTCTGGGGGGTCTCACTCTAGTTTCCAAGAGGGACTCCCTATCCATTGCCAAGACTTCTTGCTGCGTTTTCCACAATGCATTTTGGGTATAACCTTTTTCTATAAATTTCTCAGTTAATATTGCGGCTTGTAGTTCCACCATTTGTAGTAAAAAAAAATATTAATAAAATCTCCATAAAACTATTCCTATATTGTAAATGCTATACATTTTGCGCAAACCAATCATTAAACGCTTATTGCGATTTTTTTTACCAAAAATAGGTAGAAGAATACATATCGGCCTAAACTGAGGAAAAACATATTTTTTTTATATCTTTTTTGGGGATATTTATTATAGCAAAAAGTAAAAAATATTGCATTTTTTTCAAAATTGTCGCTCTATTTTTGTTTATAGCGCAAAAAATAAAAAACGCAGAGGTGATCAAATACCACCAAAATAAATCTCTATTTGTGGGGGAAAAAAAGGACACCAATTTTGTTTGGGACCACGCCGCACGACCGCGCAATTGTCAGTTAAAGCGACGCAGTGCCGAATCGCAAAAAGGGGCAAGGTCCTTAACCTGCATATTGATCCAGGTCTTAAGTGGTTAAAAGAGTCATTGATGCCTAGCCTGACTTTGAAAAGAACTAACAGACATAATGCCCCCTAAAATTTAAATAAGATGAACTATTTATTTGGGGTAGTTGTTGCTCCTTTTCAATAATTTTTAAAAAGACTTATTTGGTGAACCTATTTGTGTTGGCATTTATGCTAAGAAGGAAGTAATACTTGGAGAAATATTAGTGATGTTGCTGCAAGCTCTTGTAATTAGAAGGTACTGGGGCCAAAGTGTTGAATTGCGCTAGGTAGCAACCTGAAAAGATACCATTCCACACAAAAATTGATAACGGTACATCCAGAATGCTTAAAAACGTTGACGTAATTTATGATTGTGAATTCACTAGCCAGTATGAAATGCGTAGGAGTTTTAAAGCCGTCTGGATACACTGCACTGAAGGATTTATACAACAAATGCCATCATCATTTTTTCATTTTTTCTGAGGAGAAAATGTGTGCAGTGACAAGCTAAGTGTGCACACCCAGTGATTTGTAGTAGACAAGCATAGACCCACCTGGATGGGCAACTGGCTATTTTGTATTTAACTTAAAGCGGATGTGCCACTAAAAAAATATATTAAAAGCCAGCAGCTACAAATACTGCAGCTGCTGACTTTTAATATAAGGACACTTACCTGTCCTGGAGTCCAGCGCCGATCGCAGCAGATGACGAGCCGATCGCTCGTCACCCTGCTGCTCCCCCCTCCATCCACGGTGAGGGAACCAGGAAGTGAAGCGCTCCGGCTTCACTGCCCGGTTCCCTACGGCGCATGCGCGAGTCGCGCTGCGCCCGCCGATTGGCTCCCGCTGTGTGCTGGGAGCCGAGTGTTCCCAGCATACAACGGGGCACGGACGGGAAGCGAGGAAAAAACCCGTCTTTTGCCTGTATCGTAGGGCCGGAAGTGGGTGCAGATACCTGTCTGTAGACAGGTATCTGCACCCCCCTCCCCCCTGAAAGGTGTCAAATGTGACACCGGAGGGGGGGAGGGTGCCGATCAGCGGGACTCCACTTTAGAGTGGAGATCCGCTTTAACTAGAGCTACTATCCTGGAAAATAAAAAGGTACTAGCAGCTGCTATAAATGGTAAAAGGAGGACCAGTTTATTGCACTATTGCCCTCTGCATTTTACATGAAATTCATTCTTTGATTTCATTGTGTGTTACATCATAAAGCAATTTACAATTAAAGGCACTGCATACTTTCAAATTATTTTTGTTGTTTAAACTAGATATTAGTGTAGTGCAGCTTGTTTGCGTTACCTTGTAAGGATGTGCTTAAATGTTGTGGCTGAATTTTGTAGTGTCGTGGCTGATCAGTCCCCCTATTTTCATGGTTTGCTACAGCCGGCTGTCCCCAATCGCCAAAGAAACAATATAACTTCCTGTTCTGGGTCATGGTGTCCAGTGCATGTATTGCCAGCCACTCTGCATCACATTACAAAATGTCAGAGTGCTAATGTAATAAAAAAACAAACAAACATCCAGCTTCATCAGTGACCAACCCATGTCTGTGATTGCTTTGCCTGCTTGCATCTGGTAGATCTAATTAATTGTTAGCTTGCTTTCATCTGAGGAGCACTAGACTGAAAGGTGCAGGGGTTGTGGAATATGTAGTTTCTTTACAGGAAAATGTAATTCTCAGACTATAGACAAAGGTCATGCATTAACCCGTGCAGTGCCATGCTGCATGCCCTGCATGTTTTTACACAAACAGAAATTTCTGACAAAAGAATGTGACAATTTGCTCTACTATAGGCTGTATTGGGAGCAACAAATATCATCTTGAAACTACGTGATCAATACACATTTTATGCATATGAAAAACATAGGGCCAGATTCAGAGAAGAGATACAACGGCATATCTCCTGATACGCAGCCGTATCTCTGAGATACAATTGTCGTATCTATGCGACTGATTCATAGAATCAGTTACGCATAGATAGCCCTAAGATCCGACAGGTGTAACTTGTGTTACACCGTCGGATCTTAGGCTGCAATTCTAGGCCGGCCGCTAGGTGGCGAGGCCATTGCGGTCGGCGTAGAATATGCAAATTACTAGTTACAGCGATTCACGAACGTCCGCGATGCCCGTCGATCTAAATTTACGTAGTTTCCGTAGCGATACGCGTCGTAAAGTTAAGGCTGCCTCCTAGGTGGTCTAAGCAATGTTAAGTATGGCCGTCGTTCCCGCGTCGAAATTTTAAATTTCACATCGTTTGCGTAAGTCGTCCGTGAATGGCGCTGGACGCCATTTACGTTAACGTCAAACCAATGACGTCCTTGCGACGTCATTTAGCACAATGCACGTCGGGTAATTTGACGGACGGAGCATGCGCAGTACGCTCTGCGCGGGACGCGCCTAATTTAAATGGTGCCCGCCCCATTTGAATTAGGCGGGTCTGTGCCGAGCGGATTTACGTTACACCGCCGCAAGTTTACAGGTACGTGCTTTGTGAATCAGGCACTTACGCTGTAAACCTGCGGCGGTGTAACGTAAATGGGATACATTACGCCGCCGCTGCGCAATGTAATTCTTTCTGATTCTGGCCCATAATGTTCAAGTAGGAAGATTTATAATTTCCTAAACTTAATATCATTATTTTGCAGGGTGTTAGTGCATTAGTGTATATTATATTGAGCTGTTAAGGTGTTCTTCAAATCTAATAGTAATGGTTTTAGCTGGCATCATCTTTAATTATGCAGTTTATTATTCAACTTGATGCAAAAATGTATTATTTTCAAACTTTTCTTGTTCTATCATTCTGCTTAGACTGAATTATATCACATGATTTATAGTCCACTCAGTTTATGATGAGCAATGAAAGTGCTATGCCATCTGGATCTACAGTAAATGAATATTGTGCACAAGACTGAGTTGCAGAGTTGTTAGATTATTAAGGTCATTATTAATTATAATTAAAAAACAGTTATAAAAGTAAAAGCCTTGAACAAGCCATTAAAATGTCCAAATTCTTACTAGGGGTAAATCCCAAATCAATGTATCAATGACATTTGTCAAAGAAGGGAAATATGTAAACACAAGAGAAAGCGACATGCACAGTGGACTTTTAACCACATGTGTATCTAACCCAAATATTAGATATGTCATTACTTAACATAACAGAGTAATACATCTATTGTTTTTCTAGAACACGTGAGGATTTATTTAGAAGATAGTGTCTTGCAAAAATAATTAAGGGCCAGATTCACAGAGCAGATACGCTGCACCCAACTGGCTGAATATAACTTAACTTTATTAACATATAAACTTGCTACAAAGTACCTAATATTTAATATTGCTATCAATCATATCACAATTTGAAGCCAACTATGATTTTTAAAACAAACAAAACATGTAATGCTTTCTTGCATCCATGACAACATTGGCAGGGTCCTGTGCACTGTTTGTTTACAGAAATATTATATATTCCTCACGTGATTTGCTTATTTGCTTATTGGTTTTAAATTAAATCTGGTGTACATTTTTCTATGCACAATAAGTCCTGTCTTTAGATGTGAGTCTTTCATCTTTTATGATATTCTACCCAAAGGTATAGCACATCTGTAAGTTTTCTACTAACAAAACTGGGACTGATTATATGATTTATAATAGGTTAGCATTCACACAGTCTGTTAAGGAAGTAACTAGAAAGAAAATTATGTGCTATTAGGTTTGGTAAAATCTTTGTAATATATAAAATTGGCTTTTTTTTTCACCTCAACAAATTTTATTTTCACCTTAAAACCTATTTTACATGTTTAGTTAAACTCTAAACAAATCTCTTAATTTTGATTGAAATGTTGAAAGGTTTAAACCTTTGTCAGGTTTTTATGGCTGACTAGTTTCCCATTTTGATTTTTTTCTAGGACTTCCTGGCTATTTGATGGATTGCCCCCCCAAAGCGCCCGTCTTGTGCGCCAAAAATATATGGACTATTTTATAGGTAGGGGGGCCATTGCTATGCCAGAAAATGTTTGATTTCTTTGAAAAATAAATACAATTTGAACTGAAATCATCTTGAATCTGATTTACTGATTGTGTTTATTTTATAGATGTCTCCTAGGTTCTCTTAGTGCACTTGTAGTGTCAAGTTGTTTTTCCTTTATTAAATAACCCCTATTGTCACTGTAAACAACAAAATCCTTTAAAAACTGGTATTGAGCATTGAAAGAACTTTTTTAAACGTTTACTCCATGCACATTCACATGTGCGTTATTAAACATTATTTCCAAAAATGTACATCTGTGTTGAAATATTTTTTTAATTTTTTTTTTGTTTGCTTTAACAGGCATGTTTAAATGATATCCCCTTATGACAGATAGCACATGTTGACACACAGGCCCAGATCCACGTAGCGCGGCGCATTTGTAAGTCGCCGTAACTTACAGCGTATTTTCCATATCCACAAAGAATTTGCGCCGTAGTGTAACTTTCGGCGTAAGGGCACGCAATTCAAATAGTTAAGATGTGAGCGTGTTTTATGGTAATTCCTATTGACCCCACGTAAATGCCACTGTTTTCGTACGGCGCATGTGCGCGCATGCTCAGTATCACGTTGAGCTTTCTAATTAAATTACGCCCGCTCAATGCCTAGACGACGTGAACGTAATTTATGCAAAGCCCTATTCGCGAACGATTTATGCAAACGACGTACACGACAGAATATTCGACGCTGGCCCGACGTCCATACTTTTTTTTTGTAAACAATTTTATTAAATATTCAGAAATCAAACAATTACAGAGTATTACAGGACTGGATGCAACCAGTAGCATGTATAGGAAGGTACAAGAGCAAGCAGGTACAATCAAAATTATACTATTGCAAACGGGAAGCAATACAATAAAACAAGAAAGCTATCCAACAACAATGCATAGATACATTGAAAGGGAAAGAGCGTTACCATGGCATTACAAGGAGGCTACGGTTTGCATTTAACACCGTCACGGGAGCAAGAACGGCTAACAGTGCCATGAACCTTAAACGGGTCTCCCCTCTTTCCGCCCACCCCGAAGGGGAGCTGTCTGTGAGTGGAGGGAAGCCCTGAGGAAGACAATGATATCCATAGTAATATATGGTTCACACCTGGAGCGAGGAGAGAAAAAAAAGGGGGAGGGGGGAGAGAGGAGGGGCCAGAGGAGGAAGAGGAATGCGATCGTAAGATAGACAACCATATCAGCGGCCAACTACCAAATCAGTGGGGGACACCAGTTGGAGCTGTGGGATCCGTAGGGTCCATGGACTCTCTGTAGTGAATCCAACAGGCCCAAGTTTCTATAAACTTAGCATGAGTATCATTGGCAAGATGGATGAGTTGTTCCATTTCCTCAAGTTTCTTCACCCTGAGGTGCCACTCCAACACAGTGGGGGGTGTAATAGATTTCCACCTCAAAGCGATACACTGGGTGGCTGCGTTGATGAGGTGAAGTGCTAACGATTTACGGTAACAATATTTTGGCAAGGTCGTGTGGTGCAGTAAGTATTGTGCTGGGGTGAAGTCCAAGTGATATGAGGTAATCTTAGCAATGAGGCCATGCACCTCTTTCCACAGTTGCAGTACGGGGCAGTCCCACCAAATGTGGAGAAGTGAGCCCGTCGCCGAGCCACACCGCCAGCATTCAGGGGGCACCGTCGGGAAGATCTTATGCAATTTGTCAGGAGTTCGGTACCAGCGGGAGCAAATTTTAAACCTATTTTCTTGCGCAGAAACATTAATGGAGCCCTTGTGCGTGTGTTCCCAAATATTGGCCCAGTCGTCATTCGATAGGTCTATGGACAGATCCGCATTCCATGCGGACCGGAACGTAGGCACGGAGGCGGTTTTGGAAAGCAGTAGGGAATACAAAGATGATATCAAATGGCGTTGAGGCTCCTGAGAACTACATATGTGTTCAAACGGAGTCAGACTTCTGGACCATAGCGCTGGCGTCTGGGCCCTACCTAGGAAATGTCTAATTTGCAAGAACTTAAAGAACGGGATAGCTACGTGTGGAAGGGCAGCTGACATCTCCCGACGTCCATACTTAACATTGCGTACGCCTCATAGAGCAGGGGTAACGTTACGCCGAAAAAAGCCTTACGTAAACAACGTAAAAAAATGCGCCGGGCAGACGTACATTTGTGGATTGGCGTATCTAGCTAATTTGCATAATCGATGCGGAAATCGACGGAAGCGCCACCTAGCGGCAATCGTAAATATCCACCTTAGATCCGACGGCGTACTAAGAAGTACGTCAGTCGGATCTAGCCCAGCTTCAGGCATATCTTGTTTTGTGGATACAAAACAAAGATATGCCGGAGCAACCTAGAAGTTACGCGGCGTATCAATAAATACGCCAGCGTAACTTCTTTGTGGATCTGGGCCACTGTGTGCATCTTCAAAATTTGGGTTTTTAAAATGTATAAAAAAAAAATTAAATGGCAAACAAAAAAACAAAATGGAGGCATTTTGGGATTAAGGTATTTATATTATTCCTAATACATCAATCATGTTCTTGAGTTTTTGTTCAACATCTGTGATTTTTTGTTTAATGATTTCTAAATCTCGACTACACACCATGATGTCCTGGATTAATAATTGTGCACTTGTGAAATTAGGAGATTGTTGGTCCACAAGCAACACATCACCTAACAAAAAAAAAACATGTATCATAAATATTATATTATATTATAAATATGCAGGCCTACATCTCTTACCTGAAGCTGTGGTGACAGACACTGACCTGTTGTGGTGACAATTTCGCCCACTTTCTCCACCTTTCCTTACTCCACATCCTGAGGTTGGGGTTCTCTATGTTCTTTAGGAGGTGTGGGGTTCCTGGTGTCCTCTGAGTGGTGTCCTCCGAGTTTTTGTTCCCCTATGTGAATGAAACAAAAGGTATACTTAGCACACAGATATTTGAGGCCAGAAATAGGAATATAAAACATTGCTTGGAATTGGGGTACAATTGTCTGTTTTGGCAGAGTTCCGAGATGAAAACATGATTTTTTCCCTTACCAAAGCTGAAATAATTTAATTTTTTGGACAAGTTTCACACATGTAGACACCCCAAGTATCCACTGGAGCACCTGTGTGGGACACCCTAAAAAGGTTGTTCTGGTGTCACACACTAGTGCTTCTGAGTCCAGATGTGTAAACAGCTGCTGAGTGTCCTCTCCTTTACACTGAATCAAGTTTGCATTTCATTCTAGTTACAAACACATCTAGACAACAATTTAATAAAACTATTTTAATACAAATAGGCACAACCAAATGTAGTTAACCATGTATCTGACAAAAATATTGTATTATTAGTCGGCAAACTAACAATGTTTACTACTATCGTTTACTGTGCCCACGAGCCTGCAAGTTGTCATTTTAAACTGTGCAACAGTAAAGAAAAGCACATGGAGCAACATGCAAGTTATAATAATAATAGGAACACAGGACAAATACTTACTATTTTGAAGCATTCTCTTGATCCTCCTGTACTGGTCATGCTCCCTCAGTTTCAGGTCTGACCAGCGTTTTCTCAGCTGCTCCTTGGATCGTCATACCCTGAAATTCCTGTTCAGACTCCTCACAACTTTAGTCATGATCTTGGCCTAAACATTATTATGGAGATCTGGCTTTAAAAATGAAAAATATTATTCATGAGATCACACGAAATAATAAAGAAATCAGTTTGTCAGAGCTTTGTGTGAATATCAGCAGCAAAACAACTCAATTATTGTAGCAATATAAAGAAGAAAAGAATGCGCTGCATAAAAAGATCCAATAATTTGCAGCGTGACGCATGTGCTATCTCAATTATGAACGCTAGTTTTGCCAGACCGAGCGCTTCCGTTTTGTACATGATTCTGAGCATGCGCTTTTTTTGTGCGTCGTAATTGCATACAGACGAACGCGATTTGCGATAAGATTTTTTCCTGTCACGAAAATTGAGATCCTGCTCTCAATCTTTTCTTGGCAGGAAAACTGACAGAAAAAGTGTGATGGAGCAGCATACACACGGTCGGTTTTCCTGACAAAAACCTCATATCGCACTTCTCCTGTCACGAAAACCGATCGTGTGTACAAGGCATAAGAGTGAGTGGGATGGCTTATCCAAACCTACCTTATTGCCACGTCTAAGGCCCTGCACACACGATCAGTCTAAACCGATGAGAATGGACTGAAGTTCAGTTTCATCGGTTAACCGATGAAGCTGACTGATGGTCTGATGTGCCTACACACCATCAGTTCAAAAAACGATCGAGTCCAACGCGGTGACGTAAAACACAACGACGTGCTGAAAAAAACAAAGTTCAATGCTTCCAAGCATGCGTCGACTTGATTCTGAGCATGCACGGGTTTTGAACCAATGCTCTTGCATACTAACCGTCGGTTTGACCTATCGGTTACCAGTCCATCAGTTCAATTTTAAAGCAAGTTCTACATTTCTGGACTGAAGGATAACTGACTGATGGGGCCCACACACGGTCGGTTTGGACCGATGAAACTGAACTTCAGTACACACCATCGGATCTGTCCGTACACACCATCGGATCTGTCTGCGTCCGGCTGCCGGATTTATGTCTGATGGTTGTACACACCATGAGACAGAAATCCGCGCATAAACAATACGCGGGGCGTGGCCGCGCCGTCGCCGCGACGATGACCCGGCGACGTGGGCGGCCCTGGAAGGTCAAAGCTTCCACGCATGCGTCGAATCAGTACGACGCATGCGAGGGATGGCGGTCGGTCGGACGTGTCCGGTGAGTCTGTACAGACGACCGAACACGTCCGACGGACAGGTTTCCAGCGGACAGATTGCTAAGCATGCTAAGCAATTTTTGTCCGCTGGAAACTGTCCGATCCGCCGGACAATGGTCCGCTCGGGCCTACACACGACCGGATCTGTCCCCTGAAACTGGTCTGTCGGACCAGTTTCAGCAGATAGATCCGGTCGTGTGTACGGGGCCTAAGCCTCCTGTTCACAGATCAAAGGCCTTTTACTGTTTTATGGTTTTAAAAAATAATTCCAGGTTAATCTGCACAAAATGTATCTGGATTGCAAATTTCAAACCTATAGTAGCAGCAAGCTTGTACCACATTCATAATCAGAGGTGTGCACAGCCCATTGCATTATGGTGTGCAACCCAAAGCTCAAACACACATGCATATATTTGTATATGTGTATGTATGTACATATGTATGTATGTATGTGTGTATATAGAGAGAGATATGTATGTAGATAGATAGATAGATAGATAGATAGATAGATAGATAGATAGATAGATAGATAGATAGATAGATAGATAGATAGATAGATAGATAGATATGGGGTGTGCCCAGGCCCATCTGGCACACCCCCTGAGGATGCCAAGTATACAGTATAATAATCTGCACTCTGCATACCAAAAACAAAACATATAGTAAGTTCTACAACTTTATCTGGGAATGACATCTATACTTATAATTTAGCTAAATAAAAGTTAGAAGGGAAAAGAAAGATAACTCACCTAGGCAGTAATTTTACCCTCCTCTTTAATTTAATCTGCTCAGTTAAAAAAATGCTTATGGCTTTACGGAATTGTGTCTATTAGTCACCCTTCCTGAATATAAGGAACCTCAGGGAACATTAATTGCCAGTGACCTTCAAGGTGTTTCTTGGAAAGGCAACACAGAAAGTGATTTAAAGTGAGCTAATATCTACTTTCAGGAATAAGCTGGGAGTTGATCATTTGCCACTGCAACAAACTGTTTTCCAGCTGTTTTTGTCAACCTGAATGTGGAATTAGCTGTTTGCTATAATAGTAGAAGCTGCTTCATATATTTTTTAAGAATACTGCATCATTTTGTTATGTTATTATAATACACAATTGGCAGAATAGCCCAGAAATATATTAATATGATCTTACAAGCTGCTATGTATAGAAAAAAATATAAAAAAAAATGCGATTGATTATTGAATATTATTGATCAAAAAATAAATTACTGTATATACTCGAGTATAAGCCGAGGCACCTGATTTTACCACACAAATCTGGGAAAACATATTGACTTGAATATAAGCCTAGGGTGGGAAATGCAGCAGCTACTGTAAGTGGAAAAGAGGGTCAACAATTTCCACTGTGCTCATTTGAAGCTTCACTGTGCCCATTTGCAGTCTCACTGTGCCTCACTGTGCCCATTTGCAGCCTCACTGTGCCCATCTGCAGTCTCACTGTGCCCATTTTCAGTGTCACTGTGACCATTTGCAGCCTCACTGTGCCTCACTGTGTCCATCTGCAGCCTCACCGTGCCCATTTGCAGCCTCACTGTGTCTCACTGTGTGCATCTGCAGCCTCACTGTGCCTCACTGTGTCCATCTGCAGCCTCACTGTTCCCTCACTCATTTACCTTTGATATCCCACTGTGTCACGCTGCAGTCGGTGGCTGTCCATTGAAACAAACGCCTCCTCCTCTTTCGTGGTAGATGGAACACTGATACAATGCTGGGATCAGTGTTCTGTCTATCACAGACGAGGAGGAGGTGGGGCTTTGTTACAATGGATGGGCACTGACTGCAGCGTGACACAATGGGATACTTGATCATGGACGAGGAGGAGGCAGGGCTTTGTTACAATCGACGGCCGCCGACTGCAGCATGACACAGCGGGATACTCGAGTATAAGTCAAGGGGTTTTCAGCATCAAAAAACGTGCTGAAAAAGTCGGCTTATAATCAAGTATGTACGATAATAAAAAAAACTATAATATATGTGTATCGCTTACACACCCCACACTCTCATGTGACCAGCCTGCTGAATGCCCTGTTGCCACTCCTGGATACAAAAATAACCAATTGATCAAAAAACCTTGTATCCATAAGAAGAAAACCACCATGAACAGTGCTTTCACTTTTTTTAAACCATACATTTATTAAAAAAAACATATGTAGAACACTCCCATTTCACAGGTGCTTGTAGCGCACCACGCTGTACATGTATGTATGCAGAATCCAACACACAAACTGTAACAATGCCGGGATAGTACTTTCTGCAGTGTATCGATTCCTAGCATTGTGACGTCATCCAGCTCCTCCCCTGCTGCCCCTGGGTGACATCACATCATTGATTATCATGAACTTTTGGCAAGGATAACAGTTGTTGAATTCACCTTAACCACTTGCCAACCACTTGCCAACCAGCCGCAGCACTGCAGCAGGGTGGCTCTATTGTGCAAATCGTCGTACCGGTACAGCACTTTGTGTAATAGATGCTCGTGGATGTCCGCCGGCCACCCGTAATCTCTCCACAGAGAGTCAGAACGGGGATCTGCCAGTGTAAACAAAGTAGATCCCGTTCTGTCAGGGGAGTACAGTGTGATTGTCTGTTCCTAGTGATCAGGTACAGCAATCTCTCTGTACTCCCAGTCAGTCCATTCCCCCCTCAGTTAGAAACACCTCCCTAGGACATACTTAACCCCTGGATTGCCCCTTAGTGTTAACCCCTTCCCTGCCAGTGTCATTGACAGTAATCATTGCATTTTTCTAGCACTGATCGCTAAATAAATTTCTCTGGTCCCAAAAAAGTGTCAAAAGTGTCCAATCTATCCTCCGCAATGTTGCAGTCCCACTAAAAATCACTGATCACTGCCATTATTGGTAAAAAAAATTGTAATACAAATACATTAAATCTATCCCCTATTTTGTTGACACTTTTATGCAAACCAATCAATATACGTTTATTGCGATTTTTTTACAAAAAAATATGTAGCAGATTACATATTGGCCTAAACTGTTAATGAAATTTTTTTTTTTTTTGTTTGTTTATAGCGCAGAGAATTTAAACCTTAGTGATGATCAAATACCACCAAAAGAAAGCTCTATTTGTGGGAAAAAAATGACAACCAGTTTGTTTGGGTACATCGTTGCACGACTGCACAATTGTTGGTTAAAGCGACGCAGTGCCGTAACGCAAAAAAATGGCCTGGTCATTAAGGGGGTGAATCCTTCCGGGACTGAAGTAGTTAAAATGTACTAATATGTTTTGTTACAAATAGCAATAATCTACTAATTTATATTTTACAACCACATTCAGTTTAGATAAAAATAAATATTTTTACAAAAATAAGTTCTCATCAATCACCAGATCGCTGAATAACCCCCAAATACTAATTGAAAGAACATTTATATGTGTTAAATTACTATGACTGCTGTCTTCCCTGAGGTAGAAGAGTTTGCAATAACCTAAAGTCTGCAAGCTATATTTGCTCTAGGTAGTAGAAAAGTCACTTACCAACAGCTTATTAACTAGCTGGTCAGCTTTTTGAAAAGCAACATTTTTTGATAGAAAGTAGATGGCCAGCTATGGCTGTTAAAATTATAATTTTTTTTGGAAACCCAACTTTTAGAAAAAAAATCACCTAGTTATATAACTGTAAGACTCCTTGCTCTATTCATTTTCTAGCTAAGAATTTTCCATTTCATAAACTTCTTCAACCATGTTCACCCACTGCTCCCACTGCTCTAGTGGTAACATGAAGAAGCTGTCATAACATTAGGTGATGTGTGGAAAAATTGTATTGTTCTTAGCAGCCTGTCCTATTTCAGAGATTCTTGAAGATTTTTGATTCTTTTTAAAGCAAGCCAGACTCTTGGCAACAAACTAACAGTCCTTAGTCTCTCAGCTTTAGTTTGTCAGAATGTGTTATGGCTACTCTAAGGCTCCGTACACACGGTCGGACAAAACCGATGAGAATGAACTGAAGTTCAGTTTCATCGGACCAAACCGACCGTGTGTATAGGCCATCGGTCTGTTTTCCTTCGGTCCAAAATTTTAAAACATGCTTCAAAACCGAACCGATGGACCGCTGCCTGATCGGACCAAACCGATGGTTAGTACAGAAAAGCATCAGTTCAAAACCCGCGCATGCTCAGAATCAAGTTGACGCATGCTTGGAAGCATTGAACTTCGTTTTTTCAGCACGTTGTGTGTTTTACGTCACCGCGTTCTGACCCGATCAGGTTTTGAACTGATGGTGTGTACACCATCAGGCCACTTCAGCGGTGAACCGATGAAAACGGTCCGTCGGACCATTCTCATCGCTTTTGTCCGACCGTGTGTACAGGGCCTAAGGGGTTTGTTTAGAAAAAAAGATAGCACAGAAAAATCTGCCCATTAAAAGTAAAAAAAAAAATCATTAATTTCATTTCATTTTCATTTATTTTTACCTTTCTTTTGTAGCCCAAAAAAAAAAAGAAAATGATTGGACTATTTTCTGTGCTGGACAAATCATTTCCGTTGATTTAGAATGGAAAATACCACATTTGTCACTAAGTATCCTAGGAAGTTCCTATGATGTGTAGCGCCATTAGGTGCCCAAATACTGCATTTTAGGTTAAAATTTATGAAAAACATTTTCCCAGCACAAAGGGCCTAATCCTCAAAAACCCGGCGCAACGTAACTTTTGCCATTTAAGTTACACCGCCGCAAAATCTCTAACTAAGTGCCCGATCCACAAAGCACTTACCTAGAATTTTTGAGCGGTGTAACTTAAATCCGGCCGGCGCAAGGCGTTCCTCTTCAACTGGGGGCGATTCCCATTTAAATTAGGCGCGCTCCCGCGCCAGCCGTACTGCGCTTGCTCGTGACGTCATTTTCCCGACGTGCATAGCACGAAATTACGTTACGCCGAGCTTTGTGGATCGCGACGGGTCAATAAAGTTGCGTCGGGAAAAAAAAAGATACGGCGAAAAAAAAAATTCAAAACAAAAAAAAAACGCGTCGCTGGACAGAAGGGTCTGCTTTTACAAGGTGTAAACAGTTTACACTTTGTAAAAGCAGCCCTAATTTTACACATGCAACTTAATACGTATGGAGAAAAAACGAAGCTGAAAAGCT